>NC_059331.1:5627800-6267223 GCF_018350155.1 Leopardus geoffroyi
TAGAAAAAAAATTAAAATGCATGACTCACATTATGTTTCTATCAGATGGCTGGGTGCTAAACAGTTCATTGTGATTCACATGCATTAAGTATGATGAAGAAGGCGTTCTCGGGGCGCCCGCATGGCTCAGTCAAACATCCAGCTGTTGATTTTGGCTCAGGTCACCGTCTCAGGGTTTCGTGGGTTGGTGCCCTGCGTCAGACTCTGCGCTGACGGGAACGCAGCCTGCTTGGGATTTCCCTCTCTCCCTCTCTCTCTGCCTCCCCCCGCTGCTCATGCTCTAGCTCTCTCAAAATAAATAAATAAATAGATAAACTTAAAAAAAGGGGGGGGGCGGGGTTCTCATTTTCTCTATTACCTGCTTCCAGAAGGACTGAATGAGGGTCTTGGTTTTTGAAAAACAAGAATTGAGATCCACATCGTGAAATAATAAATGGAGGAAATTGAAATCAGTTGTAGGACCAATCGGCATTGTCCTCGAGGGACCTGGGAGTGTTCACCCTCTACCCTGGGAACATATTTATGTGCACTTTGAAACTGCCCACTTTTAAATTTTTTTTTTTTTTTTCCAACGTTTATTTATTTTTGGGACAGAGAGAGACAGAGCATGAACGGGGGAGGGGCAGAGAGAGAGGGAGACACAGAATCGGAAACAGGCTCCAGGCTCTGAGCCATCAGCCCAGAGCCGGATGCGGGGCTCGAACTCACGGACCGTGAGATCGTGACCTGGCTGAAGTCGGACGCTTAACCGACTGCGCCACCCAGGCGCCCCAGAAACTGCCCACTTTTAAAACAAACCGAAGGACACAGGAGAACGAAATGTGCTGAGGTTGCTTTTATTGCAAGAATTTGGTGAGCTCCACCCGGATGTCATTGGCACCGGCTCATCCCACAGCACCCACACGCGAGAGCACCGTGAGGGCACTGGGGGCCCACGGGAGCCCTGGTCCCCCAGCCAGTCAATGTGACTGAATCCGCCGTCGAGGGCTGGCTCGGCGGCCCCCGAGTGGTCCCTCTGTGTCCTCGACTCCTTAGGCGGGCAAGGAGCGGGCCTCACTGCCCCTCCGTCTCACGCTTCCTGGCTCTGTGCCCTGCAACCCTGTAGCTCTGCCCTCAGAGGGTATCACCTGCACCCCGCCACTCAGAAAGGGGGCATCTCCAGTCGTGAGCATCTTCTCTGTCCGTGAGGCTCCAGATGGCCCCCGTCTCGAGCCCCTGCCTGAGCAGGGAGTGGCCACACGCTGGGCCAGAGTCAAAGTCACTGTTGTCTACGAGCCTGAGAGCCAGGCCCCAGTGGGGAGGCTAGGAGGCTGCTTCAGCCGCTGTCGGCTGGATCAGCATTGTGGTGGCCTGCAGCGGGTAGTAGCGGCCCCTCCAGGTCTTCCAGAAGATGCCCTTCTTACGCTGCTGCCGCTGGTGTGGGATGGAACGGAAGTACTGTCCATTAAGGTTGGAATGGCCACAGGTGCCAAACCACCAGCCACCTGCCGGGGTCAGAGGAAAAGGAACTGGTCAGGCTGGGGTCCCTGGGCCTCCACGGAGGCTGGGACCGAGAGGCGGCTGGGTGTTGGACTGCACAAACTTTTTATTTGTTTTTTAATCTGTATTTTTGAGAGAGACAGAGCGTGAGCAGGGGAGGGGCAGAGAGAGAGGGAGACACAGAATCCGAAGCAGGCTCCAGGCCCTGAGCTGTCAGCACAGAGCCCGATGCGGGGCTCGAGCTCACGAACCGTGAGATCATGACCTGAGCTGAAGTCGGACGCTCAACCGACTGAACCACCCAGGAGCCCCGGACTTTATAAACTTCAGAGGGGAAGACTTTTCTAGTGATGGTCACACGACGTCCTGAGGGACCCCAGGCTGTGACAAAGGAGTTTCAGGGGCTCTGGACCCCTTCCCGGTAACTACAGCTTTTGTGTCTGTGACTGTGACGAGTTACTGTTCTGTACCTGACACGTGGGAAACGTTTATTAAAGACTTTCTGGCGTGCCTGGGTGGCTCAGTCGGTTAGTGTCTGACTCTTGATTTCAGCTCAGGTCATGATCTCAGGGTTCGTGAGTTTGGGCCCCACATCTACACTGACAGTGTGGAGACTGCTTGGGATTCTCAGTCTCCCTTTCTCTCTCTGCTCCTCCCCTGCACATTCTCTCTCTCTCTCTCTCTCTCTCTCTCAAACTTAAATATTAAAAAAAAGACTTTCTGGGGCGCCTGGGTGGCGCAGTCGGTTGAGCGTCCGACTTCAGCCAGGTCACGATCTCGCGGTCTGTGAGTTCGAGCCCCGCGTCAGGCTCTGGGCTGATGGCTCAGAGCCTGGAGCCTGTTTCCGATTCTGTGTCTCCCTCTCTCTCTGCCCCTCCCCCGCTCATGCTCTGTCTCTCTCTGTCCCAAAAATAAATAAACGTTGAAAAAAAAAAAAAAAAGACTTTCTATGATCATCGTCCATTTCTTCAACTTATATTTGATCAAACCATATAAAATTACTAGTATTCCATCATTTTTTGACCCACCAAAAAGCAATGTCATATGTTTCACTTTACAGAGCCTGGGTTCTGCCTCCAATTTCATTACAACAGGGTCGGGGGGCCTGGGTGGTCAATCAGTTAAGCACCTGACTCTTGACTTCAGCTCAGGTCGTGATCTCATGGTTCATGAGTTCTGGCCCTGGGTCAGGCTCTGAGCTGACAGCAAGGAGCCTGCTTGGTATTCTCTCTCCCTCTCTCTCTGCTCCCCCCCCCCCCACTTGCTCTCTCTCTCGCTCTCAAAATAAATAAACTAAAAAACAAAAACAAAAGCCAACACAGGGTTTATCTTGGTGGCTGGGCCACATGCCGGCCACTATCCCACAAATGTCATCTCAAGGTAATCCTAAGGAGTGGGCATTGTGGTCATACCCAGTTTAAAGACGGGGAAACCGAAGGTGAGACAGGGTAATAAGTCAGTTGCCCAAAGACACACAGGAAGTTAGGAGAAAGGGGGGCAGAGAACGGACGGCATTTGGCACTGAAGGCAGGACAGGGAAACACAGAGGCAGAGAGAGGAGGTCTCGACCTCGTGGTGCGAGGCAGGACAGGGAGGCACAGAGCTTGCTCACCGGAGAGGCTCTTGGCACAGTTCTTGTCCCCACGGAGGTCGTGGTCTTGATCCCAAGTGGAGAAGGGCAGGGAGAGGCCATTGGGTGCCACAGTGGTAGCACCCAGTTCACTGGCCACGGGAGCTGTGAGCTGCAGGCTGTAGGCTGTGTCCTCACCACCCAGATAGACGGGGAACTGCAGAGACTCAGCATTGCCCTCCCAGTCCTGCAACTGCACAGCCAGGCGGCTGCCGCGGTCCCCCGTGATGCGGTGAACCTTCTCCAGGCCCAGCCAGAACTCACCTACAGGGGAGAGAGAGGCCCATCGGTGAGTCAGACCCACCTCCTCGCCCCCTCCTCCCCTCTCTGCCTCCGGCCCCCCGGGCTGGAAACACCCACCTTGGGGGTCTCCGAAGCCAGCCTTGTAAGCTTCCCAGGGCTGGTTAAAGTCCACGGAGCCATCCTGGCGCCTCTGAATTACAGTCCAGCCTCCATCTGCCCAGAGAGGTGCAATGCCATCAGGAGGCCGCTTTTTGCAGGGGACCCCGACTTCCCATCTGGCTCTCAAACCCTAAACTGCCTCCAAACCCAGAGAGGGCCAAGGTCTTCTCATTCACCCCAGCAGGACTAGAGGAAGGTGGTTAAAGGTGGGCTGGCCAACGTGCAAGGGGCTCAGCCTAGACATTGTCCCAAGGCCCCAGGAGGGAGGAGAGGAGGGAGGGAGCGTTAGAAATCTAGGAAGTTTCTCTAGGTCCACTGAACCTGGCTCAACCCTGGGTGGTGGCGGGGAGCTGCATTTGATTGGAATGGCAATAGGGCCCATGACAGGATGCAGGGCACCCCAGCGGGCCAGCGCATCCTACCTGAGGTCATCTTGCAGTTAACCAGGAAGGGTGGGGACCCCTGGGGCTGGATCTGGAACAGTCCACTTTGCCGCTCTCCCTCTTCATACAGCTCTTGGCAGTCCCTGGGCAGCCCTGAAGGGCAGGCAAAGAGAGGGGCGGGGAGACTGAAGCAGGAGGGGCCTCAGGAAACAGGCATGTTAGGGGCTGGGCAGTGGGTGACAGGGGACATGAGGGGGTAATCCTGGGTTCACAGCATCCCCTGTCCTGGATGGCCCCTGAGCCACCCACCATCCTTCCTCCTCCCACACTGCATTCTCACCTCAGGCCACACAGCCAGCCTTGTATCACACACCCTCCTGCCACAGGGACTTTGCACATGCCCGTCTCTATGCCTGCACATGCCAGTCACATGCCAGAGAGATCTTCCCTCAGGACTTTCTTGCCTCATTCTAAAGATCCCAGCTTCTAGAAGGGATGCCTTCCCTGACCCCCAGACCAGGCCAGGCTCCCAAAAGAAGCATCGGGGACTTCCTGCCCACAACACTGGAGTCATCCAGCGGTCTCTCCGCCACTGAATGAGGATTCCATGGGGCCAGGGACAGAGTGGCTCTTTGCCCACAGTCTGGCACCAGTGCCCAGGTTAATCCTGGCCCACAGCAGGTGTTTAATAAAGACTGGAGGCATGAGGGATTGAGAAGCCGGGCCAGGGTGGAGAAGATAGGAGTGGGGCTGAGCAGAAGCGCTCTGTTGGGGGGTGGGGGGCGCTCTGCATGAGGCTTGCAAGGCCAGGGGCCCCACCTGGGATCCCAGGTAAAGGGGAAGGCAGGACTAAGGAACCTAGGAGGAAGACAAGGGAGGGAAAGAGTTGGGAGGGATGGCTGGGCTGTGCCCAAAGGCTGTGAAGTCCCCGCCCCCAGTCGAGCCTGGAAAGTAGGGAAAAGGTCGCCCGGGGGAGGGGAAGTCCGCGCTGAAGGGTGGGGGTAAGGGGGATGGGGGCGGGCCCAGAGTGACTGGAGACATTTTCCGGCCCCGGGAGCAGCTCCCCTTTCCCCTACTTTCCTCCCTTCCAATCGGGGGACGGCACCCGGCCAAACCACCAATGTGGCTTCCATTAGAAGGAGCTGTTTGTCTCTCCAGCTCTGAACCTTCCCCTACTTGGCAGGGCTGAGCCCCAGGTCTGGGAGTCCCCAAACCCACGCATCCCCCACCGTCACATCCCCCAGCCCGGACCCACGCCTGCTGGCAAGCTCCAAAGCCCCTCAAGGCGCAGGGGCAGGGAGGGGGGGTTGGGACGATGTATGGACCCTTACAGGCCCGGTGAGGGAAGGAGGAAGAGTGGGGGAGGGCAGGGGGAGGGGCAGCCTTCAAGACTAGGGAGCCTGCAGCCGGCAGCCGGCAGCCAGACCCAGGGTGTGGAAGGGGGAATCCGAACTTTTACCCAGTTGGCTGCACACAGCCCCGGATGCCAGGCGGGGTGATGGGGTAGGAGGACTACAGGGAAGCCAGCCGGGTCTGGAGCCCCGAACTAAGGGTGGGGACAGAGACACCAGGAGCTGTGAGCCTGTGTCAGACACACGGAGACATGCTGGGGGGGGGGGGGAGGGGGACGGGCAGGAGGTCTGGGGCGATCTGGGATGCACAATGAAGGACCCAGAGCTTGTGCTGATGGCAAAGGCTCATTCTCTGCAGGAATCAGGGTGATCAGGGACTTCGGGGACCAAGAGGGGAGTGAGGCACCAGGTGTGGGGGGCAGGAGCCCTGGATTTGTTAGAGATGCAAAAGCGAGTGGTGTGTCTGGCCAGGGAGATGGGGGTTACCTGCCTCCTAGAGCTATGCTCCAAGATACCATTGGGGGGGGGGAGCCCCAGCTCAGAATCCCCCTCCCAGGAAGCCATCGCTCTTCACCGTCAGAACTCCAGGCTCCATAGCTGGCACCCTCCTGTCCACCAGTGTGCCCTCAGAGAAGGTTCCAACAACCGTCAGGAAGGCGTCTCTGACCTGCACCGCCCCCTTCCCCACACCCATGCAGCTCAAGTCCCTCCTGGACCCTCTTAAAGACCCCAAGCCCTGCTCCAGTTAGCGGCCAGCAGGGCTCCGGGGAATGCCACTGGCTTGCCAGGAAGAAGGGTGGGGTGGCCTACCTGGTCAGGGTCAGGGATGATGAGATGGGATGTGCCCTCATCAGCCCTTTACCAGAAACTAGTGAGCCCACAGGAACCCAGGGCCAGGTGGACAGGACAAGGAAGGGGACAGGAGTGGTGTGTGTGTGTGTGTGTGTGTGTGTGTGTGTGGTGGTGGTGGTGGTTGGGGGGAAGGAATTGCCAGAGGACAGCAGAGGGCTGGACACTCACTGTGCAGGCGGCTGATATTGTGAGCAGGGCCAACAAGCTGTGCCATTTTGGGTAGCCTCTTCTTCCTGCCAGGCTTGGCCATCCTGTGGCCCAGGTGCATGGGGGCCAGGAGGCTCACCTGGACAGGACAGGAGGGGGATGTCAGGTCTGGCTGGCTCCGGCCCCTCAACTTGCCTGGCTCTAGGTCCACCCCCCCCCCCCCCCCCGCCCCCGGACGAGCTTCGGCCTCCCTCCCAACCCCGGGGCAAGCATCAGGCACCTGGCTCTGCAGATTCTGGATTTTCAGGTGCTGCTTCTCCAGGTGCCGCTGCTGCTGGGCCACCTTGTGGAAGAGTTGCTCAATCCTGCCGTTCTGGGTCTTGAGCTGAGTCTGGGAGAGCGTGCGCACAGCACCGCGGTGAGGACCCGGCCTTCTGCGGCCAGCCTCTCCATTCATCGTCACTCGTCTCTGGCCTTCCAGCTCTCCCTCCCGAGAGACCCGGGCAGGGGAGCCCAGGGAGTCCCGGATGCGTCCCCCTCCCGCCCACACTGTCCGAGACCCGCAGGGGGGGCAGCGGGAGCCCACGTACCTGCAGGCTGCCGAGGGTCTCGGGGGCAGCCTCGCCACCGGGGCCCAGACCCTCGGGCGCGCGCGGGGGCGCGGCGGACCCCCCGGACTCCTTGCAGGCCGCCCCGCACGCGCGCAGACGCCGCTCCAGCGCGCCCAGCCGCCCCTGGGTGCGCTCCACGTGCTCGCGCAGCCCGTGGCCCAGCTGCAGGAGCCCGTGCGCCAGCACGTTCACCTCGTCCCAGGACGCGAAGCGCGGCGGCTCGGGAGGCTCGGCGGGCGCCGCGCGGCCCTGCGCGCTCAGCAGCCCGGCGGTGGCGGCGCACAGCACCAAGGCTGCCGAGGCCGTCGGCGCACCGCGCATCCTTCCGGGTGGCGGGAGCGCAAGGCGGAGGCGCGGGCTGGAGAGTCGAGGGCTGGCGACGCGGGCGTCCTGGCGGAGACTCACTGGCGTTCAGAAGCCGCAAGGATGGCTCCGATCACAGCCGCCAGCCTTTGGGGCTTGGCTAGTCCCCGCGACGCCCCCTTTTTATAAGCCCGCGGAGAGAGGGAAAGGGGAGCCTCGGAGGCGGGGCGCAGGGAGTGCCGGGGGCGGGGCGTGCGGCCGGGGGTAGGGTTGTGGGAGCCAGCGGCCGGGGAGTTGGGGAGGGGGGGCGCCCTCGGGGTGCAAAACTCTGGCTCCCCCAGCAGGCCCTGGAGCGTCTCCTCTGCGGACCGTGGAAGACGTGACCCTCACGGGGGCCCCCTTCCAAACACCGGAATCCCAAACCCTTCACGCTGCACCCGCCGCGCTCAGCGGTACCCGTGACCCCCCACCCCCCTCCCCGAGTCAAAAGCTGGAGAGAGAGACGAATAAGAAAGGGCCCCGGTGCGCTGAGTCCAGTCAGGCCGGGCATGCCCGGGACACCTGAAACATCCCCGGCCCCGGAGACTTCTCGGAGAGCAGCTCGCGACCAGGCTGGACGACCAGGGAGACGACTCTGGGCTCCCACGCTCCTTCCCGCTCAAGGATTCGTCACTGCAGATGAGTTTGTCGGATCCCCTGACGTCCGTCATCCCGCTTCCCACAACTGACTGCCCCTTCGGGGTGGCTCCCGGTCTATCTTGTTCAGACTCCAGCTCACGGCTCACTCCCCTGCTTGCCCCCCACCCCCACCCAGGGTCTGCAGTGTCGTGAGCCTTTTCCTGTATCAAAGCAGAAACCTCAGAACAGGAAGAGGTGATACACGGAAAGAAGGGCTCCTAACTCCTCATTCATTTATTCACTCATTCAACAAACAGCCCCTCTGTTCTGTAAGAGAGAGCCCGACACTCTGAGCCTGGGGTAGGGGCAAACTTGGAACAAAGGAAGAACTGAGGCTGTGGGGCCGACCATGTTCATTCCAAAAGGCTAAGCATTCGCTTAACAGACGTTGACTAAATTCCTCCCCTCCCTCCTGTCCTGCTCCACTATACTCTGTCGGGAAATTGAGGCTGGCAAAGAAAAACTTGCCTGCCAGGAAGAACCCCCAGGCAGGTTGGCTTGGCACACGGGCGAGAAGAACAGAGTTGACTCAGCAGGGCTCAGAGCCAGCTCAGTCTCTGGAATCTGAAACTGCATGCCCCGGGGCTGACGTGCGGGTCACCACTCATAAGCTTGGCCCCGGCCGGGCTGGATGCCAGGACGGCTGATCCCTGCAGCAGTGACAGGCAGATGGGAAGGGCGGCAAGGAAAACCTCTGCATGGAGTAGGTCCAGACAGCCACCATCTGCCCTGGCAGCCCGCCTGTCCACCCCCGACACCCTGGCCTCTCTCTGAGGCGGTGACATAACTCTCAGGGTGTGCTCTTTTCTTCCGTGGCTTCTTGCCCTGAAAGAAATGATCAGTTACCTTCTCAACCTGACGGCCTTTTCTCTCCACTCACTTTTCAGGGGCTTCTTCCTTTGTGCCATGTTTCACAGGACACGGAACCCGCCAGAAGCTTTTAGAGGCACCTGATGTGAACATGGCCCAGAAGAAATTTTCCAGGGACCCGGAGCTGGCTCTGGATTGCATTCTAAAAACTGTTCTGGGCTGCCTGGGTGGCTCAGTCGGTTGAGTGACCGACTTCTGCTCAGGTCATGATCTCACGATTTGTGGGTTCGAGCCCCGCATCGGACTCTGTGCTGACAGCTCAGAGCCTGGAGCCTGCTTCGGATTCGGTGTCTCTGTCTTTCTCTTCCCCTCTCCCCCCCCTCTCCCCCCATCTCTCAAAAATAAATAAATATATTAAAAAAATTTTTTTTTTAATAATAAATAAAAACTGTTCTGTGGAACATACTCTCTGACCCAGCAGTGATACTGTTGCTCTGATCAGTTGTTTCTTTTTTTAAGCTTACTTATTTATTTTGAGAGAGAGAGAGCATTCTAAGCAGGTTCTGAGGTATCTGCAAAGAGCCTGACATGAGGGTCGATCCCACAAACCGTGAGATCATGACCTGAGCTGAGGTTGGACACTTAACGCACTGAGCCATCGAGGTGCCCCCTGGCTCAGGTCTTGATCTCAGGGTTGTGAGCTGGGGCCCACACTGGGCATGGAGGCTGCTTTAAAGAACAAAAAAAAAAGGAAGAAAAAGAAGTGTCTTTCCATCTGTGTCTCTAGAACCCCAGTTAGTAGGGGCCCCTCAGTCCCTCTTCACTAATCCCCAAGCATTGGGTCTCCTGGTGGGTGAGTCAGGAAGGGTTGATCTGTTAGCAGACAGGCTGCTTAGGATAGAAATAGCGAACACCTACCGTGTCCTTCATTTATGCCGAGTATTATGCTTTGCCCTAAAGTGATTATATGTTCGCTTAATCCTAATAGCAACGCCAAATGAGTTGGGAACTCTTATTCCACTTTATAGATGAGGACTACATAAAAGAGAGATTAAGTGCTTGGTCAAATTCTCACAATTATCCAGACAGAGCTAGGATTTGAACCCGGGCTAGCCGACTCTCAACTGTGCTCTTGGCAGCAATGACACTCTGCCTTTGTCCCTAGTAGCTCTGCCTTTGCCTCCTGATATCCATGCTTTTCTAGACGTCCCCCCTCTGGTGTAGGCGATAGGATATTATTGAGACGATGGTGTGTGCGACTTCCTAGGTTAGATCATAAAGAACACGTAGCTTCTGTCTTGTTCTTTTTTTTTTTTTTAATTTTTTTTTTTAACGTTTATTTATTTTTGAGACAGAGAGAGACAGAGCATGAACAGGGGAGGGGCAGAGAGAGAGGGAGACACAGAATCGGAAACAGGCTCCAGGCTCTGAGCCATCAGCCCAGAACCCGATGCGGGGCTTGAACTCACGGACCGCGAGATCATGACCTGGCTGAAGTCGGACGCTTAACTGACTGCGCCACCCAGGCGCCCCTTTTTTTTTTTTTTTTTTTTTGTAAATTTTTAAATTTTGAAATCATTTCAACTTACAGAAATGTTGCAAGAAGACGTCATGGGCATCCTGTATACTCTTCATAGAGATTCACCAATTGTCAACTTGTTCCACTAAGTTTATTGTTCTATCTATAAATTCCATGTACATATAGATACAGATATGTAACATACACACTATGTGTGTGTATATATATGTATATACATACATACATATATGTATATATGTATACATATATATATGTATGTATATACATATATATACACACACATAGTGTGTATATACATATATATACACACACACAAATATTTTGAGAGATGCATATAACAAACCTTTATGGAGACATATAATATACACGTTTATCTGTAGAGAGCTACATATGTATATATATAACATAAACAGAGACATATAATGCACATATATAATACACATATATGTAGGGATGTATTCCTATACACAGATATATGTATAACACAAACTCCACATGTATATGGAGAGAGTCACCTGCACCACAACACTGTTTGCAACGTCAGGAAATGTGACCTTGACACCTTGCCATCATCTAATCTATAGTCCATATTCCACCATATCCTTTACAGCTGTGTTTTCCACCGGGATCCCATCCAGGATCATGCACAGCATTTTATTTCTGTCCCTTTAGCTCCCCTTAATCTGGAACGGCGCCAGGGTCCTTCTCTGTCCTTCACAGCATCGACATTTTTGAAGTGTACACACCAGTTATTTATAGAATATCCCTCACTTGCATTTGTCTGATGTTTCCTCCCGATTAGACTTTTTTTTTTTGACAGCAATATTTTGTCCTTCTCTGTGCCTAGCAGGAGGCCCGTGATGTCTCTCTGCCCCTTATTGGCACTGTTAATTGTGATTTTTAAAAATTTGTTTATTTTCAGAGTGCCTGGGTGGCTCAGTTGGCTAAGCGTCCAACTTCGGCTCAAGTCATGATCTCGCGGTCCGTGAGTTCGAGCCCCGCGTCGGGCTCTGTGCTGACAGCTCGGGGCCTGGAGCCTGCTTCGGATTCTGTGTCTCCCTCTCTCTCTGCCCCTCCTCCGCTCATGCTCTGTCTCTCTCAAAAATAAATAAACATTACAAAATTTTTTAAAAATTTTGTTTATGTTTAAATGTTTATTTATTTATATTTATTTTTTTTTACAGTTTATTTATTTATTTATTTGAGAGAGTCAGAGAAAGCACAAGCAGGGGGAGCAGCAGAAAGAAGGGGAGAGAGAATCCCAAGCAGGGCCCAAACTCAGGAATCCTGAGATCATGACCTGAACCCAAATGAAGAGTCGGCCACTCAACCGACTGAGCCTCCCAGGGGCCCCTGAATGTTTATTTGTTGTTTTTTTTTTTTTTTTTTTTTTAACGTTTATTTATTTTTGAGACAGAGAAAGACAGAGCATGAACGGGGGAGGGTCAGAGAGAGGGAGACACAGAATCCGAACAGGCCCCAGGCTCCGAGCTGTCAGCACAGAGCCCGACGTGGGGCTCGAACTCACGGACCGTGAGATCATGACCTGAGCCGAAGTCGGCCGCTTAACCGACTGAGCCACCCAGGCGCCCCTATTTGTTTTTGAGAGAAAGACAGAGCGTGAGCGGGGAAGGGGCAGAGACAGAGAGGGGGACAGAGGAACTGAAGCAGGCTCTGTGCCGACAGCATAGAGTCCAATGTGAGGCTCGAACTCACGAACCATGAGATCATGACCTGAGCCCAAGCTGGGCACTCAACCTGCTGAGCCACCCAGCGGCCTCCCAGGTTTGTTTTTTTATTGAGGTATAATTGACGTATAACCTTATCGGAGTTTCAGGTGTGCAACACCATGATTCCATATTTGTATCTATTGTGAAATGGTCACCACGGTAAACTGATTACCATCCGTCACTCTACATAGTTATAAAACTTTTTTGTTCTGGCGATGAGAACTTTTAAGATCTACTCTCTTAGCAGCTTTCAAATATGCGCTACAGTATTATTAACTATACTCACCTTGCAGCACCTTATATCCCCAGGATTTATTTATTTTATAACTAATTTATTCTAAAACGGAAAGTTTCCTCTAATTGTGATTATTTTAACCACTTAATTTTTCTAACTTTACTTATTTATTTTGAGAGAGAGAGAGAGAGTACACGCGTGGGCAGAGAGAGAGAGGGAGAGAGAGAATCCAAGCAGGCTCTGCGCCATCAGCACAGAGCCCGACGTGGGATTCAAACTCATAAACTGTGAGATCATGACCTGAGCCAAAATCGAGAGTCAGATGCTTAACCCACTGAGCCACCCAGGAACCACTTAACCATTTAATTTTAATACTGGATGGTCAGTCGTGGGGGAAGCATGAGAACCAAGGAGAGCCCAGAAAAGGGAGCAGTCCCATCGGGCAAGGCTTCCTGGGGCAGAGGCCCGGAAGCTGACGATAGTAAGATCAACCCGATGGGAGACGGTAAGGAATGAATGACCCAGATTGGAGGAAGAGTGTGAAAAATGCACTATAGCCTGGGACACGTGCCCAATCCGTCCCAGATGAGCCCAGAGGGACACGGACCCCACCAAGGGAGGTTGCTGGCCTGTGTCCGGGAAATGACCCCCACCACCTCTAGCCCCTGTTCATGCCCTTTCCTGCCAGCCTCTAGTCATATCCAGATCACCAGGAAAGGTCAGCCAGAGGGCAGCCGGCTCAGAGGCTCAGGGAAAAAAGGATGAGTCAGATTGTGGGCTGGGTCCCCAGAAAGGGCTGGGGCAGATTGCACCCTGCCTCACAGTCCTAGCCTGGGAGCTTGTGTGCACATGAACCTGGGCGGCCTTTACATCGAGGGCCAACAACTTTGACCTCCCTAAAGAAGAAATAATAACCATAGCAGTGCATGTTTATTTAAAGATTTCATTTTCTGGGCGCCTGGGTGGCTCAGTCGGTTAAGCATCCGGTCCGACTTCAGCTCAGGTCCTGCTCTCACAGTTCAGGGGTTCAAGCCCTGTGTTGGGCTCAGGGCTGACAGCTCGGAGCCTGGAGCCTGCTTCGGATTCTGTCTCTGTCTCTCTCTCTGTCCCTCCCTCTGTTCACACTCTCTGTCTCTCTGAAAATCAATCAGTCAATCAATCAATCAATCACTCAATCAAAAAAAATTGTTATGAGGGGAACACTTGGGTGGCTCAGTTGGTTGAGCACCTGACTCTTGATTTTGGCTCAGGTCACGATCTCACCATTGTAAGATTGAGCTCTGCATTGGGCTCCAAGCTAAGCACGGAGCCTGCTTGGGATTCTCTCTCTCCCTCTCTCTCTCCTCCTCCCCTGCTCATGCTCTCTATCTTTCTCAAAATAAGTTAATAAATATTTAAAATAGTTGTTATGGGGACGCCTCACCCAGTAGAGCCTGCAACTCTTGATCTCAGGGTGGTAAGTTGAAGACCCATGTTGGGTGTGGAGCCTACTTTTAAAAAAAGGGGGAGGGCGCCTGGGTGGCTCAGTTGATTAAGCATCCGACTTGGGCTCAGGTCATGATCGCCCAGTCCATGAGTTTGAGCCCCATGTCGCATTGTGCAGTGACAGCCCGGAGCCTGCTTCAGATTCTGTGTCTCCCTCTCTCTCTGCCCCTCCCTGACTCATGCTCTCTCTATCTCTCTCAAAAATAAATAAACATTAAAGAGAGAGAGAGAGAGAGAGAGAGAGAGGTCCTGGGCGGCTCAGTTGGTTAAGCACCCAACTTCAGCTCAGGTCATGAACTCATGGTTTGTGGGTTCAAGCCCCGCATCAGGCTCTCTGCTGTCAGCACAGAGCCCCCTTCAGATCCTCTGTCTCCCCTACTCTTTGCCCCTCCCCTGCTGCGTGGAGGGCTCTCTCTCTTCCTCTCAAAAAAAAGTAAACATTTAAAGAGAGAGAGAGAGATAAAAAAAAATAAGAAATTGTTACAGACAGAGGCCCCTGGGTGGCTCAGTTGGTTAAGCGTCCAACGCTTGATTTTGGCTCAGGTTGTGATCTCACACTTCAGGAGTTCAAGCCCCATATTGGGCTCTGCACTGACATCGCGGACCCTGCTTGGTATTCTCTGTCTCCCTCTCTCTCTGCCTCTCTCTCTCTGTCTCTTTTTCTCAAAAATAAATAAATAAACTGAAAACAGTTGTTATGGATAAAATGTTGTGTTCCCTTACAATTCATTTGTTGAAGCCCTAACCCCCGCAGTGTGATTGGTGTGTTGGTACTTGGGGTTGGGGGCTTTCCCGGGTGATTAGGTTGTGAAGCATTGGTGCTCTTATAAAAAGAGATACACAGAGACACACGTGAGGAGGAAGGGAGGAAGTGGTCGCCTACAAGCCAGGAAGAGAGCTCTCCCCAGGAACCGAATTCACCAGCATCTTGATCTTGGACTTCCAGCCTCCAGAACTGTGAGAAATAAAGATCTATTGTTTAAGCCACTCATCCTGTGCCATTTTGTTATGGCAGCCAAAGATGATGACTACAGCATGCTGAAGTGTAATCAACGTGCCACAATCTGGTAAGTTTCAAGGGCACAAGGTAATTGACATTGATACATATACATATACACACACGCCTGTGAGACTATCACCATAATCTGGGTAATGGACGTATCTGTCACACCCAAAACCTTCCTTGTGCTTCTTGGGAACCCTTCTCACTGGCTCTTCCCACTTTTCCCACGTACTCAGGACCTGTTTTCTATCGCTACAGGTTACATTGCTTTTTCTAGAATTTTGTATCACTGGAATCACATAGAATAATTTTTTTTGGGGGGGGGGTCTGGCTTCTTTCACTCAGCATGATTACTTTGAGATTCATCCTTGTTGGAGCGTGTATCAGTAATTTATTTTTTTATTTAATTTGTAGGCTCCAAACCCAGGATGGAGCTCAACGCAGAGCCTGAACTCAGGACCCTGAGATCAAGACCTGAGCTGAGATCAAGAGCTGGACGCTTAACCAACTGAGCCACCAGATGCCCCTGTAGTGTATTTATTTTTAATGCTAATGCGAATAAAGCACAATATCATTATCCATTCATTTGTTGAAGGACATGTGGGTTATTTCCCACTAAATAAAGTTGCTATGGACATTCATGTACAAATTCTTGATTGGATAACGCTTTCATTTCTTTTGGGGGAGTTTTTTTAAGATTTTATTAAAAAAATTTTTTTTAACGTTTATTTATTTTTGAGACAGAGAGAGACAGAGCATGAACAGGGGAGGGGCAGAGAGAGAGGGAAACACAGAATCTGAAGCAGGCTTCAGGCGCTGAGCTGTCAGCACAGAGCCCGACACGGGGTCTGAACTCACGACCATGAGATCATGACCTGAGCCGAAGTTGGACGCTTAACCGACTGAGCCACCCAGGCGCCCCAAGATTTTATTTTTAAATAATGTGGGGCTCTACTGACTGAGCCAGCCAGGTGCCCCAGGGAATTTATTTTAATTTCAAATTTGAATTTGAATTTCCGTAGAACTCCTGTTCCTTATCTGCTCAGTTCCCCTCCCTACCACATACAATCACTGTCAGCATCAACATTTTGTACTCTATCTTTCTTGTGTTTATTTAGACAGATATAAACAACACCTCCAAGCCCTTTTTACACAGAAGATAGTACATTGCATGCACTGTTTTGTATCTTATTTGTTTTCATTTATTTATTTTTTTTATAATTTTTTAAAAAAAATTTTTTAACGTTTATTTATTTTTGAGACAGAGAGAGACAGAGCATGAACAGGGGAGGGGCAGAGAGAGAGGGAGACACAGAATCTGAAACAGGCTCCAGGCTCTGAGCTGTCAGCCCAGAGCCGGACGCGGGGCTCGAACTCACGGACCGTGAGATCATGACCTGAGCCGAAGTCGGACGCTTAACCAACTGAGCCACCCAGGCGCCCCTATTTATTTATTTTTATTTATTTAAATGTTTACTGATTTTTAAAATTTTTTTTTTCAACGTTTATTTATTTTTGAGACAGAGAGAGAGAGAGAGAGCACGAACAGGGGAGGGGCAGAGAGAGAGGGAGACACAGAATCGGAAACAGGCTCCAGGCTCTGAGCCATCAGCCCAGAGCCCGACGCGGGGCTCGAACTCACGGACCGCGAGATCCTGACCTGGCTGAAGTCGGACGCTTAACCGACTGCACCACCCCGGCGCCCCAAATGTTTATTGATTTTTGAGAGAAAGATACAGAGCATGAGCGGGGGAGGAGCAGAGAGAGAGGGAGACACAGAATCCCAAGCAGGCTCCAGGCTCTGAGTCGTCAGCACAGAGCCCAATGGGGGGCTTGAACTCACAAACTGTGAGATTGTGACCTGAGCCAAAGTCGGACGCCCAACCGACTGAGCCACCCATGTGCCCCCAAAATAAAACCTTTTAAAAGAGAGAGAGAGAAAGAGAATTAAAACACATTTCAGAAGGCCTTGGGGGAGGAGTTAAGATGGGCCAGAAGTAGGGGGACCCTGGGCTTTTCTTGTCCCCCAAACACAACTGTATTGGGGTCAGATCACTTGGAACACCCAGGAAATTGATCTGAGGACCAGCAGAAGGTTCTCCACGGTTAGAGGGTGACGGCATGGCAGGTATGGGGCTTATTCTAACAAGGAATCAAAGCACACCCAGGTAAAGGTCCAAACACTCCCCGCTCCAAGCAAGGAGGAGCTCTGCAGAGGAAGACCAATGGGAAAAAGCAGCCAAAATGCAACAACAGAGCGCACACAGCATAGAGCAGACACTTCCTGGAGTGTTTGGCCCCCTTCCTGGACAGTGTATGGCCCAATGACTCCCTTCTTAAAAACTTTAAATTCGGGGCGCCTGGGTGGTGCAGTCGGTTAAGCGTCCGACTTCAGCCAGGTCATGATCTCGCGGTCCGTGAGTTCGAGCCCCGCGTCGGGCTCTGGGCTGATGGCTCAGAGCCTGGAGCCTGTTTCCGATTCTGTGTCTCCCTCTCTCTCTGCCCCTCCCCCATTCATGCTTTGTCTCTCTCTGTCCCAAAAATAAATAAACGTTAAAAAAAAAAAAAAAAACTTTAAATTCAAGGTTAAGCTTTTTTTTCAGAAAGAGACGGAGCATGTGAACAGAGGAGAGGGACAGAGGGAGAGAGAGAGAGAGAGAGAGAGGGAGAGAGAATCCCAAGCAGGCTCCACACCCAGAGAGGAGCCCGACGCGGGGCTCAATCCCATGACCCTGAGCTGGTGACCTGAGCCAAATTCAAGAGACAGACGGTTAACCAGCTGAGCCACCCGGGTGCCCCGACCCCTTTTTGATATAGCGCTACTCTCAGGTACGGGAAACATAACAAGCTTCCAAAACATGCAAAAGACAGAAACTTAGCCAAAGTGACAAGACCGAAGCATTCTCCCCAAAAGAGAAGTCAAGAGGAAATTACTGCCAGGGACTTGCTCAAAACAGCCATAAGCAATAAACCTGAACAGGAATTTAGAACACTCGTAAGACTATCAGGTGAGCTTGAAAAAAAGCGTACAAGACGCCAGAGAAACCCTTGCGGCAAAGATCAAAGGCCCCAAAACTAGTCGGGATGAAATAAAAAAGAAATGTTGTAACTGAGGTGTAAAAACGACTGGACACAATCAGAACGAGGATCGAAGAAGCAGGGGAGAGAATATGTGATATAGAAGATGAAACTATGGAAAACAATGAAGCCGAAAAGAAGAGGGAAAGAAAGCTGTTCAATTGTGAAGGTAGACCTAGGGAACTTAGTGATTCCATAAAATGGAACAATATCAATATCATAGGAGTCCCAGAAACATAGCAGGAAAAGGGGGCAGGAAAGTTATTTGGACAAATTATAGCTGAGAACTTCCCCAATCTGGGGAAGGAAACAGGCATTCAAGTACAAGAGGGACCGAGAACTCCCCTCATAATCAACAAAAACAGGCTAATACCACAACATATCACAGTGACACTTGAAAAATACAAAGATAAAGACAAAAATGGAAAGCAGCTAGGGACAAAAGGTCCTTAACCCACAAGGGTAGACACATAAGGTTATCGGCAGACCCGTCCACTGAAACTTGGCAGGCCAGAAGGGAGAGGCAGGAAATATTCAACGTGCTGAATGGGGAAAATATGCAGCCAAGAAATCTTTATCCAGCAAGGCTGTCATTCAGAATAGAAGGAGAGATAAAGAGTTTCCCAGAAAAACAAAAACGAAAGGAGTTCATGACCAGTAAACTAGCCCTGCAAGAAATTGTAAGGGGAACTCTGAGTGGAGGGGGAGAAAAAAACAACAACAACACCAAAGCAATAAGACTAGAAAGGACCAGAGAACATCATCAGAAACACCAACTGTACAGGTAACACACATTAATATCTTTTAGTAATCACTCTACATGTAAATGGACTAAATGCTCCAGTCAAAAGACAGAAAGTACAAGAATGGATAAAAAAACAAGATCCATCTATATGCTGCCTACCAGAGACTTATTTTAGACCTAAAGACACCTGCAGGGGCGCCTGGGTGGCTCAGTTGGTTGAGCGTCTGACTTTGGCCCAGGTCACGATCTCATGGTTCATGACAGCTCAGAGCCTGGATCCTGCTTCCCATTCTTCTCCCTCGCTCTCTGCCCTTCCCCTGCTCACACTCAGTCTCTCTCTCTCAAAAACGAATAAATGTTAAAAAAAAAATTAGGGGCGCCCGGGTGGCTGAGTCAGTTGAGCGTCCGACTTCGGCTCAGGTCATGATCTCGCGGTTCGTGAGTTGAAGCCCCGCGTCGGGCTCTGTGCTGACAGCTCGGAGCCTGGAGCCGTTTCAGATTCTGTGTCCCCCCCCGTCTCTCCGCCGCACCCCTGCTTGTGCTCTATCTGTCTCTGTCTTTCAAAAATGAATAAATATTAAAAAAATTTTTTTAAATAATAAAAAAAATTAAAAAGACACCTGCCGACTGAAAGTGAGGTGATGGAGAACCATCTATCACACTAGTGGACATCAAAATGAAGCTGGAATAGCCATACTTATATCAAACAAACTAGATTTTAAATTTTTTTTTTCAACGTTTATTTATTTTTGGGACAGAGAGAGACAAAGCATGAACGGGGGAGGGGCAGAGAGAGAGGGAGACACAGAATCGGAAACAGGCTCCAGGCTCTGAGCCATCAGCCCATAGCCTGACGCGGGGCTCGAACTCACGGACCGCGAGATCGTGACCTGGCTGAAGTCGGACGCTTAACCGACTGCGCCACCCAGGCGCCCCTAAACAAACTAGATTTTAAAACAAAGACTGTAACAAGAGATGAAAAAGGGCATTATATCATAATTAAGGGGTCTATCCATCAAAAAGATCTAACAACAGTAAATATTTATGCCTCCAATTTGAAAGCACCCAAATATAAACCATATGATCCTGTCAATAGATGCAGAAAAAGCATTTGACAAAATACAGTATCCAGTCTTTAAAAAAAATTTTTTTTAAATGTTTATTTATTTTTGAGAGAGAGGGAGAGACAGAGCGTGAGCAGGGGAGGGGCAGAGAGAGAGGGAGACACAGAATCTGAAGCAGGTTCCAGACTCTGAGCTGTCAGCACAGAGCCCAATGCAGGGCTCGAACTCACAAACCGCGAGATCATGACCTGAGCCGAAGTTGGACGCTCAGCCGACTGAGCCACCCAGGCGCCCCCAATATCCATTCTTGATAAAAACCCTCAACAAAGTAGGGATAGAGGGAACATATCTCAACATCAGAAAGGCCATATATAAGACATACAGCTAATATCATCCTCAATAGGGAAAAACTGAGAGCCTTTCCCCTATGGCCAGTGATGACATAGGTGACATAAGTCAGAAAAGACAGTGATGTCCACTGCCACCATGACTAGTTAACATAGTACTGGAAGTCTTGGCCTCAGCATTCAGACAACAAAAAGAAATGAAGGGTATACAGATTGTCAAGGAAGAAGTCAAGCTTTCACTCTTTGCAGATGACATGATACTCTATGTAGAAAACCCCAAAGACTCCACCAAGAAATTGCTGGAATTTAATACCTGAATTCAGAAAAGTCACAGGATATAAAATCAATTTCCAGAAATCTATTGCATTTCTATACACCAATAACGAAGCAGCAGAAAGAGAAATCAAGGAAATGAGTCCATTTACAATTGCACTAAAACCAATAAGATACTTTAGTAATGAACCTAACTAAAGGGGTAAAGGATCTGTACTCTGAAAACTATAGAACACGTATGAAAGAAACTGAAGAGGACACAAAGAAGTGGAAAAGCATTCCATGTTCATGGATTGGAAGACCAAACATTGTGAAAATGTCTATACTACCCAAAGCAATCTACACATTTAATGCAATCCTTATCAAAATACCATGAGCATTTGTCACAGAGCTAAAACAACCCTAAAATTTGTATGGAACCACAAAAGACCTCGAATAGAAAATGCAATCCTGAAAAAGAAAAACAAAACTGGAGGCATCACGATTCTGGGTTTCAAGCTATATTACAGAGCTGTAGCCATGAAGACAGTATGGCTCTGGCACAAAAACAGATACAGAGATCAGCGAAACAGAATAGAAAACCCAGAAATTTACCCACAACTATATGGCCAACTAATCTTTGACAAAGCAGGAAAGAATATCCAATGGAAAAAAGTCTCTTCAACAAACAGTGTTGGAAAAACTGGACAGTGACATGCAAAAGAATGAAACTGGACCACGCTCTTACACCATACACAAAAATAAATTCAAAATGGATGGAAGACCTAAAGGTGAGACAGGAAACCATCAAAGTCATAGAGAAGAACACAGGCAGCAGCAACCCCTTTGACCTTGGCTGCAGCCACTTCTTACTAGACACATCGCCCAAGGCAAGGGAAACAAAAGCAAACATGAAGTATTGGGACCTCATCAAGATAAAACGATTCTGCACTGCAAAGGAAACAATCAACAAAACTAAAAGGCAACTGATGGAATGGGCAAAGATATTTGCAAATGACATATCGGATAAAGGGTTAGTATCCAACATCCATAAAGAACTCATCAAACTCAATACCCAAAAAGCAAACAACCCAGTTAAGAAATGGGCAGAAGACATGAATAGGCACTTTTCCAAAGACATCCAGATGGCCAACAGACACATGAAAAGATGCTCAACATCACACATTATCAGGGAAATACAAACCAAAACCATGTTGAGTTACCACCTCACACCTGTCAGAATGGCTAAAATTGGCAACACAAGAAAAAACAGGTGTTGGAGAGGATGCGGAGAAAGAGGAACCCTCCTGCACTGCTGGTGGGAATGCAAACTGGTGTAGCCATTCTGGAAAACAACATGGAGGTTCCTCAAAAAACTAAAAATAGAACTAGCCTAAGACCCAGCAATTGCACTATTAGGTATTTACCCAAAGCATATAAAAATACTCATTGGAAGGGGCACATGCACCCTGATGTTTATAGCATCATTATCAACAATAGCCAAACTATGGAGAGAGCCCAAATGTTTAACGTCCATCAACTAATGAATGGATAAAGATGTGGTGTATATGTATGTATAATGGAATATTACTAGGTGATCGAAAAGAATGACCTCTTGCCATTTTCGATCACGTGGATGGAGCTAGAATCTATTATGCTAAGTGAAATAAGTCAGGCAGAGAAAGACAAGTACCATATGATTTCACTTGTATGTGGAATTGAAGAAGCAAAACAAGAACATATGGGAAGTGGGGAAGAGAAGAGAGGGAAACGAACCATAAGAGACTCTTAACAATGGAGAACAAACTGAGGGTTGACAGAGGGAGATGGATGGGGGATGGGCTAGGTGGGGAATGGGTACTAAGGAGAGAGACAGAGTGTGAGCAGGGCAGAGAGAGAGGCAGACACAGAATCCGAAGCAGGCTCCAGGCTCTGAGCTGTCAGCACAGAGCCCCACGCGGGGCTCGAACTCACAAACCGTGAGATCATGACCTGAGCTGAAGTTGGATGCTTAACCGACTGAGCCACCCAGGCGCCCCTGAATTCTACTACTGAAACCAATATTGCACTGTATGTTAACTAACATTTAAATTAAAAAAAAAAACCAACAACCACATTTCAACGAACATATAGATGTTTGGGGATCCTGATTCACAGCGTCTCTAAAATAGTAAAACAAAACATAACAAAACAAATGATGACATTTATGAGACAATTAAAAATTTGAACATTTACTGGACATTTGATACTATTAAGGTTTTAAGTTATAATAATGCTATTATGGATATTTAAAAAAGAAATAGTCTGCATCTCCTAGAATGCATATTCAAATATTTACAGATGATGGGAAGCCTGGGATTTGATTCAAAATAATCCAATAGGGGGGCGCCTGGGTGGCTCAGTCGGTTGGGCGTCCAACTTCGGCTCAGGTCACGATCTCACGTGAGTTCGAGCCCCGTGTCGGGCTCTGTGCTGACAGCTCAGAGCCTGGAACCTGTTTCAGATTCTGTGTCTCCCTCTCTCTCTGACCCTCCCCCGTTCATGCTCTGTCTCTCTCTGTCTCAAAAATAAATAAACGTTAAAAAAAAATTAAAAAAACAAAACAAAACAAAACAAAATAATCCAATAGGGGAGGACATGGGAAAATGAAAGGAGATGAAAAAGATTGAGGGGCGCCTGGGTGACTCAGTCAGTTAAGCGTCTGACTCTTGATCTAGGCTCAGGTCATGATCTCACAGTTTGTGAGTTCGAGCCCCACGTCGGGCTCTGTGCTGATGTTAGGGACCGATCCTGCTTGGGATTCTGTCTCTCCTTCTCTCTGCTCCTCCCCCGCTTGTGTGCGCGGCCTCTCTCTCTCTCTAACTAAATAAATAAACTTCAAAACAAAAACATTTCTAAAAAAATAAACATTTATCGGGGCGCCTGGGTGGCGCAGTCGGTTGGGCGTCCGACTTCAGCCAGGTCACGATCTCGCGGTCTGTGAGTTCGAGCCCCGCGTGGGGCTCTGGGCTGATGGCTCGGAGCCTGGAGCCTGTTTCCGATTCTGTGTCTCCCTCTCTCTCTCTGCCCCTCCCCCGTTCATGCTCTGTCTCTCTCTGTCCCAAAAATAAATAAACGTTGAAAAAAAATTTTTTTAAAATAAACATTTATCAAAAAAGAAGAAAGATTGAGTTCATAATTGGCTGTTTATGTGATACTTTTTTTTCATTGTTGGAGAAGATATGTATCAGAAAATTTACCACTTTATGTGGGCAGTTGGTGGAATTAAGTATACTTCTCTATTTCTTTTTGTTTGTTTTAAATTCTCCAAAACAAAAGTTAAAAGAAAAATTTTGAGTAAGCAACTGCTGATCAAAGTAAAATGTGCTCGTAGATCTGGTTTCGAGTTCCCAGGAGGGCCAGTGGCGCAATTTTAATTTCTTTCTTTAGTTTCTTAAATATCTACAACGAATATGTTAATTTTTAGAGATTACGCTCTTTTTTTAATGTCTATTTATTTTTGAGAGAGAGAGAGAGAGAAACAGGATTAGTGGGGGAGGGGCGGGGGGGAGGTACACAGAAGCCGAAGCAGGCTCCAATGCGGGGCTCGAACTCACAAACCGGCGAAATCATGACCTGAGCCGAAGTTGGGCGTTTAAGCGACTCCACCCAGGCGCCCCAAGAGATTACTTTTTATTTTTTATTTTTATTTTTATTTATTTATTTTTTTTTTCAACGTTTATTTATTTTTGGGACAGAGAGAGACAGAGCATGAACGGGGGAGGGGCAGCGAGAGAGGGAGACACAGAATCGGAAACAGGCTCCAGGCTCTGAGCCATCAGCCCAGAGCCTGACGCGGGGCTCGAACTCACGGGCCGCGAGATCGTGACCTGGCTGAAGTCGGACGCTTAACCGACTGCGCCACCCAGGCGCCCCAAGAGATTACTTTTTAATTAGCAGTAAGAAAAAGCCAAGTTTGCATTTTTTGCTCCGAAGGAACATTCCTTCCCAGGTACTCCGCGGATAAGCGCCAAGTCCCCGATTTGGCCGGAGGGCAGCGCCCCCTGGTGGCGGATCCGAGAGCAGCCCTTAGACTTCCCTTTCCCGCTACTCCGGACTCCAGGGAGGGAGGGGAGGCGCTCCTGGCGCCCCCTTTGCGAGACTCCGGAGGGCAGCACGGGCACCCGAGGTGGCCTCTAGGGTGAAAGATTCAGAGAAGCAGCCAAAGGGGTGATGTGGAGACGAAGAGTAGCAACTTTCCCCCTCCCCCTTCCCCTCCTCCTTCTCTCCTCCTTCCTTCATTCTTTTGGGCTGTTCATCAAACATTGGGAAGCTACTGTGTGCCACGCAATGGGTGCAAAGGCCCTAACACAAGGACCTGACCCAATAATTGTCTGTGAGAATTATAACATGATAAGGTAACTAAGGGAAACATATAGCACATTACGTGGTGATGCCTACTAAGGAGAAAAGCAAATCCAAGAAGGGAGATATGGAATAGGGGGATGCTTACAATTTTAAATAGAGGGGTAAGTCAAACGGAAATCTGGGGGAAGAGCATTCCAGGCAGAAGGAATAGCCAATGCAGAGGCCCTGAGGCGGGAATGTGGCTCATGTGTTTGACGAGCATAAACAGGGGCCATGGAGACAGACACACACACACACACACACACACACACACACACACACACACATATAGATACACATTTTCCCCCCTGAAGCTTTTGAGAAATAGTCACAGACATGACACTATCTTATTCCTAAATGTGTCAATTTATATTTCCTGATAAGGAAGATACTCTCTTGGGCCGCCCCAGGGGGCTCAGTTGGTTAAACGTGTTTGACTTCCGCTCAGGTCATGGTCTCGCGGTTCGTGGGTTCAAGCCTGGAGTTGGGCTCCATGCTGACAGCTCAGAGCCTGGAGCCTGCTTTGGATTCTGTGTCTCCGTCCCTCTCTACACCTCCTCTGTTTGTACTCTGTGTCTCTCTCTCTCTCTCAAAAATAAATAAACATTAAAAAATAAAAAAAAAAGAGAAAGACACTCTCTTACAAAGGGTTTCTCTCCTTGTCACTGCTGACTTTGGGGCTGGAGAATTCTTTGCTGTGGGGACTGTGCAGTGCATGGTAGGATTTTTAGCATACCTGGCTTCCACCCACTAGATGTCAGTAGCACACATCTGCCGTGCTAACTATCACTAGTCGTGATAACTAACACTGTCCCCTGGGTAACAGAACTGCCTCCAGTTAAGAACCATTGCTCATATAGCCATGGAACAATGGTCACAATCAGAAAATTTAGTATTGATATACATTGCTAGCTATACCACAGACCTTGTTCAAATTTGATCAATCATTCAATACTATCTTTTATTTATTTTTATTTATTTAAAAAAAATTTTTTTTACATTTATTTATTTTTGAGAGACAGAGAGACAAAGAGCACAAGCGGGGAAGAGGCAGAGAGAGAAGGAGACGCAGAATCAGAAGCAGGTTCCAGGCTCTGAGCTGTCAGCACAGAGCCTGACGTGGGGCTCGAACTCACAAGCCGTGATACCATGACCTGAGCTGAAGTCGGACGCTCAACCGACTGAGCCACCCAGGCGCCCCTCAATATTATCTTTTAGACCAATTTTCATTTTCTGCTCTCTGGTCCAATCCAGGATCATGTATTGCATTTGGATGCCATGCCTTTTTAATTTCTTTCACCTGGAACATTCTTTCCCCTTTATTTGTCTTTTATGACAGTGACATTTTTGAAGATCATAATCCAATCCTTGTATAGAATGGCCTTGTTGGGTTTGTCTTACTTTTCCTCATGATTAGATGCAGGTTATGCATGTTTGGGAAGAATGCCACCAAAGGACAACGATGTGTCCTCCGTGCATTATATCAGGAGGCAATCGATATTCATTTGCCCCATTAAGGGCCATTTTAACTAAGATGACTTGGTGGGGACCTTGTCTGTCTGTTTCTCATCTGTAGCCTTGTAATTTTCTCCTTTGTAATCAGTATGTTATGTTATGGACGGATACACTGGAGTTATGCAAAGATCCTGTTTTTCCTAAAACTTTCCATCATTAGTTTCTTGCCTGCATCATTGTCCAGATTGGTTGCTTTTCATTGTTTTAAATAAATACTGAATAAGGACAAAAGGTTGCTTTTAACACGTGTGAAGGTAAGGAGTAACAATGAAACACACATTCGTGTAAGGTTCAACCAGGCTGAGGAAGACACCCAGCCCAATAAGAGAAACTCCAGCACCCCTCTTGCCTGGTGAAAGATACAAGTTGTTCAAACCTGGGGCTGGGGCAGGAGGGCAGCAGGGAAGACTGGGGTGATGGGGTCTTGGATAAGCCAGACATGGATTCCAGAACTATTCCGGCAGTGAAACAAATAGGATGCGGACCAGCTGGATTTGGAGCCTGGAGAGGTGCCTGCAGGTTGAGGCTGGGGAGTGGATGGAAGGAGATCCTGGTGTTTGAGATTCCCAGTTGGGGCCAGTCTGCCCTCAGGGTTGGGAGTGACTGTTTGGGGGTGGGGAGGGGGTAGGCACAGCCTCTCTGGAGCAGCTGAACATTCCAGACTGGGGCGATGGCGGCTCTGGAGTTTCAGGAGCCCTTGATCTGGCAGAGGGGCTGAGAGTGGCTTCCAATGAGTTCCCGTGAGTTCTGGCATGGCCAGGAGCCCCTCTCTCTTCTCTGGCTCAAGCCTCATCTGGACAGGATGGGACAGAGAAGGGTCACATTTTCCACCGTGAATGATGTTAGAAACCTGGGGAAAAAACATAACCTTTCAAAGATTATGTTTAACTTTTTTTTTAATTTTATTTTTATTTTTTTTTCAACGTTTATTTATTTTTTGGGGGGGACAGAGAGAGACAGAGCATGAACGGGGGAGGGGCAGAGAGAGAGGGAGACACAGAATCGGAAACAGGCTCCAGGCTCTGAGCCATCAGCCCAGAGCCTGACGCGGGGCTCGAACTCCCGGACCGCGAGATCGTGACCTGGCTGAAGTCGGACGCTTAACCGACTGCGCCACCCAGGCGCCCCTATGTTTAACTTTTTGAGGAACTACCAAATCGTTTTCCCACAGTTACGTTCCCACCAGCAATGGATGAGGCTTCCAATTTCTCCATCCTCGCCGACATTTATCTCGGTAATAGCCGTCCTAGTGAGTGGGAGGTGCTATCTCATTGCTGTTTCGATTTGCATTTCCCTAAAGACGAGTGATGGTGAGCATTTTTTCACGTGCTCATACAGCATTGTATTGTACACAGAATTCTCCCCTTATCCACCGGGCAGACATTCCAAGACCCCCTCCATGGACACCAGAAACTGCGGATAGTGTGGAACCCTATATATACTATGTTTTTTCCTGGGCATCTATACCTATGACAAAGTTCGATGTATCAGTTAGACACAATAAGAGATTAACAGCAATAATTAATAATAAAATAGAACAATTACAATGATATACTGTCATAAAAGTCGTGTGAATGTGCTCTCTCTCTCTCTCTCTCTGAAAATACCTCATTGTGCTGTACTCACACTCCTTCTTGTGATGATGGGAGCTGATAAATTACCTAAGTCACGAGATGAAGTGAGGTGAATGATGGGTAGGCATTGTGATGTAGGGTTAGGCTCCTCTAGGCCTTCTGACTGTGTGCTTCCTAACCACCATTGACCGCAGGTAATTAAAACTAGGTAAAGTGGCGCACCTGGGTGGCTCAGTCGGTTGGGGGTCCGACTTTGGCTCAGGTCGTGATCCCACACTCGGTGAGTTCAAGCCCCGCGTCAGGCTCTGTGCTGACAGCTTGGACCCTGGAGCCTGCTTTGGATTGCGTTTGCCTCTCTTTGCCCCTCCCCTGCCTCCTCTCTCTGTCTCTCTCAAAAATAAATAAACATTAAAAAAAAAATTAAAACTAGGTACAGCATTGGGGCATCTGATCTGGCTGGCTCAGTCGGTGGAGTGTGCAACTCTCGATCTCGGGGTCGGGCGTTTGAGCCCCACGTTGGGCGTAGAGATTACTTTTTAAAAATTAAAGGGG
This sequence comes from Leopardus geoffroyi, assembly GCF_018350155.1. Taxonomy (NCBI): domain Eukaryota; kingdom Metazoa; phylum Chordata; class Mammalia; order Carnivora; family Felidae; genus Leopardus; species Leopardus geoffroyi. Next base: position 5,655,954 of record NC_059331.1, read on the forward strand.
CGCCTGGGTGGCGCAGTCGGTTAAGCGTCTGACTTCAGCCAGGTCACGATCTCGCGGTCCGTGAGTTCGAGCCCCGCGTCGGGCTCTGGGCTGATGGCTCAGAGCCTGGAGCCTGTTTCCGATTCTGTGTCTCCCTCTCTCTCTGCCCCTCCCCCGTTCATGCTCTGTCTCTCTCTGTCCCAAAAATCAATAAACGTTGAAAAAAAAAAAAATTAAATAGATAGGTGAAACTCCTCCTCCTGCTCCTGCTACAAAAAAGCCCCTCCCCCAAAGCCACAGAAAGTGAAACTGTGGATGTGGGCAGGGTGACTACTGTGTCTCCTTTGGAGAGATATTCAAGTCCTTTGCCTGTTTTTGAATTGTGGGTTGTTCATCTTTTTGTTGTTGAGTTGTACGAATTCTTCATATATTCTGGATCTTGATCTTTTAGCAGGGGTATGACTTGCAAATATTTTCTCCCATTTTGTGGGTTGTCTTTCCACTCTGTTGATTGTGTCTCCTGATATTGTATCATATAGTGATTATTGCGTATCTCATGTGTTATGTTATATTGTATGCATCTAATATGTATAATATAATATGTATTCCAGCCAGCTCTGTTCACTAGGGGCGCCTGGGTGGCGCAGTCGGTTAAGAGTCCGACTTCAGCCAGGTCACAATCTCGCGGTCCGTGAGTTCGAGCCCCGTGTCGGGCTATGGGCTGATAGCTCAGAGCCTGGAGCCTGTTTCTGATTCTGTGTCTCCCTCTCTCTCTGCCCCTCCCCCGTTCATGCTCTGTCTCTCTCTGTCCCAAAAATAAATAAAAGTTGAAAAAAAAAAAAAAGTCTGCACACCATGAACAACCCAGTAATGAACATTCTTAGCACCCAAACTAATATAACTTCCCACCCAAAGAAATTAGAGTTTCTTGGAGTTTCTATCTGATGCAGGTCGGGGACAGAAGTCCAAGATGAGCCTGGAGCATCTGGTCATACAAGAGAGCAAGAACACTCAAAGACCAGGAGAGACATTTCAAACAGCTCACAACCTGCAAAGGCTCCCACTGGCCAGGTGGGCCCATCAGTTGAAGCATGCTGTGTTTAAAAAATTTTTTTAACGTTTATTTATCTTTTTTTTTTTTTTCAACGTTTATTTATTTTTGGGACAGAGAGAGACAGAGCATGAACGGGGGAGGGGCAGAGAGAGAGGGAGACACAGAATCGGAAACAGGCTCCAGGCTCCGAGCCATCAGCCCAGAGCCCGACCCGGGGCTCGAACTCACGGACCGCGAGATCGTGACCTGGCTGAAGTCGGACGCTTAACCGACTGCGCCACCCAGGGGCCCCAACGTTTATTTATCTTTGAGAGAGAGAGACAGAGCACAAGCAGGGTAGGGGAGGAGACAGAGGGAGACACAGAATCCAAAGCAGACTCCAGGCTCCGAGCTGTCAGCATGGAGCCCGACTTGGGGCTTGAACCCACGAACCGTGAGAGCATGACCTGAGCTGAAGTCGGACGCTTAACTGACTCCACTGAGCCACCCAGGAGCCCCTAAAGATTTTATTATTTTTTAAATGTATTGTATTATTTTTTCATTGAATTTTTGTTTAATGTTTATTTTTGAGAGAGAGAGAGAGAGAGGAACAGAATAAATGGGGGAAGGACAGAGAGAGAGGGAGACAGAATCCAAAGCAGGCTCCAGGCTCCGAGCTGTCAGCACAGAGCTTGACGCGGGGCTTGAACTCAAGAACTGTGAGATCATGACCTGAGCTGAAGTTGGATGTTCAACTGACTGAGCCACCCAGGTGCCCCAATATTTTATTTTTTAAGTAATCTCTACACCCAACATGGGGCTTGAACTTACAACCCTGAGATCAAGAGTTGCATGGTCTACCGACTGAGCCAGGCAGGTGCCCCATACTGACTATGTATGTATGCATTTATTTATTTAATGTTTATTTAATTTTGAGAGAGAAAAAGAGAGCACAAGTAGGGGAGAGGCAGAGAGAGGGAGACACAGAATCCGAAGCAGGCTCCAGGCTCCGAGCCATCAGCACAGAGCCCCATGTGGGGCTCGAACCCACGAACTGTGAGATCACGACCTGAGCCGAAGTCGGGCTCTCCACCGACTGAACCACCCAGGCACCGCCATACTGACTTTTTTAAAAAGCCTAATTCATCACCTTCAGAAGATGATGGGGAATCAATACATTATTTTGCAGAGTGGTATCTCTCTCTCTCTCAAAAATAAAAATTTTTTAAATTTAAAGATTTATTTTATTTTTGAGAGAGAGCGCATGAGTGAGTGGGGGAGGAGCAGAGAGAGAGAGAGAGAGAGAATCCCAAGCAGACTCCATGACAGAGCTTGAGCCCACAACCCTGGAATCATGACCTAAGCGGAAATCAAGAGTCAGAGGCTCAACCAGATGAGCCACCCAGGCGCCTCTGTCTTGCCTTTCTTATGATGAATGCGCCACTGGGAGCGAAATAGGACGTAATAAGCAGCATCTGGCAAGGGCAGAGTTCTAGCTAACAAATGAGGAAGAAACATTAGGAGGACACCTCTATCGTGCAGCTGCAGCGAACCACCAGCTCACTCGCTGCCAGCCCCATGCAGGAGACACCATCAGAGTCTAGGTGTTCCGACAGAAGGTCCCAGCATCCCCCTAGCTGTGCCGGACAAGCCTGAGTCTGACCCCAGTTCTAGAACCAACTGCCAATCCGCAGGGAATGGGGAGGACAGAGGAACCCAAGTGTGGGATCCGCGACACCCCCCTCCCCCCCCCCCCCCCGACCGTGGGAAATGCTCTGGGACAAACAGCCTGAGTTGGGCAATTGATTCGTTGTAAGGGAAGGAAAGGAATGGACGGGGCCACCGTGAATCAGAAGAGACTTAAAAGACAGATCGTTTCCTTTCTGAATGGGCAAGACTAAACTTCGATGTCTGCAGACTCCTCCTTGGGTGACAGACGATTCAGAAACACAAAGCGATTATTGCAAAAGTCACAACAGTGGTTACTTTGTGGGGCTGAGGCGTCCCTGCGCCTGGGCCCTGGTGCAGGGAGGGGCTTCTGGGGGTGCTGGCGATGTGCTACGTGTTGACCTGGGTGGGGGTTATCATGAGGGTCACCTTCGAGCTGGGTTTCTAAACTCAGCACTTTTGACATTCAGGCTGGATGATTCTTGGCTGTGTGTGTGTGGGGGGGGGGGTGCCTTTAACAACATCCTTGGCCTCCGCCCACTAGATGGCAAAAACAGCTCTCCCGCACGCCATCAAGACAATTAAAAAATGTCTCCCACATATTGTTGGGTGTCCCCGAAGAGAAAAACCAGCCCTGGTTGGGAATCTCCTCTTCAGTAACTCCGTAAACTATGTACTTGGTTTATGTGGTTTCTTGGATCTGGCTCTGTGTGTGTATTTTTTTTTTTTTAGCAAAAGTATTTTTACTTAAGTTTATTGATTTATTTGAGAGAGACAGAGATAGCACAAGAGGGTGAGGGGCAGAGAGAGAGAAGAGAGAGAGAAGGCCAAGCAGGCTCCACACTGCCAGCTGTGGAGCCCGACTCGGGGCTTGAACTCCCAAACCGTGAGACCATGACCTGAGCCGAAACCAAGAGTCGGCCGCTTCACTGACGGAGCCCCCCGGGTGCCCCCATTTGTATTTTATTTTACAATAAAAGTACTTGTAAATTTCCAGTTTGGGTTTCATGAGGAAACTGCACAGACATCTACAAAACGCAACACAAACCAACAAAAGGCTAGAAAAAAAAAAGACAAAGACAAAGGAAACAGCCCAGGAATTTTGTAAAAAGAGGAGTATCAGATATTGAATCTATCTTTCTTTCTTTCTTTCTTTCTTTCTTTCTTTCTTTCTTTCTTTCTTTCTTTCTTAGAAAGAGCCCATGAGCAGGAAGAGGGGCAGAGGGAGAGAGAGAGAGAGAGAGAGAGAGAGAGAGAGAGAGAGAGAATCTCAAGTAGGCTCCACACTCAGCACAGAACCCAACTCCAGGCTCGATCCCATGACCCAGGGATCATGACCTGAGCTGGAATCAAGAGTTGGATGCTTAACCGACTGAGCCACCCAGGCACCCCAGATTTTGAACCATATTCTAAAGCTACAATAGTTAAAGCAGAGTGGCACTGGGACAAAAAAAGACAAATGCATCTAGAAATAGAAGAAGCTGCCTCTGGAGGGGTATCGTTGTATCAGATAAAGTCTGAGCTGCTCCAGGCGCACGCTTCAGATGTACCTTTCTGCCTGTGCCTCCAGCTCTCCTCCCACCGATAAGCTGACCTAAACAAAATTCCCCGTGTCTGGAGCTTTCTACTCCTTTGCATGTACAGTTTCTCCCATTGGAGCACAATTTGCTAAGTGTCATGGCTGCCGGCTGCCTCCCTGGACCCTGAAGTTCAGGGGTTTGTCCCTCCCTTTTCCTTCTGTCCCATCCTGTCACCCCTTTACCATACACCTTGCCTTGAAAGTCTATCTCTGCCTGTCAGCTTTGTGGCCCAGGATGGCAGGAATCGTGGCCCCTTCAGGGACCTGCACAGTGCCTGGTATATATTAGGTGCTCAATAAATGCTAAATTAATCGGGAAATGGGTTAAAGAATTAAATGTAATTTAAAATCATTCAACAGGGGCATCCAGTTGGCTCAGTTGGTAGAGCATGCAACTCTTGATTTCAGGGTGAGTTCAAGCCCCACATTGGGCATGGAGCCTCCTTTAAAATATTTTATTTTATTGTTTTTATTTATTGAGAGAGAGAGAGAGAGAGACGGTACAAGTGAGCAAGGGACAGAGAGAATCCCATGAGGGGCAGAGAGGGAGAGAAAGGGAGAGAGAGAGAGAAAGAGAGAAAGCAGGGCTCCCCAAAGCAGAGCTTGAACTCACAAAGCATGAGATCATGACCTGAGCCAAAGTCCGATGTTTAACCAACTGAGCCACCCTGGTGCCCCTACTTAAAAAAAATTAAAAAAAAAAAAAAACACAAAAAAACAAAACTTTAGAGGCACCTCGGTAGCTCAGTCAGTGAAGTGTCGGATTTCGGCTCAGGTCATGATTCTGCGGTTTGCAGGGTCGAGCCCCTGTCAGCTCTGCTGACACCTCAGAGCCTGGAGCCTACTTCAGATTCTGTGTCTCCCTCTCTCTCTGCCCTCCCCCGCTCTCTGTCTCTCAAAAATAAACATTAAAAAAATACTTAAAAAAATAATTCAACGGGGGTGCCTGGGTGGCTCAGTTGGTTAAGCTTTTGGTTTCAGCTCAGGTCATGATCTCACAGTCTGTGAGTTCAAGCCCCACGTGGGGCCCTGTGCTGACAGCTCAGAGCCTGGAGTCTGCTTCAGATCCTGTCTCCCTCTCTCTCTGCCCCTTCCCTGCTCACGCGCTCTCTCTTTCTTAAAAATAAATAAACTTTAAAAAAATTAAAAAAAAAATCTTTCAATAAACATTTATTAAGCATCTACTATATGCCAGGAACACTGGATGAAGCAGTGACCAAAATCAATCAGTCCCCTGTTTTATGATGCTGCCACTTTAGTGGGGGAGACAGATGACAAATAAGTAAACAAATAAATTCTTCTTGTTTCAGAGAGTGAAAGTAGCTACCAAGATTAATAAAAGAGAGCAATGGGAAAGACAGAGACTGGAGAGGGACCCCATTAGGGCTTTAGGGCGTGGGAACACACGGGTCGAGCCTCCAACATAGGAGAAGGTGCCTATGTGAACGTGTTTAGGGAAGAACAGTGCAGGCAGATGGAACAGCTTGTGCAAAGACCCTGTGGTAGGAAAGATCCAGGGTCTTGGTACCTCTCCAAGACACTGGGACATGAGCATCAGTCCTTCTAGCTTCCGCCCAAAGGATCTTCCAAATACACAAATCCCATTGGGTTAGTCTCCCGTTGTCTTCCCATGGCTCCCTAGTGCCCTGTGGATCAAATCCAAACTCCTGAGCCCTGCCCTGGGCGGGACTTGGTTGGCCCCTCCGCCCCGCCCCCTACCTACTCCTCCCCGCCTCCCGGGCCCAGGGACAGTCACTTAGGCCCCGCCCCCAGCCCGCCCCCACTCGGGCCGGACCAGCACCGCCCACCCCGTCTCACCATTGGACAGCTCGGAGAGCCTCGGGCGCTGGTTGGCTAGAGCGGCCATCAGTTAGGGACCAGGCCTTGATAATCCGTCCCCGAGCTCCGAGGGGGCGGGTTCGGGTGCGGGCGCGGCGGGGGCTGCTGCTTCAGGTAAAGCACCAAATTTTCGGGGCCACCGGCGGGGGTTCTGGGGGGCACTAGGGGACGTACCGGGAAGGGGTACTGAGCTTCCCGCCGCTCTGCGGGCTCAGCGCCCCGCGATGGGGCGGGCTGCGTGTCCTCTGGCTGGGACCCCACCCGACACCCGGAGCCCCAGGTGGGCAGCGAGCAGAGCTGGGGGCTCTGGCTTCGTGAGATCGCCCTCCTCCCGCCCTTCAGGAGCCCAGTGGGGGGCTTGTTCGCCACCTAGCGCCCCAACAGACTCCGGGACTTTCCCAGCGTCGCTCCTGGAGAGCTTGGGGACACGGGTTCAGCCCCTCACGGTGGACCTGGGTGTGTGTGGGGGCGGGGGGCGGGGGGTGATACGGAAACGGTGTTGGGGGGAGGAACGGACGGCCCCCGGGCCGGCAGACAATGGGTAGCGGATGGAACCGCCCGGCGGGGTTTCCTGTAGGAAACCGCTCTGTCTCTACGAGGCCGTCGTGGGGTGTGTATAAGTGTGTGTGTTGCGGGGGAGGGGGGGGCGCGATGTACCCGAGTACCTCCCCCTCCCACCATCATCAGCCTCCAACCCCTCCTCGGGGCTCTGAGCGTCCCGCCCCAACATAAGGGGGTGCCACCATTCGCGGCCTCAAGCGGGGGAGACGTCCTCTCCCCAGGACCGGGATCCACACTGCCCGCCGAGTCCCCACCGCTCAGGTTTCCTGATCACAACCCGGAGTCCCGAAATAGTCCTTGGGGCGGGAGTGGGGGCGTGTGGCGTCGGCTCTGACGGCCTAATGAGGGGGTCTCAGGCAGAGGATCCGATCTAGCTGACAACTCGGGCAGGGAGCGGAGAAGAGGGCAGGGCCGCCGCGCCCCCACTCTGCTCAGGCTGCGGCTCCTGGGGCCGCCCAAGTGTGGGCCTGCTTCCCCAGCAGGGAAACACGCAGGTATAGGCAGGGATGCAGGCTGGGAGGGATGACCCCCCTCGGGCTCTCTGCGCCTGCCCTGGAGGGCAGGGCTGTCTCTAGAAGGCCATCAAGTGGGTGGCCAATGCAGAAACACTGGCAAAATTGCCTGGGTTAAAATCCTGCCTCGTGTGTGCCCTTGGATGGGTCACTTCATATCCCTGTGTCTCAGCGTCTCCACCCGGACAATAGGGGAAAGGGTAGTGATAAGAAAACCTACCTCGGAGGGTTTAGCTAGGAATTTTTTTTTTTTTAAGTTAATACCCATGAATTGCATATAATAGAGCTGGCCCAGCATGAATGGCAAAAGTATTATTATTATTATTATGATTATGATTATTATTATTATTATTATTATTATTATTATTATTATTCACCGTTCCTGGAGCACTGCTTCCTCAGCCCAGCTTCTGGGCCTGGCGACTCCAGCTGATTTGCGTCTTAGGGATGGCCCACAGCTGTTTTTTGAGTTCTCAGGGCCTCATAGTTGGGTGTGAGCAGGTCACTGGAGGAGGAGGCTGACCCTACTGAGTCACACTGCCAGCGGTGCGAGGCAGGCCCGGACCCCTGAGCTCTGGCCTAGGTTTTTTTCCACCACACAACTCTTCCCTGACAGTTTCCTGAAAACAAGTTGTGAGAGGCACTGGCTGTCCTCTGTGATCACCGGCTGCCCCCGCTGGCCCGCCCCTCTCAACCAGTGTGAGGGGACAGGAAGCAGCTGCTTTGGGACCACAAGGGCCCCCCACCCCACCTGCCTTAGGGTGGGGCGAGGGAGGCTCCAGGGACCCAGGCTGGACAGAGGTAGGGAGTGGCAGGGTCCCCTCGGCAGTGGAGCAGGGGCTACTCCATGGCTGATGGGCGTCAGGAATGCAAAAGCCTGGAAGGGGTGATAGGAAAGGTTCCCAGGGGGTTGGCACATTGGGCACTGTGTCAGGGAGAGGACAGATGCCAGGCAGGCATCTGGTGGTGGAGGCTGGACCGGCCAGGGGTCCCCAGGAGATGGGCGGAGCACCGTGGAGGGGCATTTCCCATAGGCGGTTGATCTAGTTGCCCTGTGCCTTAGTTTCCCCATCTGGAAAATGTGAATGATGACACCTACCTTGCAGGACTGCATGAGGGTTACATTTAATCAGGCAAGGTATACAGCAGAGACTCAGTCCAAGCTGCTTTCCCTCCCTCGAAGTTTTTTCATGGGGGCTCTTCATAAGCCCCTCCTTTCCAACCTTGTGCTTTCTGGTTGTCCTTGTTAATTATCACAGGTGTGCCCCAATCTCCCTCAGGTTCTTTAAAAAAAAAGTTTATGTTTATCTTATTTTTTTTAATTTTTTTTTTTTAACGTGTATTTATTTTTGGGACAGAGAGAGACAGAGCATGAACGGGGGAGGGGCAGAGAGAGAGGGAGACACAGAATCTGAAGCAGGCTCCAGGCTCTGAGCCATCAGCCCAGAGCCTGACGCGGGGCTCGAACTCACGGACCGCGAGATCGTGACCTCAGCTGAAGTCGGATGCTTAACCGACTGAGCCACCCAGGCTCCCCTGTATTTATTTATTTTTGAGAGAGAGAGAGAGAAAGACAGTCTGAGTGCAAGCAGGTAAGGGGCAGAGAGAGAGGGGAGACACAGAATCCAAAGCAGGCTCCAGGCTCTGAGCCATCAGCACAGAGCCCTACTCAGGGCTCGAATTCACGAACACGAGAGATCATGACCTGAGCCAAAGTCGGATGCTTAACCGGCTGAGCCACCCAGGCGCCCCTCCCTCGTTTTTTAAAGCCTCCATCATGTTATCTGAAGAGTCCCCCCAGCCCCATGTCTAGCCACAGCTCTGACAACCTGGGTGCTTGTGGTTCCATTACAAGCTCCCCCAAGCCAAGGGCAGAATCCTGTGACACTCCTGGAGACATCCTAGGGAGATAGATATCCATTGATTTGCATCCTTGGTGCGGCTAGACCTCAGCTCTCCATCATTCCTACAAGAGTCTCACAAGCAACTTGGTAAACACTCAGATGCGCAATTATATCTTGTTTGCATTCCTCTAAGGAAAAAAGAATTCAAACAGCCCTGTTGTGTTTTTTTTTTTTTCCATACGCAGAATCTGACCAGATGAATTTTTAATGAGCCCATGAAGGGCTTCCAACTCTCGCCTTCCCCTTCTGAAGGTTCACACCACATCCTTTTGAGCATCATTTCCAATTTTGCCTGGGGAACTGATGAAACTCAGCAGGTCCGAATGACTGACCCTCCCCTGCCCCCATTCCCAGCTCCTCTTGTTTTCTCATCGCTCTCCTCTCTTCTCCTTTTGATGCCCTGCTTGTCTCTTCCCGTCCAGCCGGCTGAGGATTGCACCTGGGGATCCCTGCATTCATTCATCCCAAAGTTTCAAGGCTTCTTGAGGGAGCAGAGAGGACAGGACATATGTGTTGGGGAGGGTGGCGGGGGCGGGGGGAGGGAGGAGCTCTTGGGTCTATTTACTCTAACTTAGCATCGAGGCTGACTCCAGAAGTACAGCCGGAGGGATGGGGCTGGCCCCATCCTCACCCCTTCTGGGGACATTTTTCAGGGTGTGTCTGACAGCTACTCCAGAAAACATGGCCAAGTTTGCCCTGAATCAGAACCTGCCTGGTGAGTGTGCAAAGTGGGATACATGTGTGTGGACAGACTGATAGTTGACGCCCCTATGTAGACACAGCCCTGTGGTTCTCTCCGTATGTAGCCAGAGAGCCCTTGCTAACCGTCCACTGGATAATGTCATGGCCCTGCTTAAAACCTGCCTGTGGCGTGCCTATCGCATGTCTCATATAATCCCAATTCCTCATGGTGGCCCAGGAAGCCCCCCACGATTGGGCCCCAACCCACCTCTCCTACTCCTTTCCTTCTCCCTTTTTTAACTCTGTGCGGGACACCCTCACCTCAGCCTTGCTGTTACCCCACCCTGCTCGCTATATCCCAGGGCCTTTGCTTGGGCTGTTTTCTTTTAGGAACCTTCTGTCCCCAGCTGCTTCCTCATATTTCAGGGCTCAACTTTTAAGTCCCTTCCGCAGGAAACCTGTCCTGATAACTGGAGCCAAAGTCACGCCTCCCACAGTTATTCTCCATTTCACCTTGTTGTTATTATCATTATTGCCCTAACTAAGCAAGCACCATTGGAATGATGTTTATTTACTACAAGAAAGCAGGGATGTTTGTCCGTCTTGTTCACTGATGTGTCCTCAGCGCCTAGAATAATGCTTGTCACATAGTAGGTGCTCACTAAGGGTGGGATCGCATGACTATTTGGTGCAGATAGGCTTTTGATCCTCAGGCACGCGCGTGCGCAGTGGCAGGTGTGCAGGGTCTGGTGCAGGCGGAGCCGAGGACTGTCGCGGGCGGTGGGGGATGCATCTGTCCAGTCTGTCCCGGGTCGTCCCCCTCCCCCCAGCCTGACGCGCCCCACACCCCGTCGTGCCCGCAGACCTGGGCGGCCCTCGCCTGGGCCCCGGCCCCACCGCGGGCGCCCGCAGCCCGAGCTCGCCCTACTCAGTGGAGACACCCTATGGCTTCCACCTCGACCTGGACTTCCTCAAGTACGTGGAGGAGCTGGAGCGCGGCTCCGCCACCCGCCGCGCCCCGGGCCCGCTGCCTGCGCGCCGCCCCAGAGCACCCCGGGCTGGCCTCGCAGGCGCGCGCAGCCCAGGCGCCTGGACGTCCAGCGAGTCCCTGGCTAGTGACGATGGGGGAGCATCGGGCGCGCTCTCCCCGGGCGCACCCTCGGGGCTCCTGCTGCAGCCGCTGTCGCCGCGCGTGCCCGTGCGGAACCCGCGCGTCGAGCACACGCTTCTGGAGACGAGCCGGCGGCTGGAGCTCGCGCAGGCGCACGAGGGCGCGCCCAGCCCCGCCCGCGCCGTCCCGCGCAGCCCGCGTGGCTCCGGCCGCAGCAGCCCCGCCTCCAACCCCGCCCTCGCTTCTCCCGGTCCCGCGCAACTGCAGCTGGTGCGCGAGCAGATGGCCGCGGCTCTGCGGCGCCTGCGCGAGCTCGAGGAACAGGCGCGCGCGCTGCCGGAGCTGCAGGAGCAGGTGCGCGCGCTGCGCGCCGAGAAGGCTCGGCTGCTGGCTGGGCGCGGGCAGCCGGAGCCCGACGGGGAGGCCGAGGCGCGCCCCGACAAGCTAGCTCAGCTGCGGCGGCTCACCGAACGCCTGGCCACCTCCGAGCGCGGTGTTCGCGCCAAGGCTAGCCCCTGGGCCGATGGCCCCGACGGGCCGGCTTCCAGGCGCAGTGAGGGCACGCTCGAGGTCCCCGATGCGGTGGCCGGGACGCCCGACGGGGCGCCGCAGACGCAGGAGGCTGGCGCCCAGGCCGTGCCGGAGACCCAGGACGCTAGGGCCCAGGCGGTGCCGGAGACCCGGGAGGCCGGCGTGGAGGCGGCCCCCGAGACCCTCGAGGCAGACGCGTGGGTGACCGAGGCGCTGCTGGGGTTGCCCGCCGCCGCCGAGCGCGAGCTGGAGCTGCTGCGCGCCAGCCTGGAGCACCAGCGCGGGGTGAGCGAGCTCCTGCGCTCCCGGCTGCGCGAGCTGGAGGAGGCCCGCGAGGCTGCCGAGGAGGAAGAGGCGGCAGCGGCAGCCCGGCCCCAGCCGCGCGATGCAGCCACCCAGACCCCGTGGGGTTGTGCCGCGAAGGCCACACAGACCGAGATCCCCGCGGAGGCTCCTCCCCTGACCCAGGAGAACCCGTCAGGACCTGCGGATGGGGACAGAGTCGCGGCCCCCGCGGGTGAGTCCCAGCCCCTAGCTAAGCCCTGGCTTGACGGCTTCTGGGCTGGGACTCAGTGCCCTCATCTGACCCCGCCAGGCACCCTCAAATCCATCATGAAGAGGAGAGATGCTACACCTGGCGCCCAACCCAGCCCCGGACCCAAGAGCCTGCAGTTTGTTGGGGTCCTCAACGGAGAGTGAGCACTTTTCCCCTCCCCATGGCCACATCTGCAGGGACGTAGGCCGGGGTTCGAATCCTGGCTCTGCCCCCTCACTCGCAGTGTGGTCTTGGAAGGCCTCCGTTTCCCCACACGTAAAATGGGGACAGCCACTCCCACCTCGCAGGACCCCAGAATGAGCCCACCGGGGAGGCTCAGCGGATGCCTCCCGCCCTGCCCCCAGGTATGAGAGCTCTTCCAGCGAGGACGACGACAGCGACAGCGAGGACGGTGCTGCCGATCCTCCAAAGAGCAGTTCCTCCGGCTCCGGGGACGACAGCGGCAGGGAAGTCCCGGACCCCGAGCCCGAGCTGGAGGCAGAACCTCAGCCGGGTGCGCAGGGGAGGTGAGCGGCGTTAGGCACGTGGAGTGGGGGCAGTGGGGACGGCTGCTTCCTTTCCTGTGCCCCGCGCCTCCCCACCCCCCGACCCAGACCCCTCCAACGCTTCTCTCTACTTGACAGGTGCGAGCTGAGCCCGCGTTTGAGGGAGGCGTGCGCAGCGCTGCACCGGCAGCTGAGCCGGCCGCGCGGAATCGCCCGCGACGGCGTGAGTGCCCACGAGAGCCCTTCATGGATGGGAGTCGTGGGCCCCATCGGGGCCTCCCCTGACGCCCTCTTAGGGAGCGCGTGGGGTTTCCTGGAGTTGGGGGACCCCAGGTTCCACCCCTTCGCGCCGAGATCCCCCCTGCTCCCCATCCCAGGCTCCTCAAAGGCATGTCCGTCCCGGGACAGCGCTGAAGTGTTCTGTTTCCCCTAAGGGCCCGCCCCAAGCTCTGGCCCCACTCCCATACCCCCCAAAGGCAGGCGCTCACCGCCTTCCTCCACTCTAGGTTCTCCCACAGGCTCTTTTCCCAGAGGGGAGTATCCCTGCCCCCTTGAGCCTGGGACCCACACTGGCTCCTAGTCCCTCTTCCAAAGGGGTGTGGCGCCACCGACACCCTCAGACAAGCAGCGACCCTTCCTGCCCGGCCGGATTCCCGGCCCCCCTCCACAAGACCTGGACCGTCTCTGACGCCTTTCCTCCTGTCCTGGCAGGGCGCGGCGCGCCTAGTGGCCCAGGAGTGGTTTCGGGTGTCGAGCCAGCGGCGCTCTCAGGCGGAGCCCGTGGCTGGGGTGCTGGGCGCCGTGGCGCGCCTGGGACCCGAGCTGCTGGCCCACGTGGTGAACCTGGCGGATGGCAACGGGAACACAGCCCTGCACTACAGCGTGTCCCATGGGAACCTGGCCATCTCGAACTTGCTGCTGGACACCGGTCAGCGCCTTCCTCCTGGGGCACAGGACCCCCGTGTCCTGGGCGGATTGCCAAGGGCCTTTAGACCTCTGCATCCTCTGAGCTGTGCACGGGTGGCCTTTCACTCTGTGGGGTGCCAGGACACAGGCTCTGGAATTAGACCCAAATCTAGAGGAATCACTTAGTCTCACCAGCCTCGGCCTCCCCATCTGGGAAACCGGGAGGCCACAGGGCCCTCCCCGGGTAGTTGTGATGACACGGGTACCTTAGTGCCAGGCGCACAGGCAGCCAGTCAGTGGTCCCCATGCCTTCTGTTCCTGAATCTCCAGCCCTGGCCCTCTCCTCTGTCCAGCCACCTGCCTCCCCAGACTTGAGGGGAGGTCTTCAGGTCAGGGCTCTGAGCACCCACCCAGGCCGGGCCACTATGCCCTCCTCCACCCCCACGTCTCGCATTGGCTCCGGTTCACACATTTTTATCACCTGCTCGTGCTTGCTCCTTACCTGCCCCAACTTTCCCCCTCCGGAGCTGAGATGTACACTTCTGGGTTGTTGCTGAGCCCACAAGATCTGTATTGAGAGCCTACTAGGCACCAGTACAGTGCTGGGGTGGGGGGCGGGCCACCCACATACAGCTGCTCTCCCCATGGGACTCAGAGCGGAGGGGACAGTGGGCAGTACACAAACTGCCCACCAAGAGCCCTCCTGGGCACCATCCTTCAGGCCCAGTGTCTGCTGGGTCCTGCCTTTGGAGGCTTCTCACTCTCAATGCAGGCTAAGGCAGGTCCCACTGTCCCCTCTCCCACCCCACCCAAACACAGATCTGTCCCATCCCTGAAGATCTTGGTGACCTGGGGAAGGGCACAGTTGCTCTGAGCTACACAGGGAGCTGGAGCTCAGGAGGGGGGATGATACATGATTCGAGAGTATCATGTATCTCTCGATACTCTCTCGATACTCTCAATACTCTCGATATTCCCTGGCATCTCCTGCCTAAAAGGGGGCTGGGGATGGGGGCTTCAGCAGCTGGCAAGGAAGGCACAGCTCAGTCACAAGAAGCCCAAGGCTTCATGGACCCTCTTTATTCCTTGCATCACCCCCCACCCCCGCCCCCAGCTCCCAATGCCCCAGACCTTGCCCTGTACCTTCTACCTTTCACACCAGACATTCTCTCTGCTCCTGTCTGCTTGCTCCCATGTCAACCTGGGTCTTCCCTCCCCTAGGACCCTGTCCTCAGTGTCCTCCCCGTGTAGGGGCTGTCTCACCTCCCTGGAATGCAGGGCCTGGACAGGGCTGTGTATCTTTGCTACTTCTCTCCACTTAGAACTTTCCCTGTTTCTCCCTCAACCCTACCTTGCAGCCTCTTATTGGTCAGTCCGCTACTCTCTCCACCCCTTCTGGCTTCTCCCTCCTAGGAGGTCACATTTCTTGCATTTTCGTCCCAGGCCAGCTCTCCTTTGTAGGCTAATCCACACCAGTTTCAGCATCCTTATGGAATATTCCTCTTGCCTCCAGGCTTCTTGGTTCCTTGACCCCGCTTCTCCCTTCACCTTGACCTCTGCCCTACGTCAGCCTTATACTTGTAAGGTCACCCGGAGATCTTGATGTCACTGAAGACTACGCCCCCTCCACAATCTCACTCCCAGCACCCCTCTTCTCAGCTCTCCCCCGCCAACATTTTGGTTGCCCCAGTGGCTGGCCCTAACAACCTTGGCCCTCACAGGACCATTGGCCATTGCTCCCTCATTTCACTGCCCTCGCCCAGTCTCCTTGTTCACCTTCTGTCATTTACTCCTTTATGTCCCCTTTCAAACTCTCGTGGCCCTCCTTCACCTCACCCTACCTCTCCATCATGGCACGCCGTAGACCCTCGGGTGTTGGTTGAATCAATGAGCAAGCTCCTGTGAATGTATGGGTGGGAGTGCGTGTGCTGTGGGGAGAGGGTGAGTGGAGATACACTCAAGATTATCAAGTAAAAACATGACATAATTAGATAAAAACCACAATAACATAACTAGGGGAGGAAGGAACTAGGATCCTTTAGCTTAGGAAGGCCTCAGGTGGGAGGGGAATAGAGAGGGTAGAGGAAGTTGGGAGGGTCCCCTGGTGCCTCCAGAGACCCCACTCTGGTTATTTCTATGAGCCCCTCCCCACCCACACACTCCACTGGGGTCACAGAAGCTTGTGGAAGCAGTGAACACCTACACAGCACGCCCCATAACTAGGGAACCCCCTCTTACCCCTCACTGTGCACCTCTTCCCGAGCTGTCCTGGCCTCATAGAACCTTCTGAAAGGTGGGAGACAATCACATCAAACAGCCACTCTATTAACCACGCCCCAGAGAGGTGCTGGGAAGGAGAGGCGGGGAAGGGAATGGGGTGATCCCAGAGGAAATAGAGCCAGCGTTTGTGTTCAGCTCTGAAGGGTAGGCAGCAGTGTTCTTTCCCTGGGCTGCTGCAACAGAGCAGCTCAATGTGGCTGGCTTAAAAACACGGAAATTCATTTTTTTGTAGTTCAGGAGGCCAAAAGTCCAAAATCAAGGTTGGCAGGCCTGGTTCCATCTTAGGAGCTCAAAGCAAATCTGTCCCAGGCCTTTTTCCCCAGCTGCTGGTGCTTGCCTGCAATCTTTAGCAGCCTGTGGCTGATGATCTCTTCTCTTCATCATCACATGGTCTTCTGCTTGTCTCTCTCTTCTAAGGACACCAGTCATACTGAATTAGGGTCTACCATAAGGACTCCTCTTAACTTGAGCACATTCTCAAAGACCCTATTTCTAACTAAGGTCACATTCAACAGGTACAGGGTAGGTAGGAGTTCCTATCTTTGGGGGGGCGGGGGGACAGAAGCCAGTCTAACACAGGCTTGGAGAAAAGGATTCCACAAGGAACATAAGTTAGGGAATAGCCTCAGAAGCCACAGTGGATGATGGCCTGTATTCCAGAAGCAATGGGGAGATATGGGAGGCTCTTAAATGGGTGACTGTGCCAAATTTCTCTTGATCTGCTGCATGCAAACAAGTGGATTCAGACACCAGGGTGGGCCAGTCGACATAGTTCTCTAAGGGGGCAATGATGGTGAGTTGGTGGGAGGTAGTCGTGAAAATAGGAACATCAAGTTTATTGAGCACCTACTAAGTGCCAGGTGTTCTAGGTACTGGGGGGATATAACAGAAAACCAAACCAAGTCCCAGAACCAGTTTGAAACCAGCAGAGATTTGAGCAGAACCCTGAAGGGGAGGGAGGGAGCCTCAGGGGCCAAGGGAACAGTAAATTCAGGACCCAGTCATGATGGCAGGCCTGAGGGGAGGAGAGTAAAGCAGGCTGGGCTGAGGGTGTCAGCTTGTTGGTTGATAGACTCCCTCCTCTCCCAGGGGTCTGCGAGGTCGACCGCCAGAATCGGGCAGGCTACTCAGCCCTCATGCTGGCCGCGCTCACCTCTGTGGGGCGAGAAGAGGACACGGCTGTGGTTCAGAGGCTCTTTCACATGGGCAATGTTAATGCCAAGGCCAGCCAGGTGCGTGGACATGCCTTTCCTGGCTCCCGGTCTGAGGGTCACTTCCACTTGGGGTTTGTCTCTGACCTCCTTTTCTCCAGAACCCTCCCCAGCCCTGTCCCCTTCTTCCCCACCCCGCAGACAGGACAAACAGCCCTCATGCTGGCTATCAGCCATGGCCGCCAGGACATGGTGGCAGCCCTGCTGGCCTGTGGGGCAGACGTGAACGCACAGGATGCAGACGGGGCCACAGCACTAATGTGCGCCAGCGAGTACGGGCGCCTGGACACCGTCCGCTTGCTGTTGGCCCAGCCGGGCTGCGACCCGGCCCTCCTGGACAACGTGAGCCACCGTGGGGCTGGCGGGGGGCTGGCAGACTACCCGTGCATTGGATCAGGGACCTGACTACCCGGGTCGTTCCTCAGGAGGGCACCAGTGCCCTGGCCATTGCCCTGGAGGCCGAGCAGGAGGAGGTAGCTGCCCTGCTGCATGCCCACCTGAGCTCCGGGCAGCTGGACTCCCCGGTAAGTGCGGCCCCTGGCCCTGAGAAACAAAGCCTCCCAGCTACACGCTGGGTCCCAAGATGGTACCGAGTGTGCCTCACAGAGGAGGCCTGCATTCCTGCTCCCTTGGGGAAGCAGCCAGGATTGGGGAAAGTGGGTTTGGATTCATGCATGTGGCTGGGATCTGATGTTCCACCTGCCAAATACCTGAGAGCCACACCTCCACTTTACAGGTCATCGGGTGATGGCCTGAGGCCTCCAGAGGGGAAGTGACCTAGGGCCAGGCTAGAGCGGTCAGAACTAGCTCAGACCTTCCTTTGTCAGCGGACTCCTGTCGCTGTCCCCAAGGAATAAGGGATCCTTTAGCATTAGGCAGGGAGAGGAAGGGGGTGCGGGCTCCCTGCAAGCCAGAGTTTGCCAGCAGCCCAGCGGCAGGGAGGGAGGGCCGAGCTGGAAGTAGAACGCTCAGTTTGCCTCCAAGTGGAAAAGCTCGTTCTTTTTCAAAGGCAAGTGGCAAGCTCTTCTCAGTCCTTAATTAAACTCGTGTAATCAGCTGCCCGCCCCTCTATTGGAGCTGTGGGGAAGGAGGCACGGAGATCAAGCCCCTCTTCCTGGTCAGATAGGGCAGAGGCGAATTCAAAACCAGACAACCTGGCTCCACCGTGAAGGGTGGGGTTCCTCCTTATGCATTATCACAGTGTGGAGGGGCAAGACCTCCATCAGGTTAAGCATCCCTGTGTATGAGGAAGCGTCCTGCCCACAGGAGACTGACAGGACCCCTTCCCCCATCTCTCACCAGTCACCTCTTGACGCCCCCGCGGCTGTGCCTGGTGAAGGAGAATGCAGTGACCACAGAGAAGACCCTCAGCCACAGTGAACGGCCTGGCACCCTGGACCTGGACTGGGTGCAGGGGGGATCTTTCCTTTCTTCACCCCAGCCCGTGGGGGCACAGCAGGGGCCAGGGTTTGCTATCCAGATGCTAGCCCTGGGCCAAGAGAAAGGCCTGGATGGTCAGTGTTCCCGAGGGGCTCACCTTGGACCAGCAGGATGAGACGGGCTGAATGAAAAGTGACAAGGCCCCCGAGTCCACCCACTCACAGAATAAAACATTACTAACTCAGCTTGTGTCTTGTTTTGGGGACACAAGCACATAGCTCCCACACCCCAAGTCTTCAGAGAACAAAGGCAGGGAGAGGCCCCCACTGGAGAGTTTTAGAAGTCCAGTGACAGCCCAAACGAGAACCCAAAGTTACGTACAACATAAATGCTTTATTAACAATCGCAGATCCATCCCCATGAGACAAGTGGTCGACCCAGACAGCCTGGACCCTGAAAACAGACCCAAACATTAGATACTGATGGGGTACCCAGCAACTGATAAAATCCCTGCCCCCCTCCCCGGCCTTGCAAATCTCAGTAGATCATTGTACACCCCCCCACACTGAGACCCTCACCCGTGGATTTGGTGAAGCCTTCCTGCTACCAACAAGGGTCTAACGGGTTTGCTGCTTCCCATCCCAGGGCTGCACTCACCAGCCACAAGTTCAGCGCAACCTCCGAGCTTCTCGCTCTGACTCCAAGAGGGTGAGCACGTCGCCCTCACGCACAGGGCCTTTCACGTTGCGGATGATGGAGCGGCTGGTGTCGTCCATGAACTCCACGCGCACCTACGGGGCCCACCAGAGGGACGCGGAGTTAGGACAAGTCAGGGATGGGCACCGCGTGGTAGGCAGCAGACTTCAATACAGAGGGCGTGTTGGGGCCAACCCGGAGACACTTAGAGGACTAGGGAACTGCGTCTGGCAGGCAGAGCTGAGCCAGGACTGAAGCCGAAGAAAGTCAAGACGTGGAGAACAAAGTTCTCGAGAGACTAAAACAGTAGGGACAGCTGTAGCTCAGGTCCTGCTCGGGGCGGGGAGCACACTCAGAAGGGCATGGAGCCACAAAGAGCTCGCTGAGACGGCCCAAGAAAGAGGAACGTCGGAACCCGGCGAATGAGGTTGACGGAGCTCAGACGTGGTGGGCAAGGCCCTAGTGAGGGCTCGGACGCTCCGGGAGCCCTTGGGATATAAGGGACTTCTGGTCTCAGGGTCCAGCCGGCATGGCAATCATCAGGGCTCAGCCCGGGGCGCCCCCACCCGCGCTCGCTCACCTGCGTGCACTGTCCCTGCGAGCCGGTCCTGCCCAGCACCTTGGTGACCTGGCGGAAAGAAACTGGGATCAGACCTGGCTAGCCCTTCCCCCTATCCCATCTTTCTTCTCCCGGGCCCCCAAATCAGGACCCCCACCTCACCCTGGCCAGTTTGATGGGCTGCACACGGCTCGTGTCCATGATGGCGGCGCGGCGGCGGTCGGGCGGAGAGGGGTCACGTGCTCCGAGAAGAGCCTTTATAATACATAGTAGCCCCGCCCACTCCAGCCCTCGCGAGACCTGGAGGGTTTTCCCAGCAGCCCCCACAGTAGAGACGTCACCGGCGCCCTTCAGCGCAGACGGAAGATGGCGTCCGCTACCCGCTTCATCCAGCGGCTGCGGAACTGGGCGTCCGGGGTGCGCGGGGCGAGAAGGGCCGAGTGGGGCGGGGCGGGGCGGGTGGCTGTGGGTTCAGTGCTCCTCGGACCCGCGCCCGCCAGTCCCCTTCCTCCTGCACCCTTGGGCCTGACGCTCTTAGTGCTGAGATTCTCCTAGACTAGAACCAGTGTCTCAGCCCAGAGCCCCCAACTCCTTCGGCCGACACACCCACCTCCACCCCAGCCCTCGACCCATTCAGGCCTGAGGTCTGCCTAATCCCAGACCTTCTTAGCCCTGTATCTTGTGGCCCAGGCCTTAGCTCTCCTTATCTCCTCCAGGACTCATACCCCTGTACCAAACTGTTCATCTCCGACCTTCCTTTCTCCATCCCTGGGATGCCCCTGCTCCCTCGCCCTCTCCTCTCCTGAGGTGCCCTGCAGGCTGACCTCCTTCCTCTCCTCCCACAGCAAGACTTGCAGGCGAAGTTGCAGCTGCGCTACCGGGAGATCTCCAAGCGGTGAGCAAGCCCCGCTCGCTGCCCATACACCGGCTCTGTCCTGTTATTCTCACGTCAAGAACAAAATTCGTATTCCTTTAGACCCCTGGAGTGCTGGGCCGGAATCCTGCCTCCGGTCCCTGGCAGTCCGTGGAGGCAGAGGTTTGATATTAACTTCCCTGTACTCCGAGCGGGCTGCTCGTGGAACAGTCGGGTTGGGCATGAATTCAGAGTGGATCGTGTAGCTGTGCAGTCTTTAGTGTGGCCCTGCCAGTTAGTGTTATCACCCCCAAACTACAAATGAAAAGATTTAAGGCTCAGAGAGGATAAGTCATTTGCTTAAAGTCACTTAGAAGCTTGAAAATGACAGCTGAGATTTGAACCCAGAAGTGTCTTGATTCCAAACTCATTTATGTCCAAAAATTACTTGATATTTACAAGGCCCTGATGCCCTCTCAGAGATAACAGCACCAACAAGAAAAGTTACTATTCTCATTCCTTTTGTGGAGCTCAAGTTCTAGGAAGAGAAAAAGGTGGTAGGGAAACAAACGCAACAGGTAAAAAGCATTCTGGAATGCTCTGAATGAATGAACGAATGAATGACAAAATGAATTAGAATAAGCTGGAGGGTGGCAATCTCATGTCAGGTGGTCAGGAAAGGTCTTTTTTTCTGGGATTGACGTGTGAGCTACCTGAAGGAGAAGGAGCCAAAGGGCAATTATTGAAAGAACATTCTGACAGAGGGAACAGTATGCTCCAAGCCTGTTGAGGCTGGACAAAGCCAGAAGGAAGAAGGAGGCCAGGGTGGCTGGAACACAGTGAGGAAAGGAAGAGAGAGCAGTATATAGGAAGTCAGGGGAGCTGGCAAAGGTAAGGCAGCCAGTGAGGATTAGCACAAAAGGAAAAAAAAATAGCATTAGAATAACCAAGTTTATGTGAATGCCTGCATGTTGTAACTGATTCCAAATATCAGAAGTTTTGAGTTGCTGCTCTATCTAGGGTCGTTGGTGCCAGTTGAGGAAAAGGTTTTAAAAAATTTCCAACTTCTTGAGGATAATGGCGCCTCCTAGTGATGCATGTGGGTCTTTCCATTGGGCCCTGGTTCTTACCTTTCTGCAAGGTGGTGGAAAGTGATGGCCACATCCACCAGGGGCCGTCTGGACTCCAGGGGTGAAGCAAATTCTAACTGCCACACAGGATATTGCTTTTTTTAATTTTTTTATTTTTAAGTAATCTCTACACCCAAAATGGGGCTCGAACTCACAACCCCGAGATCAAGAGTCACATGCCCTATGCTCTACCAGCAGACAGCCAGCCGCCCCAGGATATAGCTTTTAATATTAAATTTGTAAACTTCCTTTTTATTCTTATTTCTCATTAAAAAAAAATTCAATTTTTACTCTTTTGAGACAGAGAGAATGTGCACATGAGCAGTGGAGGGGCAGAGAGAGGGAGAGAAACCTAGGCAGGTGCCCCTCTCATTTTTTTACACAATGGTTATCACTTGTTTTAAGAAAATCTTAAGTCCTGGGGCACCTGGGTGGCTCAGTTGGTTGAGTATCTGACTTCAGCTCGGGTCATGATCTCGTGGTTTGTGGGTTCCAGCCCCGACAGCTCAGAGCCTGGATCCTGCTTCCGATTCTGCGTCTCTGCCCCTCCCCCACTTGTGCTCTGTCTTTCTCTCTGTCTCTCACAAATAAATGTAAAAAAAAAAAAAAGAAAAAGAAAAAGAAAAAAGAAAGAAAATTTTAAGCCCTGGGGCACCCATGTGGCTCAGTCCATTAAGTGACTCTTGATTTTGGCTCAGGTCATGATGTCACTCTTCATGAGATCAGGCCCCGAGTCAGGCTCTGCACTGACAGCATGGAGCCTGCTTGGGATTCTCTCTCTCCTTCCCTCTGCCCCTCCCCTGCTTGTTCGCTTTCTCCTTCCCTCTCTGTCTCTGTCTCTGTCTCTGTCTCTGTCTCTCTCTCTCAAGATAAATAAGTAAACCAAAAAAAAAAGGTTTAAAAAAAACAAAAACTTAAGTCCTGGCAAAACACCAAACAAGTTATTTTAAAACTCCATGATTTTATGATTTCTCCTATCTTTTCTGCCTTTCTCCTCTGCTGCGTTTTCCAGGGAAGCTTCTTTTTTGTTTTGAGGTTAGCATTTCCTTTTCAGGCATGTGGCTTCTTTGTAAATTCACCCCGGGTTTTAGCCCAGCCCAGGACAGAGCTCTATTCACTCACCCACCGTCCCCCCCGTGCCCCCCCACTCCAGCTTTGGCTGTAGCTGTGGCTACCAGGAGGTGGCAGGAAATTTGGAGACCTCAGAGGACAAGGTGCTCTTTGAGTAATAAGCCTTGATCCCAGCAGAGTTTTCCAGAGAGTTCCTGAGATGACTGGAAACCCAAGAGTTCTGTAGTCTGGCTTTTGGGACAAAGACCTTCAGAAGAAGCTACGTCTGGGGCTATTGCCAAGCATTTATACACTAGGACCTCAGACCCTGACCCCTTCGTTTCCTGAGCACCGGCAGGCAGAAGAGAGGTCAGATGCAAACTTTGGGCCATGGTGGGGTGGGAAGAGGTCTGGGTGTCCAGTCTGGGCCGCCCCCTTCCCTCGGAAGCTTCAGAAAATGTCCTCTGTATCGGTCACGTTTGGGGCATACTTGCCTTCTAGCACCTTCCCATCCATAGCAGAGGTTGCTACCTGCCTTAGGGCCTTGGATCCTCCTTAGCCATACATCCATGACAGTGTGCCAGGGGGATCCCCTGGCCTGTGGCCCAGTGACTGAGGCCCATGCCAGCCTCACCGGGCCATAAGAGTGACTTTCTGCTAGCTTCAGTGCTGATGTTCTTTTCCCTCAGAACTCAGCCTCCTCCCCAGCTCCCTGTGGGCCCCAGCCACAAGCTCTCCAGCAACTACTACTGCACTCGCGATGGCCGCCGGGAAGCTGTGCCACCATCAGTCGTCATGTCCTCGCAGAAGGTACTGGCACCGGGCAAGCCTGCAGAGAGGTGAGGACCTCACCGCCTTCCTGAAACCAGTCCTTCCTCTTGCTTGTGCTGTTCAAGATGCCCATGTATGGAGCGTGAACCATGTCAGGAACTGTGCTGCGGGGGCTTTTTACGGGAGAGCTCTTCGAACCGCCCCCCAGCCCAGGGAAGGGGGTAGGGCCTCAGCCAGGGGTGTGATTCCTGCAAATCACATGAAGCTTCAGGGTCCCTTCAGGTGCTCTGGGAGAAGCCCAGATATTGTTTTTGTAACTGCGTATTTTTTTTTTTTAATTGAGGCATAATTGGCATATAACATTATATTGTTTTTGTAATTTTGTATTTTGTTACAACTGAGGCATAATTGAAATCTGCGCACAGGGGTACAACATGAAGATCTGATACTTGTGTACGTTTGAAATGAGCGCCACAGTAAGTCTGGTTACCATCTGTCACCTCACGTAGTTGCACGTTTTTTTTCTTGTGATGAGAACTTTTAAGACCCACTCTCTTCGCGGCTTTCAAATATGCAATCTAGTGTTATTAACTAAAGTCACCATGTGGTACATCACATCCCCGGGACTTACTTTATAATGGGAAGTTTGTACCTTTTGAACCCCCTTTATGCATTTCTTTTTTTATTAAAAAAAATTTTTTTTAATGTTTATTTATTTATTTTTTATTTTTTTATTTTTTTTAAATTTTTTTTTCAACGTTTATTTATTTTTGGGACAGAGAGAGACAGAGCATGAACGGGGGAGGGGCAGAGAGAGAGGGAGACACAGAATCGGAAACAGGCTCCAGGCTCTGAGCCATCAGCCCAGAGCCCGACGCGGGGCTCGAACTCCCGGACCGTGAGATCGTGACCTGGCTGAAGTCGGACACCTAACCGACTGCGCCACCCAGGCGCCCCTATTTATTTTTGAGAGAGACAGAGACAGGATGCGAGTGGGTTAGGGGCAGAGAGAGAGGGAGACAGAATCTGAGGCAGGCTCCAGGCTCCGAGCTGTCAGCACAGAGCCTGTTGCAGGGCTCAAACCCATGAACCGTGAGATCATGACCTGAGCTGAAGTCGGACGCTCAACCCACTGAGCCACCCAGGTGCCCCCCCTTTACGCATTTCATCCCCGCCCCCCCACCTGCCTGCTGCCTCTGGTGACCACCAATCTGTTCTTTTTATCTGTATCTTTTTTCATTTTTTTGTTTTGTTTTTAGATTCCGTACATAAGTGACATCCTATAGTACTTGTCTTTCTCTGACGTATTTCACTTAGCAGAGTACTCTCAGAGTCCATCCATATTGTTGCAAATGGAGACATTCATTTTTATGGCTGAATGGTATTCCACTCTGTGTATATGCGTGTGTGTGTATGTATACGTATATATGCACACACACACTATTTTCTTCATACTCTTCTTAAAGAATTATGTAAATTTCAGGCCCCTTAAAACTCAGTTTTGTCCCTGGCCTCAGGCGCCTCCTCTTAAATAAATGGGGCCATAATATCTACTGTAGGGAATTTATTTTAGTCCACTCGGGTGGCTATGACAATATCATAGAGTGGGGTGGCTTATAAACAACAGAAACTTATGTTTCTCATAGTTCTGGAGGCTGGGAAGTCCGAGATCAAGGTGTTGGTAGATTCCATGTCTGGTGAGGGTATCTTCCTGGCTCATAGATGGCATTTTCTTGGTATGTCCTCACATGGTCGAAGGGGTAATGGGTGTCTAGGGTCTCTTACAAGGGTGCTAACTGCATTCATGAGAGCTCCTCCCTTATGACCTAGTCACCTCTCAAGGTGACTCCTTGAGGTGTCACTACCTCCAAGGTGACTCTACCTCCAAAGGCCATCACACCGAAGGCGGGGATTTCAATATATGAATTTGGGAGAAACAAAACATTCAATTTGTAGCAGAGTTATTATGAGGATCAATTTCCATAGTTAACATTTGTAAGGTTTTCGGATGGAGTCAATGCCCTGCCTGCCTACTAATCACAAGTTAGGCGGTGACGGCCCTGTTGCAGAAGAGGAAATTGAGGCACAGAGAGGCCAGTTGACCTGCCTGAGTCACACAGCCAGTGGGTAGCAGAAGCAGGATTTCAAAGCAGTTTGCCCAGACCCTCAGTGCTGTCTGGTCTCTACAGCCAATTCACTGTGTGGGCTGAAGCCAACCCTTCATGCCTTCTTGAGCCTCATTTTCTTCATCTGTAAAATGGGGATGGTGGGCTTGCAGTACGACAAGGTCTGGAAGGTGATGAGGCCAGGACGGGCCTGCTGTATAGTTAGAACTCCGTGAATGGCCTGGGTCGTGGTCCTTATTATCTTCTGACTCCCCGGAGTCCCGCACCAGACTGTGGCAAGCCACCCTATTCCCCCCATACCTCCTCCCCTGCCCCTGGGATGCCTGCCTCTCCTAGGGAGGCTGATTCTGCCTCTTCTACCTCCTTCAGGCTCCTGGGAGGCTGGGCGGCCCTGGAATCCCTGCTCCCGGGAGGCTCATCCACGAGAGCCTGCCTGCCTGCCTGCCTGCCTCCTCTCCCTTTTTGCTTACCGTGTGGGATGCCTGCCTCTCCTAGGGAGGCTGATTCTGCCTCTTCTACCTCCTTCAGGCTCCTGGGAGGCTGGGCGGCCCTGGAATCCCTGCTCCCGGGAGGCTCATCCACGAGAGCCTGCCTGCCTGCCTGCCTGCCTCCTCTCCCTTTTTTTTTTTTTTTTTTTTTTTTAATTTTTTTTCAACATTTTTATTTATTTTTGGGACAGAGAGAGTCAGAGCATGAACGGGGGAGGGGCAGAGAGAGAGAGGGAGACACAGAATCAGAAACAGGCTCCAGGCTCTGAGCCATCAGCCCAGAGCCCGACGCGGGGCTCGAACTCACGGACCGCGAGATCGTGACCTGGCTGAAGTCGGACGCTTAACCGACTGCGCCACCCAGGCGCCCCTCCTCTCCCTTTTTGCTTACCGTGTGGGATGCCTGCCTCTCCTAGGGAGGCTGATTCTGCCTCTTCTACCTCCTTCAGGCTCCTGGGAGGCTGGGCGGCCCTGGAATCCCTGCTCCCGGGAGGCTCATCCACGAGAGCCTGCCTGCCTGCCTGCCTGCCTCCTCTCCCTTTTTGCTTACCGTGTGTGCAAGCCTCCCAATCCTAGGCACCAGGGGCTTGGGTCGGGAGGCGCTTGCCTTGGAGTTGTTGCCACAGTGTCTCCTTAGGGCTCACTCTGGGGCAGATGGGGTATTTTTAAAATAAAAATTTTTTTTTAATGTTTATTTATTTTTGAAGGAGAGAGAGAGAGACACAGTGTGAGCTGCGGGGGGGGGCGGGGGGGGGAGAGGGAGACACAGACTCCGAAGGAGGCTCCAGGCTCCAAGCCGTCAGCACAGAGCCCGAGCGGGTCTCGAACTCACGGACCGTGAGATCATGACCTGAGCTGCAGTCGGACGCTCAACTGACTGAGCCACCCAGGCGCCCCTGGATGGGGTATTTTTTAATCGCACTTGACCCTCAGCCCCATTGGACTGCGGCCAGGGCCTGGTCTTAGCGCTGTGCTGGGGCATGTGCAGTGCCTGAGGGAGGAAAGAGCAGTGGGCACGCGGCACCTGATCGCCTGACCCTTTACCAGTGTCCTGTTTGGGGGCAACCGGAATGGGGTGCTCGTCCACCCTGGGGCCGCAGGTGGGAAGGGGTGCTGGGGAAGGAGCCCAGCTATTCAGGGCTGGCTTTGAGCTCAGGAGCCAGGGCAGGCCGACGGGGGGTTCACACGGGGCTTGGGCAGGAAGGGGGCTGGCCAGTTCCCAGCAAGGGTTGGCTCACCTTTTGGGGGACCCCAGTGAAGGAGTTTGGGCCTCTGGAGCACCCTCACTCTGGCCTCAGACCCACAGTCTCGGCAGGCATGTTCCTGCTGGGCGCAGGTGTGAGCTACCCCAAATCCATGCGCGCTGCTCTGTGGAGATCCGACCCTAACCCAAATCCGTTTTCCTCTCCAGCTCACTTGCCGCTGCCACTGAGAAGAAGGCCGTGTCGCCGGCTCCTCCCATAAAGAGGTGGGAGCTGTCCAAGGACCAGCCTTACCTGTGACTGCACCCTGGGGCACCTGGCCCGGCCCTCAGGGCCACCGGAGGGCTTCCCCTCCTTGTATTCCTTCCGGGGAGACCGGGACCTAATTTATGACAAATACACCCTGCTCTCCGGTGTCACTTCTGTTTTTACTTTCGAAGCTACACACGGCTTCCGTGGATTTCCCGGTGAAGCTGGTGCTGAATCTCTGAACTCTGTCAGCACTCCAGGAGCAGGGGCGGGATGGTGGTTCTTGAGCTTCGGGGTAACACGCCGTCGCCGGGCACAGGTCAGATGACACGGGGCCCAGGGGCAGGGCATCTAGAGTTGTCACCATCCCTTCCCTGAAGGCCTGGCTAACATAGCAGTGGGGTGGGTTCCAGGGCCTCTGGGTGTTTGGGGGGCACCGACTGAGGGACAGCAAAACCGAGCACAAACTCGCCATTAAGTACGTCAAGAGCTCCCGCAGCAGTTGCTTCTGGGGCCACGGGCCAGTACCCTCCCACCGCACGCCGCCTTCTGACCTTGACCGCCTTGCAGCTCCTGGGGTGGCAGAGAACAGCCGGGCAACTCACAGGAAGGCTTGACTGGGGGCAGGCGAGGAGAGGCCTCCCCGAGCCAGAAACCCTTTCTGCACAGGCCCTGGGGAGGGAGGTGGAGTCAGCCTAGGGGAAGAAGGGGGGGTTGGTCCTAAGAGGAATGAGCAGTTGTGTGGAAGCCAGAAAAGAAGTAGCCCAAGTCCGGCTGCCCTGTGGAAGAACCCCACAACCCTTCCATAGGGTAAGATCGGGTTGTTGAGAATGCCGTGTTCTCTGGAAGCATAGAGCAAGGCAGGGAAGGGGAACCGTCCCAGGCAGGAGGTATGTAGGGACCCCCAGCGTGGATGACGCAAATGATAAATGCTCGAGGGGAGAAAACTGTGGCTGAAGCCAGGGAAGGCTTTCTAGAGGAGGTGGGATTCTAATTGGAGCAAAGGGGGAGTCCGATTCAGGAAGAAGATCAGGAAGGAGAGGAAGGCTGGGCAGTGTGTCCCGAGGCCACTGGGTAGGCAGCCCTGAGGGCTTCCACAGAGGCAGGCTTTTAGGACACAGACTTGAAGTTTGGCAAGGGAGTGGGGGTGGGAAAGAAGCCTGACACCTCACCTTCCTGCCTGCTAGGTGCTGTCGTAAATGCTATCTGATCTCAGCTCCTTCCTGGAGCTATCCTGTGAGGTCATCGCTGTTGCCATACTCCCTGGACAGAAAAATAGGAACGGAAGGACCAGGAACTCGCTCAGGCTCACCGAACTCCGGCTTGAACCTGACAGGAGTCTGTGCCCAGCTGCTACAAATGGATGGCTTCTTCAGCTGTTATCCCTGCACCCCGGAGCCCTCTCGCCGGGAAGCCGAGCCTCTACTCTGGGGAATCTGGGAGGTTTTGAAACGACAACAAAAAACCCCAACATATGTTACACGCTCCGAAAGCAGCTAAAACCTTCAACATTTTCTCCTACTGAATCATGCCAACAACCCGCAGAGCCCCTTGTAGGAAAATCTGGATGCTTTAGTGTTGCTTCATGGGAAACGGGGGGCAGGGGGGTGGGGCGGGGTAAATGCTTGCACCCCTGTCAACGCTGAGGTTCTGCTGGCAGTCCAACATGTTGCTTCTTCTGAAGGCAGAGCTGTAGATAAAATATTTATTTTCAAGACAACACAGCAGTTGATTGGATAGGAAGCTGGCAGACGGTTTGTATTTTCTGTGCCTTCTGGGTGAGCATGACCAGAGATAGCCCAAGGGCTGCCTTTGCGGATCTTGTTCCGGAAGAAAAACCCCCCACCTCTGGAGGAGGTGGGCTATGAAGACCCAATGAAGCGTGGTGGCCGTGAGTGAGCACACGCGTCTGGCCTAAGTGATCTTGGTGGCCATCTCTGTGGTTCCCAGAGTCAGCTCAGCGGGAGTGACCTCCCAGTAGGCACAGGTGACCTGGCTTTCAATTGTGAGCTCAGGTTCACACACTTAACCTATTCCTGAGTTCTCACCCTATCTGGTCCCCCGCCTCACCGCGGAGTCCGTGCCTTTACAGGGACATCCAGGTGCGAGGACAGGACCCATGATAGAAGCCGGGCACTGGAAGCGTTTTATTCATTTATTCACGAAATATTTAAGAGCCTACTATTGTGGCAGACCCTTCTAGGCACTGAGGATACAGCGAGCAACCCAGCATTCCAGTCCTACCGCTGACTTAGTAGTCGCCAGACCCTAAACTAGAGTATAGAAAGGCTGGAGGGAGAGGCTGCCATATTAAGTATGATAATTGCACAGTCACATTTGCTGTAGGATGCATGCGAAACATTTAATGTTGAGTAGACCCGACAAGTTCCTTTACATTCCCATTAGCTTTTAACTTCGAATGGACCCAACACCTTTCGACATACCTTGTCACTGAGAAAAGTGTGTTAGAGCCTCAAATCGTGGGTGTCCCCATATTCGGACATTTACGGTGATCTTAGCCGCGGGCGCCGCGAGGACCTGGGGGCGTGGGCCCCGCCCCCGTCCGCTGCGCGCGTGCGCTGGGATAAAAGCGAGGCCGGCCCGCTCGCGCCCAGTGCCAGGGCAGGGGCGGTGCGGCGAGCGGCTGCATGGCGCGGGGCGGAGCCCGGCGGACAGCGGCCCTGGGCCTGGTGCTGCGGCTGCTGCTCGGCTTCGGACTGGGCCTGGAGGCCGCCCCGACCCCAGTCCCGATCCCGTTCTTGGCCCACAGCCCAGGTGAGAGCTCTGCGCAGCCCGCGCGCGTGCCCCTCGGCGGTCCCACCCCACCCCGCGCGCCGGCGGCTCCTCGCCATTGGCTGTTTCGCTGGTCTGTCCCGGACACTCCCCCGGCACGTGGCTCGGGACTCCAGTGTGCCGTGAACCTGGCCTTTGAGAGCCAGCCGTCCCCAGCTGGCGACCCTCGCCTGGGTGGCTCTGCCTGCCTTTAACTACTCTGTTTCTACCCTGCCCACACCCCTCTCCTGCTCGGCTTTGTCGGACCCCTTTGTCACCTCCAAGCCGACCTTCAGCCCAGCGTGGGCAGGAAGGCTTGTTGCAGGCTCTGGTTGTCCGACCTCTAGCCGTGCGTAGCCGGCCACCTGGCGCCTCTGGGAGCGGCTGTGCCTCCTAAATCCTCGCCAGACCCTGAGGCCATGTGGCTGAGTTTCCTGGGCCACCAGGCCCCCGCTCTCCCCCATCTCTGCACCTTCCTCTTCTGGCCTTAGAGAAGGAAAGGTTTTCCTCCCTCCCGGTCACCCCCAGGCCCCTGGACACATGCGCCTGGGCCTAAGTGATCTTGGTGGCCCTCTCTGAGGTTCCCAGAGTCAGTTTGGCGGGGAGTGACCTTCCTGTAGGCACAGGTGACCCTGGCTTTCAGCCTTGAGCGCAGATTCACACACTTAGCCCATTCCTACCTGAGCTCTCACCTTATCTGTCCCCCGCCTCACCGAGGAGTCCCTACCTTTATAGGCTAAGTCTTCCTGGTTCATTTAAGGAGGTAGGACTCCCCTTAACCAAGTTCCAAACCCCACAACAAGTGGTTTTCTCTCCTCAGGACACTGAAGTGGGAACTCCTAGCAAACCCCTTTTACAGGGGAGGAAACTGAGTCACGGGTCGTTTCCCCTCCTGTCTGACCCCACGAGGCCTGGTCTGCTGTGCTCTGCCTCCCATTTTCCAGGAGGGCCAAACACTCCAGGGAGGGAGGTGGGGGGTTGGCAGGGCCGAGAGCGGCCGGGCCTGGAAAGGAAGCCTCGCCCAGGGGCTGCCAGACCCCCAGGGGCAGGGAAGGAAGCTGGCTCCAGGTTGGCCATAGCTCTTCCGGGCTCCACCACGCTTGGGGACTGTGTGGGCCACAGGTACCTTTGGGAATGGAGGCCTGTGGAGCACTGGGTTTGGAGGCTGAGGCCCGTGAGTAAAGGTAGGATTGGCAAGAAGGGCAGGATCGAATGGGGTGGGACCAGGCTGGGTCCAGGCCAGGTATTCGTCACCTGCCCTACTGCACCTGGGAGGGGAGCCTTCAAGGCCATTCCCTTCCTCTGTCACTCACACTCCCTCCTGCTGGCCCTGGCTCCAGGCCCTTCTGTGCTGCTCCAGCAGGTCAGCATGCAGCCTGAGCCTCACTGCCTAGGGTCCCGGAAAGCCCAGATCTCGTCCGGACTCAGCCTGGACCCTTGTGTGACCTGTATCCACTTATTGTCAGCTGCTGCCCTGGACTTGCGGTCACAAGGTCCTGGCCCTGATCTCCACTGAGCGTCCTTACCATCTGTGTGGATACCAGTTTGAGCACAGTTGTTCTGAGAGGCAGGTGGAGCTTCAGGCATCCGAGAGTCTCATGAAACCCCTCCCAGGAAAGCAGCTGAGATCTAAAGGTTGGGGAGGAATCGCCAGTTGCAAAGTGGGGGCAAGAAAGGGTGCACTGGACCAAGGAACAGCACAGGCAAAGGCCCAGAGGGGGAAACAAGCCAGGCCTCTTGGAGAACCTCGGGAAGGCCAGGACAGAGGGTGCTGGGTGAGGAAGCAGAATGAGGGTGAGGTCCAGGAAGCATTTTGTGCTGGGCCAGGCACTGGGGCCACACGGGAAAAATAGTGATTTGGTGCGAGAGGGTCAGGGGACCAGGGCACGATTTTGAGCAGAGGGGAGGCAAGGGTGGGTGATGGAATGATGGGCTTCTGTGAGGTCTCCGGTGTCCCGAGGGGGTGGGGCCTGGCTAGGAGGTGGCACATTTCAGATGGGGAAAGTGGTCGGATCCGGGCGGAATTTAGGAGGTGAGTGGACAGGCCCTGGTGAGGAAGCAGGTCCTCTGCCCAGGGCCTCAGTTTCCCCTGTGCTAAGTAGGTGGGATACAACCTGCCCTGCTGACGCTGACCATGGGCGGGTCACAGATGGCCCCTACCCGAGCCTGTTTAACCATGGATCTTGGAGACACGCCTGGTAGACTCTTGGATCAGGGAGACCTGGGCTCAAACCTCGAAGCTGCCACCAGCTCGGCAGCCTGGGACCTTATCTCTCCTGGGTGTCTTCTGCACCACGGGGGGTGGGGGGCAGTAGGACCTTTCCTGTGAACTGCTCCGCTGCAAGCCTCACACGTAGTAGGTCCTCAGCAAACGGTGGCCACCAGGGGCATTCCAGCGCCCTGGGACCTGGCCGGTCTCCTGGTGGTCAGTCTGTAACGTTGTGTCCCTGGCGGAGGCCAAGACTCGGGCCTCCCAGACCTCACTTGTGTGCGTCTTGCAGGCTCGTGCCCGCCCACCAATTTCCAGTGCCGCACCAGTGGCTTCTGCGTGCCCCTCCCTCTGCGTTGCGACGGCGACAAGGACTGTCCGGATGGCAGCGATGAGGAGGAGTGTGGTGAGTCGCAGCGCCCCTGGGGGCGGGGCTTGAGGAGGCGGAGCTGCAGGGAGGGGAGGTGCTTGTGGAAGGGGCGGGGCTTTCAGGCTGGCACGATGGGGCGGGGCCGGAGGGTGGACAGGGCTTACAGGGTCGCGGGCTTGAGAAGAGGTGGGTTTCATGGGAGGTGGGCTTCGTGGGGCCTTGGGAGGAGGGGCTTGCAGGGAGGCCGGTCCTTGGAAGGCGAAGCGAACAGGGAGACATCTTCAGGGTGGGTGGGTTTTACAGGGTCGCCTGTTCCTGGAAGGCAGGGCTCACCGGAGGCCGGGTGGAGGAGAGTACCCCAGCTCTCTTGGGTGGGTGTTTGGGACCTGACTGACCCTGCACCTCAGGCATCAAGCCTTGCGCCCGGGACGGACAGTGCCTGCCGCCCACTGGCAGCCCCTGCCCCTGTGACAGCATCGATGACTGCCCAGATGGCCTCGACCACACCGTTCACAACTGCAGTCGCCAGCCCTGCCCGGCCGGGGAGCTTCGCTGCCTGTGGGGCGGTGCCTGCATCCCCCACACCTGGCTCTGCGATGGCCATCCCGACTGCCCTGCCTCCAGCGACGAGCTTGGCTGTGGTGGGTGCCCTGCGACCCCAGCGTGCCTGCGGGGGTGGGGAGGGCCGGGCGTTAGATAAGGACACCTTCCGGCGGGTGACCAGGCTTGGGGTGTGGACACTCGGGTCTTCCCCGCGCCTGCGCCCCCATGGGGGCAGCGGTGCTCACTGACCTTACTCATTCTGGGTTGGGAGATGATGCGCCCCAAGGTCCCTCCAGGCATTTGGGACACGTGTAGTCCCTCCCTGCCCCTCATGCCCTCAGCGCCGACTCCCCAGCTACTGAATGCCTGGACTTCTTTCAGGAACCGAGACGCCCCAGGAAGGGAATGCCACAGCCGTGGGGACCCCTGTGGCCCCAGGCACTGTCACCGATCTTGGGAATGCCACCGCCACCTCGTTTGGGGACCAGGACTCAGTCCAGTCTGGAAACCGAAGTGCTTGTGGGGTTATTGCCGCAGCCGGTAGGAAGACCGGGCCCTCCCGCTCCTGGGGGCAAGGGAAGGCTTGGGGAAGGGACAGGCTGGGCCACAGACCCCCCTTCCCGGTGTGGGGGCTGTCATTGACTCCTGTCCGTCTGCCACCCACAGTGGTGCTGAGCGCAGGTCTGGCTGCCATCTCCCTGTTCGTGTTGTCCCGGCTCTGGGCCCGGGGGCGCCTGAACCAGCTAGGGCTGCTGATGGTCGTGAAGGAGTCCCTGCTGCTGTCGGAGAGGAAGAGCTCGCTGCTCTGAGGACGAGCTGCTGCCACCACGTCACCCGGGCCCTGGGCACGGCCACTGCGGCCACATCAGCCCTCGGACGTGGCTTCTTCTGGCCATGCAGCACCGTGGACCTGAGCTCCTGTAGATGTGGCCCTGGAGGTCACGGGCACCTGGACCCTCGCCCCAGATGCAGGAAGCCTGGCCCGGGAGCACGTCACAGCCGGAACCTAGGGGCTGGCCCCAAGCTGCTCCGGGGGATGGCCCCAACTAGACACTCCTGCTGCCTCTATCTGAGGGTGGTGATTAAAGTTACTTCACATCTTCCGCCTGCCTCTGGGCTTCTGTCTCCCTCTGCCCGGGCAGCTCCGTTACAGCCCCTACTCCACAGTGGAGTGTCCTGAGAAGGTGGGACTCGGGGACCCAGCCCTGGGTGCTCCCTCGGCCGCTCTGCCTCTGGCTTTCTGGGATCCAGAGCAGGTGGCAGTGGGGCTGGGGCAGCCGGGTGGTCTGCATCACCCGCAGGCTGCCCCACAGAGGAGCGGGGCTTAGGCAGGGCCTCCGGGAGTCCTGGGGAACCGCCATCCATCATGGCTTCTTCCTCCTGGAGGTGTAAGCTGGGCACCTCAGGGTTGGTCTGGGCTCCGCTCAGTTTTAAAATGTAGGAATGTGGGGGCGCCTGGGTGGCGCAGTCGGTTAAGCGTCCGACTTCAACCAGGTCACGATCTCGCGGTCCGTGAGTTCAAGCCCCGCGTCGGGCTCTGGGCTGATGGCTCAGAGCCTGGAGCCTGTTTCCGATTCTGTGTCTCCCTCTCTCTCTGACCCTCCCCTGTTCATGCTCTGTCTCTCTCTGTCCCAAAAATAAATAAAAACGTGGAAAAAAAAAAATTAAAAAAAAAAAAAAATGTAGGAATGTGTGTGAGTAGGGGAGGGGCAGAGAGAGAGGGGGAGAGAGAGAATCCCAAGCAGGCTCCGTACTGTCGGCACAGAGTCTGATGTGGGTGTTGAACCCACAAACTGTAAGATCATGACCTGAGCTGAAACCAAGAGTGGGATGCTTAACCACCTGAGCTACCCAGGTGCCCCAAAAGCGTAGGTTTTATTATTGTGCAGGTATGGTGCGGCCAACGGAACAGGAGACTGCCCTTGAAAAGATGAACGGTTCCCAAAAGGAGGCGGAACACCAGGGCCACACGGGGAAGGAGGCCTCAGCGTCCCGAGGGAGCTGGAGGAGAATGTGGGCAAGAACCTTTATTGTGGCTCCCTTGGGCAGGGGTGGGTGAGGCGGGGTAAGCAGGCCTGGGATTGGCTAGTTTGAGTAATGTCAGCGGGCTCTGGGGTAGGTGCTGTCTGTCACACAGGTCCCAGGCTATTGGCAGTGATGCCATGGGCTAGGAACGCCTGGGGCAGCCGCCTGGGGGGCCCGTGCTGTGCCCCGCGAGCCCCCACAGGCATTTGCCATCCGCAGCCAGTGCTGTCGCTGGGCTGGCCCTCGTGGCTCGCCTTATGATCGCAGGGCACACTTCAGCAAAGACTCTCCGGGAACTTTGAGGAAAGGGGGGTGATGACTCAAGTCCTGGAGGGAACGCGGGCCCACACAGCGAGATCACGGGTAAAGAGAGAGTGTGGACTGGGAGCTCTGCCTTTCTTAGGGTCCCAGGTGGGGGTGCCCAGGTTTTTGTGGGGTCACCGTTACCGGTGAATTGAATGCGTAGGAACAAGAGTGAGGGCAGGAGGGGAGAAGTGGGGTCTCTGGAAGGGCCGGTTACCTAGGTCACCCAGGGCTTTGAAAGAGGGAGCTTCGTTGAGTGGGGGCAGCCGAATTCCTTATCTGGCTGTGCTGTTTGTCGCCGCGTCTTACAGCTGGCGATTCGTTTATTCCAGAGGGACGTCGGCACTCCGGGCTTAATACCAGGAGCTGACAGTGCGCTGTCCTTAGCTGCCTGGCCCTGGCGTGATCAGGGCGGTTGGGGGGGGGGGGGGATACTGGCTCAGGGGATGGGCTCTGGACCGATTGCTTTGCGTGTGAGATGTGTGC
Source organism: Leopardus geoffroyi (assembly GCF_018350155.1). Lineage (NCBI taxonomy): Eukaryota > Metazoa > Chordata > Mammalia > Carnivora > Felidae > Leopardus > Leopardus geoffroyi. The sequence goes on from NC_059331.1 coordinate 5,692,002, forward strand.
CCTCCACTGGTGAGCTGTCTGCTGTCTCTGGGAACTGGCTAACCCCATGAGGGACAGTCCCTCCTGGTCAGCAAGGCTCCGGATGCCAAAGAACCAGGAGTACAGAAAATATAGACCAGACATACCCCGATCACTGGGTGTTGGCGACAAGGTTCTCCGATCCTCATTTTCCTTGTTTCCAAGTGGTGTGGCCAGAGCCCCTGTGGCCTCCTTGCGTGGAGGCGATCTTCCTGATATCCCTGGTGGTGGACTGGGTGTCTGCCACCAGCTGGGCCCATGCCACCCGCTGCTGGGAGAGCACCCGGGATCCCACACAGGGTCTTGGGGCTGCCACCTCTGGCAGGCAGAGAGATGGCCCCTGGCCGTGAGATGCTGGGTGTAGGGGTAGAGGGCCGGTGCACCAGGAGGGCTTCCTGGGGGTGGTGAAGCTGGGCTTTGGGACTCCACCCATCTCCCAGTGGGGGAAGGTGGTTGAGGTAGGTGTTGGGGTCTGGGCGTTGAGCAGGGGACGGGGGGCCTGAGTTCTCGGTCAGTGCCGGGGGGCAGCAGGAGTGCAGGCTTGGGAGGTGGGCTGCAGGTACAATAGTGGCCCCAGCCAGCGGTGGGGGTGCAGGGTGCCCTGTCTCCTGGGACCCAGGGCCTTGCCTCTGCGCCTGCTGGAGCCAAGGTGAGCTGATGCAGAACCAAGCGCTTCTCCCAGGTGGCAGGAAGGAGTTCCACCGGAGGGTGGGATTTTCTTGTTTCTAGATTTTTCTCCCTTTTGCTCAGGCAGGGTCAGCCTCAGTGGGTCAGGGGGCGTGTAAGGGGGTTATGAGGCCGCTTGTCACACGCCACTGGCGTCACTTAGTTATCAGTGGAGCAAACCATCCTGTGCTTGGGGACTCTGCCACCCCAGTGTGTTCTCGCTCATGGCTGGCAGCTCTTTGGGGCCACCAGGAATGGTGGCTGTTGTCCTCTGCGGGCTGGGCCGGTTGGACATCACCACCTAGAGTTTCTCTGTCCTGTCTGGCGCCTTGGGATGGCCTGGCCAGCTGGGCCACTCCCTCTCCGTGTGGCTTTTCCATGTGGCCACCTGAACAGAACGGCCTTCTGTCTTTCGTGGCAACTCAGGGCTCGTCGAAGTGCAGAGCTGAAGCCACCAGACCTCCCGGCTCAGGCCGGGAACCAGGCCAGCATTCTCATGCTTCCGCAGAGTCCCAGGTCAGCCCAGATGTACGTGGGGACCACACACGGGTGTGAACACGGGGGGAGGGGGGGCCGGATGATGGTGCCATCCTTGGAGGCCAGCTCGTGCAGAGGGCACGAGCTGGGGACGGGGCAGGCGGGGGTGGGGGACTCCCTGTCCACCTGAGCCAGCTGATTCTCTGTGGGCCCGTGGCTCTGCTCTCAGGTACAGCTTTGTCATCTGCCCCCGGGGGCAGTCACAGGTCCAGATGTCTGTCGCTGTGGGCACGCTGGGGTCTCAGCTGCCTTTGTTCCCTGGAGCAGGGCTCACACTGCTGTCCTGTGCGGCAAGCCCTGTGAGTCACTTCCGGGAACCTGCGGGAAGGGTCCAGGTTTTAAAGTGGGGGGGGGGGGGCGGGGGAGGGGGTTGGGGAGCCCAGGAGGAGGGGGAAGAGGCGGGGTGGGAGCTGCAGGCAAGGATGGAAGGGTGTGTGTGTATATCTCTGTACAATTCTTTCTATTACTCTTTTTTTTTTTTATTGAGGGAAAATTCACAAAATTAACCACTAGCCATTTTAAAGCACACAGTTTACTTAAAGACATTTTTTTTTAAGTTAATTTATTAATTTGAGAGAGAGTGCAGGAGAGCATGAGCAGGGGAGGGACAAAGAGAGAGGGAGAGAGAGAGTCCCAAGCAGGCTCTGTGCCGTCCGCACAGAGCCCCACGTGGGGCTTGAACTCACGAACAGTGAGATCATGACCTGAGCCGAAACCAAGAGTTGGGTGCTCAACCGACTGAACCATCCAGACACCCCTCTTTCTTTCTTTTTTTTTTAAAGTTTATTTTGAGAGAGAGAGAGAGAGAGAGAGAGAGAGTGTGTGTGTGTGTGTGTGTGTGTGTGTGTGTGTGTGAGCAGGAGAGGGGCCAAATCAAGGGAGAGAGAGAATCCCAAGCAGGATCTGCACTGCCAGCACAAAGCCTGATGCGGGGCTCGAACTCATGAAATGTGAGATCGTGACCTGAGCCGAAATCAAGAGTCAGACGCTTAACTGACTGAGCCACCCAAGTGCCCCTAGTTCCAAAACATTTTCGTCCCCCCTCCCCGCCGAAAAGGAAACCCTGTCTCCATTAGGACTCATTCCCCATCTCCCTCCCTCAGCCTCTGGCACCTACGAATACAGTTTGTGTTTCTGTGGATTTGCCTGTTCTGGACATTTCCTGGGGATGGAATCATACCGTAGGTGACCTTTGATGTCTGGCTTCTTTCACTGAACATCATGTTTCTCCCCAAAGTTTCCCCCAAGGTTCTTCCCTCAAAGTTTCCTTGTGTCTTTTTTTATACCCCCTCCCCATGACCTAGGCAACCGTTGTTTGCCTTCTGACACTATAGATTCATTGCCTTTCTAGAATCACATAGTAGGTACCCTGTTTTGTCTGGTGGTTTTTACCTGACATGTTTATTTTAAGATCTTGTGCATACTGTTGTTGAGTGTGCTAAAAGTTAACTTGTTTTAGGGGGCGCCTGGGTGGCTCAGTCGGTTGAGCGTCTGACTTGGGCTCAGGTCATGATCTGGCAGTCGGTGGTTTCCAGCCCCACATCGGGCTCTGTGCTGACAGCTCAGAGCCTGGAGCCTGCTTCAGATTCTGGGTCTCTCTCTCTCTCTGCCCCTCCCCTGCTCCTGCTCTGTCTTTCTCTGTCTCTCAAAAAATAAAATGTTAAAAAAAAAATTAAAAAAAAAAAAAGGTTAACTTGTTTTATTGGTAAGCCCTATTCCGCTGTATGGCTGGCCCACACTCTACCTGTTGATGGACATTGAGGTCATTTCCAGCTTTATATTTATTATTAATTAAATCTTTATTTTTTATTTATTTTTTTTTTCAACGTTTATTTATTTTTGGGACAGAGAGAGACAGAGCATGAACGGGGGAGGGGCAGAGAGAGAGGGAGACACAGAATCGGAAACAGGCTCCAGGCTCTGAGCCATCAGCCCAGAGCCCGACGCGGGGCTCGAACTCACGGACCGCGAGATCGTGACCTGGCTGAAGTCGGACGCTTAACCGACTGAGCCACCCAGGCGCCCCTTAAATCTTTATTTTTGAGGGAGAGAGAGAGAGCGAGCGAGCATGAGTGGGGGAGGGGCAGAGAACGAGGGAGACACAGAATCCGAAGCAGGCTGCAGGCTCTGAGCTGTCAGCACAGAGCCCGACGTGGGGCTCGAAACCACAAACTGCGAGATTATGATCTGAGCCGGAGTCGGACGATTAACCGACTGAGCCACCCAGGCGTCCCAAGAGTTAATCATTTTAAAGTGAGCCGTCCCATGGCATTTAGCACACTCCTAATACCTGTAACCAGTACCATGTGAATGTTTTCACGGGCTTGTAGCATTTCAGAAGATACCTACCTGGGACTTTAACTGGGATTGCATTGCCTTTGTAGGTTAGTGTGTGGAGAACAGACATTCACTGAGCACCGACTGGGTGGCAGGCATTGTAGGTGCTGGAGACCAACCTTGAACAGAACAAGGCCCCCTCCCCCATGGAGGCAAGTGAGTGGAGGTGGGGTGAGGGGCTAGGCGACCAACCACTAAACTCTACTAAACCGGTATCTCGATGTCAAGTTGGGGCTAGGTTCTGGGGACCAAGTGCCGAAGTAGGAGTGATGGGCGTGCTGGACGGGGAGAGAGAAGGGTCACTGTCTTTACATTTGATAAACAAGAGGCTGGCACGGGGAGGCATTTGAGTAGAGAGCTGAAGGAAGATGAACTGTGCAGGTATGTAGGTGAAGAACATTCTGAAAGAGTAAACAGCGAGTGCAAAGGCCCTGAGGCAGAAGTTGTTCCAGACACAGGAAGTCTGGAGCCAGCGCGGAGGGGGTAGCGGCAGTGGTGAGTTGACGTCAGAAGATGTCTGTGAGCGGGGGGTGGGGGGAGGCACGGGGTGTGTGTAGCGAGGTGGGACCTTTGGGAGATTTGAACAGAGCGGGGCCATTCTCTGGCGGGTTTTAAAGTGTCTTCTTGCATTGAGAAAATCCCCCTGTAAGGACATGATTTATCTAACTGAAAGCTTCTGGCTTAGGACGCTGTTTTCCTGGTTTGTTTTGTCTTTACCAGATTGGTCTGGTCACAGCAGGGGCGTAGGTACACTTTGTTCCGAAGCAACACTTGTGTTCATTTGTATCCGAGAACCGGTTGGTTCTTCCTCAGGAAAAGCACGGCCTGGGATAAAAGGGATCTTGCCGATCCTTTCTTCTGTTCTCGTCACCGTGTGAAATTTCCAGTTCGATGGAGTTCTTTGGGTTACGTGGTCAGAGGTCTTCGTTTGTTCAAAACACATTTGTTGTAGATGAATGTTCCCGGCCAGACAATCGCAACCAGCCTCAAGGTCCCTCAGCGGGTGAATGGGTAAACCCGATGTGGTGTGTCCGCACAATGGGGTGTTATGCAGCCGTGAAGGGGAAGTCCTGACGTGCCGCCACGCGGGTGAGCCTTGAAAATGCCACGCGAAGGGGCGCCTGGGTGGCTCAGTCTGTTGAGCGTCCGACTTCGGCTCAGGTCGTGATCTCACGGTTCGCGAGTTCGAGCCCCGTGTCGGGCTCTGTGCTGACGTCTCAGAGTCTGGAACCTGCTTTGGATTCTGGGTCTGCCTCTCTCTCTCTGCCCCTCTCCCGCTCATGCTGTCTCTGTCTTTCAAAAATAAATAAACATTTAAAAAAGTTAAAAAAAAAAAAATGTCACGCTGAGCGAAAGCACAAAGTCAGATATTGTGGGATTCCACTCGTAGACAATGTCCAGAGTAGGTAAAGCTGTAGGGCCAGGAAAATAGTGGTTGTCGGGGGCCGGAGGAGATAGCGGGACAGGGGGTGAGCAGCTGAAGGACGTGGGGTTTCTCTTTGAGGGCTGGAATGCCCTGCGGTACCTTGCAGTGGTGGTCGCATACGTCGGCGAATGCCCTAAAAATGACGGACGTGTACATTTTCAGTGGGTGAATTTGGTGGTATGTGGTGTGATAGGAGCTGAGTTGTGTCCCCTCCAGAGCCCCATGATAAGCCCTAATGCTCTAGCCTTTATTATTTACCTTTAATTTGTGTTTTATGTTTTTATTTTTTTAATTTTTTTATTAAAAAAAATTTTTTTAACGTTTATTTATTTTTGAGACAGAGAGAGACAGGGCATGAACGGGGGAGGGGTAGAGAGAGAGGGAGACACAGAATCAGAAGCAGGCTCCAGGCTCTGAGCCATCAGCCCAGAGCCCGACGCGGGGCTTGAACTCACGGACCGCGAGATCGTGACCTGGCTGAAGTCGGACGCTTAACCGACTGAGCCACCCAGGCGCCCCTATGTTTTTATTTTTTGAGGGAAAGAGAGACAAGCGTGAGCGTGGGAAGGGCAGAGAAAGGGAGACACAGAATCCAAAGTAGGATCCAGGCTCCGAGCTGTCAGCACAGAGCCCGACGTGGGGCTTGAACTCACAAACCTTGAGACCATGACCTGAGCTGAAGTCGGACGCTTAACCGACTGAGCCACCCAGGCGCCCCTGTCTGGTATCCTTGTAAGCAAAGGAAATTTGGACACACAGGGTGGCACCGTGGATGTGGACGCAGATGGACGACCACGTGAGGACACAGGGAGAAGGTGGCCGTCTGCCAGCTGAGGAGAGAGGCCTCAGAGGGGACCAGCCCTGCCGGTGCCTTGACCTCGGACTTCCAGCCTCCGGAACCGTGAGGAAAAAAATGTGTTTAAGCCCCCGAGGTGTGGGGGAGCTTGTTACCGTCTCCCTAGCAGGCCAAAACGCGGGTTATCTCTCCAAAGCTGTTGCAAAGAGACATTTGTTGAACGGGGCTGTGCATTAGGCACTGTCTTAGGTGCTCAGGATACAGCAGTGGACAATAGACACTTACAAAAAAAGTGAGCAGTGTGTTTCTGCCTGTAGAGGGGAGGACAGGGCACAGGGTGGGGGCTGGAGGCCCCCCAGGCTGGTCCGTGGAGGGTGCAGAGGGCTGGGCTGGGCTGGGCTGGGCAGGCAGCGTGGGTGAGAGGTGGCCGCCTCCTGGATCCCTGTAGAAGGAAAAGCCGGTGGAACCGACACGCCACGGAGGCGGGGAGCGTTCGCAGCCGGGGTCTGGAGGACTGGGCGCGAGGACCGGGCAGGGAGAAGGGGCAGCCAGAGGTGGGAGGGAAGCCGGCAGCGCTCAGGAGACCAGAGCGAATCAAAGGCGGGGACGCCATCCCTGGGTCACGGGCTGTGACGTGGTCTGTAACGTCGGATCTAGAGGGGACGCTGGCATTTAATAACGTGAAGGTCATTGGTGACGATGGCCAAAAGCAGCTCCAGCGACTGAAAAGCAAACGGCAGGGAGAAGCGGGGTGTGGGTGACTCTGCTTTGGGGGCGGGGACGGAAATAGGGCAGTGGCTGCAGGGAGGGGGGCACTCTGAGATGGTTTGCCTTGTAGGTGGAAGATGCCACGAAGGTGGCTATAGTTTATTTTTTATTTTTTTTTAATTCAACTTACTTTTTTTTTTTTTTTTAGTTTGTAGTCACGTATAGTTTATTTTTTATTTTTATTTATTTTATTTTATTTTTTTAAATTTATATCCAAATTAGGTAGCATATAGGGCCATGATGATTTCAGGAGTAGATTCCTTAGTGCCCCGACCCGTTTAGCTCATCCCCCTCCCACAACCCCTCCCATAACCCTCAGTTTGTTCTCCATATTTATGAGTCTCTTCTGTTTTGTCCCCCTCCCTGTTTTTATATTATTTTTGTTGCCCTTCCCTTCTGTTCATCTGTTTTGTCTCATAAAGTCCTCATAGGAGTGAAGTCATAGGATTTTTGTCTTTCTCTGACTAATTTTGCATAATCCCCTCCAGTTCCATCCACGTAGCTGCAAATGGCAAGCTTTCATTCTTTTTGATTGCCGAGTAATATTCCGTTGTATGTATACAAACCACATCTTCTTTATCCATTCATCCATCGATGGACATCTGGGCTCTTTCCATACTTTGGCTGTTGTCGATGGTGCTGCTATAAACATGGGGGTGCGTGTGTCCCTTCGAAACAGCCCACCTGTATCCCGTGGCTAAATACTTAGTAGTGCAATTGCTGGGTCGTAGGGTAGTTCTATTTTTAGTTTTTTGAGGAACCTCCAGACTGTCTTCTAGAGTGGCTGCACCAGTTTGCATTCCCAAAAGATGGCTATACTTTAAAAGCAAAACCAGGGGTGCCTGGGTGGCTTAGTCAGTTAAGCGTCTGACTCTTGGTTTCAGCTCAGCTTTTCTGCCCCTCCCCCACTAGCTCTCTCTCAAAATAAATGAATAAACTTAAAAAAAAAACCAACCAAAAAACACTTTTTCCTCACCCCCAAAATAAAACCCTGTACTCATGGAGCAGCTGATGCCCAGGCCCTGCTCTCCCCCACTCCCCGTCCCCATCCCAGGAAACTGTTAACCTGCCTTCTGTCTCTGTGGGTTTACCTCATCTGGATATTTCACATCAATGGGATCGTACAATACATGACTCCTCGGGTCTTGCTTCTTTCGCTGACCACACTATTTTCAGGGTTCGTCTGTGTTGTAGCACGGGTTAGGACTTCAGGTCTTTTTTTTTTTTTTTTTTTAACGTTTATTTATTTTGAGGGGAGAGAGAGACACACACAGAGTGCACGTGGAGGAGGGGCAGAGAGAGAGGGAGACACAGAATCCGAAGCAGGCTCCAGGCTCTGAGCTGTCAGCACAGAGCCCGCTGCGGGGCTCAAACCCACAAACCGTGAGATCAGGACCTGAGCTGAAACCAAGAGTTAGTCACTTAACCAACTGAGCTACCCAGGCACCCCTAGGACTTCATTATTTTTTATGACTGGGTAATATTCCATTATATGGATGGACCACCATTTGTCTACACCTTGGCCCATAGGATGGACACTTGGGTAGTTTTCCATTTTCTAACTATTGTGAATAATGCTGCCATGAACATTCACAAAGAAGTATTTGTTCAAATACCTGTTTCATTTCTTTAGGGCATATTCCTGGCAGTGAGACTCCCGGGTCATATGGTGATTCTAAGTTTAACTTAAAAAAAATAATTTATTTATTTTGAGGGCAGGGGACAGAGATGGGAGAGAGAGAGAGAATCCCAAGCAGGCTCTGCGCAGTCAGCCCAGAGCCCAAAGTGGGGCTCAATCTCACCAACTATGAGATCATGACCTGAGTCAAAATCAAGAGTCAGTCACTTAACGGGCTGAACCACCCAGGTGCCCCATATGAAGATTCTATGTTTCACTTTTGAGCAAGCCCCAAATCGGTTCTCACAACAGCTGCCCACCAGCCATGCGCAAGTTTCCAATTTCTCTACATCCTCCCTAACATGGTGCTGTTTTCTTTGTTTTTAAGTTCATTTATTTACTTTGAAAGAAAAAGAAAGGGTGGGGGCGCCTGGGTGGCTCAGTCAGTTGAGCGTCCCGATGGCTCATTTCTTTTTAGCGCTTGTCTGGATGTTCTGCAGTTTACTTATCCATTTCACCTACTGAAGGACACTTTGTTTGCTTCCAAGTCTTTGGAAATATGGATAGGCTGCTAGAAACATCGGAGCACGGGGTTTTGTGTGGACATCAGTTTTCAACATCTGTGGGTGAATCCCAAGAAGCACGATTGCTGGGTTGTACGGTAAGATAGTTTTGCAGGATATGTTTAGTTTTTTCAGAAATCGCTAAACTGTCTTCCACAGTGGATGGACCATTTGCATCCCCACCAGCAGTAGATGAGAGTTCCTATAGCTCCGGTCCTCGCCAGCCTTCTGTGTTGTCAGTGTGTGGATTTTGGTCATTCTAATAGCTGTGTGGTGGTATTTTCTTGTTGTTGTTGTTTTTAAGTTTTTTTTTGAGAGAGCAGACAGAGAGAGTGAGCCAGGGAGGGGCAGAGAGAGGAGAGAGAGAATCCCAAGCAGTATGGGATCTCAAACTGTGCAATGTATCTCTCAAACCCACGAACTGTGAGATCATGACCTGAGCCAAAACCAGGAGTTGGATGCTTAACCCACTGAGCCACCCAGGCACCCTGGTATCTTGTTTTTTTTTTTTTTTTTTTTAATGTTTGTTTATTTTTGACAGAGAGAGACAGAGAATGAGCGGGGGAGGGACAGAGAGAGAGGGAGACACAGAATCCAAAGCAGGCTCCAGGCTTTGAGCTGTCAGCACAGATCCTGACGCGGGGCTCGAACTCACAAAGTGTGAGATCATGACTTGAGCCGAAGTCGGAGGCTCAACTGACTGAGCCACCCAGGTGCGCCACCACCCCCCCCCCCATTCTTGTTTCAATTTGCAATTCCTGATGACGGATGATGTGGAACATCTTTTCATTCGCTTATTTGCCACGTGGGTATGTTTCAGAATTAGACGGTGGTTGCACAGCCTTGTGAATGTACTAAATGCCACTGAAGTTTACTTTTAAGTGTAGCATATGCCGGTGAAGTTTATGTTATGTGGATTTCATCTCAATGATCAAACCAGACCAAAAAAAAAAAAAAAAAAAAGGTGAAAGATGAATCGGCATATTTGTGTGCTGGTGGGAATAATTTGGTACAGAGGGAGGACTGCTGTGGCTCCCTGCACGGGGGAGTGGGGGGTGTGAGCTGGTGGCCGCCTGGCTTTGCCAGGGATTCGGGGCACACTGTTTACTCACGGCAGCAGAGGGAAGGCTGGCCTGGCGTGTGGGGCCCGGTGCAGGTTGGCAGGTTGGTGGGGGTGATGACTACGGGCTGGTTTCTGTTTTCTCGGTGATGGGTTCTGTTCTGCCGCAAGGGTGGGGGAAGGATGGCCACCCAGGGAGGAAATGGGCGTGGCTTCCTCGCGTGTATTCCCAGCGTCCGGAAGAGCGCCGCCAGCTGCCGGTAGGTGGCGCTCTCTGCCTTTACCATCCAGCCACGAGTTTCCTTCTCACCACGTGCTCGTCTTGGTTCCTTCTGCGGCTCTTCCCGGGTGTTTGTGCATGTCCTTCGCCGCTACCCTTCCTCGCTCCCTGTCCCATCAAGGGACCTTCACCCTTGTGTTTTTCTCCCTGTGAAATACACATAACGTGAGGTTTGCCGTTTTAATCATTTTTAGGTGCACAGTTCAGTGGCAATACGCACAGTCGCTGTGTGCCGCCCTCCCCACCATCCACCTCCAGAGCTCTCTGCCTCTTGCAAAACTGAAAGTGTCCCCATGAAACACTGACTCCCCCTGCCCCCACCAGCCCCTGGCTCCCCCTCTCTGTCTACTTTCTGTCTCTCCGAATTTGACTTCTCTAGGGACTTCACGGAAGTGGAATCATACAGAATGTGGTTTTTTTGTGCCTGGCTCGGTTTACTCACATTGTGTGTTCAAGATGTGTCCATGTTGTAGCAGGTGTCAGAATTTCTGTCTTTTTTTTTTTGAAAGGTGAATTTATTTTCTTCCATGTATTAGAAATATAACAAGTCTTTTAAATGATGCTAGTGTTTATCTTAAAAATTTTTAAATAATTATCCACTTTTGTGAGACAGAGCATGAGCAGGGGAGGAGCAGAGAGACGGAATCTGAAGCAGGCTCCAGGCTCTGAGCCATCAGCACAGAGCCGGATGTGGGGCTCAAACCCACACACCGTGAGATCATGACCTGAGCCCAAGTCAGCCGCTTGACAGACTGAACCACCCAGGTGCCCCTGTGCTACTGTTTTTCTTAAGCTGGTTTCTGCTTTCTTTGATGCTCTAACAGATTTGCAAGGATGTTGTGTGGGCTGCCCCAGCCCTGGGTCCACACCAGCCCTATTGTTCCCAGGTCTGAATTCCAAGAACACACACATGGTGTCCTGGCAAAAACAAGTGTCTGTGTCAGCAACCAGCGCGTCAGCTGACAGATAAGTTGTCAGTTGCCTGATTTTCTGAGTTTAACTCATCTGTGCTTTCCTGGCCAAATTGTCCTTGGTCGTGATATAATTTCTCCCCCACACTTGAGATTTGGCTAGCAGTATTTTATTTAGGATTTCTGCTTCTAGGGACGGTATTGAAGGTTGGTGTCAATTTTCCTATCTTGGTCCACAGTCTCACCTGTTTTTATTTTTATGGAGGTGAAATTTACATAACAAAACCAACCCCTTGAAAGCAAACAGTTCCATGACATCTGGTACATGCACGATATGGTACCGCCACCACGTCTGTCTGTTTCCAGAACATTTCCATCGCTGCAAAACGAAACCCCATACTCACTGAGCAGTTATGTCTCTCCCCTCCCCTTCCTTTTCCCTGGGTAACCATCCATCTGCCTTGCGTCTCCATGGATTTGCTCAGTGTGGAGACTTCCTACAAACAGAGTCATGCGACGTGTCGCCATCTGTGTCTGGCTTTTTTTACTGAGCGTAATGTTTCCCCGGCACATCCGTGTTATGCTCTCTCTGGTTTGTAGGTTACACCATCCTCCAAAAGGAAAGGAAACCAGCTGTTCCCCTCCTCCTGTGCCCTTTGCCTGTTCCTGGTATCAACTTGCCTAAGATGGGGATTATCTGCTACCTGAAATGCTGATAAAACTGCCCTGTAGAACCTTCTAGGTCCTGCCCTTCCAAGAGAGGCACCCCCCCCCATCATTTCCATCTCAGTAACATTTCTGGATCTACTCAAGTTATCTGATTCTTCTTGGTATGATTTTTGCATTTTTTTTTTTTTTTGGTTTCTCCCTAAATGTATTCATTTCATCTTGATTTTCAAATGTATTGGCATATAGTTCTTTAGTTTAGTTTTTTTTTTTTTTTTTTAACCACTCACCCCCTACCCCCACAACCACCAATCTGTTCTTCGTATCCTAATTCGGGTTTTTTTTTTTTTTTTTTTTTTTTTTTAGATTCCATGTGTGAATGAGGTCATGCAGTATTTGTCTTTCTCTGACTTCACTTAGCATAATGTCCTCAAGGTCTATCCACGTGGTTGCAAATGGCAGAACTTCCTTCTTTTTTGAGGCAAATAATATTACATTGTATGTACACATTTTCTTTCTTTAAATTTTTAATGTTTGTTTATTTTTGAGAGAGACGGACAGAGGCACAGAATGCGAGGGGGGAAGGACAGAGAGAGAGAGAGGGAGACCCAGAATCCGAAGCAGGCTCCAGGCTCTGAGCTGTCAGCACAGAGCCCGACGCGGGGCTCGAACTCACGAACCATGAGATCATGACCTGAGCTGAAGTCGGACGCTTGACGGACTGAGCCACCCAGGCACTCCTGTACACGTTTTCCTTATGTATTTTCTCATCCATTGAGGGGCACTTAGGTTCTTTCTGTGTCTATTGTGAGTAATGCCACAGTGAACGTGGGGGTGGGGTGCAGGTATCTTTTCAAGACCAATTTTATTTCCTTTGGATGTATATACCCAGAAGTGGAGAATTTCTATTTTTCGTTCTGTGAGGACCTGTTGTCTGACACACTCCTGGCTGCGGCCATCTGTATTCCCAGCGGCAGGTGCACAGGATTCCCTTTTCTCCGCAGCCCGAGAGAGGTTATTTCTCATCGTTTTGACCCATATTTGCTCTCAGCCTCCTCGCATATATATATTTTAAACTCTCCCCACTTGCCCCCTGCTCATTCTCTCCAAATGTTGACCTCTTTAGTCTCTCCAAAGAGCCAGGGTTTGGTTTCATTCTTGCATTTTTGTTCCTTTGTTCCTTTTGTTCCTCCGTTTCGTTGATTCCGGCTTTCATCTGTGTTGTTTCCTTGTTTTCTTGGGTCGGGTTTTCTCTATTGTGCGCCTGCTGGTCGGCTGCCAGCTCACCTCACTGGCTGAGCTCAGCCTCCCGTCATGGGAGTGCCTGGCTGGGCGCCTCTTGTCGGGTTCAGAGGTCTGGCCAGGCTAATGGACTCTCAGTCCTGGGTTGTGAGTCTAGGGTCTGCATGGGTGAGGCCAGGCTTTCCAGGGCTGAGTTTTGAAGGTATAGGCAAAGCGTGGTACATCCATCGGGGGTGGGGGGGTGAAGCCAGTTGAAGAGATGGGGGCAATCCCAGAGGGCTTCCTGGAGGAGGAGCCTTGTGTGGGCTGAGAAGTGGGTGGAAGCAGGCCTTGAGTGCTGAGCCTTTAGCATCTTGGAGAGGGTTTGTGGGCCCTCCATACAGGCCCCTCTAAAGAAGGGACAGAACCGGTGAACGGACCAACCAAATGTGACCTAGCCGTCCGATGGAATATTACTCACCCATAAACAGCAACGAAGGGTAACGGACGGCATGACCAACCTCGAGAACACGAGGCTGCGTGAAACGAGGCCAGAGGCCCGAGGTGGCATGTTGTGTGGTCCTGTCTGGAACAGGGAAACCCACGGACTCTGCACGTAGCTGGGTGGTTCCCAGGGGCTCGAGGACGGAGGCGTGGGGAGTGAGCGCAAACGGGGGGTCGGGTTTCCTCTGGGGGGATGGAAATGTCTCGGAACTGGAGAGAGGGGGCGGCTGCACAACCTTGTAAATGCACTCAATGCCACCGAATCGTTCACTTCACAACGATTAATTCTATGTGAATGTTCCCTCCGTAAGGCATGTATATTAAGAAAAACTTTCCCATCATTTCCATAGATGTGGAATATGAAAGGAGAATCTAGCAACGCTCCAGCCTGCCCACTGCAGTCTGCATACGTGCTATGCACAGTTTTTTTTCTTGTTTGTTTTTGTTTTTAAGGAATCTCTGTGCCCTACGTGGGGCTTGAACTCACAGCCCAGGGATCCAGAGTCCCATGCTCCACGGGCTGAACCAGCCAGGCCCTCGCTTCCCCGCTGCCCCTGTGAAGTTCTTGATACCTTTTTATTGTTTTATGGTGAAACGGCATCTATAAAAAGGTCCATAAAACGGACATTACGGATACTTATAAAGCGAACACCTGGTTACACCCACTTTTCAGTTAAAACGCTCATTCTCTCATTTGTTCCTCCTGTTCTTTTTTGCCACTGGAATTTGGGCAAATATGAAAAACAGAAATATTAATAGAAAAAAGAATAATAATCGTTGATCTCTCTTCTGCCCCAACTTAATTACTGTTAATGTTTTGATACGCTTTTTTCCACTACGTTCTACGTATCTTCTTTAACAATCTGCACGTAATCGGGGTGCCTGGCTGGCTCACTCGGGAGAGCATGCAACTCTTGATTTCTGGGTTATAAGTTTGAGCCCCACGTTGGGTGGAGAGATTACTTAAAAATAAAATCTTAGGGACGCCTCGGGGGCTCCGTCAGTTAAGCGTCCGACTTCCACTCAGGTCATGATCTCCCCGCTCGTGGGTTCGAGCCCCGTATCAGGCTCTGTGCGGACAGCTCAGAGCCTGGAGCCTGCATCAGATTCTGTGTCTCCCTTTCTCTCTCTGCTCCTCCCCTACTCATGCTCTGTCTCTCTCAAAAATGAGTAAACGTTAAAAAAAAAAAAAAAATTGGGGCGCCTGGGTGGCGCAGTCGGTTGAGCGTCCGACTTCAGCCAGGTCACGATCTCGCGGTCCGTGAGTTCGAGCCCCGCGTCGGGCTCTGGGCTGATGGCTCAGAGCTTGGAGCCTGCTTCTGATTCTGTGTCTCCCTCTCTCTCTGCCCCTCCCCCGTTCATGCTCTGTCTCTCTCTGTCCCCCAAAAAATAAATAAACGTTGAAAAAAATTAAAAAAAAAAAAATTAAGGGGCACCTGGGTGGCTCAGTTGGTTGAATGTCCAGCTCTGGCTCAGGTCATGATCACGCCGTTCATGAGTTCAAGCCCCGCATTGGGGCGCAGCGACTAGCAGGAAAAAGGAAAACCACCCAAAAGGCCAATGACAGGGAAATGTGCTAGCAAAATGCACGTGATTCTGTACTGCACAGCACTGCGAATTACAGTCGTATTATCGGCCTGAGTAGGCTCCAAAAACATACTGTTGTGTGTTGTTTTTGTTTATTTTGTTTTAATGTTATTTTTGTTTTTATTTATTAATTTTTTTTAATGTTTATTTTTTTGAGAGAGAGAGAGAGAGACAGAGCACGAGTGGGGGAGGGGCAGAGAGAGAGGGAGACACAGAATCCGAAGCAGGCTCCGGGCTGTCAGCACCGAGGTCGACGTGGGGCTCAACCCCGGGAACAGTGAGATCACGACCTGAGCCGAAGTCGGGCACTTAACCACCTGAGCCACTCAGGCGCCCCTGCGTGTGGGCATTCTAATAGGAGCGTTGTGGTGGCCCATTGTGGCTTTATTTTGCATTTATTCCCTGATGACAGATGATATGTGATGACAGATGTGTTTTCATGTCCTTGTTTGCCATCTGAATCTCTTTGGTGAGCTGTCTGTTCAGATCGAATTTTCTAATTGGGTTGTTCATTTCTTATTGTTGAGTTTTACGAATTCTTTGTATATTTTCAGTAACAGTTCTTTATCAGATAGGTGGGTTTTTTTTTTTTTTTTTTTTTTTTTTTTTGCATTCCTTTTCTCCCAGTCCGTGCCTGTCTTCTCCGTTGATACTTTCTCTCTCAGAGCAGGAATTTTTTTCATTTTAATGGCGTCTAGCTTACCAATTCCTTTTCTCATGGACCATGCTGTTGGTGGCGTATCTAAGAAGTTACCACGAAACCCAAGTTCATCTAGGTTTTCTCCTCTGTCATGTTCTAGGAGTTTTATGGTTTGGTGTTTTTACATTTAGGCCTGTGATTCATTTTGAGTTAATTTCTCAAGGGTGTCAAGTCTGTGTCTAGATTCATTTTTTTCTTTTGATTTTTTTTTATATGAGTCTTTAAAAACAATTTTTTTAAATGTTTATTTTTGAGATAGAGCATGAGTGGGGAAGGGGCAGAGAGAGAGGGAAACACAGAATCCAAAGCAGGCTCTAGGCTCTGAGCTGTCCGCACAGAGCCCCACCCACATGGGGCTCGAACCCACGAACCATGAGATCATGACCTGAGCTGAAATCGGATGCTTAACCTACTGAGCCATCTAGGCGGTCCTTTTAACGTTTATTTATGTTAGAGCAAGTGTGTGTGTGTGTGTGTGTGTGTGTGTGTGTGTGTGTGCGCGTGTGTGAACGGGGGGTGGGGGTGGACAGAGGATGCAAAGTGAACGGCAGAGAGCTTGATGTGGGGCTCAAACTCCCGAAACATGAGATCATGACCTGAGCCAAAGTCAGATGCTTAACCGACTGAGCCCCCCAGGTGCCCCTAGATTCATATTTTTCCCTGTGGATGCCCAGTCGTTCCAGCACCATCATCGTGGAAAACACTGTCTTTTCTCTGCTACGTCGTCTCTGCTCCTTTGTCACTGACCAGTCGATTCCACTTGGTGCGTGTATTTCCGGGCTCTGTTCTGTTCCGTTGATCTGTCTGTCGTTTCACCCATACCACACTGTCTTTATCACCGTGGCTTTGTAGTAAGTCTTGACGTTGGGTAGTGTCAGCCCTGTCAACTTTGTTCTTCTCCATCGATATCGTGCTGTGTATTCTGGGGGATTTCCCTGTCCCTAGAAACCTTAGAATCAGTTTGTCAGTATTGAGGAAACTTGCTGGCATTTTGGCTGGAATTGCATCTGTAGGTCAAGTTGGGAAGGACTAACGTGTTGACAGTATGGAAACATGGGCGTCTCTCCATTTGTTTATTCTTTTATTCCTTTCATCAGTGTTTTGTAGTTTTCCTCATATAGAATTGTACGTGTTTTGTTAGATTTATACCAGAGTATTTAATTTTGTGGGTGATAATAAATGGTATTGTGCTTTCATTTTCAAATTTCACTTTTTAATTGCTGGTACATGGAAACTGATTGGCTTTTGTATATATATATATTTTTTTTATTTTTTTTTTCAACGTTTATTTATTTTGGGGACAGAGAGAGACAGAGCATGAACGGGGGAGGGGCAGAGAGAGAGGGAGACACAGAATCGGAAACAGGCTCCAGGCTCGGAGCCATCAGCCCAGAGCCCGACGTGGGGCTCGAACTCACGGACCGCGAGATCGTGACCTGGCTGAAGTCGGACGCTTAACCGACTGCGCCACCCAGGCGCCCCTGGCTTTTGTATATTAATCTTGTATCTTGCTACATTACTATAATGGCTTATTAGTTCCAGGAGGATTTTTTTGTTGATTATTTTGGATTTTCTACATAGATGGTCATCTCTATGAATAAAGACAGGTTTTTTTAAAACTTTATTTTGAGAGAGAGAGAGTGGGGAAGGGACAGAGAGAGAGGGAGAGAGAGAATCCCAAAACGTAGGGCTTAAGACCATGAATCACAAGATCATGACTGAGCCTAAATCAAGAGTCAGATGCTTAACCAACTGAGCCACCCAGGCACCTCGATATAGTTTTTTAAAGCTTATTAATTTTGAGAGAGAGAGAGGGAGAGAGAGAATCTCAAGCAGGCTCCATGCTGCCAGTTTGAACCATGAACCATGAGATCATGACCTGAGCTGAAATCAAGAGTCAGATGTTCAACCGACTGAGCAACCCAAGTACCCCCGACAGTTTTATTTCTTCCTTCTGAGCCTGTATCCCTTTTATTTCCTTTTCTTGTCTTAGTGCATTAGCTAGAACTTCCAGTATGACATTGAGAGGCAATGGTATATCCTTGCTGTGTTCCTGTTCTTAGAAACCTTCAAGCTTCTCACCATAACGTATGATGCTAGCTGTGGGGTTTTTGTAGATATTCTTTATCAAATTGAGGAGGTTCCCTCTTGTCCTAATTTACGGAATTTTCCATTAAAAAAATTTTTTTTAGTGTTTATTTTTGAGAGAGAGAGACAGAGTGTGAGTGGGGGAGGGGCTCACAGAGAGAGAGAGAGAGAGAGAGAGAGAGAGAGAGAGAGAATCGGAAGCAGGCTCCAGGCTCTGAGCTGTCAGTACAGAGCCCAAGGCAGGGCTCGAACTCACAAACCGTGAGATCATGACCTGAGCCGAAGTCAGACGGTTAACCGACTGAGCCACCCAGGCATCCCTCCATTTTTTAAAATTGTGGTAAAATACATGTAACATAGGGTCACCTGAGTGGCTCAGTCGGTTAAGCATCCAACTCTTGGTTTTGACTCAGGTCACGATCTCATGGTTCGTGGGTTCAAGCCCTGCATCGGGCTCTGTGCTGCCAGCACGGAGCCTGCCTGGGACTCTCTCTCTCTCTGCCCCTCCCCTGCTTGCACTTTCTAAATGGCCAAACAAAAAACAAACTAAAACAATACACATAACGTAAAAATCATTATTGTGACTATTTTTAAGGGTACAGTTCAGTAGGGTTAAGTATATTCACACTGTAACCAATCTCCAGAATTCTTTTCATCTTACAAAACTCTATACCCATTAAATAGTTCTTCATTTTGACTTCCTCCTGCCCCTGGCAACTACTGTGTCTGCTTGCTGTCTCTGTAAATTTGACCACTTAAAACATTAAAAAAAATTTTTTTTAATGTTTATTTATGTTTGAGACAGAGACAGAGCATTAACGGGGGGAGGGTCAGAGAGAGAGACACAGAATCCGAAGCAGGCTCCAGTCTCTGAGCTGTCGGCCCAGAGCCCGACGTGGGGCTCGAACTCCCAGACCGTGAGATCATGACCTGAGCCAAAGTCAGAAGCTCAACCGACTGAGCCACTCAGGCGCCCCTGACCACTTAAAAACTTTTTAAAAATATTTTTATTTATTTTTGAGAGAGAGAGAGAGAGAGAGAGAGAGAGAGAGAGATAGAACACAAATGGGGAGGGGCAGAGAAAGAATCTGAAGCAGGCTCCAGACTCTGAGCTGTCAGCACAGAGCCCGACACGGGGCTCAAACTCGTGAGCCACGAGATCGTGACCTGAGCCACCTGAAGTCAGATGCTTAACCGACTGAGCCACCCAAGGTGCCCCTTTTTAAAATTAAAAAAAAATTATTTATTGACCACTTTAGATACCTCATGAGTGGATGCCTACAATATTTGTCTTTCTGTGTCTGGCTTATTTCATTTAGCATAATGTCCTCAAAGTCTATCGGTGTCATAGCATTGTATCAGAATTTCATTCCTGTTTAAGATTATTTTCCCATGTTTAAAAAATTTCACTTCCGTGACTTGCTTGTTCATATTCCATTGGCCTCTTTTCTTTTGGGCGGCTCTTCTCACTGATACCTGGGAGTTCTTTAGTAAGGTTCACTGTTAAAAAAAAAAAAAAAACAAAAACCCTCTACCCACCAAACAGTTATTCCCCATTTCCCCCTCTTCCTCCCCAGCCCCTGGCAACCATAACTCTGCATTCTATTTTTATAGGTTTAGCTATTGTGGCTATTTCACTTAAAAGGAATCCTGAAATGTGTGACCTTTTCTGTCTGGCTTCCTTTGCGTAGTGTAATGTTTTTGAGGTCCATCCATGTCATAGCCTGAATCGGTATTTCCTTTTCCGGGTGGAATAATATTTCTTGGTATGGATATACAACGATTTGTTTACCCATCTACCCACTGATGGGCATTTAGGTTGTTTCCGTCTTTTGGCTGTTGTGAATGGTGCCCCTGTGAACTTTCCTGCACGAGTATTTGTTTATCTGTTTCCAGTTCTTTGAGGGTATATATCCAGGAGTGAAATTGCCGGGTCGTATGGTAATTCTGCTTAAATTTTTGAGGAATTGCCGAACCGGGTCCCACATTAATTAACCATTTTGCATCCCTACCAGCAAATACAGGGGTCGTTCCAGTGTTGCGACATCTTTACCAACATTGTTTTTTGTTTTGTTTTTTGCTCTATCCATCCTTATGGCTGTGAAGTAATATCTTGTGGGTTTGATTTACGTTTCCCTAGGACAAGGCTGAAACATTTTCACGTGCTTGTTGCTGTTCGTATATCTTTTTTTTTTTCCCCTTCTTTTCTTTGGTATCTTCTTTGGAAAAATGTCAGAGTCCATTGCCTACCTTTTTTTTTAAATCAATTTTCTAAATATTTTAGAGAGAGAGAGAGACAGAGCATGAGCAGGGGAGTGGGAAGGGCAGAGAGAGAGGGAGACACAGAATCCGAAGGGGGCTCCAGGCTCCGAGCTGTCAGCACAGAGCCCGACGCGGGGCTCGACCTCCCAGACCGTGAGATCGTGACCTGAGCCGACGTCGGACGCTTAACCGACTGAGCCACCCAGGTGCCCCTTGTTACATTTATTAATATGGGTATCTGCACCACACCTCATAACTCTGAAGGCTAGAACAGTTGATGGTAGGTCTATGTACCTGAATCCCATCTTCCAGCCTCCCAAGATCAAAGGTAACATCACTATTCTGACTTTGTATGCTCTGTTTACTAAAGAAACAGTTATACCAGATTGATGTTCATGCCTAAATAGTACACTGTTTGCGTTGCTTTTGAACTTTGTAGAATGATTAACGATTTTACAAGATGGTGAATGGTGTTCCAGAACAACTGTGCTAATTTATGCTCCCGCCGTAATAGATCAGATTCTTGATCCCCATCCTCTCTCATGCTTTCTTTGTCCTGTTTATTTTTTTTTTTAGCCAATGGAATGGGTCTTAGATTGTATCTGCTAGTCTAGTCTTGCTTTGTTAAGTCCTTGATGATTATTAATGAGACTGAGTCTTGGCCTTGAGTGTTTTCTTTGCTATAAACGTTCATGTCTTCTGGTCCTATTTTTTGTTTTCAGATTGGTTGTCCTTTCTTACCGATTTGTAAGTGTACTAGGAACCTCTGGGGGTGTCTCTAGGGATAAAGAGGAAAGGCATTTGTACTTCTAATTCCTGCCAGATTCCCCTCCACAGGGGGTGCACTGGGACCGGTCCATTTTCCCTGCAAATCCCAACAGAGGACGCTGACATTGTGCCCGGAGAGCTGGTGAGAAAGGAATTCATTGTAGTTTTTTCCTTTGCCCCTGGTGTAGGCTGAGTGAGATTGAGCTTGAGCTTGAACGTCTCTTCCCTTGCCTCAAGGCCATTTGCACCGTTCCTGTGGGCCACCTGCTGGTCCTCTTCCTCCCTCCTCCTCCGGATCAGCTCTCTTCCCGGATGTTTGAAAAGCAGGAGGTGAAATTGACACGGCTTGTCTTGACCATTTCTTCTTTCACAGTCCCATCCCGTAGCCCCTGCTTCCCTCCTTGTTCTTGCCTCCCTCTCCTCTCCAGATCTTCCCGTCTTCCCATCCCCCCACTCGCTCTGGACCGTCTTCCCATCCCCCCCCTCCCCCACTCGCTCACCCCGCTGCTTCTCCCTCCTCCTGGACGGCTGCTCTCCTCTGTGCTCCTGGCCCTTCCGGTCCCTCTGGCGGCAGGGGGAGGGGAGAGGGGAGAGTCTCCTAACGGAGACACAGCAGCGCCTCCATCCTCCCCTGTGCTGAGCAGCTTGACCAGATCTGTACCCCTTCCCCCACCCGTCGACGGGCCTGGTTTGCCCATCCTGCGGCCTCCAACCCTGCCAGCCCTCCTCCTCCCCCCCCCCCCCCTCCACGCCCCTGGAGGCAGCCCCTCTGGGCCTGCCTGGGGCCTTGTGGCCGGGATTTCTAGAGCTGTGGATGGACACTCCCTTGGCTTGTCCCACGGGAACTCTCCCCCTGGGCCCTATCTCACCGTCTCCAGGGAGCCTGCCAGTGTTGAGCAGGGGCTGTGGAGACCCGAAGGAGCCTGCCCTCTGCCCCGCCTCTGACTTGTGTGGGCCTCGTACCTTCCCACCTGTAAGCTGGGGGTGGAGTTGGCCGAAGGCTGCGCAGTGCTGGAAGGTGATGGCTTACTTACAGGGCTGGGTACCAGGGATTGAGTCGCCTGGGGGGGGGGGGGTCTCCCTGCGCCGCTTGCGGAGTCCCCTGGGGGTGGGCATGTGTCTTGGGGTGACCCAGAGGGTCTCATCGGTACGGTCTGTAATTAGAGTCCCCTTGGGGCCTCTGGGAATGGATGAGGAACTAGAACACGGACACAAGCGCGCTCAGAGAACTTGGCTCCGTTCAAGTTTTATTGGACCCCTTTCAGCCTGGAGGTGGCTCCGGCAGGCTACCGCCCGCCCTCCCCAGCTCTGTCCAGTTGCCCAAGGGAAGGGAAGGGAAGGATGGGCAGAGAGAGGGGGCTGGAGACAGATCATCAGCCCTGCCCCTGCCCCTGCGGGAGGTCCCTCCCTGTCTCCAGCGCCGCCCCGGGGCCTCGGGTCCCGCCGCCCCCCAAATCCAAGCCACAGGGCCCCGGGAGCAGGCCCGCGAGGCCGGTCTTCGGCCGGCTATGTGGCTGGCGCGTGCCCGTTGGCTAGCCGCCCGGGCGCCCGGCTCCGAGGACCGTCGGTGGGGGCCGCCCCGTTCTTCAGGGGCAGGGACTCCTGGGCCACGTCCCCATCGCTCGAGTCGGCCTCCTCCACGTCGCTGCGGACGTCCTTCTCCATCTGGGGGGAGGAGGGGCGTGAGGGGGGGGCTCCGGGGAGGCGCCCACCAGCCGCCCCCCTGCCCGGCCCTACCTGGCCTTTCTTCGTAAAGCTGTAGATCATGCGGAGGATGAGGCAGGACCAGAACACGTGCAGCAGCTGCAGCATCATGAGAAGGCCGTTGAAGAAATAGTAGCCGAAGAAGGGGCCCGAGCTGGCAATGGACTCGTAGTATGTGGTGTAGAGGATCCTGCGGCAGGTGAGGAGGGGGGAGAGGTGGGGCGTCACCAGGCACCGGGCACCACCCCCGGCCCCCTGGCCCCGGGGACCGCTCGGTCTCGGGTGACCTTCTGGGCTCCAGAACCTTCCGTGGCTCCCCACTGTCCCCCCCCGAGTGACACCTAGGCCCTCCGGGCGTTTCAGTGCCCCTTCTCGCCCGGTTGTGCTAAGCTGTGAGAACGCACAGCTTGCCCGCCGGCCATTCAGGCCCACGAGCTGCAAACTCCAGACGGGGAGCTCTCTCTCTCTGGAGCCCCAGGCCGGTGCACCCGCTGCCTCCCCCAGGACACTTCCGGGGACCCCACAGGTCCCTCGAACCGGCCCACCCAAAGCTCAGCTCCTGCTCCTCAAGCAACAGCTCTGAGCTCATTCCCATTTTATGACCCTCGGGGGACCCCGGGCCCACCCACCTCTGTCGCCTGCACTGCACCCTCCAGGCGCCCCCCCCCCAGCTCCTGCTCAGGTCTCCCACCGGCCGGTCCCCAGCAGCTGCCAGGGGGCGCCTGTGAGCCTGAGTCAGGTCTGTCCCTCTCCCACCCGCAACCCTCCAGGGCTCTCTGCTCATTGGGGTAAAAGCCCAAGTCCTCCCCGTGACCCCCAAGATCCTGTGCCACCTGCCCTGTCCCCTCCTCCCTTGTTCACTCAGCTCCAGCCACACGGGTCTCCTCGCTGTCTCCAACACACCAGGCCTGGTCCTGCCCTAGGGCCTTTGCACAGGCCGTGCCCGGGCCACTCTTCCCCTACAATCAGTGTGCTTCTCTCCCTCCAGTCTCTCCGAATCTCGTCAGTGACCACCCTAATTCCAGCTACCTAGACACTTCCTGTGCCTTCCTGACCTCGTTTTCTCTTTAGCACACCACTCCCTCAGGCTTTACATTTTACCTGTTTGCTTTATTTCTTCTATTCCCCTGCCCACCCCCAGTGTCAGCTCCACGTGAGCAGAGAGCTTCATGTTGTTCCCTCTGCCAGGAGAGGCTCAGCAAATAGACTGGGGAAAGACTTTAGTGAGCAGGTGCCCAACCCTGCCCCCTACTCCATGTTCTGGGCACATGGGAGAATGGCCGCGCCCAGTTTTCTGTCTCTCCTGCCACTGGGCCTTTGCATATGCTGTGTCCAGTCCCAGGGACACCGTTCCCGGCCCTCCCCTGAAAGCCTCCAGGCCGACACCCCCAGCTCCCTGGGTGAGGGAACCGAGGGTGAGGCAGGCCTGGATCTCAGGCACTCCCCTCTCCTCAACCGGCACGAGGGCAGACTCACTGTGTAGGGAAGAGCACGAGGCGAGTGTAGAAGAAGACCAAGGAGAAGATGATGAAGAGGGTATCGCATGCTTTCCGCCAACGCGTGTAATTGAATATCTTACAGGCCTGGGAGGGGGGCAACGGAGAGAATCGGACTCAGGCACAGGGTGGGCACAATGGTGCCACCACAATGGTGGGGAGGGGAAAGGGCGGGGCCTCCTCTCCAGGAGCTGTCTAGAAAGCTAAAGTGGGTGCAGCCAAGAATCCTTTATCCAGCAAGGCTGTCGTCCAAAAATAGGAGGAGACAGAGAGTTTCCCAGACAAACAAAAACTAAAGGAGTTTGCAACCACTAAACTAGCCCTGCAAGAAGTTTTAAGGGGGCCTCTGAGGAGAGAAAACACGAGAGGAAAAAAAAAAAAAAGGACCAAAAGCAACAAAGACTAACTCTGCAGGCAACACGATGGCAACAGATTCATATCTTTCAGTATTCACTCTAAATGACAATGGACTCAATGATCCAATCAAAAGACACAGGGTAACAGAATGGATAAGAAAACAAGATCCATCTATATGCTGTTTACAAGAGACCCACTTTAGACCTAAAGACACCTTCAGATTGAAAGTAAGGGGACGGAGAACCATCTGTCATGCTAACGGTCGCCAAAAGAAAGCCGGAGTAGCCATACTTAGACAATCTAGACTTTAAAGACTGTAACAAAAGATGAAGAAGGGCATTATATCATAATTAAGGGGTCTATCCACCAAGAATACATAACAATTGTAAACATTTATGTGCCAAATGTGGAACACCCAGATATATAAATCAATTAATCACAAACATAAAACTCATTGATAATAATACCATAACAGTGGGGGGCTTCAACACCCCACTTACAGCAATGGACAGATCATTTAATCAAAAAACCAACAACAGGGGTGCCTGGGTGGCGCAGTCGGTTAAACGTCCGACTTCAGCCAGGTCATGATCTCGCGGTCCGTGAGTTTGAAGCCCGCGTCGGGCTCTGGGCTGATGGCTCAGAGCCTGGAGCCTGTTTCCGATTCTGTGTCTCCCTCTCTCTCTGCCCCTCCCCCGTTCATGCTGTGTCTCTCTCTGTCCCAAAAATAAATAAACGTTAAAAAAAAAAAAAACCAACAACAAGGAAACAAAGGCTTTGAATGACACACCGGACCAGATGGACTTAACAGATATACTCAGAACGTTTCATCCTAAAGCAGCGGAATTCACATTCTTCTCCAGGGCACATGGAACGTTCTCCAGAATAGATCACATACTGGGACACAAATCAGCCCTCAACAAGTACAAAAAGATTGAGATCATGCCGTGCATATTTTCAGACCACAACGCCATGAAACTCAAAATCAACCACAAGAGAAAATGTGGAAAGATAACAAATACTTGGAGATTAAAGACCATCCTACGAAAGAATGAATGGGCTAACCAAAAAGTTAAAGAGGAACTTAAAAACGTGGAAGCCAGTGAAAATGCCCAGAACCAGGGGCGCCTGGGTGGCGCAGTCGGTTGAGCGTCCGACTTCAGCTCAGGTCATGATCTCGCGGTCCGTGAGTTCGAGCCCCGCGTCGGGCTCTGGGCTGATGGCTCAGAGCCTGGAGCCTGCTTCCGATTCTGTGTCTCCCTCTCTCTCTGCCTCCCTCTCTCTCTGCCTCTCCCCCGTTCATGCTCTGTTTCTCTGTCTCAAAAATAAATAAAACGTTAAAAAAAAAAAAAAAAAAAGAAAATGCCCAGAACCAGCCCAAAACCTCTGGGACGCAGCAAAGGCGGTCATAAGAGGGAAGTGTATAGAAATCCAGGCCTTCCTAAAGAAAGAAGAAAGGTCTCAGATACACAAGCTAACCTTAACACCTTAAAGAGCTGGAAAAAGAACAGCAAATAAAACCCCAAACCAGCAGAAGACAGGAAATAATAAAGGTTAGAGCAGAAATCAATGCTATCAAAACAAACAAACAAAAAAAACAAACATTAGAACAGATCAATGAAACTAGGAGCTGGTTCTTGGAAAGAATTAACAAAACTGATAAGCCCCTAGCCAGTCTGATCAAAAAGGAAAGGACCCAAATAAATAAAATCAAGAATGAAAGAGGAGAGATCACAACCAACACAGCAGAAATAAAAACAATAAGAGAATGTTATGAGCAATTATACGCCAATAAAATGGGCAATCTGGAAGAAATGGGGAAATTCCTAGAAACATATACACTACCAAAACTGAAACAGGAAGAAGGAGAAAATTTGAACAGACCCATAGCCAGTAAGGAAATCGAATTAGTAATCAAAAATCTCCCCAAAAAACAGAGTCCAGGGCCAGATGGCTTTCCAGAGGAATTCTACCAAACATTTAAGGAAGAGTTAACACCTATTCTCTGGAAGCCGTTCCAAAAAATAAAAATGGAAGGAGAACTTCCAAACTCTTTCTATGAAGCCAGCATTACCTTGATTCCAAAACCAGACAAAGACCCCACTAAAAAGGAGAACTAGAGACCAGTTTCCCTGATGAACATGGATGCAAAATCCTCAACAAGATACTGGCCAACCGGATCCAACAATAACATTCAAAGAATTATTCACCACGACCAAGCAGTAATTATACCTGGGACGCAGGGCTGGTTCAATATCCACAAAACAATCAATGTGATTCATCACATCAATAAAAGAAAGTGCAAGAACCACGTGACCCTCTCAATAGATGCAGAGAAAGAATTTGACAAAATACAGCATCTTTCTTCATAAAAACCCTCAAGAAGGTGGGGATAGAAGGATCATACCTCGAGATCATAAAAGCCATATATGAAAGACCCAACGCTAATATTCTCCTCAATGGGGAAAAACTGAGAGCTACCCCGCTAAGGTCAGGAACAAGACAGGGATGTCCACTCTCGCCACTGTTATTCAACATAGTATTGGAAGTCTTAGCCTCAGCAATCAGACAACACAAAGAAATAAAAGGCATCCAAATTGGCCAGGAGGAGGACAAACTTTCACTCTTTGCAGGTGACGTGATACTCTATATGGAAAACCCAAAAGATTCCACCAAAAACTGCTAGAACTGATCCATGAGTTCAGCGAAGTCACAGGATATAAAATCAATGCACAGAAATTGGTTGCATTCCTATACACCAGTAATGAAGCAACAGAAAGAGAAATCAAGGAATTGATCCCATTTACCATTGCACAAAAACCGTAAAATACCCAGGAATAAATCTAACCAAAGAGGTGAAAAAGCTATACACTGAAAACTATAGAAAGGTTATGAAAGAAATTGAAGACGACACAAAAAAATGGAAAAAGATTCCATGCTCCTGGATAGGAAGAACAAATATTGTGAAAATGTCAATACTACCCAAAGCAATCTACGTACTCAATGCAATACCTATCAAAATAACACCAGCATTCTTCAGAGCTAGGCCAATCCTAAAATGTGTATGGAACCAGAAAAGACCCCGAATAGCCAAAGCAATTCAGAAAAAGAAAACCAAAGCTGGAGGCACCACAATCCCGGACTTCAAGATGTATTATAAAGCTGTAATCATCAACACAGTATGGTACTGGCACAAAAACAGACACTCAGATCCATGGGACAGAACAGAGAACCCAGAAATGGACCCACAAACGTATGGCCAACTAGCCTTTGACAAAGCAGGAAAGAATATCCAATGGAATAAAGACAGTCTCTTCAGCAAGTGGTGATGGGAAAACTGGACAACAGCATGCAGAAAAATGAACCTGGACCACTTTCTTACACCATATCCAAAAATAAACTCAAAATGGATGATGAGGGACCTAAATCTAAGACAGGAAGCCATCAAAATTCTCGAGGAGAAAGCAGGCAAAAATATCTTTGACCTCACCACAGCAACTTCTTAGTCAACACGTCTCCGGAGGCAAGGGAAACAAAAGCAAAAATGAACTACTGGGACCTCATCCAAATAAAAAGCTTCTGCACAGCGAAGGAAACAATCAGCAAAACTAAAAGGCAACCGACGGAATGGGAGAAGATATTTGCAAACGACATATCAGATAAAGGGTTAGATCCAAAATCTATAAAGAACTTATCAAACTCAACACCCCGAAAACAAATAATCCAGTGAAGAAATGGGCAAAAGACATGAACAGACACATGTCCAAAGAAGACATCCAGATGGCCAACCGACACCTGAAAAAATGCTCAACATCACTCGTCATCAGGGAAATACAAATCAAAACCACAATGAGATACCACCTCACACCCATCATAATGGCTAACATGAACAACTCAGGCAACAACAGATGTTGAGAGGATGCGGAAAGAGGTCTCTTTTGCATTGTTGGTGGGAACGCCAGCTGGTGCAGCCACTCTGGAAAACAGTCTGGAGGTTCCTCAAAAAATTAAAAATAGAACTACCCTATGACCCAGCAATTGCACTATTTATCCAACGGATACAGTAGTGCTGTTTTGAAGGGGCACATGCAACCCAATGTTTACAACAGTGCTATCAACAATCGCCAAAGTATGGAAAGAGCCCATATGTCCATTGACAGATGAATGGATAGAGAAGATGAGGTATATATATACAATGGAGTATTACTCGGCAATCAAAGAGAATGAAATCTTGCCATTTGCAACTGCATGGATGGAACTAGAGGGTATTATGCTAAGCGAAATTAGAGAAAGACAAATATAGGACCTCACTCATATGAGGACTTTAAGACACAGAGCAGATGAACACAAGGGAAGGGAAGCAAAAATAATATAAAAACAGGGAGGGGGACAAAAGGTAAGAGACTCTTAAATATGGAGAACAAACAGAGGGTTACTGGAGGGGTTGTGGGAGGGGGACGGGCTAAATGGGCACTAAGGAATCTACTCCTGAAATTACTGTTGCACCATATGCTAACTAACTTGGATGTAAATTTAAAAAAAAAAAAAAAAAAATTGGGGCGCCTGGGTGGCTCAGTCGGTTAAGCATCCGACTTTGGCTCAGGTCATGATCTCACAGCTCAAGACTTTGTGCTGACAGCTCAGAGCCTGGAGCCTGCTTTGGATTCTGTGTTTCCCTCCCTCTCTGCCCGTAACCCACTCGTATTCTGTCTCAAAAATAAACATTAAAAAAAATTTTTTTTAAATTAAAAAAAATGTAAAAAGAAAGGTAAAGTGTGTGTTTCTGGGAGCGGGAGGAGCTTCAGGTCCCAGGAAGCCAGGAGGGGGCGTGGCCTCATGGGGGCGTGGCCTCATCTCCCAGGAAGGCGGGGAGAGGGCGGGGCGGGGCGGGGCCAGGCCCACCTCCAGGAGGTAGTCCGAGGCGTCGTGCAGCAGCAGCACCAGAGAGCCGATGCGCAGCAGGTTTGCGCTGTAGGAGAAGACGATCAGGGTGATGGTCACGAAGTGGTGTGCCACCTGCTCCATGAAATCCTGCGGGAGATGGCGGGTCACAGCAGGGAGGAGGTTGGGTGGCAGGGCCCCCCCCCCCCCACGGGGCTGGGAGCATCTGTACCTCGTGGACTCTGGGCCTCCGGCCTGAGGCCACCAGGGGGTTTCCGGGTGTGGGGTGAGGCCATCCCTCCGGTTGGAGACTGGGTCACAACTCCCCCAGGGCATCACTGCCCAGTCAGACTCTGGGCCTCACCTTGCGCTTGACATCCAAGTGCAGCGTGATCAGCAGTGAGATGTAGAAACTCAGCTCCAGGAGGTACCAATAGTACAGGCCCGGTTTCAGGGGCTGCGGCGGGGCGGGGCAAGGTTAGCCGTGGGGAGTCGAGGCTCCCGTGGGGCAGGGGCCTCCCTGTTCGCTCAAAACCAGGACCTCTGGATCCAAATGACTGGGGGAGGTGGGGGCAGTCAAGGGCAGGGGGTCTGTGGCGGCTCCTGCTCCAGGGTTCCTGGCTTCTGGCCTCTGCCCACTCCACAGGGGAGGCGGAAATACTGTGGCCCTCAGGGGTGTCGTGTGATGTCCAGGTTTGGCTCTCCCCCCTGTGGCTACAGGGGCTCTGACCATCCCCACCCTCCCACCGGCCTGGGAGCCCCGCCCACCACTCACCTGATCTGGGTAATTGTCCCAGCACATCACCGGTGTCCACAGCCATGACTCCTGCAGGGACCCGGGAGTCTGAAGCTGCCCAAAGGTCAGAGCCCAGCCCTCTACTCCCCGGGTGGGCCCTCCCCTGGGCTGCTCTCACTCTAGACCGAGGGTTGTCGGCTGCACACCCCCGGCTCCCCGTGCACAGCGTGTCCTCAGCAGGCACCTGAGTGATCTGCCAGGACCCCTCCCAGCCCTCTCCCCCTTCTCTGTGCCTTTGCGCACTTCCCTCCTCTGCCCGAAGCCCTCCGCGGCCCCCAGCCCGGGCCCTGGGCACAGCAAGTGCTTGTGGGGTCGATGGGGGCGGGGGGCAGGGAAACGGGCAGGTGCACTCACGTGGTAGAGGATGGAGAGGCCACCGAAGAAGGAGCACAGGTAGAAGACAAACCTCCAGCTGCAGATGCCGAGGGAGCCCATGAGGCAGCCGCCAAGGGAGCAGACCCCTCCCCGGCACCCCAGCCCCCCCTCCCCCCGCAGCCCCCCCTCCCCGGGCTTACCTGGCCTCACAGAATTTCTTGCTCAGGCAGGGCCGGTCTTGGTTCCGGCGTCTCCGGAACCAGCGCCGGGTCTGTTGCAGCGTGAGGCCACACTGGGCAGCGAGGAAGGCTATCTGGGGCTGGGGAGGGGCGACGGGGGTCACAGAGATGGCCCTCCTGCCCCTGTCCCAGGACAGGTGAGACCCAGCTGCGTCCCCTCCTCCCCTGCTGCCCAGGCCTTGCCTGTGGGCCCGTCTACCTATGCACGCGGGGAGTAGGGGGGTTCACAGCACGGGGTCCCCCCAAAGAGGCCATATAAAAAGCAGTCCTGCTCACAGGACAGGCAGGTGGCTGACGGGGCTGGGGCAGCCCCCTCCTAGAGGTTTTCCTGGAACACTCAGGTCTTATCCCCACCCCAGGGAGGCAGTTGAGACCTTGCCTCCCACCCCTACTTTCAGAGGGAGGTGGACAAGGGAGGAAGAATCCCAAGGCCCTGAGCCACACCCAGCGGATGGGCACAGGGGAGGTCACAGGCCTGCTCTGGTCTCCCCCACCCCGAGAGCAGTCCAGCCTTCTGTTCCTCACCAGTTCAGCAGAGACCTGGTCTCCCCACCTCCGTCCCGGGATGTGCCCACTGGGCAGCTGGAATGGCTGGTGGGGTGGGGAGAGGGGCACTGGGCTTTCCCTGTTGACGACTGGGCGTCATCCCAACCCCTGGGGCCCCATCCGCAAGGCAGCCGTGCAGGCCGATGGGGGGGAGGGGGGCGTCAGGGGGCTCTCACC
Organism: Leopardus geoffroyi; assembly: GCF_018350155.1. Lineage (NCBI taxonomy): Eukaryota > Metazoa > Chordata > Mammalia > Carnivora > Felidae > Leopardus > Leopardus geoffroyi. The sequence goes on from NC_059331.1 coordinate 5,723,289, forward strand.
TCCTTGGGTTTACACCCCTCTGTGAGGAAGTATTTCTCCAGAGTGGCATTTGACTTTGCTGGCCTCCTGGCCTGATCTCGCACACCCAGCCACCGGCTCAGGGGCAGGCCGATAAATCTGGGTGCAGGGGAGACAGAGCCGGTCAATCCAGGTGGGGAAACTGAGGCTCCGAGGGGCCAGGTCACACGCTGGAACCCTGGAGGGGTAGGCTGGCCGCCGTACTGGACCAAACCTAGGAAGGGCAGCTGGATGGGTGGGTCTTCAGGATGGGGACGCGAAGGTTAACTTTTGGGGCACTCGGGCAGCGGCACTCAGTCCCAAACAGGAACGAGGGTCCCCGCACTGCCTGTCTCACGGTGGTCTGGGTCCTTGTCTGTGCCCCGTCAGGCTGGGGGGTCCCCACAGCAGGAGCGGGTCTGCTCCCACTCAGGTGGCCCTTCTCCCAGCGGGGTCACGTGCAGAAGCCCAGATCTCCGGGCAATCCCCACACTTTCCACTAGAGGGCCCCCGAGGCCAGGGGTCAGGACGGAATTTCCTACCCACCATCCAACACCCGCCTCCGTCTGGGAGAACTGAGCTCCGTGCAGCCCAGCAAGAACTCATTCCAGACTCTGTCATGACCGGGGAGTGGGGGAGAAGAGGACGGTCATTTATTGAGTACTTACAATCTGCCAAGCATAGGCATGAATCCACATTAGGTCCCGGCTCATTTAACTCTACTGTCAAAGTCCCCATTGCCCTGATGAGTAAACCGAGGCTCAGAGAGGTCAGAGGTATGGCCAAGGTTACACAGCGGGTGAGCAGCAGACTGGCCCAGGATTTACTTTAGCGATGGCGAAAACCTCCGCCTTCAACCCTGGAAAAGCTACCCACTCACGCTGCCTTTGAAAGGATAACTCTAGGATGGGATACACCCATACCTCTAAGGAGGCCATCAGTTAAATATACAACTCTCCCCACTCCAGGCTCCAGTAGTGAACCTGGGCATAGTCTTGTGCCCTCCCCACCCTGTGGGAAAGATGAGGACTCACCCTTCAAAGCCTGGCTGAATTGGGCCTCTTAGAATCCCTTAGGCAAAGCCTTAGTCCCAGACGACCTACCCACTGTGTGACCACAGGCCAGTGCCTCGACCTCTCTGTGCCTCAATTTCCTACTCTGTACAATGGGGATAATAACAGTACCACCTCATGGGGTTGCACAGAGGGCTGAGTTAAGACACGTAAGCTGCTTCGGGCAATGGTGGGCACAGAGTGGGTGCTCCAGGGTACAACCTCAGTGTGTATTCCCGGGTCCCCGGGGTCCCGCCTGTATCACGTGAGCCCAGACACGGGGAAGCTCCTTGGGGGTGGGAGAGACAAGGCAAGATGTAGAGTGTTTCCATTTCCCTGTGGTCAGGGCAGGACAAAGCCAGGGACTCAAAGTGGGGGTGGAAGGGAGTTATGGGCTCTATGGGGGGGGGGGGAGCAGAAGGGCATGGTGGGGGGGGGGGAGAAGGGCATGGTGGGGGTCTCCCGGAACCCAGCCTTGAAGGAACTGCAGAGGAGTGAGGGAGAAGGCCAGGCGGGTGCATAGAAGGTGGCGGGCCCGCAAAGGGCGCCTGGGGAGGGACGTTAAGGGGGAGGGGGAACCTCAGAGGGGGTGGGTGGCTGATCACGGAGGGGACTGTCCGGCAGGAAGGGGGCCTGGCAAGGCAGGTCTGAATCAGCTGTGACTACAGTGTTGGTCCACGTGGAAAGCGTGGGACACCTGGGGCAGAGGGAAGGGGCCCTGGGAGAGCTGCCCGCGCCCAGGAGACAGCCAGGCAGGGAAAGGCAGGGAACCCCAGTGTGAAGGGGGGTCTGGGTCCCATGAGACACGACTGAAAATCTACAGGGCTTGGCACCCGGCTTGCTGGGAACCAGGGCAGGGGGGCCGGGAACCAGGCTGCAAGGGGGAGGGGAGAAGGGCGGAGGGATTTGGGCACAAACGGGAAGCCAGAGTGCCCAGCGCCTTCCTTGGGCAGAGGGAGGAGGGAAGGTGTTAGGAGCCGGGAGGGAGGGGAGGGGGGGGGGTGTAGGAGGGATGATGGGGGGTGAGAGGGATGCAGGGGGCTGATGGAAGGATGGTAGGGGCAGGGTGGGGGAGGTGAGGGAGGGCTGGTGAGGTGGAGGGTCACCTGGCCCGCAGGAGAGGGGCAGGAGGGAGCAGGCGAGAGTTTCTTTGCCCCCGGGGCCTCTCCAGGCCTGTCTTTGGTCAGCAAAGCAAGAACGCGTCCTCCAGGGCCTCCGCCCGTTTTCTGAAGACGCTGGCACGTGGGGACCCGAGCTGCAGCCCGTGTGGCGGGAAACCAGCCACCGGAGGCTGGAAGGGTGTGGGCGCGAGGGGCTGGGGACAAGACGGGGCTGGGAGAGGCACGCGGGCTCAGAGCCAGGCTCCGTCCAGGACACATTAGGACGAAACCCCGCGGGGCGTCCGGCCGGGGTGATCACGTCGTGCGTGCACGCACACGCGCGCGCGCACACACACACACACACACACACACACGTGAGCGACCCCGGCACTCACCTCTCGAAGGTGAAGCGCATGGCCACCAGGGCCAGTGCCAGGGGCAGGGCTGCCAGCACGTCCCGGGGGTGGGGGTAGACCAGGCCATCTCGGTCCTCCAGGGCAACCCACGAGCTGTTGGGTGGTAACCATAACTTCTCCTGCCAGAACCACTCGTTGAAGCTGGACCACATCCTGTGGACACGGGGTCCGGTGAAAAGGAGCTCGGCCCGCAGGACCCACGGGTGGGGCAGGAGGGTCTGCCACCCCGCCCTCGCCTCCCCCCCCCCCCCCCCCCCCCAGCGCCCGGCAGCCTCCGGCTGTGTGTCCTCAGGCAAATGAGCTGCCCTCTCTGAATCTCAAGTTCACTGGGCAAACAGGGACAGTAACCCACCTGTCGGCCCCGCCCGATGGGACACACAAAGTGCTTAGCCCGGTGCCTACTGACCCTTCAGACACAGCTCCTGAAAACAGCTAGTATTTTGCACTTTACAGATGCGAAAACAGGTGGCCAGTGGTCAAGGGACTGGCTGACGGGGGTCATCAACTCGAGTTCTCCGGTGTCCAGAACAGCTTCCCGTCACTGTGGGACAGTCCCTCCAGTGTAGCCCAGGACGACAAGGGAAATCTGCGATTCCCTTCCTGACCACCCGCCCTTCCAGGTGTGAATGTCGCTCTCTTGCTTGCTACGTGACTGCGGTTGGGCAAGAGGGTCCCCTGCATGACCCCGTCCGTGTGCCACGTAAGTGGAGCCTCCTTCTTCAAGAAAGCTTTCCAGTGGCCGTCTGGATGAGTCTGAGCAGTTGTGACCTTTCCTGAGATCCATCTATTGATCGATTGATCGATCTGCCTGCCTATCTATCTACCTACCTACCTTTTAAAGTTTTAAGCAGTCTCTACACCCAACATGGGGCTTGAACTCACAACCCCCTGAGATCAAGAGTCACATGCTCTTTTGACTCAGCCAGCCAGGCGCCCCGCCCCTTCCCAAGATCTTAAGACAACTGTCCAGACCCCCACACTGGTCCCCACTTAGGGTGTTCATCCTTACGGCCATCTGTCCATCTGCCTTCTTACCTGCTATCCATTCACTGTCCATCCATCTGTCCATCCATCCATCCATCCACCAATCCACCAACCAGTTATCCTTCCATCCATCCATCCGTCCGTCCGTCCGTCCACCTGCCCAGCTGTCCCTCTACCCATCTATCCCTCTACCTGTCAGCCCATCCATCCATCTGCCTGCCCAGCTGCCCATCCGTCTGTCCATCCATCCACGAGGTGTTCTCTGATCAACTTATACATGCCAGCATGGGGCTAGGTGATGAGGATAGAGCAGGGAAAAAAGGAGACACATTCCTGTCCTCATGGAGCTCACAGCCCAGCAGGGACAGCAGCCAACGCACAAGTAAACATTCGTGAATGAGGTAACACAGTGTGATGGAACCTGGTAGGAAATAAACAGGTGGCCATGACTTTAAATGAGGTGACCAACGAAGGTCTAATGAGATACCCTCTGACGTGAAACCCAGAGGTGAGAAGGGCCTCGGTTTATGCAGAAGAGGGTACTGGTGGTCGGGAGGGGCTTTCAGACAAACAAGCAGCAGGTGCAAAGGCCCTGAGGCAGGACTGAGCTCAGTATTGAGGGAACAGCAAGAGACCCCTGTGGCTGGAGCAGGGTGAGTGATGGGGAGAGAGGAAGGAGGGAAGGCCAGGGAGGGGGGACAGGGGCAGGTCACCCAGGGCCCACGGGCTTCAGGGAGGAATTCGGATGATTTCCAACATTTACGATTAAAAATGCAAAATGCATCAATCTTCTGTGTAGAGTCGCCTCTGGCAAATACAGGTACCTGTGTCATGCAGCCTCCTGTCCCGCCACAAAGCTCTCGTGCGTCTTCCCCCCTTCCCGGTCAATCTCCATCTCCCCCATCCAAAGGTAACCTCTGTTAGGGGCTCGAGTGGGATCCCTGGGTCACGGGGCAGTCGCCTGTTTCACTTCATAAGCAACTGCCAGACTGTTTTCTGGGGTGGCTGGACCATTTTCCACCCCCGCCCGTGGAGTCTGGGGGTTCTGTGGCCCTTGGTTTCATTTTAGATACAATGACAAGCTATGGGGTACTGGCGCCCGTGTGGGAAGTGGCCTTCTGGAGGCCGGAAGGAGGTGGAGAGGAGGGGCGCAGGTTCCCAGAGACTTTAAATGTTTATTTATGTATTCATTTTTTTTTTTAATTTTTTTTTTCAACGTTTATTTATTTTTGGGACAGAGAGAGACAGAGCATGAACGGGGGAGGGGCAGAGAGAGAGGGAGACACAGAATCGGAAGCGGGCTCCAGGCTCTGAGCCATCAGCCCAGAGCCTGACGCGGGGCTCGAACTCCCGGACCGCGAGATCGTGACCTGGCTGAAGTCGGACGCTTAACCGACTGCGCCACCCAGGCGCCCCTTATGTATTCATTTTTAAAGTAATCTCCATGCCCAACGCGGGGGCCCTGGAACTCACGACCCTGAGATCAAGAGTCGCACACTCTACCTGCTGAGCCGCCAGCCAGGCGCCCCCCTCGAGAGACACTGGAGGTCAGCGGTCTGAGACGGGGGCTTGTGGTGCTGAAATCAAGGTTGGGCAGGGCCGCATTCCTTCTGGAGGCGGAGAGAACCCGTTCCTGCCTTTTCTGGCTTCTAGAGGCCACTGTGCTCCCTGGAAGGCTGCGCCCTCTGTCTTCAAAGCCCACATCTCTCTCCCTGACCCTCCTGCCTCCCTCTATCAAAGACCCTTGGGGCGCCTGGGTGGCTCAGTCCCTTAAGCGACCGACTCGATTTCGGCTCAGGTCATGATCTCAGGGTTCACGAGACCAAGCCCCGCGTCGGGCGCTGCGTTAGGCAGGGAGCCTGCTTGGGATTCTCTCTCTCCCTCTCTCTCCGCCCCTCCCTCGCTTGTGCGTGCTCGCCTCAACGCCCCCTCCCCCTCCAAAAAAGACCCTTGGGATGACACTGGGTCACCAGGGAATCCAGGGTCACCCCATCTCAAGGTCAGCTGATTAGCAACCTCAACTGTCCTTTGCCACACGAAGCTTTCAGGATTAGGGACGTGGGTATCTTAAGGGGGCAGTACTCTGCCTACCACATTGCTGGACATCAACAAAGTGGCTGTTCTAGGGACAGTGACCAGAAGGGGGACGTGGGGTTGCCCAGGGTTGGCATGTTCTGTCTCCTGGTCCAAGTGCTATTCAGGTTGAGAAAATTCACAGAGTTACGCATCTACAACGTGGGCCCTTTTCTCTCTGCAAATTAAAATGTTTGCATTTATTTTTTTTTATGTTTATTTATTTTGAGAAAGAGAGAAGCAGAGAGAGGAGGAGAGACAATCCCAAGCAGGTTCTGTGCTGTCAGCACAGAGACTGATGCGGGGCTCGATCTCACGAACCACGAGATCATGACCTGAGCCGAAATCAAGAGTTGGACATTTAACCGACTGAGACACCCAGGCGCCCCGAGTGTACCCTTCTGATTCCAGTTCCAATGGGTGGGCTTCTCCCCCCCACGGCCCCAGCTGGCTGTCCTACAACAACTCAACAACGGAGGTGGCATCAGATCCCACAGGTCAAGGGCTCAGTCCTACAAGACCGTCCCCCCCCCCCCCCACTTCAGACACCAACTGGGCCTAAATTATTATTACCTGTGCTTCTGACCAACTGGCTATAAATCAGAGGTTCCCAGGACCCCCTCCTTGGGTTTGATTAATTTGCTAGAACAGCTCGCAGAACGCCAAGAAACACGCTGCTGATTAGACCACAGTTCTCTTGCAACAGGACACAACTCAGGAACAGCCAGATAGAAGGGATGTTGAGGGCAAGGCATGGGGAAGGGGCACCCATCTCCACATGTACCACACCCCCCCCCCCCATTTCCATGCATTCGCCAATCAGGAAGCTCTCTGAACAACGCCCTTTGGGTTTTCATGGAGGCTTCATTACAAAGGAGGCTGGATGAAATCATCATTCACTGATGACTGAGTTCACCTGCAGGCCCTGTCCCCTCCCTGGAGGTGGGACCAGGGGGCACTGAAAGTTTCTACCCTGGGTTCACAGTTGCTTCCTCTGGCAACCAGGGGCTTTCCCAAAGCCACCTTGTTAACATAACCAGAGACTCCTTGATCAGTCTTATCACAGGAAACTCTAAGGGTCTGGGAAGCTCTGTGCGAGACCAGGGACAAAGACCAAGCACCTATTTCTTATAAATCACAATAGGACAAGTCAAATGGAGAAAAAAGAAAAAGCCTCAGAGTCCGAGTCTCGGAGCCAGCAGGGCTGACGTTCAAGTCCATGGGGACGTGTGGAATAGCGCAGGGAGGGGCGGAGACAAAGGACCAGGTTGTGAGGCATCTGGCAATCAGCGAGGTGACTGATAATGGCAGTGCCACCAATGGACACCCTGGCAGCAGCTTGACAAGCGGCCGAGGGTGTGCGACCGTGGCTAGCCTAGACCTACAAGACTCGGGCGTCCCAGACAGAACGGACAGAGGGGGGGCGGGTGGACGCAGGGACGTCTGCCCGGGCGGTTGAGCTCTCTAGCAGAAATCATCTTCACTGACAGGCAAGGTTGGCTTGATCCCACACACCCACAGGGGCACAGGGACACGTGCCCAGGCCGGCATTCCCGCCTCCCAACCAGAGCCACACCCACTGCAGGGCATCTCCAACCCCCTCCTCACCCAGCGGACATCCCTCCCCCCTCCCTCCCCCCCCCCCCGCCCCCAGCACAAAGGAAGCGAGCGGGGAGTCCCGGGAAAGCCCCCAGCCAGCCAGAGCTGAAGCCAGAACCCAGGAGTCCAGGCCCCCAATGCCATGTTCTTCCCCCACTCACGGGCCACCCAGATCAGGATCCACCACAGCTGTGACGCGTGCAAAAGCCGTGATGAGCTTGGGAGGAGGAAGAGTACACACGGGCGATGGCATCTGCCAATCTGAGGCCTCGGCCGATGTCCCAGCTTCAAAGCCCACTGCCTGACGCTTCCTGCTCCCCCCCCCCCCACCAGAGGATTTCCCACAGCCAGCTTTCACAACTGCTGTCCTCTGCCTAGAATGCCCGTCTAATCGTTATTGCCCTATGTTGGGTGCTGAGGACACTGCATGGTGAGGGAACAGGCAAGGTCTCTGCCTCCACAGGGCTTACACCCCTTCCTTGTCTGTCTGGCAAACTCCTACGCATCCTTCAAAACCCAGTTCATTTGTCACTTCCTCCTGGAAGTACTCCCCGGTTGCCCCGACCTTGGATGCAGTTAAAGCCCATTCCCCCAGCCCTACTTCACTCACTGTGATACTGGGAGCTGGTCACAAAGTCTTTTTGGAACAGTGGGGGATGGAGAAGGAAGGAAGCGTGACCAGTCTGGAACTCCAGCACCCTCAGCTGAAGCAAGCCCAGGCAAACCTTTCTGGCATCCACGTCAGAACGATCCACCCGGACCGCAGAGGTCTTAGCCCCGGAAGCCCTACCCTGTCTCTAAAGTGTCTGTCCCCTCCCACCCCTCCACCCTCTCGATAAAGAAGAGACACTATGGCGTGAGAAGAGAACAGGGTCTGGAGCCCAGCAGACGGGCCAGAGTCCCAGCGGCAATGCAACCTCAGGCAGGCAACCAGGCTGCTCTGTGCCTCAGTTTCCCCATGTGTAAAATGGGATACCCACACGGCGTGGTGGGAATGACCCCTGGGGTAGAACGGGCACTACGTGTAACTGACTTCTGTATTAGCAGCAGAGAGGGCAGCGTGGGATGAGGGGCAGTCTGGGCAGGAGGGGTGCTGGCCTGCAGCAGGTTCTGGATGGTTCTTCCCAGAACCTCCTTGGCCTCTGCAGCCTTCCCTTAAAGCTGCAGCTAATAAACTCAGGCTGGGCTTGGCCAGGGCCACAGAGAGGTCATCTGGAGACTCACTGAGTGGCTGGTCCAGCCCAACCAGACTGAGCCTACGTCCCCATCACCCCAGCCCTGCCCCCAGTCTCCCAGCAGGACTGCTGGGTCTTGAAGCCTCTCTGGCCTCACTCCCAGCCCTGCCCCTGCCACCTGGGAGCCAGACTCTGATAATCCTTCTTAGCGGCTAAAAATATCCCCAGACCGGGAGAGATTAGGGCTTCGGGCTGATGCGGGGAGGGAGGATGAGCAGAGGGTCCCTGTCCCCGCTCAGAGGTCCGAATGAGCTTACGGCTCCCTGTTGGTCCCCAGAACCTCCAAACGCCCCAGCCCCAGCAGAGCAGGGCTGTGCACATAGGTTTGTTTTGTTTTATTTTAAGTCCAGCTGGAAATGCAGGACTTGCCCGGGTTGTGAAAAAGGAAATCAATTCAGACTCCAGATGTCTGGGCCGCCCAGGGACGGACACACACATACACACAGACTCCCGGCCCCTGCAGCCTGGCCTAATGCCTGGGGTCACCTGACTCTGGCTGGAGGCCCAGGCAGGGAACACATGATGTGCTAAGCGGGGGTTGTTTGTAGATAACCGCAGCCGCCCCTGCCCTGGGCCCTGGCTGTCCCCTCCAGATAGCCCTGGTTCCTCTGCTCTGGGCCTCTCTGCTCAGAGGCCCTGCGGGGTGCGAATGACCAGAGGGGGAGCCAGTCCAGGAGTCACTACCGTGCCGTTCTCTGCAAAGACCCCGAGGAGGGCCCCAGGTCCAGGGCTCTGCCTCATCCCAGCCCCTGCTATGCAGACACACGTGTGCCCTCCGCACCCCGGCTCTGTTGACACACCCTCCCTCACCGCGCTCACTCAACTTATTACGATGGCTGCTTGCCGGCCTTCTAATTCACCAAGCTCATTTCTGCCCCAGGGCTTTGCATGTGCTGTGTCCAACTCACCAAGCTCATTGTTGCCCCGGGGCCTTTGCACACACTGTCCCCTCACACAGCCCCGTGTCTGGCTCTGTCTCATTATTCATATCCCAGCTCACTCATCAGAGAAAACGTCTCAGATGGCTACCAAAGAAGCCTCTGTGTTACTCCGTCTCCATATCCTGTTCTGCTCCTTTAGTCTTCCTGTCCTATGTGAGCTCGTATTTACTAGTTTGTCCGTCTCACCTCAAGGCAGAAGACTCGTGAAGCCCCGAGTGTTGTTTTAGGCACCGTTGAATCCTGAGAATAGGGCCTGGTACATTAGATGCCAACCGTTTGCTAAGTGGATGAATGAACGGGTGGTACAGAGACATGGACAGGTGGGTGGGCACGAGGGCTTTGGCACAGGTGGTCCGACTTTCTCGAGAAAGAAACCACCGGGGCACCTGGCTGGCTCCGTCGGGGGGACGTGCGACTCTCGATCTCGGGGCTGTGAGTTCAAGCCCCACACTGGGTGCAGAGCCTCCTTGAAAAGAAACCATCTGCCTTGACAGGCAAGGTCAGCTTGATTCCCAGAACGCAGATCCACAGTCTCCCCATTTTTGGAACTGGGAAGCCCGGGCTCAGAGCAAGAAGCCACCGGTCATTCAGCCGGTCGGACCACCGACACTGGGGCCATGGGGGTCACTCTGCAGCTGCCTGGGGCTGGCCGTGGGCCACCCTGATGGAATCCGCCCCCTCCTACGGCTCCGGGGAGCCCCTGCGCTATCCCACACCCAGACGCTGGGATGCCCAAGGGCTTTCCCCAGCGGTCCAGCCTCCGGGCCTTTGCATCAGCCGAGCCTTCAGTCTGAGATGCCTCCACCTGCTTTATTCAAGCATAGTCTGTGCCTTAACCTGGTAGTGGGTATGTATGTCTTCATCATACTACCATTTAAGAACTACAGATGCATTTTACATGCCACTTCATCTACGATGTTTTAACGAGTGAAATTGAAGTAAGGTCTTTCGTATACTGAAATACAAATATTTTCTTCCACGTTCTTTTCATATTTATGTCATGTTTCTCAGACTTTGGAGTGTATCCGAAATTTACAAAGCACTTCTTTACAAACTCATCCTTTCGCTGTCTCCCCAGCGACTCCAAGTCGGTAGTTCTCAGAGGCAGATCAGAAGTCTGCAGTGTGGACAAGTGCCTCAGGCCCTCCATCTGTGCAGGGCCACTGGCAGGTGCTTCAAAGGACCAGGTCCTACCAGTGTTTCAAGACCTGGGTCAGATCGAATTTCTTCCTTAAGAACCCTTCTCTGCCCTTCCCACCCTCAGCAGAGCCCTGTCCCCATCCTGGCCCGGCCCCACCCTGCCCTGCCCCACCCCTGGGCCTTTCTTCAGAGATTTCTTCAGCCCTGGAACTTAGGAAGCTAGCTGGCTCTCAGTGTCCCCCTAGACCGTGAGAGCCAGGCCAGGGACAGATCTCTGGGGTCCCCAGCACCACCTAGCGTGGGGGTGTGTTGGGGGTGGGGTCAGTCTGGAAGGTTTCAAGACCAAGAAAGGAGAAGTTCAGGTCTCTTGGAGTTTAAGGGGCGGGGGCGGTGGGATCTGTCACCTGCACAGGAACTGATCAAGCATACGGCTTGGGGGTGAGGGGAGCCCTCTTGGGCTATTACAATAAAAACACAAGGGGCGCCTGGGTGGCGCAGTCGGTTAAGCATCCGACTTCAGCCAGGTCACGATCTCGCGGTCTGTGAGTTCGAGCCCCGCGTCAGGCTCTGGGCTGATGGCTCAGAGCCTGGAGCCTGTTTCCGATTCTGTGTCTCCCTCTCTCTCTGCCCCTCCCCCGTTCATGCTCTGTCTCTCTCTGTCCCAAAAATAAATAAACGTTGAAAAAAAAAATTAAAAAACAAAACAAAACACAAATACAGCTTTATTGAGGGACCCCTGACACGCAAAAAACTGCACACCTTAAGTGTGTGGTTTGACATGTTCTGATGTATGTACATATGCATGAAATCATTGCCCCAGTCAAGATAATGAACACATCCATCACTCCCCAGATGTTCCTGTGCCTTTTTGGAGTCTATCCCTCTCTCCCTTCCAGTGAAAACTTGCAATCCTGATGTCTAACAGTTGGAGATCAGAAGCCTCAGGGTTCCATATGATGAAATCTTTTTTTTTTTAAGTTTATTTTTAAGAGAGGGAGGGAGCGTGAGCGAGCGCGCCCAAGTTGGGGGGGGGGGGTGGTGTGCAGAGAGAGGAGACACAGAATCCGAAGCAGGCTCCAGGCTCCGAGCTGTCAGCACAGAGCCTGACGCGGGACTCGAACCCATGAACTACGAGATCATGACCTGAGCCAAAGGCGGATGCTGGATGCTTAACCGACTGAGCCATCTGGGTGCCCCACAATGAGATCTTACGTTATAATTTGAAAGGAGAAGGAAGACACAACACGGAGGGGCCCTGGGGACATTACATTCAGTTGAGCTAGCCAGTCACAAGACAGATACTGTTCGATTCTGCTACAGGGGGTCCCTGGAGGAGTCCTGTCCACAGAGACAGGAAGTAGACGGTGGGAGGCGGGGGAGGGGGTGAGGAGTCGGTGTTTCATGGCGATAGAGTCTCAGTTTGGGGAGATGAGAAAGTTCTAGAGACGGATGGACAACAATATGAATATTTTAACAGTACTGAACTGTGTAAAATGGTCAAGATCGGGGGCGCCTGGGTGGCTCAGTCTGACTCTTGATGTCATCTGAGGTCATGATCTCACCTTTCATGAGTTTGAGCCCCGCATCAGGCTCTGAGCTGACAGTGTGGAGCCTGCTTGGGATTCTCTCTCTGTCCTATCTCCCTCCCTCTCAAAAATAAATAAACTTTAAAAAATTTTTTTTAATGTTTTATTTTATTTTTGAGACAGAGAGAGACAGATCGTGAGCAGGGGAGGGGCAGAGAGAGAGAGAGAGACACAGAATCCGAAGCAGGCTCCAGGCTCTGAGCTGTCAGCACAGAGCCCGAGCGGGGCTCAAACTCACAAACCGCGAGATCGTGACCTGAGCTGAAGTCGGATACTTAACCGACTGAGTCATATAGGCGCCCCTAAATAAACCTTTTTTTTTTTTTTTAAATGGTCAGGATGGTAATTTCTATGTTATGTGTATTTTACCACGGTTCACTTTTTTTTTTTTTAATTTAAAAATTAACCAAAGGGACAAAAAGAGGAGGAAATGTTATGCTCACGGACTTGGGGAGGGGGCAGTCAAGGAGTTAAAAAAATAAATGCAAAATGCAGGGGGCCACTGATGACCTGATAAGTAATTTATGCAATGGAAAACCACCAGGAGAGCTCAGCTTCTGGGGGAGGCGGAGTTAGCCACATCGGACCAGCCAGCCCCTCGGGGACAAGAAACTCTACCTCGAAGCTAAAACCCCTCAGTGCTGCATTGTCCAACGCGCGGCAGCTACTAACAGCAGGGGGCTTTCTGAATTGCAATGAATGGAAATGAAATTTCAATTCAATTTCAAATTCAATGCCTCAGTTGCACCAGCAAAATGTCTATGCTCATTGGCCACATGTGGCTTGTGGCTACCCTAACAGGCAGTGCAGATAAGGAACATTTCCACAAGTCTGCTGGTGCTGCTCTAGCATGACCCAAAATAGGTAGCAGTTGGAGGGGAATCTATACCAGGGATAAGGGAACGGCCCAGGGCGCGTTTCCTTTTTTACTGTTATTCACTGGAAATAGAAGCCGGCTTGAAAAATGAGAAGACAGAACCCAGAAAGACGACAATAACTCAATGGGACAGGACACGCAGGAAAGGAGAAAGCCAGAAAAAGGAAGTTCCAAATTCTACACAAAAATTCTGTGCAGTGGTTCAGGGCAGGCTCCAACCAGCCTAGCTAAGGCTAAAAGAAAGGAAGTGAGGGATGCCTGGGTGGCTCAGGCAATTAAGTGTCTGACTCTTTTTTTTTTTTTTTAATGTTTATTTATTTTTGAGAGAGACAGAGACAGAGCATAAGCGTGGGGGAGGGGCAGATAGAGAAGGAGACACAGAATCTGAAGCAGGCTCCAGGCTCCGAGCTTGTCAGCACAGAGCCTGATGCAGGGCTTGAACTCACGAACCGTGAGATCTGACCTGAGCCGAAGTCAGACGCTTAACCGACTGAGCCATCCAGGCATCCCAGGGTCTCACTCTTGATTTCGGCTCAGGCCATGAGATTGAGCCCTGCATCGGACTCCACGCTGAGTGTGGGACCTGCTCAGGATTCTCCCTCTCCCCCTGCCCCCCTGCTCATTCTCTCCCTCTCTCTCTCTGAAAAATAAATAAACCTAAAAAAAAGAAAGGAAGAAAGGAAGTGAGATCTCACCTGTCACCCACCATAAGGAAAACAGACTTTCAGAGCTTGAGTCCAGACAGGTTAATTGCCTGATAAAAAATACATTTAAAAAAAAGCCGTGCTCTCCGGAGGAACACAACAGAATCCAGAGTCTCCCCAACACATCTTGACAGAATACAGAATACAACCCCAAATTACTTGACCCTTGAAGAAATGAGGCACCATGACCCATACTCAAAGCAGAAGGAAATTAATGGGGACTAACCTCTGAAATGCGCCAGATGTTGGAATGAGCATATAAGGATTTGGAAGCAGCTATTATAAATCTATTCAAAGATGTGAAGAAAAAAATAGCTACTACTGAATGATAAGAAACCTCAGCAGAAAAGCAGAAAAATGAACCAAACATAACTTTTTTTTTTTTTTTAAGTAGCCTTCACACCCAGCACGGAGCCCAACGTGGGGGTTGAACTCACGACCCTGAGATCAAGACCTGAGCACAGATCAAGAGTCAGACACTTAACTGACTGAGCCACCCAGCTGTCCCCTAACTGTAAATTCTAAAACTGAAATTACTTGAAATTAAAAGGTCACATGTGGGCTCGATTGCCTATCAAAGAAGATAAAAGAAAGAGTTAGTAAATTTGAAGCTAGATAAATCCTAAACATCCAAACTGAAGAACAGAGAAGAAAAAACAAAGATGAAATAAAAATGTGCCATCTGGGGTCTCCTGGCTGGCTCAGTCGGCAGAGCGTGCAACTCTTGATCTCAGGGTCATGAGTTCGAGCCCCACATTGGGTGTAGAGATCACTTAAAAAAAAAATCTTAAAAAAAAAAAGTGCCATCTGGAAATAGACAGTGGTGATGGCTGCAGGATGCTGTGAATGTACTCAATGCTACTAAGGTGCACACTTAACAGTGGTTAAAATGGTCAGTGTTACATTTTGTATATTTTCCCACAATTGGAAAAAAAAAAAAAAGTAGAGTCTCAGTGACCTTTGGGACATTATCAGATCTAATTAGAGTCCCAAAAGGAGAAGGAAACAAGAACGGAGCCAGAAAAAATACTTAAAGAAAATGAAGAGACTTTTAATCTTCTCCCATGGCCACATATATGCAATTTAAGTCACAGAAATAGGCTATAAGGATTATATTCTTATATGTCTGTGTGTGTGTGTGTGTGTGTGTGTGTGTGTGTGTGTGTATATATATATATATATATATATATATATATATCCACAATCAGGAGAGTTATTATATCAGGAAGTCAGGGGAGGGAGGAGCTGGTCTGCTTGTTTTGGGATTCAGGGATTTTTACAAGGAATGTTTCAGGGTGACTTAAATTTTTTTTAATTGTGGTAGAAAACGTATAACATAAAAATATACCATCCTATTTTTTTAACGTTTACTTTCGAAAGAGAGCGAGCGAGCGCATGAGGGAGGGACAGAGAGCGGAACAGAGGATCTGAAGCAGGCTCTGAGCTGTCAGCACAGAGCCCGACGCGGGGCTCGAACCCACGCACCGTGAGCTCATGACCTGAGCCGAGGTTGGACGCTCAACCGACTGAGCCGCCCAGGTGCCCCCATCCTTACTATTTTGAAGCATACAGCTCAGTGGTATTAAATACAGTCATATTGTTGGGCAACCATCAGCACCATTCATCTCCGGGGTTTTGTCTTGCAAAACTGAAACTCTGTCCCCATTAAACACTAGCTCCCGACTCCTCCACCCCCAAACCCTGGTCACCCCTATTCTGCTTTGTTCCTATGGATTTGATGACTCTAGGGACCTCCCACAGGTGGAATCATATGATATTTGTCCTTGAATGACTAGCTTATTTCACTGAGCATAGGTCCCAAGGTCCATGTTGCAGCAGCTGTCAGAACGTCCTGCCTTTTAAGGCTGAGTAAGGTTCTAGGGTGTGTATATATTAAAGGTGACTTTTTTTTTTTTTTTTTTAATTTTTTTTTTTTCCAACGTTTATTTATTTTTGGGACAGAGAGAGACAGAGCATGAACGGGGGAGGGGCAGAGAGAGAGGGAGACACAGAATCGGAAACAGGCTCCAGGCTCTGAGCCATCAGCCCAGAGCCCGACGCGGGGCTCGAACTCACGGACCGCGAGATCCTGACCTGGCTGAAGTCGGGCGCTTAGCCGACTGCGCCACCCAGGCGCCCCTAAAGGTGACTTTTTGAATAGAAAGTCACATGAGTACAAAAGGAACATAAAGGTTCCCACCGAAGGGGTGCTTGGCAGAGGACATACGGGCTCAGAGGGGGCATTTCTAGCTGTCAATACGCACCCCCCCCCCCCACCTCAGCTGACCATTAAGAAACCAATTCCCAATCCAGGTCAGCCCCTTCAGCAATGCCAGAGAACTGTGGGTTCCAGGTTACACTCTGATGGCACCCCTTATTCACCCGATCTCGTCTAACACCTGCCCTACTTCTCCCACCAGCGGGCCACTGGGCCCCTCTGCCGCTCCCTGGTGACAGCGTACATGGGGCCAGGTTCGGGTAGGGCCAAGTAGCAGCAAAAGCCAGGCTTCTTTTTGGGACAGCAGGCCTTGCCCATGCACGTACCGGGGATTGCCCAACATGCCTGGGGTGCTGGTACCATGCCAGGTGTCACCCGTAGAGGCTTGCCCCAGGGCAGGATCTGTGCCCTACCAAGGGCCCTACCTTCCTACGCTGGAAATGTTAGACATGCCCTGAGGAAGGTGCTGTGAGGGTCCCCATTTCGTGGATAAGCTGAGTCTCAGAGACTCTGAGTCATCTACCCGGGGTCACACAACTGGCAAACAGCTGGAGTTTGAACTCTCATCTACACCACTGGGCATCCCAGAGGCACACGGGCTCACGGAACCTCAGCTCATCGGCGGCCACCCTGGCATTCTTGGAAAGCAGACCCTGCCTTCGTGCCTGTGTGTCACTCTGTCTCCACCTCACTCCCACCCACTCGGCCTAGGTCCCCAGGGACTCCCCCCACCTCCCTGGCCAACCGCGGCCCGCGTGTCCATGACCTCTTACTGCGTATCCGACCCCTCGTCTGCCCCTCCCTCGGAGAACCGAGGCGTCCCGGCTCCCCTCCCCTCTGCTGTCCTGTCTCTAACCCATGCTGGGTTTCCTCCCCTCTGGCCCCAAATCCAGTCCTGGACCCCCACTGTCATCTGCTGTTGCTGGAAGCTGTGATCCACACAGCTGATCAGCACGGCTCCCAGGTCTCTCCCACAACAAACCTGCTAAGCCAAGACCCCCTGACTGCTCTCTCCCAGACGCATCGCGCTCAAGCCCTCCCCACCCGGGTGTGCTCTCTTCCTCCCCAGGCTTCTTGGCCACGGTCCCACCTTCCACCCAGTCTTTGGGGACAGGAATCTGGGAGTTGTCCCGGAGCCCTCCACACACGCCCGGGTCACGGAGCCCCTGCGATAGCATCCATCTGCCCCGTGACTAGCAAGCGGGTCCCTTCCCACTCGCGTCCCACGGCCACGCCCTCATGTCTCATGTCAGTAACGGTGGCCTCCTCCCTGGGCTCCCCGCCTCCGGGTTTTGCTCAGGCCGCCCTTCCAACGTGCGAATCAGACTCTTGGCTTGAAATCCTGCCAGAGTTCCTGCCCCCGGCACGTTGCCCCCAGGTACGCCTCCGGACCTTTGCACGTGCTGTTCCCCCAGCCAGTGATGCCCTCCCTTCTGCCTGCCGAGGCCTCCTGGTTCTTCATGAGTCTGCTCTCAGACACGTCCACCACCAGGAAGCCCTCCCCTCCATCCTTCCCACAACCCCGGCCTCTCCCATCTGTGCATCAGGCACCCACCCGTCTCCTTCAGAAGGCGAGTTTTGTTTTTCAGTACATTTATTTTCAGAAGAAACTTCCCCTCCCTCCCCTGAAGAGAAAGCCAGCGTCAGTGTCCCATGCGGACAGGGACCATAAGACAACCAACAATGAAAACAAGACGACGTTCAGTCCTGGCCGGCCGGCACCTGATGCTGATTAGGCTGTCAGCCCAGGTCCAAGCCTTCCTCGTCAAGGGGAGGGTGGCAAGTGCCTGTCACCTGGGCCTTAAAGATCCAGTGGCAGCATGGGAGGTTCAGGCCTCGATGTCCGAAGGGAGTGATTCTGTGAACTCTCCTCCCTCGTGGGCTGTCCTTGGGATTTCACAGGTGAGGAAAGTGCTGCCCAGGAGCTCATCGGTGGCTGGCATCTGGGAGGGGACAGGGGCCGGGGGGGGGGGGGGGGCGGGGGCAACCTGATCTGGGAACCACCCGCTTCGGCAGGAATTGGGGGACAACCAACCCAGCGGGGGGGAGGGGACAAGAGCCCTTTGGGCAAACCTCCAGGTGTGGGACTCTGAGAAAGTGCCTTCTGAGCATAAAGAGGGGTGACGATGGGGAAGGGCAGGGCCTTAAGGGCTCTGGAGCCGCAGCACCCCCAGGCACCTCCTCCCCACTCTGACCTCCACGCACCTGTCTGGGTTCTGGGTCAGGTAGCGGCAAACAGTGACTGTTGGGAGTCCACAGGCCTGGGCAGATCTGCTCCTGCCGGATGGTGTCAGGCAAATGGTACCTCCTGTCCTCCTATGAACTGCCACCATCCCGCCAGCCTGCCTAGGAAGGGTGGGGAGCCCGTGCAGGGCACATGTGAGCACTGGTCATCCTCTCCAGGTGGGGTAGGGCTGCGGGACTGGAGCATGGGGTGGAGAGACAGAGGGGTCCCCCCCCCCCCCCGCCCAAACGCTGTCTATCCGGGGCCCTTTAAGGACCAGAGGTGTTTTCATAACTAAAGGCCAAGCCACTGCACTTCCTCCCAGATGTCGGTTGAGGGGAGCCCCTCCTCCGGTAGGGGATGCACACAGATGCAGGGCTGTGCACTCATGCAGGGCGAGGCAGTGGTGGGGGATGGAGGGCGGCTGGGGCGCGCAGGGCAGACCGCTTTTCCCCACCCAGCCCTCAGCAGCACGCAGCACAAAGTACAAGCCTGTCCCTTCCCCCCTGCCCGGCACCCGGAGGACGTCCTGTAGCCACCCAGACAGCCCCTACTCCCACCCATGGTTCTTAGCCAGCGTCCGTGGCCGGACTCCCAGGGTCAGGTCAGATTTCAGAAATACCACTCCAATGCAATACCCAGATGTCCCCCTTGGCCCGAGTCACTAGCCACCATTCCTGCAGCCCTTCAAGTAACCAGCTTGCCTGTTGCTGCTTCCAGGAAGCCTTCCGGGACTTCCAGGCTGCATCAGGGAGCCTGTGGATCCTCCATTTGGTCCACATTATTTTTCCTTGTAACTGCCCAGGGACGTGTCCATCTCCCCAACGAACGGGGTGGGTGCAGGGGGGGGGGGGGGCTCTCCAACGAACAGGATCCGATTCCTGTCTGTGTCTGCTCTCAGCTCTAACTCTGGCCCCAGCTCCCATATTACCTCCTCAGAAGACCTAAGTTTGGGCAGCACAAGTAAGGCAACAAAGAATGCCTTAGTAAGCAACAGATACAATGTAGCCAAAACCTACAAGGGGTGGTGCTTAAAGAATATTTCAGTAACAACAGAGACATCCAGTCTCTGCCTCCGAAGCAGGAGTGAACTATCCTATGAATGAAAAAGTCAGTGGCTGCACACACCCATGCAGTTCTTGTTTCTAAATACTCTGTGCCCGATCTCTAGGCAATATTTGAGCAACGCTGTGTGCAAATGACTTACGTGCTTGTCAGATTTCCCCAAGGTCCCAAGCTGCGACCCCTTCACCTATTTCCAGAATTTCAATCAAGTATGTTCACTGAGTCTCGGAGGAATACTGTCCAAGGTTGAAATAGGTGAGCAGCTACCTGCCCTGTGGCTCACGCCCCGGTCTCGATCCAGAAGTTACCACAAGCATCTTTGACATGTCATCAACGCAAGCGCCACGGCTCTCTCTTGCTGTCTGAAAATCCTCAACCCCCAGAGCCAACTTCAGCAAAACGTAGGACCAACCACTCAGGCATGTAAGTAAGAGGCTTTGTTTCCCGTGCTAGTCCTCTGGGCTCTTAGAGTTAAGAAACACATCCCAGTGCATAAATCGCACCGTTTCTGCAGAGTGGTGTGAATTTCATCGTGTAAGAAGGTTACAGTAAATACACAATTACTCCAAGCACGTGCACGGGTACAACCACGCCTCCTCAGAATGTGCAGACCAGGGGAACCTCTGGACCCTCCATGCACGTGAAAGGGAGACATGGCCGTGGAGACACTGGACTTTAGTGTCAGAAATGAGCCCCTTTGCGAAACAGCACTGGTAACATACATCCTCAAGGGTCCTGGCATTTGTCCCGGATAATGGCCCACCAAAACCTTTTTCTTTTTATTTAAAAGTGAAAGATTCAGGGGCACCTGGGTGGCTCATTTGGGTAAGCCTCTGACTCTTGATTTCCGCTCAGGTCATTATCTCACCGTTCGTGGGGACAGAGCCCCGCTGACAGCACGGAGCCTGCTTCAGATTCTGGGTCCCCCTCTCTCTCTGCCCTTCCCCTGCTCATGCTCTCTCTCTCTCTCTCTCTCAAAAATAAACAAACGTTAAAAAAATACAAAAGTGAAAGATTCGAAATCCATCAAGAGGGGGAAAAAGTGACCTCCTCAGAGAGGCTCTGCTCCCCCCAGCCTCTTACTCTGAACGCATTTCTGGAAAATTCTAGGAACATGTGGGAAAGTTCCGAGTGTCCTGACTCGGGGCCTAAATTGCCCTCAGCTGCTTCCAGTCTCTGGCTAGCCACTCCACACCCCCCCCCCCCACCAACACACACACACACACACACACACACACACACACTCATTGTATGCCAGGGGGCTGGGGTCATAGCAGGAAACACACTAAATGAGGATCCCAGCCCTCATGGAGCAGAGGTCCTGGACGGGGTGAGGGTTGGGGGTGGCAAATACTATACATTTTATCATTAATTTATTTCATTATTCTGGATAGTGGAGAGAAAAATAGGGCAGGAAAAGAGATCAGGAATGGGCAGTGGGGGCTGCAATTTTAAACAGAAAGGTCAGGATGGTCTAAGAAGACACGAGGAAGCCACAGGGATAGAGCATTCTCGGCAAAGGGGACAGGCTGTGTAAAGGCCCTCAGGCCGGGCCACGTGCAGTAGCTTCGAGGCACAGAGAGGAAGCCCACAGGAACAGAGGGGCATGTGGGAAGAGGTCAGGGCAGGGGGGCGACAGCCTTATACTACGACCCACCCTCACCAACATCTCGGATGGAAAAAGGAGATCCAGACGCAGATGTTTCCAGAGCTCATCCTGCCTGCTCTCCCTGTCACTGTCTTTGTCCCCTGCCATCTCCTAATAGTTGAGTGAGACTCCCTTGTGCCCGCGGTGGCTCCTCAGCGCCTGCGGGGATCGTCGTCATAACTGAGCCAGGGCCAAAAAGAACTGCCCTTAGGCACACCCATCCCCAGTGTAGATAGAGATGGGGGTGGGGAGGGCAGTCGTGGCCACAGCATCCTGGCTCTCAGCAGGACCCCCAACCAATCTAGGTTCCAGAGTCCGAGGCTCTGAATCCTCTCATTAAAGCCTCTGAAGCTGGTAGGGCTTGGGGTCTGCCCGGCTCAGTAGTGGGCGTGGGAAGGGTAACCAGATCCAGGTGACCAAGCCCTCGTCCACATGCCTTACAGGGAGGGGCGGGGAAGGGGGCCCACTCCTTTCTCCTCCATCTGCAAAGGGAGTGACAGCAGGCCGATGGCAGGGCCACCCTCACGACACTCCTGCTTTGGTGTTTGCTGACCGCCGTCCCGGCATCCCTGTCCCCTCTCTGAGAGTGTCCCGCTCCAACCCCCAGCTCGGGGCCCTGCCGGTCACTGCTGCTGCCCCCTCCCTCCATACCCCCACCTGAGCCCTCTCCCTGGCTACTTCAGTGCTTCCGAGAAGTCTCCCAGGTCAGCTGAGCCCCACCATATGCAGGGGGAAGGCGGAAGCTTGCCCCCCACCCCGCTGGGAAAGGGGGTGGATTTGCTCCCTTCCTCCTGCCAGCAGCCGCCTGGGCCATCAGGGTTCCAGAAATGACCACTGTAGGAGGCCACAAAGCAGCCAAGCCATGCCCCTGCAAACTGCAGAGAGGTAGGGCTCAACTCCTCTCACCCTTCAAGCGAGGACCCTCCCAGGGCCTGCTGTTACTGGACCCGGGAGCCCTGAGACCTTCAGTCTCGTCGTAACCCCCTCCGCCCCCCCAACATTACTCCTCCAAAAAGTGTGCAGCAAGGAAGCTTCCTTTGGTGCACCGCTCGTCCCCGGTGCCGGCACTTCATAAATGCATGCTGGATGAATAAATGACGGACGTAAGGGTGGGAGAGGGGTGGGGCCAAGCGCAGGGCAGAGGGGTTCTCCAAGGTGTGGCTGGCAGGCACGTGGCCCCCCTCCTCAGACACACGGTCAGGGGATCCTGGGGCAAAATATGCGTTTGGGAGCCCAAGATGGGATGGGGAGAGAACAAGCTCCCGGCCATTCATTGTGGGGAACTGGGGTGACAGCCTCATATTAACAAAGGTATAAAGTCGAGATTGAAGGAGGAGAAAGACCTCCCAGATGCCACTCTGGTCAGAGCCTCTGCAAGGGTGGCAAAGAAGAGTCCATCTGGGGGCATCTGGGTGGCTCAGGTGGTTGAGCGTCGGACTCTCGATGGTGGCTCAGGTCATGATCGGGAGTTGGAGCCCCGCATCAGGCTCCGTGCTGAGCCTGCTTGGGATTCTCTCTCTCTCTCTCTCTCTCTCTGCCCCTCCCCTGCTCGTGTGCTGGCATGCACCCCGGTGCTCTCTCTCCCTCTCTCAAAAGCAAATAAAATACACTTAAAAAAAAAAAAAAGAGCCCATCTGAATGGCTTGGGGTGGGGTGGGGTGAGGGTGGGAAGGACAGTCAAGTAAGGGAGTAGAAGTCCTGCCACTGAATTATTCATGCAGAGGATTCAGAAACTCAGCTGCGCTGGCCATTTCCTTCTTTTTTTTTTTTTTTTTTAAACGTTTATTTATTTTGAGACAGAGAGAGAGGGTGCACGCCTGCGCATACGCGCAGGTGAGAGGCAGAGACAGAATCCCAAGCAGGCTCTGCGCTGTCAGCACAGAGTGCAAAGAGGGGCTCGATCCCACCAACCCTGAGATCATGACCTGAGCCAAGATCTAGAGTGGACGGTTAACCCGTTGAGCCACTGGCGCCCTTCCTCCTTCTTCCCCAGAGCCCTTGCCACCTACTCCATTTCGTCCTGCCCTCTCTCTACCCCCCCCCCCCACCCCCCATGGGGACCTCTCCCAACCTCCAGCCTGGCTTCTTCAAAGCCCGCCTCCAACCCGGCTGCGGAGCAGGGACACAATTTCCAGATGCCGCAAACAGTACCTGAACTCGTACCCGAACCTGTTCCCCAATCAGTGGCCGTTCCACTCCGCCCCCCACCCCCACCCCCTTCAAATCTCTCGGGGATCCAGGCACCTCTCAGCTCCATCACGATCTGGACCAGTCAGCTGCTTCCATGCTGGTCTCAGCTCCTGCTTGTGGCTCCTCCCATGCACCCCCCAGTCTCTCCCCGCTGGAGTCTCTCTGCTCTGTTACTTCTTAGGCGTCTTCAGTGACCCACCAATGGTCACCTCCTCCGAGAAGCCTTCCCTGACCCCTCCCCAGGCTGAATCAGGCCCCTCCTCTGGGCTCCCTTCCCCCACACATCCAGACATCTGCTGTTTCATCAGGTGCTTATTAGCAGCTGGGCACCACACTCGCCTCTGAGGTGCTGACTGCTATTATTCCCATGTTACAGGTGAAGAAACTGAGGCGAGAAGGAGGTGAAGTCACTAGCCTGAGGGCACTGAACTCATACAGGCAGGACAAGGTCAGAGGCAGCCTCCGGACAGCCGGAAAGGGGACAGCCTGCGGTGCCCAGATAAGAGAGGAGCATGTGCCCCGCCCCCCCCATGCCTGCTTTCCTGTGGGCATCCCAAGGGTGATGGCCCGTTCCCGCTCCCCCCCTGCCAAATACAGGAGCCCAATGGCTCCTGGGCCGAGTGATCACTCCAAGCCAGGCGCTGGGCCAACCAAACACTTTACACGCCTGACTCACTCAGTCTGCAGAAGGCAGGCCCTGGGTCTGGAGGTGGGCGCAGTTACACAGCGCTCCCATTTCTGAGAGCAGGCAGAAATGGGGGCTCCTCAGGCTGTGCACTCCCACTGGCTCTGGAGCCCTCCCCCAACCCCTCAGGCGTGAGGCTGCGGGGGGTGGGGGATCAGCCAAGTCCTTTCCTAGCCAAGGCTTCCTCTGATCAGAACAACATTCCCAGGGATAGGTTCTACTGACCCATCTTACAGATGGGCAAACAGAAGCTCAGAAAACTTTCCCTGGGGTCACAAGGCCAGTTCAGTGACCAAATCTCCCAGCTCACTCCTACCGCCTCTCCCTTCCCCTCTCAAGACACCCGCATTGGGAGTAGGTGAGCTGGAAAGGCACGGGACGTCCTGGCTTGGCCTACCCGGGCTCAGGTGTGCTGCGTGAGGCTCCTCGTACCCCTACCCCAGCCATGCTGATTCACAGCAGCTGCTCTTGGAAGGGGACTGAGTTGCGACTGGGGAGCTTCAGAGGCAACCCCACCCTCCAGAATGTGTTCCTCAGGCAGCCTCCCTAAAAGAGACCCAGGTCACCCTAGTGGGGCCAGCGCGGCCCCTGCACTCGGCCGCTGGACACCTCCCCTGGGTGTGGAGTTGGTCTCCAGGAGCCTCCCCCCATCGGGCGGCATTTCAGGGGGTTCGCCAGTCAGACGCGGCCACAACAGCCCCACCCCACCTGCTTCTCCCTCAGTTTCCCCATCGCGGAATGAAAGGCCCCTGCATGCCCCCAGCTGCCAGTGCCA
Source organism: Leopardus geoffroyi (assembly GCF_018350155.1). Taxonomy (NCBI): domain Eukaryota; kingdom Metazoa; phylum Chordata; class Mammalia; order Carnivora; family Felidae; genus Leopardus; species Leopardus geoffroyi. The sequence goes on from NC_059331.1 coordinate 5,747,798, forward strand.
GAAATCTCCTCCCAGCATGTTACTTCACGCCCCACTTCTAAGCAGGCAGGGAATGCAGAGGACGTCTTCTGCCAGGAGGTACCCCCCCCCCCACCCGCTTTCCACCGCTCCTTCCAGGGGGGTGCAAACCAGCAGCCTCCTCCCGGGACTCCTCCCATCCCTCCTGCCCACAGCACGGGATCTTCCTAAGACACAACACGACCGGGGAGCTCACTTGACTCTAAGCCTCCCGTGCCCCCCCCCACCCGCCCCCAGACCCGAGAGTGGAATTCACTCACTCCCCGCCATCTTCGAGGCTCGGGCCAAACTCTCCCCACCTCCAAGCCTCCCTCTCCGCGCTCCAGCCACGCTGGCCTCCTTTCTGCCCCGCAGACACACCGGGCTGGGCCCCGCCTCGGAATCTTGGTGCTTCCTGGGCCTCAGCAGCCCTCGCTGGCGGGTCCACTCAGCCCGGATGACACCTCCTCCGACAATCCGTCCCCCACCCCTTACCCCGTCTCCCCGAGGTGTCGTCTTCCCCGCACTCAGCGCGGGCTGGAGCGATCCGAGTCTGTTTACGCGGTTGCCAGCCGTCTACGCAGCCGGGCTGCGAGGCCAGGGCCCCGGCTGCGCCCCCAGCGCGGGCACGTCGGTGGCCCCCACGCAGGCGCTCGGTGTGGGCTCGCGGGTGTCAGACCCACACGCCCGCGGCGCTGCTCGCGTTCACACATCCGGATGCCCCCCCCCCCCCACCCCGCGTCGCCGCGCCGAGCTCGCCCCCACTCCCTCCCTCCCGCCCGCCCGCCTCGCAGCCGCGTCCCGGGCGCTCGCGGCGCCGCGACCCTCGGGGGAGCAGGGCTCGCTCGGGGCGGCGGCCGGGGCCTGGGACCGGATGGGAAGCGCCGAGAGGCCGCCCGGGGACGCGGTGATGGGGACCGGGGCCGCCATGGCCGCGGAGGCGGGGCCGGGGCTCGCCGCGAGGGTGGCGTTCCGGGCGGCGTTCGGGGCGCGGGGCGCGGGGCGCTCGCTTACCTGGGGGCGCAGGCGGCGGGGCGCAGCGGGGACGGACGCGGAGAGGAAGGAGCAGGCGCGGCCCGCACGCGGCAGCGGGACTCTGCTCCCGGGGCCCCCTCCGCCGTGGGCCCAGGAGGTAGGCAGGGGTGGGGGGGCGGGGCCTGGAGGGGCGGGGCCGGGCCGGGGCGGGCCCCTGCGGGGCGCGGGGTCCGGGCGGCGCTCGGCCCCCTCCGCGGACTGGACCGCTTCCCGGACACCCCCGCCCCGCGCCGCGGGGCCCCGGCCTAGCTCCGCCCCCAGGCCCGCCCCCCACCCCCCCCACCCCCCCACCCCCGCTCCAGGCCTGTCCGGAGGCGCGCCTGGCCGAGAGCCAGCGGCAGGTCCCCGGGCTGCGCCTTATCTCTCTCCTTTGAACCCAGCACCTTCGGCGCTCAGTCTGGCTCCTGGTTCCGATCCGCTCGCCGCACGTCCGCGCGATCCCCTCCTGCCGGGTCCCCTCTTCTGGCCCCGCCCAGACCCGCGCATCTGCACCCACACCGCGTGTGCCCTGATCGCGGGAGCACACGGGCCGGCCAGGCATCGATTGCTGGGGAGGCCCGGACTGTCTCGGGCCTCAGAAGCCACCTCGGGTTCCCCACTTGTCCCAGATTGAAGACCGAGCCGCCCCAGTTCGGAGGCGTGGGGCGGAAGCGCGCGCAGAAGCCCACTAACTGCCCAGTTGGGAGGTTGGGCGTAGCGGAGGGCAGGCAGGCGGGTGGGGTGCGGGGGGTCAGGAGGCAGAGCAGGGGAGACGGGCCCGCGTGGGTGGTGGGCAAGCCCCCAGCCCTCTCTTGCCGGATGGAAGCGAAAGTGACCCGGGGTCAGCAGTGCGCGGGAGCAGGGAGCCCCGGCGAGCCTTGAACGGAAGCCGATCCTGAATGGGGCGCAGGTAGTCTGTGAGCGCCTGGGTCGTACCCCGGGGAGGTGGGGGGGGCGGTGCTCACGGCCCAGCTGGCCCAGCCGAAGGGAAGGGGGTTCCAGAGCTGCTGGCCAACGGTCCCTCACCAAGTGGCTTCACCTTTGAACAATAAGCCTCTCCTTGAAGCACATCCAGGGCGAGGGAGGGAGAAGGCCGGGCCTCTTGGGCGTGGGACCCTAAGCCGGTTGCTTCACGTTGCTGAGATTTGATTTCCACACATGGGAAGCAAGAGGGGCCCGAGAGCCTGTGCCTCCCAACCCGCTTCTGGTCTCCGCACTTGCTGTTTCCTCCACGAGACTATTTTTTTCTCTTTTCAAATGTGCGTGTCCTTCTCCCTCAAACCCTCCCTCCCTCCCCCTGTGCTCCCAAGAGCTCCTTTGTGCACGGGGGAGAGGAAGGGCCATAAAGCCACTTTCCCAGTTGCAGGGCCCAGGAGCTGCGGTTTTATCGCCTTGCACCTGGGGGGTGGGGGGGGGGGAGTCCAGGCCCCAGGGGAGAAACAGCAGATCCCTGGAGAAGTAGAGGGGGAGGCCCCTGAAAGAGGATTTGGGTGGGCCAGGGTCAGGGACAGATTTCTTGGCTACCCTATGCCCTCCTTTTCTCCTGCCCCCACCCCATGTGTGAGCAGGGAGTATTCAGGACAGGCTTCCTGGAGGAGGTGGCATCTGAACCCTGAGAGGTGAATGGATGGTGGCATTAAGTGGAGTTAGAGTCCAGAGGTGAGTGAAGAGGGCAGCAGGGTGGGGCCAGCCACCAAGGCCCTCCAGGGCTCTCCCAGGAGAGGCACAATCAGACTTCAAATCGGACTCTGCCGTGGGGGCCGCTGGGGCCCGGTGGAAGGGGTTCGGACAGGGCTCTGGGCATCAAGGGAGGCCAGGATCTGGTCGGTGGGAGTTTCTAAGCCCGAGAGCCCAGTGTGGGGTGTCTGGGGAGGGGGAGCGGGAACCCTAGGGAGGCCGGCCCAAAGCTGGGACCAGAGGCAGAGAGGGGGAGCGCCTTGCTTCCCCCTCCCCTCTGGGTTTTCACACCTTTTGTGCTTCAAGGGCAGACCCAGGTGGAAGATGCTGTACTATCTGAAGATGAAGAAAGGGGCCATGAGCCAAGGAACGCAGATGCTTCTAGAAGCCGGAAACACCTTCTCCCCAGGAGCTTCCAGAAGGAACATGTGGCCCTGTGGGCACCTGGATTTCAGCCCAGTGAGACCCGTTTTGGACTTCTGACCTCCAGAACTGTCAGATAACCGTGTGTTCTTTTAGGCCACCAAGTGAGTGCTGACTTGTTACGGCAGCGGTAGGAGACTCAGACCCCCAACCTCCCGCCCAGAGTCCTGCTTGTGTTCTCAGAACCAGCCCCCCCCCCCCCACCCACACACACACACATCTGGACTCAGTTTCCAAATCAGCAGTCTGGGGCCCCATCCAGGTCAGACCCACAACCCCTGCAGCATGCACCCATCACCCACCCCTCCAGACCTCTGAGCCCCTCTGGGGGTCTCCGGGGCTGCTGCTCCCTTGTTCCAGCAGGGTGGGGACTGAAATCCCACAAGTCTGTCACTGCCTCTCTGTGCCCTGCAGCGCCCAACTCACGCCAGGTCTGCTGTCCCAGGCCTCTCTGTGTCTGGCTGTCCTCCCTGGCCTAGCCTTTGCCAAACAAGACCTCTGTCCTCAGTGGGGGGCTCCTCTCCCCAAAGGCAGGAGCCCCCGGTTCAGACAGTCCCGGGCTCATGTTTGTGCTGTGTGAACTCGGGTGTGTGACACAGCCTCTCTGAGCCCCAAGGTGTCCTCATCTGTGGAATGGAAGAGAACCAGGCCATCTGGGGGACAGATAGGTGGAGGGACCCCTGCCTCCATGCTGTTTCATCCAAGTGGCCTGGGTCAGGGCTGGGGAGGGCTGGGACGGGTCGGATGGGGTAGGTGGAGAAGCCTTTACGCTGTCTGTTCCTCCTGCCTGGAACGCTTTTCCTTCTTCTTGCCAGTCCGCGTGGCCCCCTCCCGCCATCCCTTGGGCCTTTAGTCAGGGGTTCACGCTGTCCACCCATCCTGCCACCCCCCTGCCTGCCACTGCCCCCCCCCCCACCAGCTGTATCTCCCCAGCCCTCCTCCCTCTCGGTTCCTTTTTTATCCTGTGCCTGACAGCCTCCTCCTGGAAAATGTCCACCCCTCAAGGCTGGGGGGCAGGGGGGGGGTCCCATCTTGATCCCCCAGTGACCCTAACGCTGAAACAGGGCCCGGTACCCAGTGGCTGTTTCACAGATGTTCCTTAAGGGCAGAGAGGATGGGGCGAGGCAAGGTGGGAAATGAAGTTTTCCAAGAAGGGCTCTGAAGAGGGCCTTACTGGCTATGTCTGTGAGTCGGCCTGCCTCCTTGTCCGTGTGTCTCCAGGTCCCTCTGGGTCTCTGTGTTTCTGTGTGTGTGTGTGTGTGTCTGCAGGGGTGTCTCTGTGTTTCTGGGGTGTCTGTATGTGAGCGTCTGACTGGACGTACACAGCTTCAACTTCTCCGGCCACGGTGGGGGGTGGGGGGTGGGGGGTGGGAGGGGGGATACTGAGCTGTTCTCCCTGGAGCGACTCTGCCTCCTTCCATCCTGCTGCTGCCTCCCCAAGGGCCCTGCCAGCTTCCCAGTGTCGGCGGGATAACCCACTTGAGTTGGTGACGCCTGCCTGCCAGCCTGAGGTTCCCAGCAGCCGGGCAGGGAACAGCATGACGAGGCTCCCGTGCTGGGAGCTTTATAGAGATGAACATACCCACCCCTGTCTGTGGAGCAAGTACATTAAAAATTCCCATTTCAGGGGCGCCTGGGTGGCTCAGTCGGTTAAACGTTCCGCTTCTGCTCGGGTCCTGATCTCATGGTCCGTGGGTTCGAGCCCCGCGTCGGGCTCTGTGCTGACAGCTCAGAGCCTGGAGTCCGCTTTGGATTCTATGTCTCTCTCTCTCTCTGCCCCTCCCCCACTTGTGCTTTTTCTCTCTCTCTCTCTCAAAAATAAAATAAACGTTTTAAAAAAAAATTCCCATTTCACAGACGACGACACAAGCCCAGAGTGGTGCAGTTAGCTGCCCGAGGCCACACAGCCAGAGAGGAAGCTTGAACTCAGCTTCTCTTGACCTCTTATTCTCTGTCAGCCCCCGCTTTCTTTCCTTTTGCTGGTTTTGGCGGGGGGGCACTGGGGTAGGGTCACAGAGGACCCTCACCCCTCACCTTCCCTCAGCCCTGGCAGACTCACATCCCTCACTCTTTTTATTTTATTATTATTATTTTTAATGTTTATTTTTGAAGGAGAGAGAGAGTGTGAGTGGGGGAGGGGCAGAGAGAGAGAGAGAGAGAGAGAGAGAGAGAGAGACATAGAATCCGAAGCAGGCCCGAGGCTCTGAGCTGTCAGCACAGAGCCCGACGCGGGGCTCGAACCCACAAGCTGCATGATCATGACCTGAGCTGAAGTCAGACGCTTAACCGACTGAGCCACCCAGGCGCCCCTATTTTATTTTTAAAAAATAATCTCGGGGGCGCCTGGGTGGCTCGGTTGGTTAAGCGTCCGACTTTAGCTCAGGTCATGATCTCATGGTCCGTGGGTTCAAGCCCCGCGTCGGGCTCTGTGCTGACAGCTCAGAGTCTGGAGCCTGTTTCAGATTCTGTCTCCCTCTCTCTGTGACCCTCCCCCGTTCATGCTCTCTCTCTGTCTCAAAAATAAATAAACGTTAAAAAAAAATAAAAAATAAAAGAGGTAAAATATATATAGCATGAAATGTACCACTGTAACCATTTTTTAAAGTTTTTAAATTTGTGTTTAGTAATCTCTACACCCAACGTAGGGCTTGAACTCACAGCCCCAAGATCAAGAGTCACATACTCTTCCAACGGAGCCAGCCAGGCGCCCCCTGTTGTAGCCATTTTTAAGTGCCCAGCTCGGTGGCACTAAGTATATTCACATGGTTGTGCAACCACCCCCACCATCCATCTCCAGAACTTTCTCACCTTTCCACACTTGAGATTATGTCCCCATTAAACACTGACTCCCTAACCCCTACTCCAGTCCCTGGCACCTGCCATCTACACTCTGTCTCTACGAATTTACCCATTTGAGGTATCTTATATAAGTGGAATCCTACGGTATTTGTCCTTCTGAGTCTGGCTTGGTTCATTTAGCGTAACGTTTTCAAGGCTTATCCACGTTTCAGAACTTTATTCTTTTTTTTTTTTAATTTTTTTTTAACGTTTATTTTATTTTTGAGACAGAGAGAACAGAGCATGAACGGGGGAGGGTCAGAGAGAGGGAGACACAGAATCTGAAACAGGCTCCAGGCTCTGAGCTGTCGGCACAGAGCCTGACGCGGGGCTCGAACTCACGGACCGCGAGATCATGACCTGCGCCGAAGTCGGCCACTTAACCGACTGAGCCACCCAGGCGCCCCAGAACTTTATTCTTTTTTTTTTTTTTTAATTTTTTTTTTCAACGTTTATTTATTTTTTTGGAGGACAGAGAGAGACAGAGCATGAACGGGGGAGGGGCAGAGAGAGAGGGAGACACAGAATCAGAAACAGGCTCCAGGCTCTGAGCCATCAGCCCAGAGCCTGACGCGGGGCTCGAACTCACGGACCGCGAGATCGTGACCTGGCTGAAGTCGGACGCTTAACCGACTGCGCCACCCAGGCGCCCCAGAACTTTATTCTTTTTAATGGCTGAGTAATATTCCACGGTATGAATGGACCACATGATTTATTCATTCGTCCATTAATGGACACTTGGGTTGTTTCCACCCGCTGGCCGTTGTGATCATGCTGCTGGGAACATGGGTGCACAAATATCTCTTTGAGTCCCTGCTTTCCAGGGATACGCAGAAGAGGGATTGCTGTCTTATACAATAATCCTACACTTAACTTTTTGAGGAAACTGAACCTTGCTTTTTAACTTAATGTTCCTGGGAGCCCAATGCAGGGCTTGAACTCACAACCCTGATATCAAGACCTGAGCTGGGATCAAGAGTAGAACACTTCACTGACTGAGCCACCCAGGCACCCCACTTTTAAAAAATTTTTTTTAACATTTATTCATTTTTGAGAGAGAGAGAGAGACAGAATCTGAAGCAGGCCCCAGGCTCTGAGCTGCCAGCACAGAGCCCGAGGCGGGGCTTGAACTCATGAACCGTGAGATCATGACCTGAACCAAAGTCGGACGCTCAACCAACTGAGCCACTCAGGTGCCCCTACTTTTTATTTTTTTAAGTAAGCTTTATGCCCAAGATGGGGCTTGAATGCATGACCCTGAGGTCAAGAGTTGCACATTCCCCTAACTGAACCAGCCAGGGGCCCCGAAGTTCTTTTTCATATTAAGGAAATTACTTATTCTCTGATACAAGCCGCAATATTCCCCTCGCCCTCCCAGTTTGTTGTAGTTTTAGCTTGTTTATAATCGTCCCTTCCCATGCGCCTCTAAGGATTTTTAGGAAGTTGGACTCACCTTTTTCCTTTGCAGCTTTTGCGTTTAATTATTTTTTGTAGGAAGACCTTACCTATTCTCAGATTACTATTTTTTTTTTAACGTTTATTTATTTTTTGAGACAGAGCATGAACAGGGGAGGGGCAGAGAGAGAGGGAGACGCAGAATCTGAAACAGGCCCCAGGCTCTGAGCTGTCAGCACAGAGCCCGACGCGGGGCTTGAACTCACGGACCGTGAGATCATGACCTGGGCTGAAGTCGGACGCATAACCGACCAAGCCACCCAGGCGCCCCTCAAATTACTATTTTAAAAGCCCCCCATGTGTTTTTTTGTTCCCTAGTACTTTTATGATTTTCTTTCTCCGTGTAAAACATTGACCCATCAGGAACTTATATTGAGGTAAAGTAGGGATCCAACTTTTACGCTCCCGGTGGTCCCAACGGCATTCACCGCCTCATCTGTGTTTTCGATGCGCACTTTGGGGAGCCCACTAGGGGTGTCACGTCTGCAAGGAGGGTGGTTGTAAGGTGTGGAGGGAAGCTAATGTTGTCACAGTATGAGAACCACTTACTATTAAATTGGTGACTTAGGAAATCAGACTCCATCTGAACCTTCAGGATTATTTCAGCAACAAACTGCACCCACAGAAAACGATCTTTTTGTTAATTTTTTTTTTTTTAAATCTTTAATCAATTGTTCTCTGGTGTGGGACGTAGTCAACATTGCCCCCAAAGTTAATACAACAATGCACGTCTATCCCAAAATGATACGGTCAGTCTTGGACCTGGTATGATTTCACGTGGTGGAAGAGAATGGACCTAGACCCAAATGCAGGTAAGTTACTGACGGAGGAGGAACCTGTGGTCCGTCTAAGGAATAAACGAAACAGGGAGAAGGTGGCCAAGCCTGCTCCAGGGAGAGTGACTCAAACACCGAATGGTCAGACGCAGACCTGTGTCCGGTTTCCTGGGGCCACCATGACGAAGTGCCACAACCCGGGCAGCTCGCACAGCGGAGGCTTAATCCTGTCGCAGTGCTGAAAGTTCAGTGTCTGAAATCGAGGTGCCCACAGGGCCGTGCTCCCTCCGATGGCTCCGGGAACCGATTTTTCCTGCCTCTTCCAGCTTCCACTGCTGTGGGCAAATCCTTGGCACCGCTCGGCTTGTGGACACATCGTTCCAGTTTCGGCACACGGCCATTTTCCCTCCGTGCACGTCTGTGTCTTTGTGTCCAAACTTCTCTTACGCCGTCATTGGATTAGCGGCCACTTCTACTCCGGGATGACCTCATCTTAATTTGATTGCATCTGCAGTGATCCCATTTTGAAATAAGGTCACATTCCCAGGTACCACCACAACATATCTTTCTGGGGGACACAATTCAACCCACAATAGCATTTTTGTTTTATTTTCTGTGTGTGTGTGTGTGTGTGTGTATGTGTGTGCGTCTATTTCCCCCCCAAATGATTCCAGAATCCTATTGAAATATTAAATGTGAGGGGCGCCTGGGTGGCGCAGTCGGTTAAGCGTCCGACTTCAGCCAGGTCACGATCTCGCAGTCCGTGAGTTCGAGCCCCGCGTCGGGCTCTGGGCTGATGGCTCAGAGCCTGGAGCCTGTTTCCGATTCTGTGTCTCCCTCTCTCTCTGCCCCTCCCCCGTTCATGCTCTGTCTCTCTCTGTCCCAAAAGTAAATAAACGTTGAAAAAAAAATGAAATATTAAATGTGAATTATTGAACACAGTTGTGGGGGGGATGCCCTTCCAAAAAATCCCCAATGAACTAATTTCTTTTTTTATCTGTTTGTTTCAAGAATTAGCCTGTAGTTTCCATTGTAGCTCACATCTTGTTTACTCTCAAGCAGAACGAATTCCTTGTCATAATTTGTACTCTGTTTTCAAAAGAAACAGTTCCTTCCAATCAACCCTTTTGTTTCTGGCTCTGGCCTTTTTGGTGCCAGTGTTAATTGGAGGGACTTTTCTCTGGGACCAGTGAGCCAAAGCTGATGAAGAGGCCCCTTGGCAATTCCAGGTCAATGTGCTGGGGGTGTGAAGGGGGAGAGCACAGGATATTCAGGACGTGGGTAGGAGGTCAGGGTGATGTTCCCAAGGACAGAATGTCCCTCAGCTGAAGAGGCAGGTGGGCAGGGATGTGGGGGGCGGGGCGCAGGGAAGAGGAGGGCCCACTGAAACGAAAGCCCAGTGTGACCTGGCGGGGGGGGGGGGGGGGGGGGGGGGGGGGTGGGGGGCGGGCAGCATGAGAGATACTGTCCCTTCAAGCCATTCGAGCCATTCAACAGCCGCAGGGCTCACCCTTCACAAAGCTACGATTGGGTTTCTATAGGAGAGTGTCGTGCTCTGATTTGCAGTCTGAGAGGTCACAGGGCCTGCATCGTGACAGGTGCATGCAGGGGACAGAGACACGGGAACCTGGTTTCCCAGTGGAGAGTGTCTGGAGGCTGGTGGGAGCCCGCGGAAGGAGGCAGAGGAGGTGCGAGGGAGGTCTGGTGGGTGGGTCTGGACTGTGCCTAGCATGATGTCCCTTTCTGGCTGGGTGGCCAGGTGGGTGACCCTGGGGGGCGGGGGACGGGCAAGGGCAACAGCAGACTTGAGGGACGGTGCTGAGAGAGGGGCGCCCTAGAAGTCGTCTTGGGTGTCTGTCTGCACTGGAGATGGGGAGTCCCTGGTGTCAGCCCCAGGAGAGGCGTGGATGGCAGGAGGCCCCATGGGTGACAGTCCCTGTGAGTGAGGGCCAGAGGAGGGGGCATGGGGAGAGTCTGGGCTGAACTACAGTTGGGCCACCTGGCTTGGGCCTGTCCTGCCGCCACCCAACGCATCCAGGCAGGGGAGGCCCGCGGAAGGATCAATTCAGACCTTGGACTTGGCCTCTAGACCATCCTGGGGCAAAAGCAGTATGGCACTGGCCCAAGGTCACACAGCCTGTGAGCACCGGAGCTGGGACTGGGAGCCAGCGAGCCACTGGTGTCTGTGAAAAGCTAGCGCCCTGGGTGAAGCCTGCCCAGTACTTGTTCCGGTGAGGACAGGGGCTGGGGTGGGGGGCGCAGGGGGCGCAGAGGGTGCAGGCGAGCAGGAGACAGGCTTGGCTGAGTCGCACAAGGTCTGCAGGCGGCCCGGGGGTGTGAGCTCGGGGTGGGGCTGACCTCACCTCGCCTCCCTGGAACTTTCTCCGCCAGCCCCCCTCCCCCTCCCCCTCACTTCCCCTTCGGGGAGCTGCCGGCGGGGGGGCGGGGTTATCAGCGGGGGGGGGGGGGGGGGGGGAGGCGGGGTGAGGGCGGGGAGTCCTCCGGAAATAGGAGGAGAGAGGAAGAAATCCGCGGCCAGACGCGCAGGGCTGGGGAAGGGGGCTGGAGATGGGCGGAGGCTTGGGGCTTCTTCCCAGCCCGGGAGACCCCTGTGTGGCTCGGAGGGATGGGGCTTTCCCCGGAGGAAAGGACCCCGGGGTGAGCCACTAAGCTTTTGCCCAAGGCTCAAAGCCTCCTTTTGTATTTTGCAAAACCCAGAGCGCCTTGGGGTGAGCCTCAGAGGGCAAGAGTGTGTCACGCCCGCCACGCAGTCTGGCAAAGAGGAAGGCAGGTGCCAAGGCGTGGAGGTTTGAAACAGCATGTTTGGGGCTGGAGGTTAATTTAATGGTGCAAAGAACAGAGAGGGGAGGCAGACGGAAGGCTGCAGAAGAAGCAGGACCGGAGCCGGGAAAGTCCTTACAGACTTGGAGCTAATCTTGCGGGGCGGTAGGGAGCCATAGAAGGATTTACAGCAGGGAGGGACACAAGTCTCCGGTTGTCTGGAGGAGGGCTGGGGGCCCGGGGAGAGGTCGGGCAGCGTGAGAGTTGCCCTGTGCAGAGTTGATGAGGCCTGTATATGGCGGAAGGATAGAAGGGGAGGGTTTTTAACTTTTAGAACCTTTTATTTCAAGTTTATTTTATTACTTTGAGGGGCGCCTGGGTGGCTCAGTGGGTTCAGCATCCACCTTTGGCTCGGGTCATGATCTCGCGGTCCGTGAGTTCAAGCCCCGCGTCGGACTCTGGGCTGACAGCTCGGAGCGTGGAGCCTGCTTCGGGTTCTGTGTCGCCCTCTCTCTCTGCCCCTCCCCTGCTTGTGCTCTGTCTCTCGCTTTCTCAAAAATAAATAAAGATTAAAAAAAAAAAAAAAAGTAGCCAGGACACAGACCTAGGGGAGAATATCAGCAGCCCCTAGAACCCCTCCTTCCTGTCACTCCCACCCAGGGTGACCCCTAACTTGACTTTGAACAGCATATAGTCATTGTGCCTGCCATTCTGGTTTTAATTCACATCTCCCTGATGACTTAGGATGTCAAGCGTATGTTTACCTATTGGCCATTTGGAGATCACCTTTTGCCAGGGGCCCATTTTTCCTTTGAAGTTTCTGCCTTTCTCTTCTTGGTCCGTAAAGGACGCTTTCTATATGCCGGACACATGGGGGCATCGGGGCTACCTTCATTCTAGTCCCTCCGGCCCCCCTGGCCACCTCCATCACGTTGATGCCCCCCGGCTGTGTTGACCATCCGGCCGCACTCCACTCTGGCCACCAGACTCCCCGGCCATCAATCTGCAGTGACCTGATTTCTCTGGCCACCGCAGGGAGGCACACTTGAAAGACGCAAGTACCCAGAACAAAAATCATTGCCCCCTCCCTGGGAAAACCACTTCCATAATCTGTGTCTACTTTACCAGGAAGAGAAAAACCATATATAACATATAATGCTATTGTGTGTGTGTTATGTAATTTATATAAATAGCATCACACTGTATTATCATCACACAACTTTTTTTTTTCCACCCAGAAGTAGGTTTTGGGGATACGTTTATATTGAGACAGAGATAGAGAGGGGGAGCTAGTCATTCCTTCTTCACTCCTGTATAATATTCCGTTTCTTCACGTGACTGCAAGAAAGTCCTTGTATCGGGCTCCCTGACACCAATCAGAAGTTATTTCTTTTTCAAAACCCGCTGGCCACTTTTTTTTTTTTTTTTTTGCTGCCTCTGCAGTAAATGGTTCCATTTCATTGGACATTTGGAGACAACCTTTTGTGAAGGGCCCATTTTTCCTTTGGGGTTTCTGCCTTTTTCTTGTTGATTTGTAGGAGCTCTTTATATATACTGGACACAAGTCCTTTGTCAGATTTCTCACAGCAAATATTCTGGAAGAAGTTTTGGGAGGCACTCAGGAGGTAAGGTCGCTAGATCTAGGCGGCTCAGTGGAGGAGAGGGAAAGGCAGGAACGGAAAGTGATGCCCTCATCTCTGGGGCTAAGTGTCAGGGTTGACTGATGCGACCATTGCTGAGGTGGGATCCTAGGAGGAGCCACAGGTGAGGGAGGTGCTGGTGGATGTGAGGAGTCACCAGAATTTGTCCTGCAGCGACACAGACAATATGGGGCGCCACAGGGAAGGGCCCCTGGGTCAGCTGCAGACTTCGGAAATCTGCAGGATAGCAGGGCATTTTTCTTTTCTTTTCTCCTCTTTCTTTCCTTTCCTTCTTTCTTTCCTTTCCTTTCCTTTTCTCTTCTTTCTTTCCTTTTTTCTTTCCTTTCCTTTTCTTTTATTTTTTGAGAGAGAGAGAGAAAAAGAGAGAGAGAGAGAATGCATGCAAGTAGGAGAGAGGCAGAAGGAGAGAGAGAGAGAGAGACAGTCCCAAGCAGGATCTATGCCCAGCTCAGAGCCTGACACGGGACTTGATCTCATGACTGTGAGATCATGACTCAAGCTGAAATCAAGAGTTGGCTGCCCAACGGACTGAGCCACCCAGGCTCCCCTATTTTTTTTTTTTTAATGTTTTGCATTAAAGATTTTTTTAGAGAGAGAACACAGTGGAGGAGAGGAGAGAGGCAGAGGGAGAGAGAGAATTTTTTTTTTTTAAAGTTTATGTATTTATTTTGAGAGACAGAGAGGGAGAGTGCAAATGGAGAAGGGGTGGAAAGAGAGAGAGAGAGAGAGAGAGAGAGAGAGAATCTCAAGCAGGCTCCACACCCAGCACAGAGCCCGACACAGGCCTTGATCCCACGACCCTGAGACCATGACCTGAGTGGAAATCAAGAGGCAAACGCTCAACTGACTGAGCCATCCAGGCGCCCCACACTTAAGTTTATTGATTTCTTTAAGTAATCTCTACACCCAGCGCGGGGCTCGAACCCACGAACGGTGAGATCATGGCCTGAGCTGAAGTCGGACGCTTAACCCACGGAGCCACCCAGGTGCCCCGATTTTATTTTTTAATGGACTTTATTAGGTTCGCAGCAAAACCGAGTGGGAAGCACAGGGCACCTCCATAAGCCTTCTGCCCACATGTGCATAGACTGTGCCATATCGACCTGGCAGAAGGACACCTTTGTTACCATCGAGAGACCTGTACTAACATCATTATCTCCCAGATCTGTGGTTTACAGCTGGCTCTGGGTGGTGTGCATTCTGTGGGTTTGGACACACACGCCACGAATGAATCTGCCATTGTGACATCACGCACAAGCATTTCACTGCCCTAAAAATTCCCCTGCCTTCTGCCTGTTCATCCTTCCCTTCCCCCAAGCCCCTGGCACCACTGATGTTTTCACGGTCTCTTCACTTCTGCCTTTTCCAGAACGTCACAGAGCTGGAATCCTACAGCGCGTGGCCTTTTCAGACCGGCTGCTTTCGCTTAGCGATAGGCGTGTAAGGTTCCTCCGTGGCTTTTCGTGGCTGGATGGCTCGTGTCTGTTTAGCGCTGAATAATGTTCTCTTGTCCGTGGGTCCCACGGTTTACTTATCCATCCACCCACTGGCGGACGTCGCGGCCGCCTCCAGGTTTCGGCAATTATGAAGAAGGCAGGTTTCTGGGTGGGCATAGCTTTCGACACCTTTGGGTAAATAGCAAGGAAGGCGATTGCCGGATCGTATGGCAAGAGTAGGTTTAGTTTTGCGGCTAACTGCCAAACTGTCTCCCAAAGCGGCTGCACTGTTTTGCATCCCCACCAGCAGTGAGTGAGAGTTTCCTTGCTCCCCAGGCAACAGAATTTTTCTTTTAAAGATTTTTTATTTTTATTAAAAAAAACTTTTTAAATGTTTATTTATTTTTGAGAGAGAGAGAGAGAGAGAGACAGAGCGTGAGCAGGGGAGGGGCAGAGAGAGAGGGAGACCCAGAATCCGAAGCAGGTTCCAGGCTCCGAGCTGTCAGCACAGAGCCCGACGTGGGGCTCGAGATCACAAACCTCAAGGTCATGACCTGAGCCAAAGTCGGACACTTGACTGAGCCATCCAGGTGCCCTAAGTCTATTTATGTATTTTGAGAGAGAGAGAGGGACAGAGAGAGAGAATCCCAAGCAGATTCCACACCAGTAGCATGAGGCCCCATTCAGGGCTTGAACCCACAAACCATAAGACCATGATCAGAGCTGAAACCAAGAGTCAGCTTAACCAACTTAGCTAACCAACAGAGTCACCCAGGCGGCCCTGGCAACGAGACTTTTAATCACAGAAAAATCTAGACAAAAAATTAGGTTCCATCTATATGCTTTTTCTTTTCATCTAAGCTTTTTTACTTAGAATTTTATATGAAAACACTTTCCATATTGTTAAGAAAAAAATCTTTCTGTATTGTTAGAAAAACCTTCCCATAGGGGCGCCTGGGTGGCGCAGTCGGTTAAGCGTCCGACTTCAGCCAGGTCACGATCTCGCGGTCCGTGAGTTCGAGCCCCGCGTCAGGCTCTGGGCTGATGGCTCAGAGCCTGGAGCCTGTTTCCGATTCTGTGTTTCCCTCTCTCTGTGCCCCTCCCCCGCTCATGCTCTGTCTCTCTCTGTCCCGAAAATAAATAAACGTTGAAAAAAAAAAATTAAAAAAAAAAAAAAGAAAAACCTTCCCATATTGTTAGAAATGTCCACAACATTTTTGATGACCACATTATAGATTTCATTATCTTATTTTTTTAATGTTTGCCTATTTATTTTGAGAGAGAGAGAGAGAACGCACATGCGTCAGTAGGGGAGGGGCAGAGAGAGAGGGAGAGACAGAATCCCAAGCAGGGCCCACACTCAGCAGAGCCTGATGCAGGACTCGATCTCATGACGGTGAGATCATGACCTGGGCTGAAATCAAGAGTCAGGCATTTAAGGGTGCCCGGGTGGCTCAGTCGATGGAGCGTCGACTCTTGGTTTCGGCTCAGGTTATGATCTCATGGTTGGGGGGTTCGAGCCCTGCATCCGGCTCCGAGCTGACAGGGCAGAGCCTGCTTGGGATTCTGTCTCTCTCTCCTTCTCTCTCTGCCCCTCCCCTGCTCTCTCTGTCTCTCTCACTAAATAAATAAACTTAAAAAATTATTATTAAAACAAAAAAACAAAAAACAGAGACGCTTAACCGACTGAGCCACCCAGGACCCCACTCATGTTATTTTTTATTTTATTTTTATTTTTTAATTCAACTTTTTATTTTAATACCAGTACGGCCAACAGGCAGGGTTATATTGGTTTCAGGTGCAAATCATCATGTGCTGGTGCTGGCGTAACCGCGTACCTCAGGTTTGCGTTACCTGAGTATCGAAATAATGCTACGGCGAGTACTGTTATGGGCAAATATTTGCCTACTTCTCATATTTCTGCGGAGTGAATTCGCAGAAGTGGAAATACTAGCTTGAACGAGGCAAACATTTTATGATTCTTGGTACACGTTGCCAAACGCTGTCCAGAAGGCTGCAGTTTATGCTGAAAGCAGCCAGCCAGCACGAGATTCGGTAATTAAAAAGAAAACAACAAACGTCACTGTTCAAACAGACAACAGGGTGTCGCCTTTTTCACCAGCAGTGAGCATCTCTGAGAATTCAGGGGTCGGATGTGTCTTCCTCTCCCACTTGTTTCATGGGTGTTTATGACTTCTCTGTCCGTGCTCTTTTCCATCTCCTGGCTGGAATATTAATATGAATCGATCCGTGGAAGGGCTTTCAGTTTTAAAGAGACGACCCAGTGCATTCCTTTCTGATTCCTCCCACTGCTCTTAAGCTTAGAAAGAGCTTTGAAATCGCACAGCTTTGAAATCCATTCACTTTTATTTCCTTCTAGTTATGTGGAAGGTGTAGTTTGATTTTTTGAAATTTAATTAAAAAAATTTTTTTAGGGGCGCCTGGGTGGCGCAGTCGGTTAAGCGTCCGACTTCAGCCAGGTCACGATCTCGCGGTCCCTGAGTTCGAGCCCCGTGTCGGGCTCTGGGCTGATGGCTCAGAGCCTGGAGCCTGTTTCTGATTCTGTGTCTCCCTCTCTCTCTGCCCCTCCCCCGTTCATGCTCTGTCTCTCTCTGTCCCAAAAATAAATAAACGTTGAAAAAAAAAATTAAAAAAAAAAATTTTTTTTTAATGTTTATTTTTGACAAAGAGAAAGAGAGAGACAGAGCATGAGTAGGGGAGGGTCAGAGAGAGGGAGACACAGAATTCGAAGCAGGCTCCAGGCTCCGAGCTGTCAGCACAGAGCCCGTCGTGGGGCTCGAACCCACGGACGGTGAGATCGTGACCTGAGCCGAAATCAAGAGTTGGATGCTTAACTGACTGAGCCACCCAGGTGCCCCTAGATATTTATATTTTTTTAATTTATTTTTAATTTATATCCAGGTTAGTTAACATACAGTGCAATAATGATTTCAGGAGTAGATTCCAGTGACTCATCCCCTGCGTGTAACACTCAGTGCTCATCCCAACACGCGTCCTCCCTAATGCTCCTTGTGCATTTAGCCCATCCCCCCTCCCACAACCCCTCCAGCAACCCTCAGTTTGTTCTCTGTATTTAAGAGTCTCCTACGTTGGGGCACCTGGGTGGCCCAGTTGGTTGAGCGTCCGACTTCAGCTCAGGTCACGATCTTCGGGTTGTGGGTTTGAGCCCCACATCAAGCTCTGTGCCGACAGCTCGGAGCCTGGAGCCTGCTTCGGATTCCGGGTCTCCCTCTCTCTGCCCCTCCCCCGCTTGTACTCTGGCTGTCTCTGTCTCTCAAAAATAAATAAATGTCAAAAAATATTAATAATGAGTCTCTTCTGTTTTGGCCCCCTCCCTGTTTTTATATTGTTTTTGCTTCCCTTCCCTTATGTTCATCTGTTCTGTGTCTTAAAGTCCTCATGTGAGTGAGGTCATATGGTATTTGTCTTTCTCTGACTAATTTTGCTTAGCATAATCCCCTCCAGTTCCATCCACATAGTTGCAAATGGCAAGATTTCATTCTTTTTGATTGCTGAGTAATACTCCATTGTGTATATATACCACACCTTCTTTATCCATTCATCCATCCGTGGACATTTGGGCTCTTTCCATACTTTGGCTGTTGTCGATGGTGCTGCTATAAACATGGGGGTGCGTGTGCCCCTTCGAAACAGCCCACCTGTATCCCGTGGATAAATACTTAGTAGTGCAATGGCTGGGTCGTAGGGTACTTCTATTTTCAATTTTTGAGGAACCTCCACAGTGTTTTCCAAAGTGGCTGCACCAGTCTGCCTTCCCACCAGCTGTGCAAAAGGGTTCCTCTCTCTCCGCATCCTCGCCAACATCTGTTGCTGCCCGAGATGTTAATTTGCACCATTCTGACAGGTGTGAGGTGGTATCTCATTGTGATTTTGATTTCTAGTTTCCTGATGATGAGTCGTGTTGACCATTTTCTCACGTGCTAGTTGGCCATCTGGATGTCTTCTTCGGGAAAGTGCCTATTCGTGTCTTTTGCCCATTTCTTTACTGGATTATTTGTTTTGGGGGGTATTTAATTTCTTTAATGTTTTAGGTTTAGTTTTGAGAGAGAGAGAGTGAGAGGGGGAGGGGCAGAGAGAGAGAAGGACACAAAGGATCCGAAGCAGGCTCTGTGCTGACAGCAGACATCCCGACGTAGGGGCTTGAACTCACAAACCGAGGTCAGGCGCTCAACCGACTGAGCCACCCGGGCGCCCCTTGGATATTTACTTCCTGACACCAGCTTGTATTTATCAGCTATTGTTGCGTCACTAACTACCCCAAAACGTAGTGGCTGAAAAGAGTAACAAACATTCAGGATCTTTCCAGTTTCTTGCGGATCAGGAATTTAGGGGCGGTTCAGCTGGGTGGTCCTGGGAAGCAGGGGTTTCTCAGGAGCTTAGAGTCGGACGTCGCTCGGGGCTGTTGTCACCCCAAGGTTTGACGGGATTCATTTTGAAAGGCGGCTCACTCACAGGGCTGGCGAAGTTGGCGCTGGCTGCTGGCAGGAGGGCTGGGGGCTGCTTGAACAGATCAAGCAATCCGAAAGACCAAGGCGGTCAAAAGGACAGCCCGTGGGCCAACCCGGTCCCTTCCCTGTTTTTATAAATAAACTCCCATTGGCATACTGCCACGCCCGTGTTTCCACGTGGCCTGTGGCTCCTCACACACTTGCAAGGGCAATGCAACAGCAAGTCGAGTCGTTGTGACAAAGATCACACGGCTCACGACACACAAAATATTTAGTATCTGGGGGTGCCTGGGTGGCTCAATCGGCTCAGGTCACGATCTCACGATCTCGTTCCTGGGTTCAATCCCTGCATCAGGCTCTGCACGGACAGTGAGGAGCCTGCTTGAGATTCTCTCTCTCTCTCTCTCTCTCTCTCTCTTTCTCTCTCTGCCCCTCCCCCACTCGTGCATGCGTGCACGTGCTCTCTCTCTCTCAGAAGAATAAACTTAAGAAAAAGCTTTCTTGGGGCACCTGGGTGGCTCAGTCGGTTAAGCGTCCGACTTCGGCTCAGGTCATGATCTCATAGTTCGTGGGTTCGAGCCCCGCGTCGGGCTCTGTGCTGACAGCTCAGAGCCTGGAGCCTGCTTTGGATTCTGTGTCTCCCCCTTTCTCTGCCCCTCCTGTGCTCATGCTCTGTCTCTCTCGGTCTCAAAAATAAATAAACATTAAAAAAAATTAAAAAAAAAAAAAAGAAAAAGCTTTCTTTATTTTTTCACTATTTATTTATTTTGAGAGAGAAGGAGAGAGAGCTTGTGCACAAGTGAGGGAGGGGCAGAGAGAGGGAGAGAGAGAGAGAATCCTAAGCAGGCTCTACTCTGTCAGCCCAGAGCCCGATGTGGGGCTCCAACTCACAAACCGTGAGATCATGCCCTGGGCAGAATCAAGAGTCAGATGCTTAACCAACTGAGCCATCCAGGCGCCCCCCACCCCCCCAAGAAAAACCAACCACTTTCTTAATTTTTTTTTTCCCCCATCTAGTTCTTTACAGGAAAAATTATCCTGGCCCTGCAAATGACCAAGGCAGAGGCTGCAGTGGCTTTTATGACCTAGCCTTGAAACTCACATACGGTCCTTCTACAGAATTCCATTGGTCACACAGGTCACCCCACCTGTGATCTAAAATGGGAGGGACTTGACTATCAGGAGGTGACCTTTGATCGCAGGGGGCCCTCTTGGAGGCTGACCACCCACATGCCTGCAATTTGTTTGCAGGTGTCTTTTCAAAGATGTTTGCCTGCTTGCCTATTCATTTTCCCTTCTTCGTTACTAAACAAACATTGATTTTTTTGTCTGGGACAGCAATACGTTCAGTTTAAAACACAAATGTCCCCAGATTCCCTTATAGCCAGAGGTGGCCACAGGACTCACTTGTGGCCAATGAAAGGCATGTCGGACACTTTTTCTGATTGGAAGGGGAAAAACTCTACAATCCCTACCTTTTTTTTTAAAACACATACTCCTTCCCTTTTCTCGCTGCCTGGAAAAACGGTCATGATGCCTGGAAGCACAGCAGCCATCTTGAGGCCAAGAGGACAAAAGCCACACGGCTAAAGATGATGGTGGAGGGGGCACCTGGGTGGCTCAGGTGGTTGAGCGTCCGACTTCGGCTCAGGCCATGATCTCACTACTCGTGAGTTCAAGCCCCACATCAGCCTGGCCGCTGTCAGTGCCGAGCCCACGTCAGACCCTCTGGCCCCCTCGCCCTGCCCCTCCCCCACTTGCGCTCTCTCAAAAATAAATAAAAACATTAGAAACAAATGAATAAAAGACAATAAAGATGATGATGGAAAAGAGAAGGAGCCCAGGTCCCAGGGGCATCATGAAACCACCTCACTGGTGCCAGATTCCTCCCTTCCAGACTTCACCTTCTTTGAGGAACAGCAAACTTCTCCCTCTATTTCAGCCGCTTAGTTGGTTTGTTTCGTTTTGTTCTTCGGTCGTGTATATAGTGAGAAGAAATTCCAGAGTGGTTCTGATGTCGTACGGGATAAGGATCCTTTCTTCCTCCCAAATAGGTAACTGTTTTATCACCGTTTACTGATCTGTGACACCACCCCCATTACGCAAAAACCACGCACACACGCACGCAAGACTTTGGTCCGGGGATTTGGTCTCCAATCTTCTGGCCAGAGCAGCGTTGTTTTCACTGTTCTCGCCGTATGTTGCGTTTTCATACCCGGTAAGGCTTCCTTCCTCCTCCTCTTTTTCCTTCAATTATCTTTACCTCTTTATCCTTCTTGGGGACTTTTGAGTTGACGTGTCAATCCCCCTACCTCGCTGCCGCGATATTTGAAGTCAGAGTCTGGTAGCAAAGGGCAGCTTTTTAGGTTTGGTGCAGATCAGCTTTGTCTCACTGGTTTCATTTTCCAGACGATTCATAGGGTCAGCGCTGGATCGTGCCAGACGCTGTGCTTAGGGTTCCCCACCGCTCTCTGGTTGGATTTACACAGCCCTCGCTGGAAATAGGTACCATTATTTGCTCCCTTTGACAGATGAGAATGCGGAGGTCCTGAAGTTGTCCAGTGTTCATAAAGCTAATAAAGGGCTGGACATACGATTCAAACTCGGACGCCCAACTCTGAAGGCCGTTTGAACTCCTCCACGGTCCTGCCTCCCTATCGTGTCCTTGGTGCCCCCAGAAAGGCACCATTTTCATCTAGAGTCGGCTCAAGGGGTGGCCAACAGCTTCAGCCAGTTGACGGAGGCTGCTGAACTCCCAGAGAGAATCACTCCCGTGAACCCCTGCTCTCTGCCTTCCCGCCCGGTCCTTGTGTTTACGGCCAACACTCCCAGAGAGCCGCAGAGAGAAATTCAGAATGTTCCCGGGCAAAGAAAAATGTCAGGAGCCAGAAGGTAGAAACCTGTTATGTGAGGGGGTGGGGGTGGGGGAAGCAATGACCAGAGCCCCCCCCCCACCCCGCCCCCAGACACCCCCACCCCCACCAGGCAGCTTCACTCAAGCTCAGTATCCCACTTCCTGTGACCTAAAACCATCAGCATTTCTATAGTCCCTCACCTGTCTGTCCTCTTTATCCTCAAGGTAGTTTGGCCCAAGTCCCGAACAGGAAGCAGAGAATCCATCCATTCGGGGCATCCCCAGATGTTAACTGAGCAGCTACTCTGGGCAAAGCACGATGCCAGGGAGTCAGCAGTGATGAGCGCCCTGCTCCCCGGAGCCGGCGGTGTAGAGGCCAGTGACAGATGGCCCGTCTCTCTCTGAACAGGCTCCCCTGGAACTTTCTCCAACAGTGTGTGTGCTGATAGGCTGTCTGCAGCTGCCGTCCTCTCTCGAGTTGGCTGAGTCTGGATCATTCCGTCAATCCATCCATCAGGGGGAGTGTCCGGCAGGACTTGGGATCCCCTGGGGACGTGACTGTTGGCAGGTCGGCTGACTGCCCATCCGGTCCGGGTCTGTGCCCAGCCACGGGTCCCCCAAGGGACCCAGACTCAGGCATAACGTGGTTCTCAGTCACCTGGATGGCTTTGCAGGGATGGCCCGTCCTTTGGGCACTGGGCCCAGGGCCCACGACATGTTTAGGGGCCCATGAAAATGCTTGAAATGTAATATATTTTTTTTAAGGTCAGAAACAAAAAAGGGAAGGGGTGCTTCGGTGGCTCAGTCGGCACGGGTTATGATCTCGCGGTTCGGGAGATTGAGCCCCGTGACGAGCTCTGCACTGACAGCCAGAGCCTGCTTGGGATTCTCTCCCTCTCTCTGTCTGCCCCTCCCCTGCTCTCTCTCTCTCTTTCTCAAAATAAATAAATAAATAAACTTAAAAAAAAAAGGAAAGAAGTGGGTAGAAAATAATGGATACATAATAATGAACCTGGCTAGAATCACATGGATTTTTATACCGATGCAGTTCTAATTATGATTGCTTCATTTAAAAAAAATTTTTTTGGGGGCGCCTGGGTGGCGCAGTCGGTTAAGCGTCCGACTTCAGCCAGGTCACGATCTCGCGGTCCGGGAGTTCGAGCCCCGCGTCAGGCTCTGGGCTGATGGCTCAGAGCCTGGAGCCTGTTTCCGATTCTGTGTCTCCCTCTCTCTCTGCCCCTCCCCTGTTCATGCTCTGTCTCTCTCTGTCCCAAAAATAAATAAACGTTGGAAAAAAAAAATTAAAAAAAAAATTTTTTTTTAATGTGTATTTATTTTTGAGACAGAAAGAGAATGCGAGTGGGTTAGGGGCAGAGAGAGAGGGAGACACAGACTCGGAAGCAGGCTCCAGGCTCCAAGCTGTCAGCACCAGAGCCCGACGCGGGGCTCGAACTCACGAGTTGTGAGATCATGACCTGAGCCGAAGTCAGACACTTGACCCAGTGAGCCACCCAGGTGCCCCTGATTGCTACGTTTTTTAAATAAAGGAAGGGGCCCATGAACGTAAAAGTGCCTACGACCCACAAAAGTCATACTGCCACCCTTGTGCTCTCCTCCCAGGAAAGCCCAGCCCCACCTGTCACCCTATCCCATTAGGGAGACCGGGTCTCATCCCACCCCTGCTCAAAACCCTCCTGCAGCTTCCCAGCACACTCAGTGACCACAGCTAACAAGACCCCCATCACCTCCTTGCCGTTCACCCCTGTCTCTCTATTCCAACATCCCAAACTTCCTTGCTGTGCCTCAGACAGCCAACGTCACTCCTGCCTCAGGGCCTTTGCACTCCCTCTTCCCTCTACTTGGAACTCTGTTTCCTAGCTCTTATCATAAGTGACCCTTTCTCATCCTTCAGGTCTCAGCTCAAATGTCACCTCCTCTAAAAGGCCCTCCCTCGGGCGCCTGGGTGACTCAGTCGGTTGAGCGTGTGACTTCAGCTCAGGTTGTGATCTCGCAGGTAGTGAGTTCGAGCCCCGCATCAGGCTCACTGCTGGCAACCTGTCAGGGCAGAGCCCGCTTTGGATCCTCTGTCCCCACCCCCCTCTCGCTGCCCCTCCCCTGCTTCGTCTCTCTCTCAAAAAATAAATAAAAACCATTTTTAAAAAGTTAAAAGGTCCTCCCTGATGCCCCCCACTAAAACAGTCCAGTGACATCACTCTGCTTTTGGGCCTCCACATCACTGGCTGAAATTTCCTTGTTTGCTTGTCTGATAACCGCCTCTCCTGGTCTGGCTACCCATTATTGTCACCCCTAAACTTATTATGATCTCTCACAATTTGGGGGGTTGGTTGGGTTCAGCCGGATGGTTCTTGCTTGAAGTTGCTCATGTGGTCGCAGTCAGGCTGGGACTGGAGTTACTTCCTGGCTCACCTGTGTGGCGACGGACGCTGGCTGCTGGCTGGGGGCTCAGCTGTCCACACCACCCTCCCGTGGCCTCTCCACGTGGCTTGGGCTTCCTCACATCATGGCGGCTGGTCCCAAGAGGGACCCAGTTAGGAGCCGCATCACCGAGTATGACCCAGCCTTGTGGTGTGGTGTCATTTCCCGCTGTGCTCTCTTGGTTAAGGTGGACACGAAGTCCCGCCCAGCTTCAAGAGGAGGAGACCCAGACCCCGGTTCTTGTCCCGGAGAGTCAAGTTCACACTGCAGACGAGCAAGTAACGTGGTAGAGATTGTGACAGCCGCTTGGGGGGAATACAGTCTGTCCCGTCGCCCCTGGAACCATCTCCAAGCAGCGTCCTTGTTCCGGTTGTTCACGGCTGTGTCCTCACACCTCGAAAGTGCACGCCGCCTGCTTCGACTGAAACATTGTAACGCTTTCCTGAAAAATCCTGTGTTCCGATCGCTCACATTTATTTCTGTTTTTTTAAACAGATGTTTTTAGGATGTAGCCTGGTTCTTTTTAAAAATTTTTAATGTTTATTTATTTTGGAGAGAGAGAGAGAGAGAGGGAGCGCACAAGCTGGAGGAGGGGCAGAGAGAGAGGGAGACACAGAATCGGAAGCAGGCTCCAGGCTCTGAGCTGTCAGCACAGAGCCCGACGCGGGGCTCGAATTCACGAACTGTGAGATCATGACCTGAGCCGAAGTCAGACGCTTAACCGACTGAGCCACCCAGGCGCCCCAAGAGATTCTTTTTTTTTTTTTTAATTTTTTTTAATGTTTATTTATTTATTTTGGAGAGAGAGAGAGAAAGAGAGAACACAAGCTGGAGGAGGGGCAGAGAGAGAGGGAGACACAGAATCGGAAGCAGGCTCCAGGCTCCGAGCTGTCAGCACAGAGCCCGACACGGGGCTCGAACTAACGGAACCTGAGATCATGACCTGAGCCGAAGTTGGATACCCAGCTGACTGAGCCAGCCAGGCGCCCCCGCAAAAGCTCACATTTAAAAAATACCAGGATAGGGGCGCCTGGGTGGCGCAGTCGGTTAAGCGTCCGACTTCAGCCAGGTCACGATCTCGCGGTCCGTGTGTTCGAGCCCCGCGTCGGGCTCTGGGCTGACGGCTCAGAGCCTGGAGCCTGTTTCCGATTCTGTGTCTCCCTCTCTCTCTCTGCCCCTCCCCTGTTCATGCTCTGTCTCTCTCTGTCCCAAAAATAAATAAACGTTGAAAAAAAATTTAAAAAAAATAAAAAATAAAAAATAAATACCAGGATATTATCTATATATTTATTTATATGATATAAATAACATATTACTTACATTACAACAGGATATTACAATACATATATTAAATACAAACTAAATATTATACTTAATAATAGAAATAATTGGGGGGAAATGGGGTTGAAGGCAGAGGGCAGGACAACAAAGCACTTTGTGGCCAGAGCCCTAAAAGAAGCATCCGGCATTCTGGTCAGACCCCTGCCCCAGGTGTCCTGTCCTGTCATGTGTGAGCGTCCTTCTCCAGGCTCAGACACAGGGTGCTGCCTCCTCCTTTGAGACAAAGGCATTCGCTTCTCAGAGAGGCCACCTTTAACCCAGTTTAAATCTGACCCAGCCTGTGGATGTCTTCATTAATTTGTTGCTTCAAACTAGGGCAAAATGTCTTTGCGGTGTCTTCACCTTGAAAATTCCCCAGGCAAGAGACCAGAAGGGGTAGAAATTCCTGAAGCCCCAAGTCAGCCACAGAATCCAGTCATGGAACCCAGCACGGAACCCAGCCACAGAATGCCCCGAAGGAAGGCATTTTCACAGCTCTTTTGTTCTGTCTTGTTTTTAGAGAGAGAGTGTGTGTGTGTCTGAGAGGGGAAGGGGGGCTGAGGGGCAGAGGGAGAGAGAGGAAGAGAGAGAGAATCCCAAGCTCAGTGCAGAGCCCGACGTGGGGCTCACTCCTCAATCCCACGCCCCTGCGATCATGACCTGAGCTGAAGTCAAAGTTGGACACTCAACTGATTGAGCCACCCAGGCACCCATAGTCTTTTTCTTTTCTTCTTCTTGTTATTATTATTATTTTTTTAAAGTTTGTTTGTTTGTTTGCTCGTTCTGAGAGAGACGGAGAGAGAGAGACAGCGGCAGAGAGAAGAGAGACAGGCTTCCAAGCAGGCTCGGCACCCAGCTCGGAGCCGGATGCGGGGTTCGGACCCACAAACCGTGAGATCGTGACCTGAGTGGAGGTCAGGAGTCAGCCGCTTAACCACCTGAGCCACCCGGGTGCCCCCAGACTTCCCTTTAATTGCACAAAAGTGCTGGGAAGAAAACGCGTGTGAACCAACACTTCTGGGTTATCTTGACGTCCACCCTCTCCCCGTCCGTTCGACGCGTCCGTTCGAATTCACAAAACAAAGGACACGCGGAGAAGCTGGGGCCGTTGGCGACAGGGGCTGGATGGCCAGATGGGCCCGTGAGACTCCTTGCAGCTTCTCAGATGCGGCCCCGCTGTGCACGGATGCGAGACAGGTGTGGGTCCGCGGCTCCCCAGCTGGGCCCGCTCAGGCGAGCTGCCCCTTGTTTCATCATCTGCAAAACGCAGCCCCGAGACCGGCTTGGCACGCCTGATCTGTGTGGCTGCTCAGAGCCCTGCAGGCAGAAGGGCCCTGCCCTCGGTTTGAGACCGGGCAGTTGCCATCTGGAAAGCCCCCGCCCACTTTACTGAGCTATAATTGGCACATAGCATCGGGTGAGTTTCCCGGTGCGTGTGTTGATCCGATACACTTATAAATTGCAAAACGCTCACGCTGCCTCCACCGTGACACAAAGTTACCGTGTCTTCCTTTGTGGTGAGAAGGTTGAAGATCTACTCCTTAGCAACAGTGGAGAATATGATACACTACTGTTCGCTATAATGAGCGCGCTGTCCATTAGATCCCCCGAGCTGTTATTTCTTTTTTCAATTATTTTTTTAATGTTTCTTTTTGAGAGAGAGAGCATGAGCAGGGGAGGGGCAGAGAGAGAGAGAGAATCCCAAGCAGGCTCCGCACCGTCCATGCGGAGCCCAGCAAGGGGGCTCGATCTCCTGAACCTGGAGGTCGTGACCTGAGCCAAAGTCAAGAGTCCCACGCTTAACTGACTGAGCTACCCAGGGGCCCCGGGGCCCCTTTTCTGACCATTTTAGATTCCACACATAAGTGACATCATCCAGCATTTGTCTGTCCCTGACTCATTCCACTCAGCATAACGCCTCCGTCAGGAAATTCTCAATCATTTCACTTTTGAACTTGGGCTTTTAAAGTGCAGTGGGTGGGGTTGTGGAGCCCCCCACCGGGGAGCACAGAATCAAAGTGCCCCTGCCCTGCCCTGTGTGCCTGGCTCAGCAACATTCAAAGTGAGGTCAAGGGTCCCGGCTTGAGTAAGGGGAGGTGCTCACAGCCTCCGGGTCAACACTTTGCCTGGGAACCAGAACTGGGCTCTAAATCTGAAAGCAAGCGATAGCGTTCCAAGAGACAGGCAAGAAACCCTAAGGTGACTTGCGTCACTGGTGGTGTTAGCCAACGACTTGCATGGTGACACAATAGAACAGAGGAGAGGGCAAGGTAGGCTGCCCTCCGCCGCCGGGCCCAGCGAGGGAAGGCGGAGTGTGTGGGCGGAAGGGGCCCCTGCAGCCTGGGGGGGACTGGCCAGTGGCGGTTCCCATGGTCCTGGCCAGAATGTGGTGGGAGGCACCGTCACCCTCCCTCCGTCCGGGCGCCCAACTCCACAGTGTAGGGGATCTCACGAACAAGGGGCATGCTTTCTTATATTTGCATTTAAAAATATTTATGTTGAAGGGGCACCTGGGTGGCTCAATCGGTTAAGCAGCCAACTTGGGCTTTGGCCATGATCTTACGGGTTCGTGAGTTCGAGCCCCACGTCAGGTTCTGTGCTCACAGCTCAGAGCCTGGAGCCTGTTTCAAATTCTGTGTCTCCCTCCCTCTCTGCCCCTCCCCTGCTCATGCTCTCTCTCTCTCTCAAAAATAAATGAATAAACACGGGGGAAAAAAAGGAATTTAACATTTTGATTGCTTGTTACTTCGAATGACATGGGAAATGCCAGATACCGTAAGTCAAAGAGGAAGCTAGGGAAAAGAGGGAGAGCTTTGTATTTCCTCTTTTTTTTTGTTTTTAATGATTATTTATTCTTGAGAGAGGGAGAGACAGAGTGCAAGCAGGGGAGGGGCAGAGAGAGAGGGAGACACAGAATGCGAAGCGGGCTTCAGGCTCTGAGCTGTCGGTGGGCCTGACGGGGGGCTCGAACCCACAAACCGTGAGATCGTGACCTGAGCAGAGGATATCAAGAGTCGGACGCTTAGCTGAGCCGCCCAGGTGCCCCTTCGGTTTGTTTTTTAGCAAAGAACCCCACATTTGCTATCACGCTGGGACCTGCACGTTATGTAGCCCGCTTCGTGTAAAGCCTAGTGGGGGCCTAGGGCCCTAGCGTGTAGAGCCCGCTTAGTGGGGTCGCAAATGATCACATGGTGCTTGGCCCACAGCAGGGCTTCCGCGAAGGTGAGGCCTGCCATCATCTCCTTCTCCTCTCTGTTGCCCAGCCCTGTGCTCTCAGCTCACCCACGGCCAGCTCACGGACTCCTCTCCTCACTGGCAGTCCAGCCTCCCTGACCCCCCGAGACCCCTCTGCCATCCCTGCCCGCCACACCTTACCCGCACTCTGTCACTGGGCCCTCCGTTCGGCCAGCCGTCCCATGGCGGCTCCGAGGGGCACGGTCTGGGTTGGCTGGTCCCCAGCCCTGTCCCTCATCGGTTTCTTCTCCCCTTCGCTCACCTCACTGCCCCCTCCCCGCTGAAATCTCACCAGCTCTTGGCCCGGAACCCCAAAGTGAAAACCAGCTTGGTAAAGTGCTCACTTCCCGGCCACAGAGGAGGCCCTGCCCTCCACAGGCCATCACCAGCCCCCCTCTACGGCACCTGGGACCCCTTAACCCTACGGTCACCGGCCAGGCTCAGCAGCCTTGACTTCTTCCGGCACCCGGCCTTGCTGACCAACTGTCTGGACTCTCCGAAATCCTTTTGTCTTAATGTGTACCCAGATTTGTTTCCACCAGGGATGGCCAGACACACAGAGACCGGAAGGAAGGGGTCCCCTAGGAGCAGGGGGTAGGGCATGGCCCCCACGGGGCCCCAGGGGGGAGCCCCAGGCTGCGGCAGGGGGCAGAGGGAGTGAGGGGAAACCATAAGAGAGAGCCTTTACTGTGGTTTCCGTGGGAAAAGCAAGCCAGGGTGGGGTAGGACTTAGGACTTGCTAGTTGGAGTAATTTCAGTGGACTCCGGAGGGTAGGTGTTATCCTTAGTCGGGGGTGGTTGGGCGGGGGAATATGGGCCCCAGGGCAGAGCCTGTGAAGGAGGGATTTGGGGCTTTGCACTGGCTGCTTTGTGTAAGAAGACGAGTTCGTGGAAATCGTGCCCTATTTCTAGGAATTAGCTAACCCTGGGAGGGACAGTGTCTCTGGGATCAGCAACGCCCTACGATGGTAAAGCCCCAGAAAATACAGAATATAAAGAGGCATGGTTAACACAGCCTTTCACCTCGTAACCCCTCACACCCTTTTCTCCATATCTCTGCACTTGTCCCCCATGGCGGTCCCTCGCTGTCTGTCCCCCGGCCCTGACTCATCCATCCATCCCGTGCCTTCTGTCTCCCTCTTGTCTCTGCGTGCAGCCGGGCTTCTCAGAGCCCCTCTTGGCTCCCCCCACCCCTGCCCACTCTCATCCACTCCATCAGCAAATGCTCTAGAGCAGGGTCCCTGCCCCAGGGAGTTCGCAGCCCCCGAAGCTTCAGACACTTGACACGGGTTTCTCGTTTTTGAACCAGCTTCCTCCCCGGTGCTTCTGACTCAGCACCCCGTCCCGTGCCCACCTGCCACCGAGCAGCCAGGGAGACGGCTCTGGAGGCTTCGATAGTCGCTCATCCCTGCTTAGAATCCCCAGATCCCAGAGGCTTTCCTACAGCCCTCCAGCGAGCTCACCCTTCTCGTTCTTGTCTTTCTGGTTCTTCTTCAGCAAGCCCACCCTTCCTGGCTGGAGACGCAAAGCCCTTCTGGAGCTGAACTTGTTGGCCTTTGGTATCATTTGCTCATTTCTTCCGCGTGGGCTTTTTTTTTTTTTTTTTTAATTGTGAAGGGGGAGGGGCAGAGAGAGAGGGAGACAGAGGATCTGAAGCAGGGTCTGCTTCGTGGGGGGTGGGCTGTCCTTATGGTCTTAAGCACCCGGGTTACACACACACACACACACACACACACACGCGGTTCCTGCTTCTCAAGCACACACTGGGCACTTGTCTGTCTCAAGGTCACGCCCCCTCGTTGTCCTCTCTGATATCAAGGAGCAAAGTTTGAAAAGACACCCCGTGGAGGCTGCTGCTGGAGACCCGCCCCCCCCCCCCCCGCCAGCCCCTGGGAACAGCCGGGGGGGGGGCAGTTGGGCTCCAACCAGAAACCTGGGAACCCCAGGCGCCTTTGGGGGAATATCTCCCGCACATAAACTTGCATACGCGAGGGACTTCACACAAGGTGATTCCGGGCTGTATCCTTTGTTGTAGCAAAACCTAAATGCCGGGCAATCAAGGGCCAGCTAAATAAAAGCAGTGGCCCCCTGCGCAAAAACGGGACCCTGCTTGGCTGTCACGTGAGAGGAGGCAGGTCAAGGCTGGCCAATAAAGCAGTCTATGTATGTATTTTTTTTAAGTTTATTTATTTTTATTTATTTAAAAATGTCTAAGTTTATTTATTTTGAGAGCGAGGGAGAGAGAGAGAATCCCAAGCAGGCTCCATGCCCAGCAGAGCAAAGCCCGATGCGGGGCTCAATCCCGCAACCGTGAGATCATGACCCGCGCCGAAATCAAGAATCCGATGCTTAACCGACTGAGCCACCCAAGTGCCTCTAAAGACTTGATTTTATTTATTTAAGTTTTTGTTTTAATTTTTAAAAATGTTTATTTATTGTTAAGAAAGAGAGAGAGCAGGGGAGGGGCAGTGTGAGAAGGGGACAGAGGATCCAAAGTAGGCTCTGCAACAAACCCTCACAAACTGTGAGATCATGACCTGAGCTGAAGTCCGACGCTTAACCGCCTGAGCCACCCAGGTGCCCCTAGAGATTTTATTTATTTATATTTATTTATTTATTTATTTATTTATTTATTTATTTATTTATTTTTTACTGTTTATTTATTTCTGCAGAGAGAGAGAGAGAGACAGAGTGCAAGCAGGGGAGGGGCAGAGAGAGGGGGAGACACAGAATCCAAAGCAGGCTCCGGGCTCTGAGCTGTCAGCACAGAGCCCGACGTGGGGCTCGAACTCACAAATTGTGAGATCACGACTTGAGCTGAAGTCAGATGCTTAACTGACTGAGCCACCCAGGCGCCCCTCTAAAGATTTTATCTTATTTTATTTATTTCTTTATTTTAAGATTTTAAGTAATCTCTGCACCCAACGTGGGGTTCAAACTCACAATCCTGAAATCAAGAGTCAACTCTCCACCGACTGAGTGCCCCTACTTTTATTTTAATTATCTGTACACTGCGGGGCTTGAACTCAAAACCTCAAAATCAAGTCCGGTGCTCTTCCGGCTGAGGCAGCCAGGAGACCCCCAAACAGTGCAGACGTCCTGTGCTGTGATGAATGCACGATCGGTGTTGGCCTTTTCTCTTTACATGTCCTGAAATGCTCATCACATTTCTATGTAGGAAGTGGGTGCTGCATTTCTCCCCACTTTAGGGCAAGGAAGGAAACGGGGGTGGCATTGAAGGGTTAGATGACGAGCCTGGGTTCATGGAAATAATAATGCAAATAATCCCTGTGCTAGGACATGTCGGTCTGCTGACTTGGAAGGATGTCCGACATCCGTCATTCACTTCAAAAGCAAGGAACAGGGGCGCCTGGGTGGCGCAGTCGGTTAAGCGTCCGACTTCAGCCAGGTCGCGATCTTGCGGTCCGGGAGTTCGAGCCCCGCGTCGGGCTCTGGGCTGATGGCTCAGAGCCTGGAGCCTGTTTCCGATTCTGTGTCTCCCTCTCTCTCTGCCCCTCCCCTGTTCATGCTCTGTCTCTCTCTGTCCCAAAAATAAATAAAAACGTTGAAAAAAAAATTAAAAAAAAAAAAAAAAAAAAGCAAGGAACATATTTGCGAGGTGTGAATTCATGTTTGGGGAAAGCTGAGGGCAGGGGATTCAGGAACTCTCTTCACCATCTCTGCACCTTTTCTGTAGGCCGGCAACCATTCCAAAATAAAGAGTTTGTTAGGAAGAAAAAAATGTCTCTAAGAGTCGCTTGGGCGTCCACGTTCAGAAGCCACCTAACAAAATGTGGTCCGTCCACACAACGGAGCATCACTCAGCCTTGAAAAGGAGGGGCCTTCTGACCCCGGCTGTGTGGATGAACTTCGAGAACGTTATGTTCCGTGAAATAAATGAAAGTCACATAAGAACAAGTGTTGTATGATTCCACTTCCATGAGGTCCCTGGAGGAGTGACATCCATAGGGACAGAGAGCAGACCGTGGGAGCCAGGGGCTGGAGGAGCGGCCTGTGGTGGTCGTGTTTGATGGGGAGAGTTTCAGTGCCGCAAGATGAAAAGCATCCTGGAAATGGATGCTGGCGATCCTTGCACAACAGCGTGAATGTGCTCAGTGCCACTGACCTGGACACTTAAAAAATGTTCTGCAGGGGGCGCCTGGGTGGCTGAGTCAGTTGAGTGCCCGGCTTCGGCTCCGGTCATGATCTCGCGGTTCATGAGTTCGAGCCCTGCGGTGGGCTCTGTGCTGACAGCTCAGAGCCTGGAGCCGGCTTCAGATTCTGTGTCTCCCTCTCTCTCTGCCTCTCCTCCCCCACCTCTTGCAAATAAATAAATATTAAAAAAAAACAAAACCCTTTTTTTTTTTGTAATGTTCTTCATGCCCTAGTGCCGGCTCCATTCCGGGAGCTTGGGTCAATATTTGTCAATGCCATCATCTACCAGGGCATCAGTGGGGCCATCCTTGGCTGAGGCTGCCAGGGGGCTGCGGGACAGATGGGGCTGACTTCCTGCCTGGGGCCACGCGGTCTCAGCACAGGGCTGCGCTCACGGCCAGACCACTTTGTCTGCCGCTTGTAGATTTTCCATTCATCTTTCTCCCCAGGATGGTTTTGACTTCCAGGGGCCTGTGGGGGTCACTTGCTAGAACCCCCACTTTGTCCATTTGGGGGTGGATGTTTCTGGAAGGCAACCGACATATATCCAAAACTTTAATAAATGGCCTTTGACCCAGAAATTCTACTTTTAGGTTTCAATCTTAAGGAAAAAAAAGACTCGGGGCGCCTGGGTGGCTCAGTCGGTTAAGCATCCGACTTCAGCCAGGTCACGATCTCGCGGTCCGGGAGTTCGAGCCCCACGTCCGGCTCTGGGCTGATGGCTCAGAGCCTGGAGCCTGCTTCCGATTCTGTGTCTTCCTCTCTCTCTGCCCCTCCCCCGTTCATGCTCTGTCTCTCTCTGTCCCAAAAATAAATAAACGTTAAAAAAATTTTTTTAAAGAAAAAAAAAGACTTAAAGTTTTAGCAACATATATAATATATACAGTAATATATAACATATATATTATATTATATACATACAGCATGTTTATATTGACATGTCCCATATATACATAAAATATATATGTAGTGAAGTTATATGGCTATATATAATTATAATAATATGTACACAATATAGTTATATATAAAAATACAGTTAAATATATATATATATATATAATAACAACAGTAATGAATCAGAAGCCACATAAATGTCCAATAATAGAATATTGGTTAAGTATATAATGCTTTGGCCATGTAAGGGAGTACTATATGATCATTAAAAAAAGATGAGGGGCATCTGGGTGGCTCAGTCAGTTAAGTGTCTGACTCTTGATTTCAGCTCCGGTCACGATCCCAGAGTCGTGGATGGGACTGAGCCCTGCATAGGGCTCTGCACTGAGAGCACGGTACCTGCTTGGGATTCTCTCTCTCTCTCCCTCTCTCTCTCTGCCCCTCCCCTGCTAGCTCTTTCCCAAAAATAAAGAAATAAACTAAAAAAAAAAAAAAAAAAAAAAGAAAGAAAGAAAGAAAAGAAAAGAAGAAGAAAGGATGGGGTGAAAGCTGCTATACTGAAGGCTATTGCCAACCCCTTCCTTGCTGGGTTCCAAGAAAGCCAGGGGTACGCCCCCCACCACCCCCACCCCCACCCCCACTCCAGGAAACGGGGAGTCCTTTTTGGAGAAATCAAATGGTCCCAGAGAAAAGATCTATAAGAGACTGACATGTGGGGATGAGGAGCTTGTCTTCAACGAAACTCCCCACCAACATGAACCCCTTGCCATCAATTCAGCCCCTGGGCCTGAATCAAATATACGATTTAGGGGAAACTTCAAAATGAAAGGCAGAAACCAGAACAAACCTCGGGAAAAACCAACTCGGGAAAATTTTTAAACATGCCAAGAGGGGGAGAAAAAAGTAATACAGCCCCACCATTATTATCTTCAGAGAAATAGCCGAAGATGTAACTATTAGATCAATAACCTAAGAACAGAATGCTGTTTTAAAAAAAGGGGGGGGGGCGCCTGGATGGCGCAGTCGGTTGAGCGTCCGACTTCAGCCAGGTCACGATCTCGCGGCCCGTGAGTTCGAGCCCCGCGTCGGGCTCTGGGCTGATGGCTCGGAGCCTGGAGCCTGTTTCCGATTCTGTGTCTCCCTCTCTCTCTGCCCCTCCCCCGTTCATGCTCTGTCTCTCTCTGTCTCAAAAATAAATAAACGTTAAAAAAAAAAAAAATTAAAAAAAAAATAAAATATAAAAAGGGGGGGGGGGCGCCTAGGTGGCTCAGTGGGCTAAGCGTCTGACTTCGGCTCAGGTCGTGATCTCACGGTTCGTGAGTTCGAGCCCCACATCTGGCATTTTGCTGACAGTGCGGACCCTGCTTGGGATCCTCTCTCTCTGTCCTTCCCCTGCTCCTGCTAACTCTCACATGCCGCTTCTGAGTCAAACAAAAAACAAAACGCCAGTGGAGACAGGAGGAGACGAGAGCTAAAGATAACACAAAACCATCTGGGTCAGTGTAAAACACGTGCACGTAGGACAATATTCATCTGGCAGCATTAGGAACAAAGTAAAAGGTACACACCAAATTCTCTACAAGAATACCATTGGGATTCTCCAATGGAAGAGATAAAGCAAGTCAACCACAAAAAAAGAGCACAATGAGCCTACCCTCTCTAGAACCCTTTTCATGGCCCCGCCTCCACCCGCTGGCCAACCTCTCTTCCCCAAACCCACCATCAATGTCAAAGGGCAATGCCTTGAATGACAGAGCCAAGAGGGAACTTGTAAACTATTTAGAACACAGGGAAAAGAGCACCATCTTTTTTTGCCCTTAAAGATTTTATTTTTATTTTTTATTTATTTATTTTTTCAACGTTTATTTATTTTTGGGACAGAGAGAGACAGAGCATGAACGGGGGAGGGGCAGAGAGAGAGGGAGACACAGAATCGGAAACGGGCTCCAGGCTCTGAGCCATCAGCCCAGAGCCCGACGCGGGGCTCGAACTCCCGGACCGCGAGATCGTGACCTGGCTGAAGTCGGACGCTTAACCGACTGCGCCACCCAGGCGCCCCAAGATTTTATTTTTAAATCGCTACACCCAATGGGGGGCTCGAACTTACAATCTCGAGATCAAGAGTCACGTGTTCTACCGACTGAGTTAGCCGGGCACCCCTGAAAAGAACATTTTAAACAGTCAGAGTAGGGGCGCCTGGGTGGCGCAGTCGGTTAAGCGTCCGACTTCAGCCAGGTCACGATCTCGCGGTCCGTGAGTTCGAGCCCCGCGTCGGGCTCTGGGCTGATGGCTCAGAGCCTGGAGCCTGTTTCCGATTCTGTGTCTCCCTCTCTCTCTGCCCCTCCCCCGGTCATGCTCTGTCTCTCTCTGTCCCAAAAATAAATAAACGTTGGAAAAAAAAAAAAAAATTTAAACAGTCAGAGTAGAAAAACAAACAAGATTAGGGAGATAAGGTCTCAGCGTAAGTGTAAATGGTTAAATATGAGAATCTACACGCAGCTCTGGGCAACGTTCGGAAAAACCTAGAAGGAAATGAATGATCGCTGAGAAAAATGCACGTTGGGATCACTTGCCCCAAGCAGAACATCCGATGAGGACAACCATGTTGTAGAAAAATACAGAAAACTCCCCGATGCATCTTTGACTTCATTTTATGAATTCAATTTCATGTCTTGAGTTCTAAATGACAGGACAGAAGAGCACAGATCAATCTCATTTAAGAACATAGAAAAACAGGGGCGCCTGGGTGGCGCAGTCGGTTAAGCGTCCGACTTCAGCCAGGTCACGATCTCGCGGTCCGTGAGTTCGAGCCACGCATCAGGCTCTGGGCCGATGGCTCGGAGCCTGGAGCCTGTTTCCGATTCTGTCTCCCTCTCTCTCTGCCCCTCCCCCGTTCATGCTCTGTCTCTCTCTGTCCCAAAAATAAATAAACGTTGAAAAAAAAAAAAAAAAAAACATAGAAAAACGTGGGGCACCCAGGTGGCTCAGTCGGTTAAGCATGGACTTTGGCTCAGGTCATGATCTCGCGGTTCGTGGGCTCGAGCCCCACATCGGGCTCTGTGCTGAAGGCTCGGAGCCTGGAGCCTGCTACTGATTCTGTGTCTCCCTCTCTCTCTGCTCCTCCCCCACTCTTGCTGTCTCTCTCTGAGCACCCAGGTGGCTCAGTCGGTTAAGCATTGACTTTGGCTCAGGTCATGATCTCGCGGTTCGTGGTGCGAAGTCAGCTTGGGATTGTGTCTCCGCCTCTCGCTGCCCCTCCCCCACTCGCGATTTCCCCCTCCCTCAACATAAATAAATACACTTAAAAAAAATAGCAAAATTCTGAAGGTTGCCAGATATTGTCACTTGATAGTAATGTACCAAAAAAAAAAAAGAGTAGGAAATGGTCAGCTTTATTTCCAGATTCCAGAGAGGTCCAATAAAAAGCATTCTATCAAATGAGGAAAACCCGCATGGTCCTATTAGTGTGTACGAAAAAGCATTTCATAAAATTCAGCAGTCATTCCTGACAAAAGTGAAGTAAAATTCAAAAAGAGAAAGAAATTGCGAGGCGTGTGGATGGCTCGGTCGGAGGAGAGAGCAAGGTCATGAGTTTGAGGCCCCACGTTGGGCACAGGGGTTACTTAAATAAATACACTTAAAAAATAAAAAATAAAGAATAAAAAGGGAAAGATATTGCTTAACTGCAATAAAAGCAATTCTCTTAAGATCAACAGTAAATATTAGCCTACATGCTAATCAGGAAAAAGACCAATATGCAGTCTTTTACTGTGGTTATCTAACTCTGTCCTGGGGATTCCAATAAATGCAGGAGGATAAGAAAACAATAAGACATTTGGAAAGAAAAGGGGCACCTGGGTGGCTCAGTTAAGCATCTGACTCTTGATCTCAGCTCAGGTCTAGATCTCAGGGTCATGAGTTCAAGCCCCACATTGGGCTCTGGGCTGGGTGGGGAGCCTACTTAAAAAAAAAAAAAAAAAGACATTTGAAAAGAAGAGATAAGGTGAACTCTCTTTGTTCAAGTGCTTTTAGTAAGAATTTAGTAAGATGACTACCTAGAATAGAAATACTGCACCAAAAGACTCAGAAATGAGCGAACACCACATTTATTTATTTATTTTTAAATTTGTTCAATGTTTATTCATTTTTGAGAGACAGAGCGTGAGCAGGGGAAGAACAGAGAGAGAGGGAGACACAGAATCGGAAGCAGGCTCCAGGCTCCGAGCCGTCAGCACAGAGCCCGACGTGGGGCTCGAACCCACAAACCATGAGATCATGACCTGAGCTGAAGTCGGATGTTTAACCCACTGAGCCACCCAGGCTTCCCGAGGGAAAATGACAAACTACCTGTGAACAAATTTAATGAAAACAACACAGGTACAATACATACAAAATTATAAAATCTCATTGAAGGAGGGAAAGCAAGGTCTGTAGTAATGGAAAGACAGTTTCTTGGGTTGACATAAAAAAAAAAAACTATAAATTACCCACAATCTAACTTACAAATTAAAAAAATTTTTTTTCTAATATTTATCTTTTTTTGAGAGACAGAGCATGAGCAGGGGTGTGGGGTGGGGGGCAGAGAGAGAGGGAGACCCAGAATCCAAAGCAGACTCCGAGCTGTCAGCACAGAGCCCGACGTGGGGCTCCAACTCACGAACTGCAAGGTCATGACCTGAGCTGAAGTCGGACGTGTACCAACTGAGCCACCCAGGCACCCCCTAACTTACAAATTTAATACAATTGTACTCAGCATCCCAACAGAAAAAGAACAATTCTTTTTCTTGAGGAGCCAAGACAAACATAAAAAAGAATAGGGGGAGAATCCAATTGCTGAGGTATTAAAATGGAACTAGTTAAGTAGCTGAGTAGAAAAAGAACAGAAATCCAGAAACATAATCCGGCGTATATGAAAATCTACATATGATAAAAAGTGGTATTTTAATTCTCAGGGAATAGGGTGGTTTATTTTAAAAATAGTGTTGGCCCAATTCTGAATATCCATCTGAAAACACAGGTAGAGCCTTAGTAAACCCTTTGTTAATTGTTGAATACAATAAGCAAAAATATATTCCAGATAGAGTCAAAACTCAAATATAAAAGAATAAAAATCTTGCTAAGAAATCTAAGCGAATACATATGCAATCTAAGGACAAAAGAGAATTTGCTTGGCAGGAATGGGAACTCTAGGCGATAAAAGATACCACAAAATTTTGACGTCAATAAATCAGATGGCAAGGAACATGTATAAATTGGAAAAAAGACAATTCAAATGAAAAAAAAAAAAGGAACAAAGAATGTGAATAGCTAGTCTACAGAGAAATGAATCCAAGTTACCCAAAATCACATGAAAAGATGCTCGACAGGACTGGGGTTAGAAAATGCATATCGAGGTAACAGTGAGATAACCCTTTCTCAAACTGGGAAAACCTTTAAAAAGTGATAACACTCATAGCTGGTGAGGCTGTGGGGAAAAAGTGCACTCCTGCACGGTTAGTGGGAATGTGCTCGCCGAAAGGATTTGTTCTGTTTCTGAATTTGCTAATGCCATGATTCATTTTGGGTTCACTTTTGTGGGAGGTGGAAGGTGTGTGTCTGGACTCACTTTTGTGCCTATGACATCCAATTCTTCTGGCACCGTCTGTTGAAGGGACTGGCCTTTATCCATTGAATTGCCTCTTGCAGTTCTTTGCCAGAGATCAACGGACTTTATCTGCGCAGGCTGCTTGCACGCTGTCTGTTCTGCTTCTCTGATCTTCTGCCGACAGTCTCTGTCACCGTAGCTTTATAGAAAGTCTTGACATCGGGCAGAGCGTCAGTTCTCCAACTTGGTTCTTCAGTATCGTGTTGGCTCTTCTGGGTCTTTGCCTTTCTGTATAAACTGTAGAATCGGTTGGTTGATGTCTAGGACCTGACAACATCTATTAAAGTTAAAAACACACAAGCCCTTTATCTAACAGCTCCCTCCTAGAAATCGTTCCCTTAGAAATAGAATCATTAGCGCATGGAGGTATAGGTATAAAAATATCGATTGCCGTGGTTTTTGTGTTTGTTTGTGTCTTTTTGGTAGCGGAGGGAATAAAACCTGTAAACCGGGGGCACCCGGGTGGCTCAGTCGGTGAACCCGTCTGACTTTGGTTCAGGTCGTGATCTCATGGTTCATGAGGTCCAGCCCTGCATGGGGCTCTCTGCTGTCAGCACAGAGCCTGCCTCAGATCCTCTGTTCCCCTCCCCCCACCCCTCCCTCACTCATGCACACACTCTCTCTGTCTCAAAAATAAATAAAAACATGTTTTAAAAGAGGGTAATTTGCCCCCTTACAATAGTTAAAAAATAGTAACTTCTCTCTAAGCCGGCACTGGCCAATACGAATACAACTGCAACCCATGTAGATAGTCTTAGATCACAAGAAAGCAAAGGGATGTCTGGTTGACCCAGTGGGAAGGGCATGTGACTCTGATCTCGGGGCCATGAGTAGGAGCCCCACGCTGGGTGTAGAGATTGCTAAAAAACAAATAAATAAACTTTTAAAAAGGTTAAAAAAAATACCAATGAAACTTTAATAATATAATTTATTTAGCCCGATGTGCCCCAAATCTCATCATTGCAACATTTCACCGACGTTTTAAAAGGCACTAACGAGGCACGTTGCCTTCTTTTTCGTCTCACGAAGGCTTCGCAATCTGGCACGTGTTTTGCACTTACATTCTGACTCGGACTGGCCACAGTTCAAGGGCTCACGTAGCCACCGTGTTGCACGGCGCGGCTCCGAAGAGAACCTATAGGAGGACTTGAGTGCCCCCTAGCGGCAGATACAATTAACACCGCCCTTCTCCGCAGCTCGATCGTCGAACTTAAATCAGATCCTGGGGCTCCCAGCCTGGAACCCTCCCAACCTCCCTGGCTGCCTGCTGCTTCTGGGTCCAACCCTCCGCACTTTACTGACCGTATCCTTGGGCCTCAGTCTTCACCTCTGACCCCGGTCTTCATGCCTTTGTCTAGGATTATTGGGGGATCTCAGTGTGATAATACGTGTAACGCGTCTGGCCCGCCATAGATGCCTAATAGATGTTGGCTGAACTAATGGCATTCTGGAAGTCTGCGGGACGGGGCAGGAGCTGCAAGGAAAGACTCTGACAGCAGCTGGGAGGGGGCGGGGCGGGATGGGACTGTTGGGAGGAGACAGGCTGGGCAGATAGCGGAACCCCAGAGAGACGGCGGGTGCAAATGGCAGGGCTAAGGGGAGGTGCCCACGTCCTAACTCCCCTACCAGGCCTAACCCACACCTGGCCCAGTGGTCCCATCCCAATCGTGGCAGAACCCACTTGTGATCACCCTCTGTGAAAAGCCTTCGATGCCTCCCTGCTGACTTTAAAAGGATGTCCCCACAGATCGCCCCTCCCCGTTTCTCTCCCTTGTTCCTCGCCCTCTGGCCATGGAAACTCACACATTTGCTCACGATGTTTCCCCTTGTTGGGATACTCTACCCTTCCTTTCTCTCAGTTGAACTCCCCCTTGTCTGGCCAACCTCAGAGCAAACGTCACTGCCACAGGGAAAGCCCCTCCTGACCCCCCACCCCAGCCTACGTCAGGTCCCGGGGCACCAGCAACCTCCCTTCTGTGGCAATTAGCACTACCAGAACGTGAATTCCAGAAATCTGTGCTTTGTTTGCTGCTGTCTCCCACCAACCCACGGCACCTGGAACCTTGCCTGGTATACAGCAGGCACTCAGTGAATGTCAGCGCAATGAACGTTCCCCAGGCTCTGCAGGAGGGCAGGATCTGGGTCTATTTCGGCTGGCCTTCCTGTCATCAGGGCCTGGTACACAGTAGGCGATGAGTAAATGTTGCAGAAATCAATGCCGACCTCAGTCCCGGGTCACTGGTCACCCGTGTCTTGGCTTGCCATGTGGACACTGTATATTTCCACCTGCTTGATTTCGCCTGATCTCTGCAGGAAGATGGCTTGCAAAAGGCAAAGAAAGAGGGACTCTCTGTCCCATTTTGAAGACGAGGGAACCGAGGTCTGCAGGATGAAAGGCACAGCTCAGGCACGCAGCTCCGAGTCTCTGTCTCGCTCAGGCTTTGGAGCTAATGGTGAGGTTTGTTCTCCATCAGGGAAGCTTATTATGAGAGGTTCAATAATGCACCCCCTCCCCAAGGATGCCCACATCCTCACCCCCGGGATCTGTGAATAGGTTACCTAACACGGAAACGTATTTGCCGATGGGATTCGGTTGAGGATCTGGAGAAGGGAGTAGATCCTGGATTCCCTGCGGGTCCAGTGACATCACATGGGTCCTCAGAACAGAGGGGCCGGAGTCAGAGAGAGATAGGAAGGCACGATGCTGCCGGCTTTGAAGGTGGAGGAAGGAGCCATGGTGGAAGAAGGGCAGGCAGCTTCTAGAAGGTGGAAAATGCAAGGGAAGGGATTGTCCCCTGGTCCCTCCAGAAGGATGGCAGCCCCCAAGTTGCCTTGGTGTTCGCCCACTGAAAGACAGCGCAGACTTCTGACTTTTAGAGCCGCAGGATAATAACGTTGTGTTTCTTGAAAGCCACCAAATTTGCCACAGCAGCCGCGGGAAATGTATACACACTTCAACCTCAGGGGAAGGTTCCAGCAGGTCAGCATCAGATGGCATCCGACATCTGTTGCATGACTGTCCCCTCGGCATTCAAAGTCCTACGTTCTGGATATGACCAGCCCTGCTGCTCCAATGTCTCCCAGAAACCAGTGGCCAAGTCAGTACCCCCCCCCGCCCCACGCTCCGCTCCAGCAGCAGAGAGAACGTTAGAACTTTGGAGATGTGACAGAGCCGTCAGAAGTACAGGCAATGGATGATCTGTGAAATGGCAACTCTCACCTCTTTGTCCTACAGCCGCAGAAACATCCAGACATTTCTCTCCAACGAGAGAGGAAACAAAAACCGAGAAAAACCCTGAGCCCTCGGTGAACCTGACATGACTTCACGCCTCTGGGGCCGCCGTGGGGAGCAGCGATGGCCAAGGCTGATGGCCGAGACCGAGGACCGATGGCCGAGGACTAGGACCGGCCAGCCCCACCCCTCCAGGGGCCGAGGCCGCAGGCGGGGAACGACCCTGCAGGCAGACCAGGCTTGGATGGGCCCAGAGGTGAAACTGTGGCCTCCACATTTTTTAAATATGTGGTGATCAAATTTACTCTCTTAACCATTTTATTAATTCTTAAAATTTTTTTTCCAACTTCATTGGGAGATCATTGACGAATGTAATTGTATTTATTTAAAGCGTAGCATGTGATGATTTGATATTCACATACATTGCAGAATGGTTGCTTAACCATTTTTTAAGGGTCCTGTTCAGTGGCGTTAAGGACACTCACGCTGTTGTATGGCCATCTCTCCTGCCCATCTCCAGAACTTTCTCATCTTCCCCAAATGGAACTCTGTCCCCATGAAACACTGACTCCGCACCCCTCCCCCAGCCCCTGGCTCCCACCATCTACTTCCTGTCTCTATGGATCTGACTCCTCTAGGGACCCCATGGAAGAGGAATCCTACAGGGGCGCCTGGGTGGCTCAGTCGGTTAAGCCTCCAACTTCAGCTCAGGCTGTGACCTCACGGTTTGTGAGTTCAAGCCCCGCATCGGGCTCTGTGTCTGACAACTCAGAGCCTGGAGCCTGCTTCAGATTCTGCGTCTCCCTCTCTCTCTCTCTTTGTCCCTCCCCCGCTTGTCCCGCTTCAGATTCTGCGTCTCTGTCTTTGTCCCTCCCCCACTTGTGCTCTCTCTCTCTCTCTCTCAAAAACAAATAAACATCAAAAAAGTTAAAAAGAAAAAAAAAAAACTGTCTCCCCCAGCAGCTGCCTGCCCGTTTTATTTTTATTTTTTTTAATTTTTTATTATCTTTTTAACGCTTAATTTAAAAAGTTAAGGCAGCCTGTCACTGACATTATTACCACTCCTTGTTTTTCTTTTTTTTCTTTTTTTTCTTTTTTTTTTCAACGTTTATTTATTTTTGGGACAGAGAGAGACAGAGCATGAACGGGGGAGGGGCAGAGAGAGAGGGAGACACAGAATCGGAAACAGGC
This sequence comes from Leopardus geoffroyi, assembly GCF_018350155.1. Lineage (NCBI taxonomy): Eukaryota > Metazoa > Chordata > Mammalia > Carnivora > Felidae > Leopardus > Leopardus geoffroyi. Next base: position 5,791,306 of record NC_059331.1, read on the forward strand.
TCCAGGCTCTGAGCCGTCAGCCCAGAGCCCGACGCGGGGCTCGAACTCACGGACCGCGAGATCGTGACCTGGCTGAAGTCGGACGCTTAACCGACTGCGCCCCCCAGGCGCCCCACCACTCCTTGTTTTTCGTAAGTGCAGAGTGGACGTCCGTGGCCTTCTAGCTTCTGGCAGTCACTGATGAGAACGCTCTCCTGGGACGTCCCCTTCATCTTCAAAGTGATGACATTCCAGAGGTGGCAGGCGTGTGTCCTTCTCGGGGGTGGGGGATGGGGAGCGTGGAGTCTGAGAGTCAGGAGCCCTTTCCTTCGGAGACACAGGTCTGTCTTCAGCTCGGGGAAATGCTTGCCCGTTACTGTTCCAGGGCTCTGTCTGTTTTGTCCATCATGGGAGTGTCGGGAAGTCCGTCCCGCTCAAAAGCTCCTGCCCTGGACCCCCGAGTGTCTTTGTGGGGCAGCCTTATTTCCACCTCTCCCCCGGGCCAGCAGTCTGGCGTCAGCAATGGCCGTCCTTCCTTCCACGGGGGTGAGTGACAACTTGGCCACAAGATGGCTAAGCCACGTCTGCAGGCCTGAGATGACCCCTAATCCTCAGAGTCCCTGTCACGCCCTGTGGATGTGGTCTTCCTGTTCTCTAGGGCTTCACAGCAGTCAGTCCCTTGGGACATCTGTCCCGGGTGCTTGGGTTCATCCCTGGTGGCTGATCCTGTCAGGAATTGTCATCTCCAAGGCTTCTCTACTCTGTCCACTGTCCCTTCAGCACACAGGCTGGTCGGGTGCAAGGTGACAGTGGTAATGATGGAAACTTAATGATGCATCCACAGGGGTTCACCACGCTGTCTATGTATTCTCTCTACTTTTGCAAATGCTTGACATTTTCCACAACAAAAAGGTTTCTAGGGGTGCCTGGGTGGCTCAGTCGGTTAAGCATCTGACTTCAGCTCAGGCCATGATCTCAAGGTTCAAGGGCTCCAGCCCCGCGTCAGGCTCGGGGCCAACAGCTCAGAGCCTGGAGCCTGCCTCGGATCCTCTGTCTCTCTCTCTCTCTCTCTCTCTCTGCCCCTCCCCCACTCATGCTCTGTCTCTGTCTCTCTCAAAAATAAACGTTAAAAAAATAATAATAATAATAAGGATTTCTAAAAAGACTGCGTGATATCCAGTGTGCGAGGTGACTCCTGTATTAGGCTATCTCCTGAAATGCTGTCTGAAATTACACAAGGTTCAGTGCCCACATGTCCATCAGCAGGGGACTAGGTAAATAAATTACAGTTCAGCTCATCAGTGGAGTCCCCTGTGGACATAAAAAAAGAATGAACAAGTTCTCTCCAAACGGACACAGAAAGAGATCTCAAGAAGCAGAAAGAGTAGGGGAGCCTGGCCGGTTCGGTGGGCGGAGCGTGTGGCTTTTGACCATGGGGTGGTGAGTCTGAGCCCCATGTTGGATGTAGAGATTACTTACAAATAAAATCTTTCTCAAAAGAGGTGGGAGGAGCAAGGACTTTCATTGCAGCACTATTTTCAATCATCAAAAGGTGGAAACAACCCAAACGTCTGTCAAATGGCGAACGGATGGGCCCACAGCTTGCGGTCCATCCATATGACGGAACACCATTCAGCCAAGCGTATGCTGCAGTGTGGACGAACCCCAAAATCATCACGTACAGGGGAAGAAGCCAGATTAAGAGATTACATTTTGTATGATTCTATTTATTTTTTTATTTTTTGTGTTTAAGGACTCTACACCCAACATGGGGTTTGAACTCACAACCCTGAGATCAAGGGTTGCACGCCCCAGGGTCGCCTGGGTGGCTCAGTGCGTTAAGCATCCAACTCTTGGTTTTGGCTCAGGTCATGATCTCATGGTTCAGGGGTTGGAGCCCCGAGTTGGTATCTGCACTGACAGTGTGGAGCCTGCTTGGGATTCTCTCTCTCCCCCTCTCTCTCTCTCTCTGCTCCTTCCCTGCTCACTCTCTGTCCCTCTCAAAAAATAAATAAATAAACTTAAAAAAAGAAAAAAGAGTTGTACATCCCACTGACTGAGCCAGCCAGATTCCCCTGTATGATTCTATTTATATAAAATGTCCAGCAATGGCAAATCCATAGAGACAGAAAGAAGTTTTGGTTGCCAGGGGCTGAGGGAGGGATGATGGGTACGAGGTTTCATCTGGGATGATAGAAACACCTTGGAACTAGATAAGGTGTTAGTTGCACAACAGTCTGAATGTACTAAATGGCACTGAATCGCATACTTTAAAACGGTTGCTTTTTTTTTCAAAGTTAAAAAAATTCTTTTTAATGTTTATTTTATTTATTTATTTTTTTTTTAAATTTTTTTTTCAACATTTATTTATTTTTGGGACAGAGAGAGACAGAGCATGAATGGGGGAGGGGCAGAGAGAGAGGGAGACACAGAACCGGAAACAGGCTCCAGGCTCTGAGCCATCAGCCCAGAGCCCGACGCGGGGCTCGAACCCACGGACCGCGAGATCGTGACCTGGCTGAAGTCGGACGCCCAACCGACTGCGCCACCCAGGCGCCCCTGTTTATTTTATTTTTGAGAGAGAGAGACAGAGCGTGAGCAGGGGGAGGGACAGAGAGAGAGGGAGACACAGAATCCGAAGCAGGCTCCAGGCTCTGAGCTGTCAGCACAGAGCGTGATGCGGGGCTCGAACTCCCGAACCGTGAGATCATGACCTGAGCCGAAGTCAGACGCTTAGCCAACTAAGCCCCCCAGGCGCCCCTTCGAGATGTTTTAAAAGTCATCTCTACACCCAACACGGGGCTCGAACCGACAACCCTGGGATCAAGAGTCACACGCTCCACTCACCAAGCCAGCCAGGTGCCCCTAACATGGTTAATTTCATGTTATGTGAGTTTTACCTTAATTTAAAAGCAAAAAACAAACAAACAAACAAAAAAAAAAAACAGTAAAAAAAACATAATCATTGCAAAGCACTTTTTAGTTTGCAAGTAAAATGAATTTTTACGGAGAGGAATGAAGCCAAGCATGGTTACACAGGTGCTAATATTGTATTTACTGTTAAAGAAAAAAGAATGTATGTATATTTATCCGAGAGACACCCCTTGCCTGGCAGACTGAGGTCTGGGGCTTTGTGGCCTGAGTTCAGATCTGCCTGTGTTCTTTACTGGCTGTGTTCTTCAGTGACTCTGGGACTCAGTTTTCCCACCTGTGCAATGGGGAAGATACATAGCAAAGGCCCCTAAGGGGTCTGTTAGGAGGGTCTGGCCCAGCACACAGTGCGTACTCCATGAATTGGGGGGGAGGGGGCTTGTCACGCCCAGAGAACCAGACGGGGAAGTCCTCGGGCTCCAGCTGCTCTCTCTGCCCCTTCTGGCCTGGGCCTGACCTTCTCCGGGTCTTACGGGGACCCACCACCCCCCAGCCTGATTCCCAGGCATCAGGCCAAACTCCCCGCCCAGCTGCTTCCTGTGCTCAGACAAAGAGAGCTCTGTCCTCAGGCCACCCGGCCTAGGCGGGCACAGCGCCCCACACGGCACAGATTGTAGGCAAACCGCCCCCCATGTCTCTTTGTCTGTCTGCCCTGTCTCCATCCCTTCCTTGGGCCTGGGCTAATGGACACCAGGGAGTCTCCTAGCCCAGGGCACACACAGTGGGGTCGTGTCGGTGGGAGGGGACTTTGGGACTGCACAGAAAGTGGTGGGGAGGCGGGGGCGCGTGGGAAGAAAGAGCGGAGCTGGAATAACTCAGACATTCCATCATGACCTCAACAGGGTGACAACAGTGCGGGGTGCTCAGCGTAGCAGGGACAGGTGACAACTAACAGGAACCGGGGATGATGGACAGGCAGCGTGACGGCGACAGGTGACAAGGAGGAGACAGTGTGACAGCAACAGGTGACCATGAGGACATAGGCTGACAGCGACAGATGACACCGTAATAAGAGAAAGCCCCTGGGGATCCGTGTAATGTTGGTAGGGAGGCTGGGATACGGTGATAAAGGACAATAAGGAGACAGTGTGTGAAAATGACAGGTGGCAGTGGGGAGGCAGTGTTGGGATGAGAGAGGACGACATTAAGACAGTCTCTGATGGTGATGGATGGTGGCAGGAAGATGTCAGAAGGTGTGATGGGAACAGGTTGGGAACGACATGGCATACAGGACCTTTGTCATCTATGTGGCCATCAGGTGACCCAGTGACCTTTCCCTGGGTCTGGGAAACGAGCCCCTCGTGAGACACATCCCCTGACAGAACCTCTAGATGCCAGATCCCATTTTCCTGGCTCCCTCACAGCAAGGCGGGGACACACGCCCCCACACTCCCCCAGCCAGTCACCCCTGCCCCCAACTTTGGCAGATGCCGATGTTGGAAGAAGTTGGGGCCCCCTCGGACTCCATTTTGCCGAGGTGGTGCTGATTTCTGGGGAGGAGGAGGGAATGGAAGGGATCTTTGTGGGACCAGATCTGTGGGCGACTTGGGCATCACTCTGCCGGCTGTGGAACCCCCAAGCTCGGGTCTCCGGCCTCCCCGGGGGGTCTGTGCGCGACCAAGAGCCCTTTCTGCGGAGGGTGACTTCTGCTCGCAGTATAAGGATGCCGGCCCTCTGGGTGATGGTGTGATCGTTCATGGGTCACAATGTCACAGCAACAAGGTGTAGAGATGACAGGGGAACACCATGAAGGTGACAGGCAACAAAATAACCAGAACACAGCAAGGTGTCCCGTTGATGGGTGACAGTGAGAGGGTGACAGCCCTGGGTGACAGTGACGGGAGGCCTTGGAATAGGGTATTGGTGATGCTACAACTTGGACAGGGAGACCGGGGCTGCTCTGCCCTCATGACAGACAGTCTTAGGGTGGCACTGGGATGCTTCTGGGACACCCCGTGCCTATCCCTGTGTCTGTGCAAGACTCATCTGTTGGCTGAAGAGCAGCCCAGGATGCACCTTGACAAAGGAGCCTGGGAAGAGGGGACGGAAGTGTCCCCAGAAGCTGGCTCATCCCCACAGCCTCTGGGCCCTCCCACACTAGAATCCCACCCGTCAGCTGCTCTTCTGGTTAATCCTGGGGTTCCTTCCATAGCCCCGCCCCCTGGGGACCCCATTCCCTCTGCCAGGATGTCCTGAACCTTGTCCCTGAGGTTTCCCTCTGTCTCATGCCCCCCCCCTCCCCCAGCCCAGTTCTAACCCCCACAGTGCAACTCTGGGGCGATTCTCACCATGGGAGCCCACCATGTCCGGGGGGAGCCCCCTGAGGGCCCCTCTGCTTACCCGGCCAGATTCCCTCTTTCCCTTTCTCTGCTCCCCCATAGCTCCAGCCTCATTCAATTCCTGTGTTCTCCACGCTCTCCTGTCTCCAGGCCTTTACCTAAGCTGTTTCTTCCCCTTTTCTGATCTGCCCCTTTCTACTGAGCCCCAAGCCTCCCATCCTCAAACAGAATGCCCCTTTCCTCCCCATCCCTATCCGGGGGGTCCCTCTCTCCTGCCCAGGAATGTTGGCGTCTAGGTCTGCCTCCCCGGACCCACACCGGGAGATTATGAGTATCTCCCTCATAGGGTTTTTAGTTACTGAACGAGATAATGTGTACCACACGCTTAACACCAAGCCTGGCACGTCAGCATCCTTGAAACATGAGCTCAAATTACTTTTACTACTTATTTATAACATTCTGGAAGTGCCGTGATGGGACACGATCAGCGCAATCAGCTTTGGGGACGTAATAGGCTAAGCTAACAATTTGGGAGTAGGGAGGGGCTTTTAGAACCGGGCTCTGCCAGATGCATAGGAGTTTGCTGAGCAGCATTAACAGTTTGAGGTCCACCCAACTGCCCTGACTGGATCCCCACCTTGAGGGGCAGCGGTGGTCTCTGTTCTCAAAGCTGGAAAAGTGGTGGGTGGAATTTACAAGTTTTCACCGGGAATGTACAGCCCAAACAGACAGCCAAAATTCTGAAGTCTGGGCCCCTTTGACAGGTAGAGAAACTGAGGCCCAGAAAGTCTAGACCTGTTGGATTCTTAAACTCTTCATTTGGAGAATCGGGTGAAAACCGTGGGCCTTCTCAGGAAGGGCACCTTTGCCCAATGGTTTGCCTACATTCTTAGGGGCCTCCGGATCTTGGTTAAGAACCCAGGCTCCAGGCGCGGCCAGGTGAGTTTCCAACGTCACCCTTGGAATTCTCCTTGCCCGCCCGAGGGAAGGGGAGGTGGCTTGGGACGACGAAGGGCGGCCTCCTAGGTGAGTCCCGGGACCTCCCGGCCCTGGCTGGCTTCCCGGCCGCCCCAAATCCGAGCCCCGCCTCAGGGCTACCTCCAGATCAATTCCTATCCGAACACGCGGTTCCTGCAGCCCCACCCCGCCACCCCCCTCCAGAGCCCTGAGCCCTCCCCTCCCATCTAGCCTCTCAGCCCCGGCAGAGCTCTGGGTGCTCTGCCCCCCCACTCCGGCTTCTCCAGCCTCTCCTAGTCTCCCCCCCCCCCCCACCGCAGCCCCAGGCCCTCCCCCCAGCTCCAGCCCCTCCCCCCAGCCCGGATCCGAGCCCCCGGCCCCCGCCCCGGGAGCTTCGAGGTGCAAACGCGCCCTCCCCCGACTCCTCCCGCCCCCAACTCCCCCCGCCCCCCCCCCCCCCACCAGTGGCGGCTCCGGGCTGCGAACGCGACGGGGTCGGCCTCTCGGTTCGCCTTCCCGCCCCGGGCCCCCGGCGCCGCGCGAGCCGGCCCTCCAGCGCGGAGCCCCCGCGTCCGCTCGCCGTGCCTGCCTCCACGCGCGCCGGCTCGCAGGTCGGTGTCGCGCGGGGCCCGCCGGGGCGCCCGCGGGGACGGCGGGGGGCGGGGGAGGCCGGGGCCGGGGAGGGGGAGGGGATTCCTTTGTTCGCGGCCGCAGCCCCGGGCCCACCCGCTCCCCTCTCCGCGCGGGACGGGGGCGCCGGGCGGCGGGAGGGCCGCGGCCCGCAGGTGAGGGCGGAGCCGAGCGCGGTCGCGGCCCGGGGGCCCTCGGTCCTCGACCCTGCCGGGTGGAGAGCGCGGCCGGCGGGTCCCCCTCCTCGTCCGCGGAGCCCCGGACCGCTCGCTTCCCGCCCGGCGCCGTGCGCGCCTTCCCCGCTCATTCATTCGAGCACCTCCGGGACGCGGGGCGCGGAGGGCGGAGGGCGGAGGGCGGGGTGGGGGGGTAGGGGGGAGGAGGATGCCGGTCAGGGGTCAGGACTGGTCAGAGTCTCTACCCCCCCCCCCCCAGCCCGGGGACAGAGGGGGCGGGGAGCGAGGCGGCGTGCGCCCCGAGGCTGCCTGGAGAAGGCGAGGCTGCCTGGAGAAGGCGTCCTCCCCGCGCGGATTGAAGTGGGACAGCTTGGAGGCGAGAAAGGGGTGCCCCTCCCCAGCCAGGCTGAGGCTTCCCGACTCTCGCCAGGGTTGACAAGGGTCTCTCCCTTCCCAGAGGACCTGGGGACCACCCGGTCAGGCTCTCTTGGCACCCAAGGCCCAGAGAGGGGCAGCCACCGGCCCAAGGGCACACAGCAGACTTCCTGCACGTTCCCTACCCAGGACCAGTTCTTCTCTCTGGTCTGGAAAGTAGGAGCTGAAAGAGTCCCCCAGAAGGCCACTTGGTCTGTCTGCTGTCCTCCAAGTATTCAGCTTCCTTCCTCCTAACCCGCACCTGGTCATCTCCTTCACCTCCGTCTCTAGCCTCCTGCCCTTCCAGGTTCTGGAGAGAGCCAGCCACCTCCTCAGAGGGGGGGTGCACCCATCCTCTCCCTCTCCCCGCCTCTGCCTGGGCTTCAGCACTCACCCACCCCCAGCCCCTCACTAACTGCGTGATGGCTTTGATTTGCTCGTCTGTGCATTGGGCACAACAGCTATCCCTTCTCTGCTGGGTGGAGGGAGTGGGCCACCCTAATGTGCATCCGCCACCTGTCCCCCCTGCCCTCGGGTCCCCTCCCATCAGCCCTCCCAGCCAGGATTCCGGGAGTCTCCTCAATGCCTCCTGCCTCCTTTGGAACCAGCTTCCAACTCCTGGTGACTCGTCTCCTCATTCGTCCTGGAATTCTGTCCTCTCCCCTCTCTGGACCCCTGCCCCAGCCTCCTCACCTGCACGCTTCCTCCCAGGCCCCTGCAAGCCCTTCCACACCCCACCAAACACCCATTCTGCCTCTGTTCCTCCCGCTTCACGCCCTTCAGGGCTTCTCCATCGCCCTGGACCGCAAGTAGAAGTTCCACTCCACACTCCTCCCGCCTGTGCTCTCACTGCGCACTCTGCTCCCAGCACTCTTCTCTCAGCTAACTCTGAGACATCACACCTCCTCCAAGAAGCCTGCCCTGACTGTTCACCTGGTTTTGGGTCAGGGCTGGATGCCTCCCTGGGCTCTAGTACCTGTTCCCCGTCCCCTCACCCTGCCATCCAGCCGTCCCAGCCTCCTGGTTCCCCTGGGTACTCTGTAGCTTCTGCTGCCATTGACTCTGCTTCCCCTCTGCAGCCTCTGAGGGACGCACGATGGTTCTGAAAGGCCTGTGCTCAGCAAGGAGAAGGGCTGGGGCTTTCACCATGGCCTGGGGCCCCCTGGCTCGGCTCCTGCTGGCCTGGACGGCCCTGCTGTGCATGGTGGGTGCCCACGGCCGATGGGACAGGGCCTTGGAGTCTGCAGGTCCCGGACGTGTGCGGAGGCGTGGCAGCCCGGGCATCTTGCAGGGGTGCGTGGCTCCCGGCAACGCTGACAGGCCCCTGGGGTGTGGGCTGGGCTGGGCTGTCCTGATGGGTGGGGGGAACGAGGCCCAGGGGATGTCCTGCAGGGCAGGGGCTCACCCGCTGTGCCGCGCTCTCCCAAAGGCCGAACGTGTGCGGCTCCCGATTCCACGCCTACTGCTGTCCGGGCTGGAGGACACTGCCAGGCGGGAACCAGTGTGTCGTTCGTGAGTGCCATCGCCCTCTGGAGGCGGGGCGGGGGGAGGGGGACGCAGGGGGCGGGACGCCAGGGCAGCTCCCTAACCCCCTGGCAAGTCCAACCCTGTTTGCCAGCTGACTTGACCAGGAGCGTCAGGCTGAACCACAGGATTGGCCCTGGCCTGTCTTCAGGCTCCCAGGCCACCCTGCTATGTTCATTTCCTTTGCCTCACTGCCTCCTTGTCTCTGTCCCTGCCTGTCTGTCTCCCTCCCATTGTCTCTCCCCCCATCTGTCTCTATCTCTGCCAGTCTATACCCCCCACCCCCCAGGTTCTAGAATCTGACTCTACCCCCAGGAGAGCCCTCCACCTCCACACCACAGTCACCGACCCAGCGTCTCCGGCTTCTGTCCTCGGGGCTCAGCCCTTCTGGCCCAAAGAGCCCCTCTCCTCGTGGCTCCCACAGAAGCCCAGAGCCTTGCCTGGGCACTGGCGGGGTGGGGGCGGCACAGGATTCGGGTCCCAGCCCTGACTGGCTGTCACCTGCTCTGCCCATGCCAGCCGTCTGTAGGCACGCCTGTGGTGACGGCTTCTGCTCCCGGCCCAACCTGTGCACCTGTGCTGATGGGAAGCTGGCCCCCAGCTGCGGGGGAAGCCGAGGTGAGCGGGGAGATGGCCCCCCGGGGGCAGGAGGAGAAGGTTGGAGGCTCCCGGATGCCACTGGGGGCCCAGGCTGGTTTTGCCAGAGGACCGACCAGAGCCGGGCCGGGCCAGCCTCGTCTTGCCACCGATCTCGTGCATCTCGAGGGTTTGTCACCACTCTGCCGCATGTCCCTCCTCCCGTCCTTAGGGTGCAGCGTCAGCTGCATGAATGGGGGCAGCTGCCGAGGGGAGTCCTGTCTGTGCCAGAGGGGCTACACGGGCACGGTGTGTGGGCAGCGTGAGTATCTCCCGTGAACACCTGGGCCCGGGGGCCCAGAGGGCGGGTCTCTGCTGTCAGCTGCCCCCCCCCCCCACCACCCGCGGGCCACTCTTCTGGGACCAGGGAAGGGAGGGACATACGTACCCATCGTCACAGTCTTCTCATTGGGTCTGGGCCACACGGTGGGGATTCCTGGGTGAAAATGGGCTTTTCGGGGCCCCAGCTCCCTCTGCTGCGAGGGGACCTCAGGCCACCCTCCTCTCTTCCTCCACAGCCGTCTGTGACCGTGGTTGCCACAACGGGGGCCGCTGCATAGGGCCGAACCGCTGCGCCTGTGCGTATGGCTTCATGGGGCCGCGGTGTGAGAGAGGTACCAAGCTGGGCGTGGGGTAGGGGCCTTGGGGGATGGCAGGGGGCTTCCCGGCAGCCCCTGCGATGTAGCCAGGCCCTGGGAGGCTCCAGCTGGCCTCCTTTCTATTGTCCCTGGTGCTGTGAAGGGCAGAGAAACTGCTGCTCCAGGGAAGGGCATCAGGGAGGGCTTCCTGGAAGAAGAGATAAGTCAGAGTTCATGAGATGGACAAGCCTCCCTTTAATGCACCCCCCCCCATTGTCAAAATACTCCCACAGCTGAGGTGGGGCGGGGGTCATCTGTTGGGAGGCAACGGTGTTTTGTGAAAAGTTGAATGTGGGGCAGGCGGAAATAGCTGGACAGCCGGGCCCGGGGCTGCCCCGTCCGTGGGCCCGAAGGCGAGCGGATGGTTGAGGTTCTGGTGGAAGACAAGCGAGGGTGACTCAGGGTGCGTAGAAAGCATGGAGCCCAGGGGAAGCTGAGAAGGAGAAAGCCAGCAGGAGTGGGCAGCGGTGGGGATGCCGGGCTGGTGAGGTTTCGGCTGCGGGAGCCACGAGGCTGCCCCGCGTGTGTGGCCCAGGAGCCCAGGCCGGCGGAGGTGGGCGGACCCCAGCGTTGGGAGGTGATGCTGGAGGAAAAGAGCCATCTGTGGCCAAAGCCGGGGTGGGGACGGTGTAGCTATGAGTCAGAGGCTGGAGGGACTGGGAGGGTCACCTCGGTGCGAGCCGGGTGCTTTTGGGAACTGGAATTCGGGCTGACCGATGGGGAAGGGGAACAGCGTGGGGTGGCTGAGGGGGAGGAGGGTCGGTGGGGCGGGTGAGAGAGGGAGGCCTGAGTGGGTGGTGGCTGGTGAGGGCCCCAGAGAGAGGCAGGAGACAGGGGGATTCCAGAGTTCTGGGTGAATTAGGTGAGATTCTGGAACTGTTTGGGCTTAGTGGAGTCGGGACCATTGCTGGTTTCTCCTCCATACGGGTCTAGGGGGCCCGGCTTTGCCTTCCCCTTCTGGGAGGGGCTTCCCTTGGTCTGTCGCCAGCCCCTTGATTGGAACCATCTGGAGGATGGAACCAGGGAGCCCACATCTGAGCCCGTGTACAGAGGTGGGGGCACTCAAGAGACCACCTTTGGCCGGGCTCAGGGCTCAGGGGTGTGGTGTTGTGCTGGGTCCCTCCTCGAGTCTGGGAGATCTGGCAGGGCCTGGCCTGCACTCAGGGATGAGACAGGCTGTCCTGCTGGGTATCTATGGTCTCTGCCCAGGCCTGAGGGGAGGGTGGGCCAGGGGAAGTGGTCGGCTTCTCTGACATGCTCTGGTCTTTGTGGACTTGGAGGTCCTGGCCTCTCTTTTGGAGGTTGGTTGGGGAATGCTTTGGGGAGAAAGGGTTTTGAAGGGTGAATAGGAGTTCATCTGATAGGGCTGGGGTACAGCATGAGTAAAGGCTGCTTGCTGTATTGGTAAAGGAGGCCACAGCAGTGGTCCGAGTAACAGAGGTAAGGGCCCGAGCTGGGGCTGCAGGGATGACAAGTTCTGGGGCGGGGGCAGCTGAAGTAGCCAGCTACCCTGTCTCACAGACTATCGGACGGGCCCCTGCTTCGGTCAAGTGGGCCCTGAGGGGTGCCGGCACCAGCTGATCGGCCTCGTGTGCACCAAAGCACTCTGCTGTGCCACCGTGGGCCAGGCCTGGGGTGTCCCTTGTGAGCTCTGTCCTGCACAGCCTCACCCCTGTCGCCGAGGCTTCATCCCCAATATCCACACGGGGGCCTGTCAAGGTAAGGGAGTCAGCGAGTAGGGAGGACGGTCCTGGGGGCCAGGGCTGAATGGGATCCCTTGCAGCCTTGGTTCTTCCCTCTGACGGGCCTCTCATTCCCTTGCAGATGTGGATGAGTGTCAGGCCGTCCCGGGCCTGTGCCAGGGGGGCAGCTGCATCAATACCGTGGGTTCCTTCGAGTGCCGCTGCCCGACTGGACACCGGCTCAGTGAGAACGGTGCCAAGTGTGAAGGTGGGCGATGGGGAGGGTGACGACTAGGGGCCTCCTTTGGCTCCGGGCAGCTCAGGCTCCCCTGCAAGGAGGAGGAAGAGGAGGGGTACAGCTGGTGGCAGACCCGCTTCTGACTAGGCATCCGTCTACACAGATGTGGATGAGTGTGTCAGCGTGCTGGGCCTCTGCTCCGGGGGCGGCTGCACCAACACAGCTGGCAGTTTTGTGTGCACCTGTCCCCGTGGGTTTGCCAGCAGCCTGGATGGCTCCCGCTGCCTGGGTGAGCTGGGGCCTGGGGGGTGCTGGAGGGACAGGGGGCGGTTAGGAGACAGGCCCCGTGCTCAAATATATTTGCAACCCTTCGGCCCTTGGGCTCCTCTAGCCCTCGGGTCTCTATGTCCTTCTGTCGTTTCTGGAACAGGGTTCCCTCCCCTCTGGCTTCCTGGCTCCCTACCCATTAGCCCTTGTGCTCTCTGGACCCCAGTCTTTAAGCCCCTTACTTCCGCCCCGCCCCTCTCCCGCCGCCCCGCCCCTTGCCCCGCCCCTCTGCCCCTCGGACGCCGGACTCCGTGCCCTTCTGGCTCACTGGCCACCCTTGCTGCCTCTCTGGCTCCCTGTCTCTATGCCTCCTGACCCTCTGGCCTCAGTCTCTGTGCCCTTCTACCCATTGCTTTGTCTTCTAAAGAGACTTCCCAGAGACTTCTAGAGAGTTCCCCATCTTCCCCCACACCCTGTGTCTGAGAGAGGGAAACAGACCCAGAGGGGGAGGCTTGCTTGAGCCAACTCAGTAAGTCCAGAATATATGGCCATACCCAGCTCCTCAGACCGCCCCCCCCCACCCCCCAGCCAGGATGAGGTCCCCTGGGCCATGCCTCCTACCGAGGCCCACACTCCTGTCAGCCCCCCACTCCCACCCTGGACCCCCTCCTGGGAGGCGGGGGACCTTTGGGCTCTCACTCCCTGTCCTGCTGTCCTGCTGAGCTGGTCATTAGACTTTAGACATTGCTGGTGGTTAATGAGGTTGGCCAGGAATATGGCCACTTGTGGGGGGGGGGGGATGGGCAGAGCCCTGGTTTGGGGAGGAGCGAAGGGGTTTGGCAGTTCCCCAGCATCACCAGGGCCCCTCTGGCTGGGCCTCTACCAGGCAGGGTTGGGAGTATTGTGTTTGGAGTTCTGCCAGTGTGCTGTGGCCAACACCAGACCTTCTACGCCTCCACCTCTGGGGGCCATCATGGCCAGCGTAGACGACACCTCTGGGCAAGTCCCCTGGAATCAAGGGTGGAAAAAGGGGGTCTTTCCCATCCACTAAACAGTAGAGCCTAGATTTGAGCCAATGTCCTGGGTGCCAACTGCTACCTGAGCTGCTCACAAACTCTGTGATCTCAGGCAAGTGTCTTAACCTCTCTGTGCCTCAGCTTCCTTATCTGTGAAATGGGGATTGTGGCGATACCTACCTCTTGGAGTCGTGGGGAGGATTAAATACAATTTTGGAGTGATTTGCCCAGGGCTGGATGTGGTGGGCATGCAATACACATTCACAAAGACGAGAGAGCGGTGTAGATGGGGCGCTTGGCTGGGCCCGATCACCGTGGGTGCTTTGTGAGCAGAAGCAGCATCGTTTTTGTTAAAATCCTCACATTCTGTCTCTGTCTTCCCTACTTGAGAGGCGGCTGCTTGGTCAGATCCCCTGGGGTTTGGGTATCTGCGCTCCCATCCCTCCTCCCTCTTTAGTGGCTGTGTGACCTTGAATGAGTCTGTTGGCCTCTCCTCCTCTGGGCAGGCCTTGTCCCCCTCAACCCACCTTTCAAGGGCTGGGATGGTACCCCAGCTATCACACGTGCACCTGGGGTCCAGCTGGGGAGGTAGAAATGTTTGCTTGTTTTCTCAGCCCTGGGCGGGGCAGGACAGGGGCTGCTGTCCGGGGCCCTCCCTGCTGGTGGGAGAAGTTTCACTGTGGGCCACTGGCCAGGATTTGTGTGCTTTTAAGCCAAAAATACTCTTTGGGCCTGAGAAATCTGGTCACTGCATAAAGCTGTCAGCCCAAGAACAGAGTGGGATGTGGAAGAGTGTCCGTGGTTCTCGTGTCTGGGGAGCCTCTGGTTCGGTCCCCCTGGGGCTGCAGTCCGTGGTCATGAATCCAGCAGTCTGCTCCTTGGGCTTCTTCTCACATCCACAGCCTCTTAGGTTTCCCCAGATTCCCAGGGCTGGCCGGTGAGGGCACACAGCCGCAGATCCTGGCGTCCTTGCTTGAGCATTCAGCCTGACCTCCCAACCCGGGCAGCCCCCCCAAACTAAAGGGTCTATCCTCGGTGTGGTTGAATGCCCGCAGGGACAGGGAGCTTACTGCCAACGCCAGCGGTAGGCATCAGAATGCTTTTACTTGGAATGAGCCCAAATCTATCTCTCTGGGATCATTTGGAAATCTTGGTAATAAGAGTCTCATTCAGTGACAATCGGCCATGTGCCCCACAGGGCACCCTCCACTTTTCCATCCCGGCGACTTTCTTCTGAGGTGAGGTGGATGGTCTGAGCATCCCCATTCGATGGATGGGGAAACCGAGGCACAGAGCGGCAAGGAAACCTGTTCTGCAGGTTCTGCAGTGTTGATGGAGCTGGGATTTGAACCCAGGGCTGGTAACAGATCCTTCCCGTCCCCGTTGCAGACCACCGGGCTGGCACCTGCTTCTCGGTGCTGATCGTGGGCCGCTGTGCCGGAGACCTTGCTGGCCGTTACACTCAGAGGCAGTGTTGCTGTGACAGGGGCAGGTGCTGGGCTCCCGGCCCAGCCCCAGAGCCGTGTCCTCCGAGGGGCTCTGGTGAGTGGCCTGGGGTTGCCCCCCTCCTTCCTCTGCCCCCACCCAGAGCTCCTGCCTGAAGACTGCGGCCCCTGGGGCACGACTGAGGGCCTGGCCTCAAACTCTGCTTCCCTGCAGATGAGTTCCAGCGACTGTGCGTGCAGGGGCTCCCGCTGCTGCCCTCCTATCCCGGCCCCTTCCCTGGTCTCCCTGGCTTTGGATCCAACGGCGTGGGTCCTGGCCTTGGGCCTGCGTGGCACAGCCCCCATGGCTCCAATGGGCGTGGCGTTCCCGGCCTGGGCCTTGGCAACGCCCATATTGGTGAGGCCTGGGGCTTGGGAAGAGGCATCCGAGACCTAGGGGAGGGGGTCCAGGCCTCAAGGGGAGGGTCAGGGCTTTGGAGTGGGCGTCCTGGCCTGGGCAGTAGAAAGTATGACAGCGGTCTGGGGGTGCGGGTAGATGTGGGATCTGGGCCTCAAAGTCAGGGTTCAGGCCTTGGGTAGGGGTCTGGTGCGGGGGGCGGGGGACAGGTCTCACTCCATGGTGAGGGTCTGGGCCCACAGTGGGGTGTCAGCCGGTGTGGGGGGGGGGGGTCTGCGGCTAGGGCGGGACTCCAGGCTGAAGTGGGCGGGGTTCCAGCCTCCGCGTGGGCGTCCACACCCAGAGGCCCCGCCTAGACTCAGGTGCGCCTGCTGTCCCCGCCCTCAGGCACAGCCACCCTGAACCAGACCATCGACATCTGCCGGCATTTCACCAATCTGTGTCTCAATGGCCGCTGCCTGCCCACCCCTTCAAGCTACCGCTGCGAGTGCAATGTGGGCTACGCACAGGACGTTCGCGGGGAGTGCATCGGTGAGCGGCGGCCGGGTTGTGGGGGGGGGGGCGCACCCCACCGGGTGGGGGCTCAGGGTCCTCTGCCCACAGACGTGGACGAATGCGCCAGCAGCCCCTGTCACCACGGAGACTGCGTCAACACCCCCGGCTCCTACCGCTGCCGGTGCCACGAGGGCTACCAGGCGGCCGTGGCCAAGCAGGCGTGCGTGGGTACGGCCGTCGGTCGGAGAGCGGGGGCGCTGGGGTTGCCCTGCCGGCGGGAGCCTGCTTCGGCGGCCTGAGCCCGAGTCTGACCGCCTGCCACCTCCCCCGCGTCCCCACCCCCACCCAGACGTGGACGAGTGCCTTGTGGGCAGCAACCTCTGCCACCGCGGCCGCTGCGTCAACACAGACGGCAGCTTCCGGTGTGCCTGCAACGCGGGCTTCGAGCTCGGCCCGGGGGGCAAGAACTGTGTGGGTGAGTTGGGGGTGGGCAGGTGGGTAGGGGGGCTTGGGGGCCCCGGTGGCTGCCGGTGGGGCCCACCTTGCCGGTCTCCTCTGTGGCACCACCCACCTCCGTCCCTAAGGCAGAGAGAGCCCCCGCTCCCACTCCTGAACCCAGCCAGCCTGCTCGGGATCCTTCTTGCGCCGCGGCCCCTGCCGCCCCTCGGAGTCGGCGCGGGGGCCCTCCCCGGCCGCAGCGACCAGGCTGGCTGGCCTGGGGCCATCCCAAAGTCCACCTGGGTCCTCGGGGTGGTCCTGCACCACCGTCGTGCCGCACCTGCCAGTGCCTCGGGGGTGGCCTGCCACATGTCCGTGCCCCCCCCCCCCCCCCAGCCCTTGCAACCCATCACAGACACTTTTCAGAGCGAGCGGCCAGCCTGGTGCCGCCACCACCCCTGGGAAGCCCTCAGCCAACTAACTGACTCCTTCGTTCCCTCCCTCCTGCGTTCGCTCCCCGAATCCCAGCAGGGGCTGTCCGACCCCGGTCCTGTCCTGTCCTGTGGCAGTCTGGCTGAGAGCGTGGGATCAGGGCCATGGGGTTCGGGGAGCGTGTGTGAGCGCCTCGCCCCTGCTGGTGGCTGAGGGATGTGCCCGTGGGTGGAGGGGCACATCTTGTTTCTTCACCCCTCAGCTGGTGGACGTTGGGGCTGTTTCCACTTTTCCCGATTATGGGTATACTGCGATTGACATTCCCGCGCAGGTTGTTGTGTGCATCGCTCATTCATTCATTCACTCGTTCCTTTCTGCTTTTTTTTTTTAATTTTATTTTAAATTTTTTTTAATTTACATCCAAGTTAGTTAGCATATAGTGCAACAGTGATTTCAGGAGTGGATTCCTTAGTGCCCCTGACCCATTTAGCCCATCCCCCCCCCACCCCCTCCAGTAACCCTCAGTTTGTTCTGCATGAGTCTCTTCTGTTTTGTCCCCCTCCCTGTTTCTATGTTATTTTTGTTTCCCTTCCCTTATGTTCATCTGTTTTGTGTCTTAAAGTTCTCATATGAGTGAAGTCATATGATTTTTGTCTTTCTCTGACTAATTTTTCTTCGCATAATCCCCTCCAGTTCCATCCAGGTAGGTGCAAATGGCAAGACTGCATTCTTTTTGATTGCCGAGTAATACTCCATTGTATATACAGACCACATCTTCTTTATCCTTTCATCCAGCAATGGACATTTGGGCTCTTTCCATACTTTGGCTGTTGTCGATGGTGCTGCTATAAACATGGGGGTGCATGTGTCCCTTCGAAACAGCACACCTGTATCCCTTGGATAAGTACCTAGTAATGCAATTGCTGGGTCATAGGGTAGTTCTATTTTGTTTTTTGAGGAACCTCCAGACTGTTTTCCAGAGTGGCTGCACCAGCTCGCATTCCCACCTTTCTGCTTTTTTGACGTAGTCCTTTTTGCTCAGAACGGATACTTTGATACTCATTTCTGCACCTACCGCTTCCTTACAGTGAGACCAAGTTCTTGTCAACTGTCCCCCCCCCTTTTTTTAATGTTTACTCATTTTTGAAAGACAGAGAGAGACAGAGCACAAGCAGGGGTGGGGCGGAGAGAGAGAGGAGGACACAGAATCCGAAGCAGGCTCCGGGCTCTGAGCTGTCAGCACAGAGCCCGACGCGGGGCTCGAACTCAGGGACCGCGAGATCGCGACCTGAACCAAAGTCGGGCTCTCAACCGACTGAGCCACCCAGGCACCCCACCCCTTTTCTTTTCTTTTTTCAAAAATTCTTTTAACGTTTATCTTTGAGAGAGAGAGAGAGAGAGAGAGAGCGAGTGGGGGAGGGGCAGAGGGAGGAGGGGACAGAGGATCTAAAGTGGGCCCCCGAGCTGACAGCCCAGAGCCCGACGCAGGGCTCAAACCCACGAACCGCGAGGTCATGACCTGAGATGAAGTCAGTCGCTCAACCACCCGAGCCACCCAGGCGCCCCTGTTCTCCCCTATTCTTTGTTTGAATTGAGGTGAGATTCACAGCACCACCTCCTTTATTAAAGACCAAAATTGCAGCAAAACATACATAGCCTCAAACCATTTTGACCATTTTTAAAGGGACGATTTGGTGGCGTTTCGTACAGGCTGGTGCAGCCACCACTCTTTGCCTTTGAACAAATATTTGTGCACCGACCTGTGCCAGGAGGAAGATACAGGTGGAGCCAAAGACCCCCTGCCCCCACGTGAGCGTGGCCCAGGAGCGCTCACGTTCCAGCAGCCAGACTGACAGCCAAGCGGACAGAGCCAGTTGCCTGGTGGGGCTCCCAGCCCCTGGGTGGGGTCCTGGGGGCTCAGCCCTCACTCTGCTGTGCAGAGGAGAAGTGAGGGGGGGGGGCCGGTCTGTGAGGAGGGCCGGCAGAGCCAGGGGCCGGGGTGGGGCTCCAGCCTCTCCGGTGTCCCTAGATCACAACGAATGTGCCACCACCACCATGTGTACCAACGGAGTGTGCCTCAATGACGACGGCAGCTTCACGTGTCTCTGCAAATCCGGCTTCCTACTGGCACCTGGTGGCCGCGACTGCGTGGGTGAGGCCCGGTGGCCGGACACATGGGCTGGGCAGGGGGTGGGGTGCGGTGGGGCCCGCTGGGACCCGTTGCAGAGCCTCCCCGTGCCCCCCCCCCACCCCCTGCAGACATCGACGAATGCCAGACTCCGGGCATCTGCATGAACGGCCGCTGCACCAACACCGAGGGCTCCTTCCGCTGCCACTGCTTGGGGGGGCTGGCGGTGGGTGCGGACGGCCGCGTGTGCGTGGACACCCACGTGCGCAGCACCTGCTACGGGGCCCTGGAGCGGGGCTCCTGCGCACGCCCCTTCCCCGGGGCGGTCACCAAATCTGAGTGCTGCTGTGCTAGCCCAGACCACGGATTCGGGGAGCCCTGCGAGCTCTGCCCTGCCAAGAACTCCGGTGAGCGTCCTGCTGCCTGGCCCAGCCTGCCTTTGTGTCCCTGTAGACCTTCCAGTTCATCACCCTGGGGGTGGGCGGGGACAGGCGTCTTGGTTCCTATGGGGTGTGGGGGGGCATCTCTCTGCTGGTGACTCTCCCCAAGAAGACACCGCAGGAAGTTGCTGTCTCCGTTGGGGGAGGCAATCGGGTCCCAGACTCCTGCTCCACACCAAGGGGTCACGTCCTTGGGAGTGGCTTGGGTGCAGCGATGACCACTGCCCCCTCTCCCCCTGTCTCTGCCACCCCAGCTGAGTTTCAGGTTCTGTGCGGCAGCGGTCTGGGCATCACCACGGATGGTAGAGGTGAGTGGCAGCGGGTGTCGGGAGAGGGCAGGGGGGCGGGGTGCTGGCTGGGCACCGTGTCAGTTTGCGGAGGCTGTCGTAGCCCGGCACCGCGGGCTGGGGGAGGGCGGGGGGCTTCAAGCACAGAAATTTATTCCTCCAGAGCTATGGAGCCTCAAAGTCTGAGATCAACGTGTAGATAGGGTTGGGAGAACCTGTTCCTTGCTTGTACTCCCAGCTGCCTGTGGTCACTGGAGTTTTGGTGTTCCTTAACTTGCAGAAGGAGCCCCAATTTCCGCCTCCGTCTCTACGTGGGGTCCTCCCTGCGTGTGTCTGTGTCTGAATTCCCCCCTTTTATGGGTATGCAATCATCCTGGAATGTGTGGGGGGGTCCACCCTAACGACCTTGTTTTACCTGGATCACCTCTGCAAAGACCCCGTTTTGCCATAACGTCCAATGCTGAGGTCCTGGGGGTTTAGGATTTTAACATATGAATTTGGGGAAGACGCGACTCAACCCACAGAGCTAGAGATGGTGGGTGTGCAAAGCTGTGCTTTTTCCCACACCTCCTTTCCCTCCTGAGCTGTGATTTTTTTTTTGCCCTAGTTGCTCTCCAACCTCCCTGATTCTTGTCATTCCCCCCATGACCGACAGTCCCTACCCTGGGATCCCTGGCTTATCTCCCGTGGCCACAGCAGGTCTCAGCCCAAGGGGCCTTATCTGTGCAGGTGAAACCTGAAAGCAAAGGAAATTGCCCATGTGCGTGTCTCCTCATTGGTTTGCTGAATACACACATACACAGAGAGAGAGAGAGAGAAACCACACACACACACACACACACACACACACACACACACACACAGAAACAGCCTTTCTGCCTGAGTGGTAACCAAAGGACTTAGGATACAGTTGATTTTCCCTTGACCGCTGGGCCATTGGGGGAGGACAGACATCTGGATCACCACCCCCTCATCCAGTTAAAGGCACTGGCTCTGGAGCCAGATGCCTGGGTTCGAATCCCAGCCCTACTGTTTACTGGCTGAATAACCTGGGGCAGGTTACTTACCCCGTCTGTGCTTCAGTTTCCTTGTCTGTGAAGTGGGCACAATAATAGGACCTGTTCCGGGGCTGTTGTGAGGGTCAGTCGAGTTAATATGCACAAAATGGTAAGCCCTCCGGCGACGGTAGCAAGTATGACTGCCTTTGTTCTGATCGTGTTGCCGCGGTACAAGGGTTTGCTCCAGGGGCGCCAGACTGAGGACGGCTCTGCCCCCAGGAACATTTGGCACTGTTTGCAGAAATACTGGGAAGGGTGCCTTTGGCGTTTCGTGGGCGGAGGCCAGGGACGCTGTTCAGCGTCCTACAGTGCCCAGGACGGCCCCACAGCCAAGAACGGCCCCGAAGGGCCACCGTGCCGAGAAACGCTGGTTTAGAGGGAAATGAGGCGGGGTCTGGGCTGAAGCTCGGGCCTCCGCGGGGGGACCTGGCTTCTTGGAGGCTCCTAGGAGCCCGAGCAGCCGCTCTGTCGTCTTCCTGCTGCAGACATCAACGAGTGTGCCCTCGACCCCGACGTCTGCACCAACGGCATGTGTGAGAACCTTCGCGGCAGCTACCGCTGCGTCTGCAACCTGGGCTACGAGCCGGGCGCGGCCGGCAAGCAGTGCGTGGGTGAGCGTGCGCGGCGGGCGGCGGGCGGGTGCGCGGGCCTCCCCCCTCCGCAGACGCCCTCACCGCGCCCTCCCACCCCCACCCCTGCCCCTAGACGTGGATGAGTGCGCGCGCAACAGCCTCCTGTGCGACAACGGGCGGTGCCGGAACAGCCCCGGGAGCTACAGCTGCTCCTGCCCCCAGGGCTTCAGCTTCCGGCAGGACACGGAGACCTGTGAAGGTACAGCCTCCGGGCACACTGCGTGCAGCGTGCACGCACACAGACGCACACACGCTCGAACACTTATGCGTGCTGCGTGCGCCGTGTACACATGCATACACACTGTCAGACGCTCGTGCATGCTGTGTGTGCACACGGACACGCCCAGGCACGTGCTGCATGTGCTGTGTGCACGCACACACTCTCAGACACTTATGCATGCTGCGTGTGCCTACATGCATGCACTCGGGCACACACGCTGCATGGCACACGCACACACTTACACATTGCATGTGGCGTGTACACACAGGCGTACATGCTCAGGCACTTGCACGCGCTGCGTGTGGTGCGTGCACACAGACATGCTGAAAGACGCATGTATGCTCGTTACACACACATTCGCACTCACATAACTCGAAGACCAGTATATTCACGACTCGGTCTCACACAGTTATACACACTCATGGGTGCGTGCACTCAAACACACGCGTACCCCCATGCACACACTCCTTCTCACGTTTTACACACTTGAACTCAGCCACACACAGTCACACCCTGAGAGGCACACACTTGTGCGTGCAGTCACTCAGTTACGCAGACTGGTACTCACTCGACACACACACCCGTGTTCACACTCACAGACGTGCCCATGTAGCTACACACACTCAGGTGCACGCTCTCAGATGCGTGTGCCCACATCCTTATGCTTTCACACACTGAGATGTGTGTTCACACGCACGCACTTGTGCGTGCACACACATGCTCACACGCATGTTCAAGCATGCGCACACTTCGTATCGATGTCCTTATTCCCCAGCAGTCGTGTGGCCGTGCCCCCTCTGCATGACCCCACCTCTCCCTGGGCCTTCTGTCTTCTCTCCCTCCCCCCAGCAGCCCCGCTCGCCCTACTCCGGAGCGACTTCTGTCCCCCACCCTGTCCCATCAGCTGCCTGCTACCCGCTCCCCGGCCACATCCAGGCCTCTCCTCCCTGGGCTTTCCTCCTGCCCCTCAGTCGCGTCCTCTCTTGTGCGGTGACTCCCTTGAGGGCCACTGTTCCCATCGTGTCTGTCCCTCCACGGTGACATGTGTGTGCTCCTGGGACCCCGCGTGTCACCGTGCTTGTCCGAGCGCACAGCACGATTCGGTGCAAGCGTGCCTGTGCGTTTCCGTTCCTGTTCACCCTGCCTGCGTGCGTGTGCCTCCTCCAAGTACATGTGTGGCCACGCGTGTACCTGGGTGCATCCTATGTCACTGGACCCTGGCAGCCCCTGGGGAGACGGGGGTCCTGGTCAGCCGGGGCTTCCCCTCCCAGAGCTCAGGACCCGGTGGGGGACTGTCCTTGCAGACATCAATGAGTGCCTGTCCAACCCGTGTGTCAGTGGTGTGTGCCGGAACCTGGCCGGTTCCTATGCCTGTGAATGCGCCCCCGGCAGCCGGCTGGGGCCGTCCGGCACCGTGTGTCTAGGTGAGAGGCCCCGAGTCCCGTGGAGCAGCCACGACCCTGCTGCCCGGCCCCGCGTCCCACCCTGGGGAAGGCCGGGCTTCTGTGGGTCGACGTGCAGGTGTGGGCTGGCAGGTGACATGGATGGCCGCCTCCCCCGCAGACAGCACCAGGGCCACCTGCTGGCTCCAGGTCCAGGACGGCCGCTGCGAAGCGAACCTGCGCGGAGCCTCCCTGCGGTCCCAGTGCTGCGCCACCCTGGGGGCTGCCTGGGGGAGCCCGTGCGAACGCTGCGAGCCCGGTAATGCCCTGGGAGCCCCCCGGGGGGGGGGGGCTCTTGGGGTCCTCCCGGGCGTGGCCACTGTGGTCGCCTGGGTGCCTGTTGAGAGAACGGGGGTCTGGATAGAGAAAGTGACTCCTGTGCCCACTCTGGTTCTCCCAACCACAGACCCCGCCTGCGCCCGCGGCTTTGCCCGCATGACGGGGCTCACCTGCGAAGGTAACTCCCTGCCCCTCTGTGGTTCACCCCTCCCCGCGAGCTGCACACGGGCCGGTGCCTGTCGTGGGGGATGCCTGGGGTCCTGAAGTCTTTTGAGATCAAGGTAGAGATTGCCCTTCCTTGGGGTCTTCCCCGAGATTCCCCAGCCCCCGAAGCTGGCACTGTCCCCTTTCCGCCTCCCCGAGGACAGCCTGGGTGTCCTGAACCCCCAGCGGGGGAGCTCCAGCCCTTGCCTCTCCCCCTTTTCCACCCCTGCCCAGATGTGAATGAGTGCGAAGTCTTCCCCGGGGTCTGTCCCAATGGGCGCTGCCTCAACACTGCCGGCTCCTTCCGCTGTGAGTGCCCCAGCGGCCTGACTCTGGACACCACCGGCCGCCTCTGCGTGGGTGAGTCCACGTGGGACTGTGCAGGGCTGCCTGCCCTCCCTCCGTGGCCCCCACGCTGGGGACTGGAGACCCCTCCTAGGGACAGAAGGGACTGGGGAGGGGGTCCTCTGGGACCCTCTGCTCCCTGCTCATCTCTCGTTGACGTGTCTTGAAAGACATTTGTTTGGGGGTTTCACCCTTTCACTTACCTGCCCTTTAACAAGGCTCCTTGCTAACGGTAAGCTCTCGTAAAATACTATCTGCAACTTTTATTTATTCTTTCTTGTTACCAAAAAGGTTTACACGGGGCGGGGGGGGGGGGGGGACCTCTAGCATGCCCAGGAATCTCCCTCAGCATCCAGGGCTCAAACACTCACTCTGAATGGCTCCCCGTCAGGCTCAGAGATCTGAGACGTTTTCCCCCGGGGTGAGGGTTTCTCGATGTTGCCACTGTCCACATCTTTAAATAAAAAAAAAAAAAATTTAAGCGTATTTATTTTTGAGAGAGAGACAGCATGAGCAGGGGAGGGGCAGAGAGAGAGAGAGAGAGGGAGAGAGAGAATCCCAAGTGGGCTCCTTGCTGTCAGCACAGAGCCTGATACGGGGCCCGAACTCACGAAACCGTGAGATCATGACCCGAGCCAAAACCAGGAGTCACACGCTTAATCAGCTGAGCCCCCCAGGCGCCTGCCACTCTCCACATCTTGAAGCGGACATTTCTTGGCCAAAAGCATGCCAAGCAAACAGGGCTCTGCCCGGTTTCTCCCCACAGTTGGCTAATAGCCTCCTCGTAGGTGCCTTCTCAACTTTGCTTGGCTTCTGAACCGAGTTTTAGGTGGGTCCTCCCACTGGCCCCCAAATCTAACCAAGGAAAGAAAGGAATCGGGGAAAGAGAAAAAAGCCATCGCATTACAGGACCGGTGTGCTGAATTCAGGGCCCGGTGAACAGGGAGGTGCTGACTCCGGCCCCATCTGCTCAGACGTGACCATTAGCCCTGGGCCAGGGTACCCGTCCCTGTGTGCGTCGCAGGGTTCCCAGAGGTTCTCGAGGTTCTAAAACAAGGTCTCATCTTCAAACTGACCTGCCCGATCATGCATCCCTTCGGGAAACAGAAGTTTTCCTAGACCAGGGGTTCGGCAAACGTTTTCTGCAAAGGGCCAGGGGTAAATATTTTTGGCTTTGCGGACCACAAAGTCCCTGTTGAAGCTGCAGAGGTCTGTCGTGTAGCGCAAAAGCAGCCACAGGCAATTTGGAAACAAAGGATGTGGCTGCGTGTCAATAAAACTTTATTTACAAAAATAGGCGGCCGACCCCCAGGCTTGCAGTTAGGCTCTCTTGGACTCTTGTCTCTGGTCTTGATGGACGCTTATCTGGCATCGGATTGTTCTGAGGGCATCTTGCAGATCAAACACACACTCTGGAGCCAGATGGCCTGGGGTGAACGTGGTTCTGCCTTTCGCCGTGTGGCCGCGGACAAGCTACCTAACCCTTCTGTGCCTCAATTTTCTTGCCTGTAAAATGAACATGATGCTAATATTTTCATCTTGATGTCTATTTTGAGGATTGCATGGGTTGGGGAGCTTAGAACAGTGCCCTGCCCATAGCAAGCACCTTAACACAGCAAGGTATTGCCACTAAAATGTTGCATGACCTTGTTACGGAAGTGTTACCGCTGGGTGATGTAGAATGTCGATAATGGCACTCCCCTTGCGCCCTTCCTGTTGGGGAGGGAGTTTCAGACAGGTGCTGCTGAGGGAGACCTTATCGGCCATGTGACAGCAGGCACACCGAGGCAGGGGTGGGACCCAGTGACCGTCCCTCTGTGTAGACGTGCGCCTGGAGCCTTGTTTCCTGCATTGGGAAGAGGACGAGTGTGGGGCCGCCCTGCCCGGCAAGTACCGGATGGACGTCTGCTGCTGCTCCGTGGGGGCCGCCTGGGGGGATGAGTGTGAAGCATGCCCAGAGCCGGAGTCCCCGGCATTTGCCAGCCTATGTCCCCGGGGACTAGGCTTCGCCAGCCGGGACTTCCTGTCAGGCCGGCCCTTCTATAAAGGTGTGTTCGGGCGCGGGGAGCCTGGAGGATGGGGAGAGGGCACGGCACAGGCAAAGGCCCTGTGGTGGGAAGTGTGTTTGGGAGAGAGCAACGCGTCTGCAGTCAGACGTGTGAAATCTCAGGGGCAGACCCAGGGACCCTGGAGGGGTTTGACTGACATCTCGTGCTCCCGCACCGCAGACGTGAACGAGTGCAAGGCGTTCCCCGGCCTCTGCGTGCACGGCACCTGCCGCAACACCGTGGGCAGCTTCCGCTGCTCCTGTGCCGGGGGCTTCGCCCTGGATGCTCGGGGAAGGAACTGTACAGGTATGTGCCCACCCCGGGGGCGCCTGCAGGAGTGGGGGCTTCAGATCACACATGGGGTCCAGACCCACTCTTGGTCCTGCTGCCTTCTCTGGCCCTTGGGGATTCCGACTGTGAAAGGAGGGGCTGACAAAGGCGACCTCCGGGGTGGGGGGAGTTCCCTGCCCTCCTCTGATGTGCAGCCGCCACACCTCCGTCCCCATCCCTGGCTCAGCTCGGCAGCTCGGGGCTCCCGTGTAGCCTCCGTGACTACAGACGCGGAGGCTGGCCTTGCCCCTCTCTCCCCAGACATCGACGAGTGCCACATCTCCCCTGACCTCTGTGGCCGGGGCACCTGTGTCAACACCCCAGGCAGCTTCGAGTGTGAGTGTTTCCATGGCTACGAGAGCGGCTTCATGCTGATGAAGAGCTGCATGGGTAGGTGGCCGCAGGGCCATTGCGCGGGTGGCCCCGGGCAGGGTGATGCCTGTAGGGTCTTGGGGCTGAGGGGAGGGATGGTGAGGGCGTTGTTGTGATGGGCGAGGTGGGAGAGGCAGGTGTGGGAAAAAGCTGAGACCAGCAAATCTGGGTGCCAGGTGGTGGCATCCCCAAAGGCAGCCGGATGTCGGGTCTGTCATGCAGAGTTGAGTCCTAGGGACCCAGATTTGGGTGAGTTCTCCCAGAGCAGGTGTAGCGTGAGAAGAGGAGGAGGGCCCTGGAGAGAGGAGCCCCCCCTTCCTTCCTTCTTTCCCTCCCTCCCTCCTTCCTTCCCTCCTTCCCTCCCTCCCTCCTTTCTTCCCTCCCTCCCTCCTTCCCTCCCTCCTTCCCTCCCTCCTTCCTTACTTCCTCCCTCCCTGCTGCCTTCCTGCCTGCCTTCTGCTTTTTTCTTCATTCAGTGAACATTTCATGCCCCTCTACTGAGGGGAGCCACAAGGAGCTCAGTAGCAGACAGCCAGGCTCTTGGAGCTCATGACCTGATGGGGAGACAGATGTTGATAAAATTAATCCCTGGAGAAATGCAAAATGGCCACTGTGAGAAGCGCTTGAGAGGGCCACGCGGTAGGGTAGAGTGTGGTCCCCAGGGACATGTCCTGTTCTGTGGGCCTTGAGGTTGTGGCTGAGAGTGGGAGTAAATGTGGTGAAGAGGGGCTGCGAGAGCAGCCTGAAGGGAGAACAGCAGGTGCAAAGGCCCTGGGGTGGGCCTGAGGGGTGGAAGGGGTTTCTGTGCGGTGAGCCAGGTGGAGGAAACAGCAGGTGCAAAGGCCCTGGGGTGGGCCTGAGGGGTGGAAGGAGGTACTCGAGACTGGAGTTCAAGGCAGGGGGTGGCACAGCCTGTTCCTGCTGATGCGTGCACCTTGCCTCCCTGCGGAGTCCTACAGCGTTGCTTCTCAGGGCCTCCTTCAGTGACTCGAGGAGTGTCGGCCTCATGGCCCTGATTCTCCTGAGGATTCCAGCTTCCTTCTTGGACTGACCTGCCCCTGCTCCTCCCAGCGCACACCCCGCTCCCTGGGTCATCAAGCCCAAGCCTCCAGGCTCTCCCGGCTGTGGCCAGGGTGACGGGGCTGGGGACCGCAGGGAGAAGCTTTCCACGAGCCACGCCGCGCCCACCCTGGTCGGTGCCTTCACACCCGCTCTCTCTTGCACACGCGCAGACGTGGATGAGTGTGCGCGGGACCCGCTGCTGTGCCGGGGAGGTACCTGCTCCAACACGGACGGGGGCTACCAGTGTCATTGCCCCCCGGACATGCGCTGACGGCCAAGGGCACTGCCTGTGAGGGTGAGTGTGCAGCAGGCATGCGAGCGAGAGTGGTGTGGTGTGAGTGAGTGGTGGGCGTGTGCACTTGTGCGTGCCCTGTGAGAGTGTGTGCGTGTGTCCGAGTGTCTCAGGGACCCCACGCTGGGTCATCGCCTCTGCTCACACTGGGCCCCCGCCGGCCACGTGCTCCCCCCGCAGATGTCGATGAGTGTTCCCTGAGTGATGGCCTGTGTCCCCATGGCCACTGTGTCAACGTCATCGGGGCCTTCCAGTGCTCCTGCCACGCTGGCTTCCAGAGCACAGCTGACCGCCTCGGCTGCACGGGTGAGACTGCGCCCACCTGCCCCACGTGGGCACCAGCCCCCAGCCCCCAGTCCCCGCCACCGTGGCGGTCCTTCCTGGCCTCAGTTCCAGACCCCACTCCTGCTCCCCACCCCCCGCCCCGTCAGCCCCGTGCTCGAGCCTGCCCTGCCTCCCACAGATATCAACGAATGCCGCACTGGGAACGGTGGGTGTGACGTGCACTGCACAAACACCGAGGGCAGCTACCGGTGTGGCTGTGGACACGGCTACTCGCTGATGCCCGACGGGAGGGCGTGTGCAGGTGCGTGGGATAGGGGATCCAACCTAGCTTGGCCCAGGCGAAGCCGGCCAGACCTGGGATAAGCCGCTGACCCTGTGGCCAGGTCCCCAGGGGCTGCTCCTCCGTCCCTGCCCGCCTACAGCCCAGCCCCCACCTCTGCTCCCCCAGACGTGGATGAGTGTGCGGAGAACCCGGACATCTGCGACGGAGGCCAGTGCGTCAACGTGCCGGGGGGTCACCGCTGCCTGTGCTATGAGGGCTTCGTGGCCACGCTGGACGCGAGGGCGTGTGTCGGTGAGGAGCCAGGACCGTGGGGCGGAGGAGACAGCGTCCGACCTCACACACCAGGCCTTCCCCAGGGGGGTGCGTGGGCAAGACAGACACCGGGTCCCGTCCCCGTCACGTGCAGGCGAGGGAGACAGGCTCTGCAGCAGCATGTGGCAGTCTGTGCGTGGCCACCAGTGCCCAGAGCCGACCACCACGCGCCAGGGCCTGGGGGCTCGGATTCACAGCAGCAGATACCCTGAACCTTGCTCTTGAAGTACGTCTATCGAGCCCCACTGTGTACCTGATGCACGCCCCGCTCCCGGGGCTACGTCTCAAGATTGTCACATGCCGAGGCGTTTTATGCAGAGGGGGGGCGAGCTCGATGGGAAAGGGCGCTCAGAACTGTGTTTTCTGAGACCGCTCGGGGACCGCGGGCTGTTCAGGCCGTGGTTCCCGTCCTCCCCTGGCTGCGGGGCGTCGCGGGGCCCCGGGAGCAGATGCGTCCTGGGTGCCCCATCAGGGCAGCGCTGGGGCCCGAGCGGGGAAGTTCCAGGAAGGGAAGGTGTAATTCTCTCCGAGGAAAGACGTGTGTGCAGCCCCAGCGCAGCTCAGCGTTCCCGATCGCGGGAGTCTTAGGAAGCCCTGAAGCACCTCGGCGCAAATGACACAGGGAACTGTCTACTGCTCCACGCCCTTCTTGCTGCTCCCTGTTGGCGTAAAGGCTCTGAAAAGTCCTGTAGGAGAAAAACCCTAACTCTGCGCGCTCTAACTGTCCTCAGCTATAAAATCCTTTTGGGAACTTGTGCCCAGTGTGTCCCACAGGGTACGCGCTGGAAAACGCGGACGAGACAGCGGTCTGGTGGCGGAACCAGAAACGCGCGCGGTCCCGGAGACGGGCACCGAGAGCCTCCACGCGGGGGAGCGGCGTGGCAGGGCACCCGGCAACGCTCGGGCACCCCCTCCGCCCTCACCTGCTTGTCCTCCTGTCACCCCGCAGACTTGAACGAGTGTGAACTGAAGCCCCACCTTTGCCTCCACGGGGACTGTGAGAACACAAAAGGCTCCTTTGTCTGTCAGTGCCATCTGGGTTACATCATCAGGAAGGGGGCCACGGGCTGCTCCGGTGAGCTGGCGGTCGGTGGTGTGGCACGGGGGGCTCCGAGGGGCCAGCTCGGGGGTCGTGGGGTCCCTGCCCCGTCCCCCGGGGCTGAGCACGGCCAGAGTTCATTCTCCCACATTTCCGCGGGTAGGGCCTCGTGTTCAAGCGGGAACAGGACCCAGTCGGGTGCCCCTGGGGCTCCCCTCTAGCCCCCAGCTCTGCGGGCCCCAGGTGTCCGTGGCAGCGTTCCCAAAGCATGCCAGCCTGATGACGCGACACCCTACGGGGGCGAACGTTTCCACGGTTCGTTAGTCAGCTGACTCAGGCTCCTAGCGCGGTCGTAACAAATTCCTACCAGTCTCAGGGCTCAGAACCGCAGAAACGTATTCTCTGTCCGGAACAGTTCCCAAGCCCAGAAATCTGAAATCAGCACGTCCGCAGGGCTGCGGGGGCTCAGAGGGGGAATCTATCCCACGCCTCTACTTGCCTTCTGGCGGTGGCCAGGAGTCCCCATGTGCCTCGTCAGCGTGTCGCTCTACTCTCTGAGTCTGTCTTCACGTGGGTTGTCCCTGTGTCTGGGTCCAAATTTCCCTCTTATGAGAATGCCAGTCGCTGGATTAGGGCCACCAGAATCCAGGATGACCCCATCCTAACCTGGTTACATCCACAAAGACCCTGTTTCCAAATAACGTCCTGTGCACAGCTTCCGGGCATTAGGACAACACGAACGTATCTTTCTGGAGGACACAAAGATACACTGATGTGGTTATTTTAAGGCGTGTTAGAATCCGACGTTATGTAGCAGCCTCAAATCCATGACTCTTTAGAGCCTGTTGTTGATGTAAAGTTGGCTCTTAAAATACGTTTACCTAACTAACAGTGAGGAAGCATGGGAAGCAATGTTCGGGAACCAGGAGCTCACTTGGGTGGTGGGTGGACATTGCAGAGTTACAAGGGTGAGGCTGACCTGGCTGAGGGTCCGAGACGCCGGTTTAGAAGGAAATCCTGCTTTAGGGCGAGGACGTATGCATTAGGACGGCTACTCTTCAAGTCTACCCTGAGACTCTTAACATTCCTGTTTCAGATCACTTCAGAGGGCTGCTGGGAGTCCTGCCTTTGGGGTTTGGGAGTTTTCCTCCTGGGCTCTGGGTGACGGGGGAA
Organism: Leopardus geoffroyi; assembly: GCF_018350155.1. Taxonomy (NCBI): domain Eukaryota; kingdom Metazoa; phylum Chordata; class Mammalia; order Carnivora; family Felidae; genus Leopardus; species Leopardus geoffroyi. Next base: position 5,822,111 of record NC_059331.1, read on the forward strand.
ACTCCTGAGGTGGGTGGGGGGATTTCTGGGCCAGCCCTCCCCCAGGAGGGTCCTTGTCCTTTCCCTGCTGCTGTAGTATCTCCCTACTCTGGACCCGAAGCCCTATTTCTACAAAGCCCAGGCCTTGTGGGGGTGCCGTGTCCTTCCTCTCCTCTCCTGGTCCAGACCCTCCCGTGACCGGGTCCCTCTCCTTGCAGATGTGGACGAGTGTGAGCTTGGGGGACACAGCTGTGACAGTCACGCTTCCTGCCTCAACGTCCCTGGGAGTTTCAGCTGCAGGTGCCAGCCAGGCTGGGTGGGGGATGGCTTCGCATGCCACGGTGAGTGCCTGGGGGCAGGCGGTCTGGGCAGAGCAGCTGAGGTAGGTGGGGGGCAGGAGGGAGACGGGGCGGTGGGGGTGGGGGTCTGGGCCCAGGGGTGTCTGTGGGGGTCGGACAGGGCCGAGCTTGGAGGGTCCGCCTCCCTGCAGCCCCCCCAATGCGCACACTGGGGGGCCCCGGGCTCCGTGTCCTGCAGACCTGGACGAGTGCACTTCCCGGGAGCACCAGTGCAGCCTGAGGGCCGACTGCCTGAATGTTCCCGGCTCCTACCGCTGTGCCTGCCACCGGGGCTTCACCGGGGACGGCTTCTCCTGTGAAGGTGAGAGTGGGGTGGGGCCCGAGGGGACAGCCACGGGGGCTGGGTTCCAACTCAAACCGATCCCACCCGGTGCACGGCGCCGGGGTGCTGGAGATGATGTGACTTCATCCCCGCGGGGCCACGGGCCAGGCCGAGTCACGGGGTGGGCCGTCTTCTCCCCTGGACTCTGAATGCATGGAGCCTTCTGGATGTGGAGCACAGGAACACTAGCTTACTTCCCGGTGGCCCTCCACCCGGGTCCCGCGTGACCAGGTCTCCTGTCTCCCTGAGTCGGGGTCTGAGTTCCCTGTACTCCCCGGAACCCTGGGTGACCGTGAAGGGTTTGACCGGGGCCCCTTGCCCCTGCCCCGCGTGGGTCCCGGCCAGCTGGCCCCCAGCCCTCTGCCTCTCGGGGTCCCGCAGACAGGGACGAATGTGCTGAGGACGTGGACCTCTGTGAGAACGGGCAGTGCCTCAATGCCCCCGGCGGGTACCGCTGTGAGTGTGAGATGGGCTTCAGCCCCACGGAGGACCACCGCGCCTGTCGGGGTGAGACCTGGGACTGCCGGGCTGGGGGACACAGCAGGAGCAGGCTGCCAGGCAAGGCGGGCTGACCTGGGGTCCCCACAGACGTGGACGAGTGCGTTCTCGGGAACCTCTGTGTGTTCGGGAGCTGCGAGAACCTGCCTGGAATGTTCCGCTGCATCTGCAGTGAGGGCTATGAGCTGGACCGCGGTGGCGGCAATTGCACAGGTGTGGGGTCAGCCGGGCTGTGGGGGTGGGAGGAGGGGCAGGGCTTACTGCCTCCCTGCCCTCAGATCTCTTCTTGAATGTCCTATTCTGGAGGGGGGGGGCTTGTCTGACCCCCATCTCCAGCAGTGCCCCCATTGATCCGTGTTCCCATCAACCTCCTCCGTTGGCATCTATCATCTTCTGAATCAATGCAGTGAATGAATGAAGGTGTACTCCCTCCACTACTATGTATTTAGTATACATAAATGATCTCCCACTTATGTATTTAAAACGGGGGTCAGCAAACTTTTCTGGCAAACGACGAGATAGGAAATTTTTGGCTTTCCAGCCATATAGTCTCTGTCACAGCTACTCAACTGCCTCGTAGCTCAGAAGCAGACACACACAGGCAGTATGTAAATGAGTGGGCGTGGGTGTGTGCCAATAAAACTTTATTTACACAAACAGGCAGGGGGCTCTGGCCCACCGATAATAGCCTGCCAACCCGTGGCTTGAAAGCATGTTCTAAATGTTGGGCTTTGTAGGTTGGCTGCGTGGAACCCATGACACAGGAAACTTTAAAGGGGCAAACCTCCATCCCAAGTGGAACAGAACAGGGAGGAGAGGGGGTTAGACAGGCCAGGGCAGACCCTGGAGGCTGCTGTCCCTTCAGGCTTTCTTCCCAGGGGAGGACATGGCCTCACTCCACAGCCCACATCCAACATTGAGGGCTTCAGCTTCCCGGGAGGAAGGTGGGAGGGAAGTGGATTGAGGGAGGGCTCCCGCTGACAGCATTCCCCACCCCCCCACCAGATGTCAATGAGTGTGCAGACCCTGTGAACTGCATCAATGGCCTGTGTGTCAACACCCCCGGCAGCTACCTCTGCAACTGCCCCCAGGATTTTGAGCTGAACCCCAGCGGGGTGGGCTGTGTGGGTGAGTAAGCCCTTGGCTCCAGCTGGGGATCTGATGGCAGGTGAGCTGGGCGGAGCTCAGATTTACCTGTTCTTGACAAACAGGACCTTTGCCAGCCCCTGATCAGGGCCACTGAGGATGTGTTCTTGCACACCCTTCCACTCCTGGGGTGTGTGTGCACACATGCACACACACAGCTCCCTGCCCAGGGACAGTGTCCCTGTCCATTTGTTCAGACACCCCCTTCTGTCCCTGTGCTCTACACACTCATACATACATGTACACACACAGTCACATGTGTGCACATATACACGTATGCAGAGGCACAGCCACGTACAAGGGTACGTGTGTACACGCAGCCGCCAGGCAGAGCCAGGCACGCATGCGCGCACGGCCGCGAATCAGGGCCAGGCACACAGGCACGCATGCGCACACGGCCGCGAATCAGAGCCAGGCGCAGGCGCACGTGCGCACACGGCCGCGAATCAGAGCCAGGCACACAGGCACGCATGCGCACACGGCCACACGCACAGTTACGCAGAGAGTTGCGAACGCGCGCGCCCTCGTCTCTCCTGCCGCATGCTAACCACCCCTTTCTGTCTGTTCAGACACCCGGGTCGGGAACTGTTTCCTGGACACGCATGACCGAGGGGATGGTGGTATCTTCTGCGCTGCTGAGATCGGGGTTGGCGTCACCCGGGCTTCTTGCTGTTGCTCCCTGGGACGGGCCTGGGGTAACCCGTGTGAACTGTGCCCGCTGGCCAACACCAGTGAGTCTCCGGGTGGTGGTGGGGGACACAGGCGAGCACTCCCCAGGACATCGGGGGTCATCTGTGCTAAGGGAGGGACACTGAGAACCAGAGAGGGAGAGGGACTCGCGCTGGGTCACACAGCATACCTTTAGCAGTTCATCGGCTGTGCCTCCTCGCTCCACGTCTCTCTCTGCCCTCCTTTCCTGCAAATTCTCTGTGTGTTTCTATTCGCTTGCTTCCTCAGTCCGTCAGCTAGCAAACATTGAGAGTTCCTCCATGCCCTGTGCAAGGGGCTGGGGACCCAGAGCAGGATGAACCACAGCACGGCACACTGCCCCTCACCCGTATACCAGTGGTCCCCGGACTGTGGGAGTAGAGCTATTCTGAGGGTTTGTCTGAGACACAGTGGTGGCCAAGGACAGGAAGTGGATAAGGGAAGACTTCTCAGGACAAAAGGCTTAAGTGAGGTTTTGAAGGATGAGTAGGAGTTTTCTAGGCACAGCAGGGGGAAGGGTCTGTGATGCTGTGGGAACAGCATGTGCAAAGGCCTCAGGTTCACACACCTGTCCACCTATTCAGGTGTGTGTGTGTGTCTGTGTGTCTGCGTGTGTCTGTGTCCATGTGTATATGTGATATCCAGGGTCTGTCTTTCAATGGGGAAGATTTGCAGTCACACTGGTCTGGTTTTAGATCAGAAGAAATCACCCCTCTCCACCCCCAGCTGTTAGCACACAGTCCATCTGTTCATATGTTGAATGTGAACACATGTTCACACACACACACACACACACACACACACACACACACACTGCCCCATCTTCCCAGATTGGCTGAAGTCTCTCGGTGCCGAGAGGCTGAGGAGGTAAGGGGATGGAATTGGTGTGGTAGAGGGATGTGGGACCCATTCTGGAGCCCTTTTTGGGAGACCTCAATTCCCATGCCTCCCTTGGGTTTCACCCCACAGCCCCTCAGAAGAACCTGTTTCCTTTGCAGCCGAGTATAGAACCTTGTGCCCAGGGGGCGAGGGCTTCCGACCCAACCCCATCACTGTCATTCTGGAAGGTGAGCTCCGGGCAGACTATCCACTTGCGTACTCAGTGAGCTTTTTCTCATCCCTGCCTCGCCAAAATGCACAGTTGCGGGACAGGGGCACATCCTCCCTCCCCGAGGCCAGGCAGTGAGGCTAAACTGTTCTGTTTTTGGTGAAGTTTTTGTTTTTTCTTTTATCCGTCTCTTCTTCCAACTGTTGGTTTATTGATCCGTCCTTCCAACAACCTATCTATCCACCCATCCATCCATCAATCCCCCATCCACCCACCCATCCATCCATCCATCCATCATCCGCATCCAACCACTCACCCACCCATCCATCTTTGAACCCATCCATCCATCCATCCATCCATCCCCCATCCAGCCACTCACCCACCCATCCATCCACCCACCCATCCATCCACCCACCCATCCATCCATCCATCCATCCATCCACCCATCCATCCATCCATCATCCCCATCCAACCACTCACCCACCCCATCCATCCACCCATCCATCCATCCACTCACCCATCCCCCCCATCCATCCATTCATTCATGCATCCCCCATCCACCCATCCATACATATATTCCTCATTCACACACACACCTGTCCACTCACCCATCCTTCTTTCCCTCCTCCATCCACACATACATACTCCCCCATTCACCCATCTACTCATCTACCCATCCACCCACTTCCTACTCATAAATTCTCCATCCTTAATCCTTCCCCCTTCCCTTCCTTTCTCCCACTATTCTCCCTCCCTTCCTTAATTCCTTCCTATCTTCTGTGCATACATACATCATCCATCTACTCACCTACCCACCCGTCCGTCCATCCATCCATCCATCCACTTATTCATTTTGTTGATTCACTTCTTATTCATCCACTATTTTTTATATCAATCCATCCATCCTTTTTTAAAAAGTAAGCTCTATGCCAACGTGGGGCTTGAACTCATGACTCCCAAGATCAAGAGTCACATGCTCTACTGACTGAGCCAGTCAGGCACCCTTCATCCATCCATCCTTTTATGCACAGAGGGTGATAAGATTGGAGAATTCCATCCAGAGGGAACTATGTGATGGATGGATAGATGGATGGATGGATGGATGGATGGATGGATGGTTGGATGGATGGATGGGAGGGTGGAGTAGGAAATGAAGAAAAAGGGGATGAATTCAGGGTGACCTTGGCTCAAGAGAGGGCAGCCTCCAAGGTGGACCCTGGCCTGAATGCTCCAAATAGCCCACACCTCTCAGGTATTCTTGAAGAGGCAGGACTGGCTCCTCCAGGGCCTTGGAGAACCCAAGGCAGGGTGTGGGTGTCCCCCGAGGCCTCTGCTTGGGTTTAGCGGCCAAGCACGGCTTCTTCACTTCCTGACAGACATTGATGAGTGCCAGGAGCTGCCCGGGCTGTGCCAGGGGGGAACCTGTGGCAATACCTTTGGCAGCTTCCAGTGTGCGTGCCCACCCGGCTACCACCTCAATGAGGACACCCGCATCTGTGAGGGTGAGTATACACCTTCCTCTCTAGCCTCACCTCCTCCTCAGGTGCCGGGGCCTGAAGTGCCTTTAGGGGCTCTACTCACCTGCCTTGCTGCCTGGGGCCCACTGGGAGGGTGGAAAAGGCTTCATCAGAATCCCCCAGCCTGCCCTCTGCTCTGCTCCCTCCCTCTCACTTCCTGCCCCCTTGGAAATGGCCTGGCTTTTCTATGGCAACCACTCCCTTCCTCCTTCAGGCAAAAGCTGACCAAATCCCAAAGCTGAGAGTGGGAAGGGACAGACACAGAAGGAATAGCCACACCATTCCTTCAAACAGCGCTCTACCTGTCTCCTTCCTCCCCTCCTTTGGGCATCACAGTAACGACCAACAGGAAACTGGTGTTTGTGACTGTGTGTCACCCTCACACTGAGCATCTTCAGTTGTCATTTGTTCAGTCAACACAACAGCCCCGTGAGGGGGATGTTCCATTTAGGATCCCATTTTTCAGATGCAGAAACTAAGGTTCAGGGAGATTAAGTAACTTGTCCAGCTAGTAAGTGAGCGAAACCCAGCCATTCTGGTCCTTGAGACTGAGCTCTTCCAATGCAGTATACTAAGTCGGTCCGTCCACCCACCCATCCATCCATCCATCCATCCATCCACCATCCATCTATCCACCATCCACATATCCATCCATCCATCCATCTATCCATCTATCCACCACCCACCTATCCATCCATCCATCCATCCACCATCCATCCATCCATCCATCTATCCACCATCCACCCATCCATCCATCCATCCATCCATCTATCCATCCATCCACCATTCACCTATCCATCCATCCATCCATCCATCCATCTATCCATCTATCCACCACCCACCTATCCATCCATCCATCCATCCACCATCCACCCATCCATCCATCTATCCACCATCCACCCATCCATCCATCCATCCATCCATCCACCATCCATCCATCTATCCACCATCCACCCATCCATCCATCCATCCACCATCCACCCATCCATCCATCCATCCATCTATCCATCCATCCATCCACCACCCACCTATCCATCCATCCATCTATCCATCTATCCACCACCCACCTATCCATCCATCCATCCATCCATCCACCATCCACCCATCCATCCATCCATCCATCTATCCATCCATCCACCACCCACCTATCCATCCATCTATCTATCCATCTATCCACCACCCACCTATCCATCCATCCATCCATCCATCCATCCACCATCCACCCATCCATCCATCTATCCACCATCCACCCATCCATCCATCCATCCATCCACCATCCATCCATCTATCCACCATCCATCCATCTATCCACCATCCACCCATCCATCCATCCATCCATCCACCATCCATCCATCCATCTATCCACCATCCACCCATCCATCCATCCATCCATCCACCATCCATCCATCTATCCACCATCCACGTATCCATCCATCCATCCACCCACCTATCCACCCACCAATTCATTCTTTCTTTTCCTTTTGACGATATTAATTGAACACCTACATGTAGCCAGACACCAACACCAACACACAAGGACAGAATACGTATCTTTTCCCTTGGAGCAGTGCTGTTTAGAAACTCAAGGAAATAGGGAAGGAAGGAAGAGGTCTAAGATCAAAACACCAACCTCCATTGTACGTGGAAGCGGTAGCTGTCACAGCAGAATCAGAACCTAAATACTTGAAGAATGTTTTGTTCCTTTCTGCCTCCCTGTCTCTCAGGACATCAAGGAAGAAAGAGAAAGGTCCGATCAACAAATAAAAGTCACAGGGCAGGGAGCCTTTAACCGGATCACTGGCCTTGGATGTGTAGCCTTGCTGCGCTAGAGGTGCATTTAAGGGCTGCAGTTCTGTGCGGTAGCATAGAATCCTATTCTCCAAAGGGCCCGCACTTGGCTTAATGCTTTGCTGTCACCACCTTGAAACTCTTCGTGGGTCTTGAACAAGGAAGCCCCAGTGTTCATCTTCCACTGGGCAAATTCTGTAGCTGGTCCTTGTCAGATAGTTTGTGTCACACCCGGAATCGCTGGGCTGCATGGTGATTCTGTTGACTACTCTGTTGTGTTTGAGGAACTGCCCGACGGTTTTCTGCAGTGGCTACAGCCTTTCACATTCTCACCAGCAATGTACAAGGGCCCCGGTTTCTCCACATCCTCACCAACACTGGTATTTTCCATTGCTCAAAGTTACACTGTCTAGTGGGTGCAAAGTGGCATCTCATTGTGGTTTTGATTTGCATTTTTCCCCGATGACTGATGACTAAGGAGCATCTCTCCACGTGCTTACTGGTCATTTGTATGTCTTTGGAGTAGTGTCTGTTCAGGTCCTTTGCCCATTTTTAAACGGGGGTTGTCTTTTTGTTGCTGAGCTGTGAGAGCTCTTTCTGTATTCTGGATATAAGACCCTGTCAGATACATAGTTTGCAAATAGCTTCTCCCATTTTGTAGTTGTCTTTTTGCTTTCTTGATGGTGTCCTTCGATGCACACCAGGCTTTAATTCCGATGAAGCCAAATTTGTCTTTTTTTTTTTCCTTCAGCTGTGTTTTGGTGTCCTCTAAGAATCCATTGCCAAATACAAGGTCATTAAAATTTACCCCTATGTCTTTTTTGTTTGTTTGTTTGTTTTTGAGGGAGAGACAGAGTGCGAGTAGGGAAGGGACAGAGAGAAAGGGAGACACAGAATCTGAAGCAGGCTCCAGGCTCTGAGCTGTCAGCACAGAGCCTGACGCGGGGCTCGAACTCATGAACTGCAATATCATGACCTGAGCTGAAGTCAGACGCTCAACTGACTGAGCCACCCAGGCGCCCCGACCCCTATGTCTTTTTTCTGAGAGTTTTATCATTTTGGCTCTTATATATTTAGGTTTTCCACTTATTTTGAGTTATTTTTTGCCTGTGGTGTGAGAAAGAGGTCCGACTTCGTTCTTTTGCCTGTGGAGATCCAGTTGTCCCTGCACCACTCGTTGAAGACACCCTTCTTTCCCCATTGAGTGGTCTTGGCTCCCGTGTCAAAAGTCATGTGACACACGATTTCCTTCTGGACTCTCCGTTCTATTCTGTTGATGTATATGTCTGTCTTTCGCCCGTACCACACTGTCCTGATGACTGGAGCACTGTAAGTTTCAAAATTGGGAAGTGTGAGTCCTCTGACTTTGTTTTTCTTTTTCCAAGATGGTTTTGGCCAGGGGAGGTCCTATGTAATTGCACGTGCATTTAAGACTAACTTTTCCATTTCTGCAAAAATGAAGGCATTGGGGTTTTGATGGGGATTGCATGGCAATTCTAAATTGCCGTGGGGAGTATTGCTGTGTTAACAGTATTAAATCTTCTGATCCATGTACGCAGGAGGTCTTTCCGTTTCTCTCAGTCTTCTTTAGTTTTTTTTTCCGTGATGTTTTGTAGTTTTCAGTGTTCACCTCTTGTGTCTCTTTGGTTAAATTTATTCCTAAGCATTGCATTTTTTGGACGCTGTTAGAAGCAGAATTTTTATTTATTTATTTATTTATTTTTATTTTATTTTTTAAAAGCTTTTTTTAATGTTTATTTACTTTTTAATTTTTTTAATCTTTATTTATTTTTGAGAGAGAGAGAGAGAGAGTGCGAGCAGGGGAGGGGGAGACACAGAATCCAAAGCAGGCTCCAGGCTCTGAGCTGTCAGCACAGAGCCCGACGCGGGACTCAAACCCATGAAACGCCAGTTCGTGACCTGAGCCAAAGTCGGACGCTTAATCAACTGAGCCATCCAGGCACCCCGAATATTTATTTATTTTTCAGACAGAGAGACAGAGTGCGAGCAGGGAAGAGGCAAAGAGAGAGGGAGACACAGAATCGGAAGCAGGCTCCAGGCTCTAGGCTCTGAGCTATCAGCACAGAAGCTGATAAGGGGCTTGAACTCGTGAACTGTGAGATCATGACCTGAACTGAAGTCAGATACTTAACTGACTAAGCCACCCAGGCAACCCCCCCACCAAATTTTGTTTAATGTTTGTTTTTGAGAGAGAGACAGCATGAGCAGGAGAGAGGGAGACACAGAACTCAAAGTAGGCTCCAGGCTGCACGCTGTCAGCACAGAGCCCAGTGAAGGGCTTGAACCCACAAACTGTGAGATTATGACATGAGCCAAAGTCAGATGCTCAACCAACTGAGCCACCCAGGTGCCCCAATATTTATTTATTTTTGAAAGAGAGATAGAGCGTGAGCAGGGGAGGGGCAGAGAGAGAGGGAGACACAGAATCTGAAGCAGGCTCCAGGCTCCGAGCTTCAGTACAGAGCCTGATGCAGGGCTTGAACCCACAAACCATGAGATCACGACCTGAGTCAAAGTTGGACCCTTAACTGACTGAGCCACGCAGGTGCCCCATTAAGACTTTATTCTTAAGTGGGGCACTTGGGTGGCTCAGTCAGTTGAGTCTCCAATTTTGGCCTGGGCCATGATCTCACCTTCCGCGGGTTTGAGCTGCACATCGGACCCACTGCTATCAGGCAGAGCCCACTTCTGATCCTCTGTCCCCTCTCCCTGTGCTTCCCCCACCGGTGCTCGCTCTCTCTCTCAAAATGAAGCAAAACTTCTACTTGTTTAAAAAAAAATGATTTTATTTTTAAGTAATCTCTACACCCAACATGGGGTTGAACTCACAACCCTGAGATCAAGAATCGCACACTGCACAGATTGAGCCTGCCCGGCGCCCCTTTGTTCTGTAGATTTTTTAGGATAGCTTACATATCAGATTCCATGGTTGTTGTAAGTTTTTGACTGGATTCCAGACTCCTGCAAAAGTTGATTTTGTCAGTTTTCGCCAGCTTGATAGTTTTGTGCAGGAGTGGAGGCTGATGTCCCATACTCTGCCATTTTTGGTGATAATGCTAATATTCCACTATCTGTTTTTATATAGCTCACTAGCTGAGAATGCTTGTTACACTTAAAAAATAATTCTTAATGTTTATTCATTTTTGAGAGACAGAGCATGAGCAGGGGAGGGGCAGAGAGAGAAGGAGACACAGAGTCTGAAGCAGGCTCCAGGCTCTGAGCTCTCAGCACAGAACCCGATGCGGGGCCAGAACTCATGAACCCCGAGATCATGACCTGAGCTGAAGTCGGACGCTTAACCGACTGAGCCACCCAGGCACCCCAGGTCATATTTTTGTCTTAATAGAAGTGAGGTCAGGAGCGCCTGGGGTGGCTCAGTCGCTTGAGCATCCGACTCTTGATTTTGGCTCGGGTCATAATCCCAGGGTCATGGGATCAAGCCCCACACTGGGTTCCATGGTCAATGTGGAACCTGCTTAAGATTCTGTCTCTCTCTCTCTCTCTCTCTCTCTCTCTACCTACCTCTGGCTCTCTTCCATGCTCACACACGTGCTCGCGCTCTCTCTCTCTCAAAACAAAAAAAAGTGAGATCATAGTAAGCTTTTTCTTTTTTTTCATTTAACACCATGTCGGATCTTTCCCTGTCACTGAGATGCCTGTGCTTTTTAAGCTAATCTTGACACTGAGCTCAAGACCATAATGAAGTGACTCTACCAGGTCTGGGGTTGGGAGTTACCCAGACAACTGCTAGATGCTGTCCCTCCCTCCCCTGCAGACATCGACGAATGCTATGCACACCCGGGCATCTGTGGCCCCGGTACCTGCTACAACACCCTGGGGAACTACACTTGTGTCTGTCCTGCGGAGTACCTGCAAGTCAACGGTGGCAACAACTGCATGGGTACAAAGTGTGATGACTGGGGAGATAGGCAGTTGTGGGAAAAGCACTTGGGTGTGGGAAGGACTCCTAGGAGTCTCCAAGCCTTGGAAGAGTGTGGAGAGCTGTGTGTAGGGGAGTAGAGAGCAGGAGGGTGAGTGTATTTTTGAGTTGCTGGTCAGTAGCAGAGAACAAGATGCAGGATTTGGGGGCCCAGGGCTGTCATGAATGGTTGTCCAGGTTGTGCACTGCCCAACAAAATCTAAAATGTAAAAGGCACCCCATGTGTGTTGGGGGAGAGGCATCAAGCCAGTATTTTTCAGCTGGACCCGTGAATGAGTTCCCAGCCATCTGATGGCTCTCTCTTCCTCTCTTCTTCCCCTCTCTTGGCTATCTTTTACCCACACTCCTCTTCCTAACGGAACTGCAGACATGAGGAAGAGCATTTGCTTCCGGCACCATAACGGCACGTGTCGGAATGAACTGGCCTTTAACGTGACCCGGAAGATATGCTGCTGCTCATACAACATTGGCCAGGCCTGGAACAGACCCTGCGAGGCCTGCCCCACCCCTGCCAGCCGTGAGTGCTCTCCACACCCCCGCCCCTGCCCCCTTCCTTCCAGCTTCCTCCTTTTTAGTGCAGTATTTAAGGAGGCGCACCTTGATTGGGGCGCCCAGATTAGCTCTCATCCTACATTGTTCTGATGAGGGCTAAGGAGTTGAAAATACGTCCTAGGTGGCGTATGGAAAGCATCCGTCTTGGGGTGGGCGAGGCATCCTTCCTTGTATGTTGCAGATTTGGGGATTCAAAATGGATCAGTGAAGCTTACGTTTGTGGTAAAGGTCCTCGGAGACTCACAGACTGTTTTGGGGGGAGGGTCAGTGAGTACCTGGGGCCAGGGAGGAAAGCAAAACTGGCTGGAGGCACCAGGGGCCCCATGAGCAGGGGAAGGTGCAGCCCCGGGGAAGCTCTGGGAAAAGCTGCTGAAACACTGTTTGGGATGAAGAAGGGTATTGCGGGCAGGGAACAGCACGAGCAAAGGGCTGGAGGCAGAACTGAGCAGCAGACCGTGCTGGCAGCTGGAAAGAGAGCTGGTAGAATGATCTAGCAGCCAGCCCAGGAATCAGAAAGAGCCGCAGGAGTGGGGCAGTGATTGAAAGTGGACAACAAGGACGTTCCCATATGCTATGGGCTGAATGTGTCCCCTGCTAAACTCACGCGTTGGAGCCCCGGTCCTCAGGGCAGTGGTGTTAGGAGGAGGGGCCCTGGGGAGGGGATTAGGAGGCCCCCTGAATGGGATGGGGGCCGTTTCGAGAAGACGTGTGTGGGAGGCGATCTCCACCATGTGAGGACATAGCAGGAAAACAGCCACCTCTGAGCCGGGAGGCGGGAGCCGGAGCCGGGAGGCGGCTCTCACCAGACCCCGAGTCTGCCGGCACCTTGGTCTTGGACTCCCAGCCTCCAGAACCGTGAGAAATACGCATCCGCTGTTTAAGCCACCCGGTGTGTGGTATTTTGTCATGGCAGCCCCGGCTGACGGAGACCAATAGTTTCCTCGGGCCGTGGCAACAAATTGCCACAAATTTGGTGGCTTAAAAACCCCAGAAATTAATTTTCTCCCAGTTCTGAAGGCTAGAAGCCCGAAGCCAAGGTGGCAGCGAGGCCGTGCCCCCTCCAGAGGCTCCAGGTTAGAGTGCTTCTTTGCTTCCTCCAGCTTCCGGTGGCTCTGGGCGTCCTGTGTTCCCGGCTTGGAGCTCTGTCCCCCATCTCTGCTTTCGTCTTCATGTGGCTTCTTCTCTCCAAGTGTCTGCGTGTCTCTCCTTTTCTTACAAGGACACCGGTCATTGCATTCAGGGCCCACCCTAAGCCAGGGTGTCCGCATCTTTTCTGGGTTGCATCTACAAAGACCCTGTTTCCCCAGATGGTCACACTCAGAGGTTCTGGGTGGACATGAACTTGGGGGGCAGTGGGTGTCCATCCCGTGCGGGGCAATGGAGAGGGGGTCGTTACTGGGCATTTCTGGGTGGTGGGCCTGGTCTGCGTTCTAGGTAGCAAGAACGGGGCAGACCTGAGCTGTGCAGGCTGGGAGGGAGCTGCAAACAGCCAGCTCTGGTCAAGAGACTGTCAGGACAGATCACATGTCACCCTTGGTTTGGGTGCTGGGACTTAGGTACCTGCTCGGATCTCGTGCACCTGAGTCTGAGGTGCAGGTGGCGTAAGACGAGGCAGAGGTCCACACTGGCCGATGACGCAGGTAGAAGGCCGAGTGACGGCCAGGGCGGGGACCTGGGGAAAGGTGGCAAGATGCCGCTGCCTAAATACCCGCCCGTGTCCACCTGGCGGGCCCAGAGACACCTGCCCCACCTGGGAATCGCGGTCTGGTAGGCGGCATCTCAGCATTGCCAACGGGATGCAACTAGGCAGGGTGGGCTGCCCCGGGGAAGCCCAAGGGTGGCGCCATCAGCGGCTGGTGCCAGTGTGGCGGGTCAGAGGGAGCCCATGGGAGCCTTCCCTGTGGCCGCCCTGAGTCCTCGAGGCTGGAGTGGGCTCTGCTAGGGAACAGCAGAGGGAACAGCATGTGCAAAGTTCCCATGTGGGATGGATGGACCGTGGAGAGCAGAGCCCCTCCAGACGTGTAATGAAATCAGTGCAACGGGGGGGCAGGAATCGCTGCTGGAAAGGCAGGGCCGGGGGGTGAAGGTCTTGAAATTCAAACTGAAGAGTGCCTGTTCCGGAGAGGGCAGTGGGGTGTGGTCAGCGGCACTCGTGCGTAGATGAGAGAGGTCGCGTCTCTGCCTCTCTGTGTTGGAAGGTCACGCCGCGCGGGTGGGTGGCTGCCTGTAGCTCTTCCAGTGCTGGTGAAAGCGGGTGGGAGGCAGAGAGACTAGTTGTCAGAGGCCGGGTGAGGGCTGGGCTACAAGGGTTGGAGGAGGCCATGGGCGGGGATCAGGAAGAGGAGGGGGTGTCCTTCCTGGGAGCCTGCAGCCCCAGCACCCTCTGCCCTGTCCTCCTTTGCCCAGTGGACTACCAGGTCCTGTGCGGAAACCAGGCCCCCGGCTTCGTCATTGACATCCACACGGGGAAGCCCCTTGGTGAGTGACTGTGTCCCCCTGCTGACAGCCTCCAGGTCCCTCTGTCCCCAGGGCCCTGACCTCCCCCTTCCACCCACCCCTGCCCCATGCCCACACTTCTGCCTTCCCAGACCAGGCCAGGAGTCATGTCCCCGAATAGTTCCCTTTATTAAAAAAAAAGTAAGAGTATTTTTATTGTTATTACTCATTTTTAAAAATTCTGATAACCTACATATAACATGAAATTTACCACCATAACCGTTGTTAAATGTCCAGTTCAGCGGCATCAGGCACACTCACACTCGCAGGCAACCATTCCTACCATCTGTCTCCAGAACTTTCCGTCGCCCCACACTGAGACTCTGTCCCCATGAAACACGGACGCCCCTGCCCTCTGCCCCACCCCTGGCTCCCAGCATCTCCACTCTGTCTCTGTGGACGGGACTCCTCTAAGGACCTCCTGTGAGTGGGGTCACGCAGGACGTGTCCTTCTGTGACCCAATTTCTGTCACTGCACGCGGTGTCCTTCAGTCCGTCCACGTGGTGGCAAGTGTCAGAATGGCCTTCCTTTCTAAGCCAAACAAGGTTGTGTGCAGTTTAATCCCTGGAAGGCCACAGCTCAGCTGTGTGGTGTGGAACTGATGAACCCACTTCAGGCTGTTTTCATCCCAATAAGGATGTGTTCTCCTTATTTTAAACAACCGGGGCATGGCAGATAAGATCTGCTTCCCCTGCAGTTACCACATCAAACCTAAGTCTCCTTCACACTCCCAAGGTTCCCATGCTGTATGCCCCGAGGATTTCTAGATCCTTCTTCATGCATTTCAGTATACATAGAGGTCCCCATTGAGAACGCACGGCATTGTTTTCTGGGGAGTTTGAAATTTTCTCATTCTGTAATTCCCTGCATACTGGTTTGCGACTCACTTTTCTCCGGCCACCAATGAGCCGTGAAGACCCAGACACGTGACTGACTGCAGTGCCCCCCTCTTGTCCTGCTTTGTAGTATTCCACGTGTGGACACGCCCCAGGTCACCAGCCAGCCCCCCATGGATGGGCACTTAGGCTGCTTCTGGATTCCCTTTTTATACAGTTGGCCCTTGAACAGCATGAGGATTTGGGGCGCAGAACCCCATGCAGTTGAAAATCTGCATATAACTTTTGACTCCCCCCTCAAACTTAACTAGTAGTCTACTGATGACCAGAAGGCTTACTGATGAGGTCAACGGTAGATTAACACGTTTTATATGTTACAGGTATTGTATACTGCATTCTTACAATAAAGTAAGCCACAGTCCATAAAATGTTACTAGGATACCTATAAGGAGGGGTGCCTGGGTGGTTCAGTCAGTTGAGCATCGGACTTTGGCTCAGGTCATGATCTCACAGTTCATGAGTTCGAGCCCCGCATTGGGCTTGCTGCTATCAGCCCAGAGACTGCTTTGGATCCCCTGTCCCTGTCTCTCTGCCCCTCCCCAACCTGTGCTCGCTAAAAATAAATAAACATTCAAAAAAAAAAAAAAAAAAGGAAAACACGTTTATAGCACTATACTGTATTTATATAAAAAATACACACAGCTGAGTGGCCCTGTGCAGTTTGAACATGTGCTGTTGAACATGTGCTGTTTAAGTATCAACTGTATAGATAACAGCTTTTTTGGGGTATAACTCACATACCGCACGCCTCGCCCATCTTAAGTACAATTCAGTGGTTTTCCGTGTCTTCACAGAGCTGTGCTGCCATCACCACTAAGTTAGAACATTTTATTTTTAAGTTTATCCATTTATTTTGAGGTGGGGGAGGGGAAGAGAGGGAGAGAGCGAATCCCAAGCAGGCTCTGTACTGTCAGCACAGAGCGCGACGCGGTGCTTGAACTCCACGAACCGTAAGATCACGACCTGAGCCCAAACCAAGACTGGGCACTTAACCGACTGAGCCACCCAGGCACCCCTACATTAGAACGTTTTCATCACGCAAAAAGACACCCGGTCCCCGTGAGCAGACACCCCCCCCCCCCCCCCCCCCGTTCCCCCTCAGCCCCCGGCAACCCTGTTCTGCTTTCTGTGCCTATGGATTTGCTCTTCCGGGCATTTTACATCAGTGGGATTGTACAATATCTGTTCCTGCATCTGGTTTCTCCCACTGAGCATCGTGCATTCAGGGCTCGCCCACGTCGTAGTGTGTCAGTGCTTCACCCCTTTTTAAGGCTGGGTTACGTTCCGTCATGCGGATGGACCATGGTTCGCTACCCATTCCTCTGCTGACGCTTCTGGTTTCTTGCTCAGCATTGTCCCAGGACGCCCCCCCCCCCTCCCAATGTGGCTTCCTGATCTCGCAGGGGCTGTTGATCCCGGCAGACCCCTTGAGGCAGAGGCAGACTCACTGGGCTGCGGCGAACGTGTTTTCAGTTGAGAGACGCTCACCCCCCTCTGTTCTCTGTCTTTCGTCCCACATCCTGATCTCTTTCTGGTGTCAGAAAGACTTCAGCTGCCGCAGAATTTTTCCAGTGTGCTCGTTTGTGGCCACCCCTTCTCCCAGACTGCATGGCCCCCTGGCCCAGGGTCCCCAGGTGTTCCCTGGGGCTGGGCTGCCCCTGACGGCCGACGTCCTCCCCAGACATCGACGAGTGTGGGGAGATCCCCGCCATCTGTGCCAATGGCATCTGCATCAACCAGATCGGGAGCTTCCGCTGCGAGTGCCCCGCAGGCTTCAGCTACAACGGCGTGCTGCTGGTCTGCGAAGGTGCCACCTGCCCGGCCTCCCCAGCCCTGGGTGGGAGGCTCGTCCCCCACCCCATGCCCTCTGGACAAGTCACTTAAGCTCCATACGCCTCAGTTTCCCTTTCTGTACAGTGGGGCCGATGCCTTTCCAGGGGGCCTCCAACCCACATAACCAGCCTCCCTCTGGTTCTGGCCACTTCCGGAGGGATTCCCTGCTGCAAAGCCCGGGGCAGGGTTTGGGGTTGGGACCTGGCAAGGAAGCCTCCCGCACTCCTGCCTGTCGGTTGTATCCCGCAGACGTGAACGAGTGTGCCGGCGGGGAGAGCCCCTGCCAGCAGAACGCCGACTGCATCAATATCCCTGGCAGCTACCGCTGCAAGTGCGCCCGAGGGTACAAGCTGTCGCCGAGCGGGGCTTGCGTGGGTGAGCGGGGACCCCGGCACGCTGCAGGGCAGGGAGCCGAGGGGGTGGGCTGTGGGACCTGGCGGGCAGGGACAAGCTAGGCTCCGCCCCTGTGACTTGAGTAGGGCACGGCTCCATCCGGGTCTTTCTCCTCGGCTGTGCCATGGGGTGGTTGGGGATGCCGAGCACCTGTTAATTGGGGGCTTGGAAGAGGGGGGGATGGGAGCATGGTGCTGGCAGCAGCTTGAGCGGGGGCTTCCAGGCAGGTTCCGGCTTCCCCATCACCGCACGCAAGAGCTCGGCAAACGCCAGGCGTGTGTGTGTGTGTGTGTGTGGGCGTGTGTGGGTGTGTGTGGAGGTGGGGTTCTGGGGACACCACACTGCCTGCCCTCCCCCAGGACGGAATGAGTGTCGGGAGATGCCAAACATCTGTAGCCATGGCGACTGCGTGGACACCGAGGGCAGCTACACTTGCCTCTGTCACCGTGGCTTCCGGGCCTCGGCGGACCAGACTCTGTGCACCGGTGAGCGTCCCTTCCTGTTCCACCCCGGAGAGCCAGGCCGCCAAGCCAGAGGGACCTCAGGTGCACACGTCCCCTGTGAGGGCAGTGCTTTCATCCATCTGGTTCACAGACAGACCCAGGTTTGAGTCCTAGCACTTAAGACCTTGGATATATGACCTTTATTCACCTCCTTGTGCCTCGGTTTGCAAAACAGGAGTGATAAATCGTTTCAGGGGCTCTTTCCAGCCACCTCCATCCCCCCCCCCCCCCCAGGGGTCACTGCCCATCCATCCGGACAGGGCTAGGTGCAGGAGAGGCGGGCTGGGTCCAGCCAGGCCCTCAGTCCCTGAGCCGCCTGATGCCCTGGGTGAGCCAGGCGGGGCTTGGGGGCTTTGCTCTGGCAGACGTCGACGAGTGTGACCGGCAGCCATGCGGAAATGGGACCTGCAAGAACATTGTTGGCTCCTACAACTGCCTCTGCTTCCCTGGCTTCGTGGCAACACACCGTGGAGATTGCGTCGGTGAGCCCCTGGGCCGGCGGGCAGGCCTCATTGCCCCGCCCTGAAAAGTGGGTCCTTAGCTTGAGGGCGCCCCTCTGAAATAAAGGGTCTGGCCCCAGGGATCCCTTCAGAAAAACAACCCCAGTGGTCGGTGCTCCCTCTAAAATAGTCAACCACAAAATTTCCCACCCCACCCCACGGTCAGGCGTCAGGGGGTCTCTCACTAGAGCTTACGCTTAGGGCGACGGCAGCCGGTGGACAGTATAGAGGACACAGCACAGACCTGGGTGGTGTGATGCTGCCACCTGGGTGCAGTGGTTCAAAACATGAATTCCAAAGTCAGGCAACATGAATTCAAATCCCAGCTTTGCCACCTGGCAGCTGTGTGACCCCAAATGAGTCGTTTTACCTTTTACCTCTCTGGGCTTCAGTTTCCTCTTCTGCAAAAAGATTAATAGTAGTACCTACTTATGTTAATGTTAGACCAAACAGACAGTAATAACAAGAAATGTTAGCAGAGATGGAAAAAGATATCATATAAAGAGACCAATTCCTTGAGAAGACATAACAACCATAAATACATATGCATCTGACAACAGAGCTTCAAAACATACAAAGTAAAAAATGACAGAGCTGAAAAAAAAAAAAAGATAAACCCACAGTTACGGTTGGAGACTTCAACGCTTACCCTCAGTAGGAGAGGGGACAAATAGAAAATCAGTAAGGATAGGGAAGATCTGAACAACACTGTCAATCACCTAGACCTGGTCAGTATTTATACAACATTCCAGAACACACATCCTTCTCAAGTGCACCTGGACATTTACCAGGAAAACCCATATTCTAGGCCATAAAACAAACCTTAGAAAATTAAAAAGACTTTTAGTCACACAAAGTAGGTCCTCAGAATGTAAGGGAAGTAAACTAGAAACCAATCACAGAAAGACATCCCCAAAAATCCCCAAATATTTGGAAATTAAACAGTATATTCCTAAAGAATCCGGAGATCGAAGAAGCAATCATAAGGGAAGTCAGAAAATATTTTTGACTTAAATGAAAATGAAAACACAACAAAATTTGTGGAGTTCAGCTAATGGAGTACCCAGAGGCAAATTCATAGCTTTAAGTGCTTGTACTAGAAAATACTGCTATCTGCCTCATTGGATAGTTGGATATACAGAGCCTAGCACATGAATACATGATAAATTGAAGTCCCTGCCATCAACTTAACTTCATTGTGGACAGAGTGCAAGGGAGGCTCAGAGCCCCAGGACTACGGGTGACCCCATCTGCCCATATCCCCTCTGCAGACATGGATGAATGCACCACCCTGGTGGGGCAGGTGTGCCGATTTGGCCAGTGCCTCAACACAGCTGGCTCCTTCCACTGCCTCTGCCAGGATGGCTTCGAGCTCACGGCTGACGGGAAGAACTGCATAGGTGAGTCTCGCCTTGGAGTGGGGAGTCATCTCTGCCAGCGCCTTGCTCCAAGTTGACCTGCAGTTCATACTTCCAAGTGATGACGGTTCCATTTCATAATCATGCACTTATTTTAAGGTTTAAAAGGAAATACAACTAGCACATCACATCCATGTTTTCACAGGATTTGTGGTTTAGGGTAAGGCTGTCTTAAAAACCTGAGTTTTCAGGGCACCTGTGTGGCTGAGTTGGTTAAGCGTCCGATTCTTGGTTTCGGCTCAGGTCACAATCTCGCGGTTCATGAGTTCAAGCCCTGTGTGGGGTTCCGCACTGAAAGCACAGAGCCTGCTTGGGATTCTTTCTGTCCCTCTCTGCTCCTCCCCTGGACACACTCTCTGTCTCTCTGTCAAAATAAATAAACTTTAAAAATGCTTTTAAAAAACCCTAAGTTTATGGGGCGCCTGGGTGGCTCGGTCAGTTGAGCGTCCAACTTCAGCTCAGGTCATGATCTCACAGCTCATGAGTTCAAGCCCCGTGTCCAGCTCTGTGCTGACAGCTCAGAGAGCCTGGAACCTGCTTCGGATTCTGTGTCTCCCTCTCTCTCTGGCCCTCCCCTACTCACGCTTGGTCTCTCTCTCTCTCTCAAAAATAAATAAACTTTAAAAAAAAAATTTTTTTTAAAAACCCTAAGTTTTCTGAAATAAAGAATAGTCAAGGTGCTACATGGATTACACAGAAATCATGAAGGGGGTCTGTAAGTGGCTTAAGATTAAGGGCCTTGCTCCTTCCCTTGGACACCACATAGCTTCACCTATAACCCCCACTTTAGGATCCAGAATATCCTTCCCAGGCTGTCTCTTTTTTCCTGAGTCTCAACGCTTCCCCTGGACCCAGGAAGACTTGTTCTGGGGCCCTTGGTCATCATGCGGTGACTACAGGTGCTGGTCCCAGTCCCAGGTGAACCCCTGTCACAGGCTGGTGCTGGGACCCCTCGTCTTCCTCCCCCCAGACACCAATGAGTGTTTCAGCCTCGCGGGAACCTGCCTGCCAGGCACTTGCCAGAACCTCGAGGGCTCCTTCCGCTGCATCTGTCCCCCTGGCTTCCAGGTGCAGAATGACCGCTGTGTCGGTGAGTGTCTCTCTGGGCCTCTGTTTCCCCATCTGTGAAATGGGAATGCCAGCTGGGGTCTTGGTGAGGGTGGAGGCGTCCTTAGCACAGCACCCAACACAGCTGTGTACACAACTTCTGTTACGAGGATTATTTCGGATGTTCGGCTCAGGGTCTCTCTCTGGGGCCCAGAGGCTTCTTCTTCATGGATCCTACAAAATGGACATGGGTGTGGGCTTGCAGGGCCCAGAGAACTCCTCACTCTTGGTGGGTGGTGGTCAGGGACCAGTCTGGCCCGAGTTCCCCCTGGTGTAAGTCCCTGTCTGGGTGACTTTGTACCGAGTCGGCTACTCTGGACCAGTCTGGCCTAGGCAGGTGGGCTAACCTAGATCAGTCTGGACCCTCTCTTCTGATCTATTCTCTCTGGGCTCCCCTAAGTACAGTGTGAGCTAACCTCATCCAGCATAAGGTAGGTTTATCCGATCCTGGTTAGCTTTGTACTCGGTCAGTCTCTAAAGATGAACTTTTCCTGACCATGACCCCTGTCCTGGAGATACCTTCTAGGAAAGACTCCTCCCCCACCCCCAACACAGCCCAGCTGGTGCTCTGGCTCACTGCATCCCGAGGGCCCCTGGCCCGTGTCTGTCAGTTCTCGGACCCTCCCGGGCTGGGCTGCCACTCTGTCCGCCCCCTCCTCCCCCGACAGCTGAGGCTGTCCTACCCTGGCAGAGGTCCTGCCTGCACCCCACCTAGCTCGTGTCCCTGCCCCCCCAGACATCGACGAGTGCTTGGAAGGACCCAACCTCTGTCTCTTTGGCACCTGCACCAACAGCCCTGGGAGTTTCCAGTGCCTGTGCCCACCTGGCTTCGTCCTTTCTGACAACAGGCACCGTTGCTTTGGTGAGTCTGTGGTTCTCTCTTTGAGAAGAGGTGGAAGGTAGGGCGAGAAGAGTGGGGCCACCCCGAAAAGGGGGCTGCAGTTTCCTGCATGGATCTCCAGGAGCTCTGCCCAGGCAGAGGTGCTTCCCGGCATTGGTGGGGTTTTTCTAGTCCAAACAGCCTCTGCGCCAGACAAGTCGCTTGCACGGAGGGCTATCCTGGTCCAGTCTGGGCTAACCTGGTCTCCTGGGCTTTGGTTGTCCTGCAGTGGCTGCGGTTGCCCTCCGTGGGCTGGCCTCACCTCAGTAGGCCAGCCTTGTCCAGTGTGTGGGCTAGCCTCAACCAATCCGAGCCAGCATCGTCTCTCCCCGGTTAGGGGCAGCAAAGCAGAGGGCAGGGCAACCCAATCAGTGTTTGTTGTTCAGACCCCAACCTGCCCTTGAGGACTTCTCAGGCTGTTGGGAGTCCAGGGCTGATGAGGGGAGTCCACGATGATGATTGGGGGTCTCATGTCCCAGGTCCTCTGGCTCTCTGGAATCAGTTGCTTCCCCTCTCCAGGAAGGGGCTTTCTGAGCCACGAGTAACTGGCTGAGTGTGCTCCCCTTGGCACAGCTGTGGATGTGGGGTGTCACTGGAAGGGATTCCCAGGGGTCCAGCAGAAGCCCCAGGGCTGGCCCTCATTGGCCCGGTGTAGGTCACATGTCCATCTCGGAGCCAATCACCACAATAGGGGGGGTTCTGATTGGCCACTTGGTAGGGTCTGGGCCCCCCATTCTCTGGGACCGGGGTGATGATCAGGGCACTACCGATGACCTTTCTAATGTTTCCCTGGGGGGGGGGTCACCCCACAGACACGCGGCAGAGTTTCTGCTTCACCCACTTTGAGGCCGGGAAGTGCTCTGTGCCCAAAGCTTTCAACACCACCAAGGCCCGGTGCTGCTGCAGCCAGAAGCCTGGAGAGGGCTGGAACTACCCCTGTGAGCTGTGTCCTCAGGAGGGCAGTGGTGAGCTTCCTGCCCTGTCTCCCCTTAGATTCCGCCTAACGGCCCACATCTGTTTGGTTTCCTACACATGCTCGGGGCGGGGGGCTCTAGGGGCCGCAGCAGCCCCCGACCCTCACCCCCTTCCCTTCTTGGCATCCAGCTGCCTTTCAGGAGCTCTGCCCCTTCGGCCACGGGGCGGTCCCAGGCCCAGATGACTCTCGGGAAGGTGAGCCCCTTGCCCACGGGCCAAAGGCCCCCCGCAGCCGCCTGGCCCTGTCTGGGCTCTGTCTGTCCCCCGTTCCCAAGTCTCAGGCTCCCTCCTTGCCCAGTGGGTGGCCCGGACCGCACCGGCCTGAAGGGGAGGAAGAGACCCCCGAGTGTGGCCGGGGCGTGACCGATGCCGTGTCTGGCACCCCCGCCTCCCGCAGACGTGAATGAGTGCGCGGAGAACCCCGGCGTCTGCACTAACGGCCTCTGCGTCAACACCGATGGGTCCTTCCGTTGCGAGTGTCCCTTTGGCTACAGCCTGGACTTCACAGGCATCCGCTGTGTGGGTGAGTGACCAGTCCGCCCACGCACCCGGAAGGAAGGAGCGGAGCAGACAGGGCAGAAGTCAGTTGCCCACTCAGGCCAACCCACTGAGCACGCGCATCCCGCGTGCAGCCCGGAGTTGCGCCAGATCAGGCCCATGTGGTCGGTGGCACTCAGGGGGTGCGGACAGGATAATGTGGAGATAGTGAGGACAGGAGGCTCTCTGCAGGTCCTGACCGCTCCCTTCCCCCCTACCCCAGACGTAGATGAGTGTGCCGTCGGGCACCCCTGTGGCCAAGGCACCTGCACTAACGTCATCGGAGGCTTCGAATGTGCCTGCGCCGACGGCTTTGAGCCCGGCCCCATGGTGACCTGCGAGGGTACGACCCTGCCTGCCTCTGGGCTGTGTGATGGGGGGCATCGGTGGCTGGCCTGAGGGCGGGGGTGTGGATCCCGCAGGCAGACCCTGCCCAGCCCGCCCCTCCCCTGGCCTCCCCAGACATCGACGAGTGCTCCCTGAACCCCCTGCTCTGTGCCTTCCGCTGCCGCAACACTGAGGGCTCCTACGTGTGCACCTGCCCGGCCGGCTACGCCCTGAGGGAGGACGGGGCCATGTGCAGAGGTAGGATGTGCAGGAGAGGCGGGCGGGGCCCCGGGCTCCCCATGCCTCGATCCTGGAGAAGACCGGGAAATGCGAGCCTGTGCCCAAGGGGGAGCACCAAGAAATGGAGTGAGGGCAGCACTGAGGCAGTGAGGTGCCTCTTCTGTGAGTGGTGCTTCTGTCGTCATGAAAATGGGGGCTCCAGTCTTAACAGGCCAGTGGTTCTCTGGTGGCCTCTGCAGTGGCTGCTGGGCTCTCCCTGAGCTGAGTAGGACCGTGAGGGCTCTTACTGTGTCTCCCAGGGGACATGTGGTGGTGATGCCTGAAGACCTTTATTTTTCATGTTTTTATTTATTTTTAAGAGAACATGAGCAGGGGAGGGGCAGAGAGAGGGGGATAGAGGATCTGAAGCGGGCTCTGTGCTGTCAGCAGTGAGCCCGACGCAGGGCTCGGATTCACCGACTGTGAGATCATGACTTGAGACAAAGTCAGACACTTGGCCGACTGAGCCACCCAGGCTCCCCAACAGTTTTGTGGTTTTTTTAATGTTTTATTTATCTTTGAGAGAGAGAGAGAGAGAGAGAGAGAGCATGAGCAGGGGAGGGGCAGAGAGAGAGAGAGAGAGAGAAGGAGAGACAGAATCTGAAGCAGGCTCTGGGCTCTGAGCTGTCAGCACAGAGCACAAGGCGGGGCTCAAACTCACAGAGATCATGACTTGAGCCAAAGTTGGATGCTCAACCGACTGAGCCGCGAGGCGCTCCCTGACAGGTTTTTAAAAAACGTTTATTTATTTCTTTTGAGAGAGAGAGCAGGGGCAGGGCAGAGAGAGAGGGAGAGAGAGAATCCCAAACAGGGTCGGTGCCATCAGCTTGGAGCCCAAGGAGGGGCTCGAACCCGCGAACCATGAGATTAGGACCTGAGCCGAAATCAAGAGTCAGATGCTGGACCAGCTGAGCCCCCCGGGCACCCCTGGAGACAGTTTTCATTGTGACAGCTGGGTGTGGGGGCTGCTGCAGACATCGAGTAGCCAAGGATACTGCTGAATATGCTACAGCACACAGAAAGACCTTCCACCACGAGGAAGTTTCTGGTCCCAAATGTCCTTAGTGTCGAAGCCGAGAAACTCTGGGCTGGGACTTGGTCCCTCCAGGGCTGTCTCAGGGTTAGCGTTCCAGGGACCATGTTTAAGGCCGGACGGACTCACTGACCCTGACGTGGGCAGGGGGACGCAGGTGTTGGGACAGTCCCGACCCCTCAGCTTCGTACTTTCGGTACCCAAGGGCACAGAGGGAAATGGGACCTGGGCCCCCACGGCCTGCGGCCAGGCCGTGGGGCGCCTGACCTTGGCCCCCTCTCTCCCTGGTCATCCGCAGATGTGGACGAGTGTGTGGACGGTCAGCAGGACTGTCACGAGCGGGGCATGCTGTGCAAGAACCTCATCGGCACCTTCGCCTGCGTCTGCCCCCCAGGCCTGCGGCCTCAGCCTGGCTCCGGGGAGGGCTGCACAGGTATGGGTGTGCTTGGGGGTGCAGGGCCCCCCCGGGGGAGACGAGTCAAAGCAGGAGAATGTGGCGGGAAGGGAGCGTGCAGGGCGAGGGGAGGCTGGCTGGCGGGGCTCCGGCCTCCCCACCGGCCTCATCCCTCCCGCCCCAGATGAGGACGAATGCCACGCGCAGCCCCGCCTGTGTGCCAACGGCCGCTGCGTCAACACCGCGGGCAGCTTCCAGTGTGACTGCGACAAGGGCTTCCAGCCCAGCCCCGCTGGCACTGAGTGCCACGGTGAGTGTGGCCACGCACGACGGGTACAGCTCTCCCAGGCCAACCCCCGCCCCCGCCCCATCTCAGCCATGCCCCTGCCTCGGCCTGGAGCCGCAGGCCAGCCCCCTCGAGTCCCCACCAGCCTCCTCTTCCTCACCCAGTCCAGGCTCCAGCCTGTCCTGTCCACTTCCCTGGATGTCCTCCATCTGCTCTGTCCCCGCTGTCTGTCTGTCCGGCCCACTGCCACTCACACCTCCTCCCTAGTGTTCCCTGGCCCCCGTGCTGCCCTTGACCGTCCGTGCTGTCCGCGGCCACAGGCGTCTCCTGACCCTACGGGTCTGCAGCTTCTGCCTCGGCCTCGGCCCCCGGAGGGCATCTGACAGTGCTAGGTGACAGCGGTCTGGAAGATTGCGCCCCGCACCCACGCACAGCTGTGTCGGAGGCACCTGGGAGCCCTTGCTAGACTCTCGGTGCCGCCGGACCCCGGGGGGAAGGGGGCCCTGGACGGCAGGTGCCTGCCACCCACCCGCCCGCCCCATTCTCTGCAGACGTCCGGCGGGGGCCCTGCTTCTCCGAGGTGCTGCAGGCCGCGTGCCAGGCTCGCTCGAGCAGCGGTGAGGCCGTCACTAGGGCCCAGTGCTGCTGTGGGGGCGGCCGGGGCTGGGGGCCCCGCTGCGAGCTCTGTCCCCTGCCTGGCACCTCTGCCCACGGGACCCTGTGCCCCCACGGCTCAGGCTACACCGCCGAAGGCCAAGGTGGGTGGGGCGTTTGTTCTCGGTCGTGTCTGTGTCCCAGAGGGGGCTGGGGTGTGCGAGCCAGTGCGAACCGGACCCCGTTCGTTGCTGTGCGCGTGCATGAACTCGGGCGAGCGGGTGAACAGGTGTGTGAGCCGATGTGTGTGTGTTCTTTGTTCTCTGCGGGCTCGTCGGGGAGTGTGTGAAAAAGGGTGCGGACCGGCGTGCATTCACTGGTGTGTGTGTTGTGCGTGCCGGCCGCATGAGGAGCATGTGCCGGAAGGTGGGTCCGTGTGCTTTGGATTCCAGAGAGTTCCACGAGGGCGGGTAGGTGTGCGAGCGAGTGTGAGTGACTGCGTTCACGAGTGTGTCTCATCCAGCGTGTCAGCGAGGGTGGGACAGGTCACCCCAAGCGAGCAGCGGTGACCCCCAGGTCTGACGAGGGTGTGTCTGGGGGGGCGGGGGAGACAGAGGAGCCGCGGGGCGTGTGTCCCTGTGATTCTGCAGGAGCGTCGGCCTTGACTGGTGTGCAGCGTGTGTGTGCCTCTGCCTGTGCTTCCGCGTTTGTGTGCGTGTGCCCTGAGGTGTTGCAGTGAGGCTGCGGGAGGGCGTGTTCCCCGTGCCAGGTGCTTTCGGGGTGTAGCGAAAGGAGCTGCATTAGTGAGTCCGGGGCGGGACTCACAGCCTCGGGGAGGGGTCCCTGGGGTCAGGCGGGGCAAGTAGAGGCTGGCCTCGCCCCGGGGGAGAGGGCTGCGGGCCAGAGGGTGGAGGTGTGCCCCAGGGACCCGAGGGAGCCAGCGCAGCTGAGCCCTGCTTGTCCCCAGATGTGGACGAGTGCCGCATGCTCGCTGACCTCTGCCCTCACGGCGAGTGCATCAACAGCCTCGGCTCCTTCCGCTGTCGCTGCCAGGCTGGGTACGCGCCGGATGCCGCTGCCACAGCCTGCCTGGGTGAGCCTCCCGCCCCCATCCCCTGGCCTGGCCCAGCCCCGCTCCCTCTGCACAGCACCTGGCCTGCGCTTCCGGCCGAACCCGGGAAGCAGAGCATCCCCAGTCCCGCCCCCAGCCCCGACCTCATTTGGGCAACTTTCCTCCTGTTACTTTGTGCATCCTAAGATTTTCGGTTTCGTCGTGTAGCAGGTGTTCATTGAAGTCAGGGGTCAGCAAACTCCCTCCAGCTCAAGGGCCTAGTCCGGCCCTCCACTTGTTTTTGTTGATAAAGTTTTATTGGCAGCCATAGCTGTTTGGTTTCCTCTCCCTCTGCGGCTGCTTTCCTGCCACAGAGACAGAGCTGCGTAGTTGGAACCGAAACCATGTGGCCTGCAAAGGCAAACATGTTTAATCTCTGGCTTTTTACAGAAAAAGTGTCCATTCCTTGTATAAGCCCATAGATTCTGATTGGTTCGGGCCTGGGAAGGAGGCCTCAGCAGGACCTGAGTGGAGACCCCAGCCCCTGATCCCCGGGGGGGACATCTGTCTGACACCAACCCCCCCCCACCCCACATGCTACCAACCCTCTAGATGTAGATGAGTGTGGCCAGGCACCCACACCGTGTACCTTCCTCTGCAAAAACACCGAGGGCAGCTTCCTGTGCACCTGCCCCCGAGGCTACCTGCTGGAGAAGGACGGCAGGACCTGCAGAGGTGATGTCCCCCCCCAGGCCCTGTGGGGCTTCGTCCCCGACCCCCCGGGGATGCCCGGGCACTTCCCCGGCCGCTCACCCCTGGGTCTTTCCCCTGGGAAGCCCCCGGCCCCGGGGGGCCCTGCCCTGAGCCCGTGGGGACATCTGTGCTGCAGACCTGGACGAGTGCTCCTCCAGGAACCACAACTGCCAGTTCTTCTGTATCAACACCGTCGGCTCCTTCACCTGCCACTGTCCCCCCGGCTTCACCCAGCACCACCAGGCCTGCCTCGGTGAGTCCTTTCACCCCTCCCAGCCCCTGGCACGTGACGCTGGCCTTCGCTCACTTGTTCTGCAAATAAGCAGCAAGCCCCACGTGTGTGCCAGACGGCGGGGACACAGAGGGGGTCAGAACAAAGCCCCTGCTCTGTTGGTGCCCACATCCTGCCAATGCCTAGGACTTCGGTCTCCTTCCTTGCCCTAGGGACCTGGGAGCAGGAGTCCCTCTGACCTCAGCCCAGGACACTCACCTTTGCCCCTGACCGGTCCCTGATGGGTCTCTCTCCTACGGTCTCACGGGGTCCAGAGCAGAAGTTGGTTCAGAAGCCAGAGTTGCAGGGGCAACTGTCACTCCCATCGCTTTTTAGTGTCTCGTGGCCTGGGAGAACCAGACCTCCCCTGGGGGCCAAGCCCAGCCATGGGTGGCCCCATTCAGGCTCCCACTAGTCCACTCAGCCCACACCTACTGTGACCTACGGTGGACCAGGCTGTGCTCTGGCCCGGAGGTCTTTGGACTCCAAGCCTCAGGTCAGGCCTGCCCAGCCCCCTACTTGCTTCTGTTAACAGTTTGGTCGGCACACAGCCACGCCCATTCATTTGCATAGGGTCTGTAGTCGCTTTTGCGCTAAAATAACAGAGTCAGAGCCAAGTTGTTGCCACAAAGTCACACATACCTCCTAGCTGTCCCTCTACAGGAGCCGTTTGCCTCTCCCTGTTCTAAACCCTGAAGGTGCAGCAGTGAACACAGGAGGCAAGCTTGCTGCCGCCATGGACTGTCCCTGCTAATAGGGACTCCGAATAGACACAAACAGCAAAGGGGCGCCTCAGTGGCTCAGTCAGTTAAATGTCCGACATCGGCTCAGGTCATGATCTCGAGGTTCATGGGTTCGAGCCCCGCGTCGGGCTCTGTGCCGACAGCTCAGAGCCTGGAGCCTGCTTCAGATTCTGTGTCTTCCTCTCTCTCTGCCCCTCCCCTGCTCCTGCTCTGTTTCTCTCTGTCTCTAAAAAACAAATAAACATTTAAAAAAATTTAAAAACAAACAGTAAGCTAACACCATAGCCTGTTGGAAAGTGATGCATGGCATGATAGAAAGATAAAGTGAAGCAGAGTAAGGAGATCAGGAAGGCTGCAAGTTTTCCACTAGGGATCAGGAGAAGCCACATCCAAAGGGACTTTTGTACGAAGAGCTGACAGAGGTGAAGGAGGGAGTCACGTGCCCATCGGGGGAAGGGCCTTCTAAGCCTTGAAACAAGATGCGTTTCTCTTTTTCTGCACATTCAAGTTATCTTCCCTGCTTCCTAAGATGAGCACACTTAATGTGGCATCTGTATGAGTTTGTAGCTGTTTGCACGTACACATGCGGGCCCGTGTGCCAGTGCAGACACCCAGCAAGCTCCCGTGGGACTTCTCTCTCTGGAACAGAGTTGAAATTCTCAGCCAGGCTCCCCACTGCGTAGTTACCAGGGATCGAGGGCTCCAGATCATTCACAATTCACATCTGTATAGCCTATACTCCTGGTGGGTGGTCTGAGGCTAACTAGATCAAGGGTCTGCAAATTTTTTCTGTAAAAAGCTCTAAGGTTGGGGTGCCTGGGTGGCTCAGTCAATTAAGCAACTGACTTTGGCACAGATCATGATCTCACGATTCGTGAGTTTGAACCCTGTGTCGGGCTCTGTGCTGACAGCTCAGAGCCTGGAGCCTGCTTCAGATTCTCTCTCTCTCTCTCTCTCTCTCTCTCCCTCTCCCTCTCTCCCTCTCTCTCTCCCTCTCTCCCTCTGCCCCTCCCCAACTTGCACTCACTCTCTCTCTCTCTCTCTCTCTCTCTCTGAAAAATAAATAATAAACATTAAAAAAAATAGCCTTGCCATTGTAGGCCAAAAGCAGTCATAGACAACATGTCATAAATGAATGGGCATAGCTGTGTGCCAATAAAATTTGTTTATGATAAACAGGCGGTGGGCCAGATTTGGGTCTCAGGGCCTCTGTTTGCTTATGATTAAACTAGAAGATCAAACTTATATGACCACAGTATGCCCCCCTGACCCTTGGCCTGCTTTGTGGATGCAAGGGAAAGAGGCCATAGTCGTGCCGGAGGCCTCTCTCTGGTGAAATCCTGGCAGGAATCCAGGGCTAGTCTCTGTGGCCCCTCAAAGGACGGCTCAGGCATGACGGATGACACCAGCAGCAGATACAGGAGCCACTCTGGCTGAGGAGCCCAGGTCCCTAGTGTCTCTCATACTCAAGAGAGATCCCAGGTCCCCAAAGGGAGGTGTCTGGTGTCAATCTTCATTCCCTAGGGAGCCAAAACGAGGGTTCCCCCCGCCCCACCCTGGAGATGCACTGTTCACTCCCTAAACTCCCAGCATGGGCCATTAGCACGGTAGCCACACTGTCTGGTAACCAGCCCGTCTCTGCTCGCACTGCTGGCACAAAACACCACAGACTGGGCAGCTTGAACGACAGACACTTGTTGCACGCGGTTCTGGAGATTGGAAGTCCAAGGCCAGGGTGCCGGCCTGGTCGGTTTCTGGTAAGGGCTCTCCTCCGGCTGGCAGATGGCTACCTTCTCGCGGTGTGCTCCCATGGCAGGGAGACCAAGCTCTCTGGTGTCTCTTCTTACAAGGGCGCTAACCCCGTCCTCAGGACCCCACCCTCACGGCCTCATCTAAACTGAAGCCCCTGCCGGAGGCCCCACCTGCAAACACCATCACTCTGTGGGGTTAGGGCTTCAACATACGAATCTGGAGTGGAGGGGGGACAGCCACTTTCAGTCCATAATCCAGGCTGACATGTCATGATGGTCCGGTGTCCGCGAGGACAGAGTGTACTGTTACCCCCAGGAAAAGGGGTTTTGTTCATCTTTGAGTCCCGTGCTGAGCACTGTCCCGAGCCCTGTGTGTGACTGGATTAATCTCCCAAAACCGCGGTGAGGGAGGTGTTACCATCTCTGTGCTACAGCTGGGGAGACAGGCCCACAGGGGGTAAGTCAGCCACCCCGGGCCACACAGCTTTGAGGTGCCGCAGACAAGATTCAAAGGAAGTCGTATACGTGCTTCATCTCAAACGTTCAAGGCAGTTCTGTGATGTGGGAGCCGCTACGGATCTCATTTCACAGAAGGGGAGACTGAGGCACGGAGAGGGCCAGTGACTCGCCCGGGAGCTGGGTAGGCCCAGCATTGTGGTGCTGGCCGTGAATCCCCTAACCGCTAGGCTGTCCTGCCCGTTCCCTGTCCTCTGCAGACAACGACGAGTGCTTGGCCCAGCCTGGCCCGTGTGGCACCCGGGGGCACTGCCTCAACACCCCGGGCAGCTTCAGCTGTGAGTGCCACCGAGGCTTCACCCTGGACAGCTCAGGCCATGGCTGCGAAGGTAGAGCTGGGCTTTGGGTGGGCTCTGGGCCTGGGCTGTGGTCCCCAGGGCCACCGGGCGAGCCCTACCACCCGGTCTCTGTCTCGCAGACGTGGATGAATGTGACGGGCCCCATCGCTGTCGGCACGGCTGTCAGAACGAGCTGGGGGGCTACCGCTGTGGCTGCCCCCAGGGCTTCACCCCGCACTCCCAGTGGAGCCAGTGTGTGGGTGAGTGTCAAGGGCCCCCCATCAGAATCTGTTGGGAGCAGGCAACTAGGAACCGCCCCCACCCGGGATGTTGGGATAAAGCACAATGACCTAAAGTGCTTCTGGGCCGGCCCGGGAGGTAGTGAGGTCCCCACTGCTGGGGAGACTGGGGAGTCGGGGGGCTGCAGATAAAGCATGGCCAGGTTCAAGCCCATTTCCTTGGGAGTGGTGGCCTGGAGGGCCCAGCTGAGAAGGATTCTGAGTCAGCACGTGTGAACACTAGGAAAGAGTTCTGCGATTGATTGGTGATGCCTGCCGTGGGTGTGGCAGTAGCAGATGGGAGTGTGTGCTGTATCTTTGCCTTAGCTGCTCTGGAGGCCCTCAGTTTGGGGGTCTAGCCTGTGCCCCAGCCTCCTCCATCGCATACTTCTCTTTGTGCTCCAAGCCCTCCTAACGACAGCCTCGTCCTTACCGCCTCCATTTGTGCCTTCCGGACAGTCTGGCTTTCGCCCTCTACCCTTGGGCCCACTCTCTCCAGGCGCCTCCACCTCCGCTGCTCTGGGCACTGCTGCCTGCCCCTCCCAGACGCTCTCCTCCCTCAGCCTCTCTGATTGACGTTGCCTTCTCTCTGGTTCCTCCTCCTCCCCTGATGGTGGGTCCTCAGCTAAGTTTCCATCTTTCCCCTGCTGTGTGGCGTTCAGCCCCTGGGGACCACACACACACCCCTTTGCCTCTGCTGCCGGTTCTCCTTCTCAGCCTGCTTCCCCCTCTGCTTTCTCATTTGCTCACTCCTTCTGCAGTGGGCTGTCCGGGGTCTGTCTTGCGTCAGGCCCTGTGGATACAGAAGTGGGCCAAGTAGCAGACTCTTGTCTAGTTAGTGGTGGGGACAGGGATGAGTTAGGCTCATGGTTCTCAACTGGGAATCATTTCGCCCCCTTGGAGACGTTTTGAAGCGTCTGGGATACATTTTGCTCGTCACGCCTGGGAGGTGGGAGCTCCCGGCATCTAGTGGGTGGGGGCCAGGGATGCTGCTTAATGTCGTGTGGTACACAGGACAGCCCCCACCACAGAGAATGGCTCGGTCCCAGATGTCAGTAGTGCCAGGGAAGAAACCTCGTTCGAGATCATGCCACCCTTTAGGATTTCTGGGAAGTTCCAAGAAATGCTTGGAAGGAGAATTACAGGGCTAGGGCAGACCTAGTCCCGGGGCTAATGGGGAGCCTGATGGAGGTTGACTTTGACCCTGGGCTCTGGAGGAGGAGCCGGAGTTAGTGGGTGGAGATCAGGAGGGCTGTGGGCGGGGGGCCTGGGGGTGCAGAGGCCACCCCCTGCCCCCCGCGTTTCCTCTCCCCCCTCCCCACTCACAGACAAAAACGAGTGCGTGCTGTCGCCTGCGGCCTGCGGCAGTGCCCCCTGCCACAACACGCTGGGTGGCTTCCGCTGCGTCTGCCCCTCTGGCTTTGACTTTGACCAGGCCACGGGGGACTGCCAGGACGTAGACGAGTGTGCCGCGCAGGGCGGCCCCTGTAGCTACGGCTGCGCCAACACCGCCGGTGGCTTCCTGTGCGGCTGTCCCCAAGGCTACTTCCGGGCTGGGCAAGGGTGAGGGGCTTGCGTAGGGCGGGCACAGATTCCCAAACCCTGCGAGAGCACACGCACACGCACGCACGCACACACATACACACAGGTGGGCCCGTGTTCACATGCATTTTACACACGTGTGCACGGAGCCCTGAGCACAC
This sequence comes from Leopardus geoffroyi, assembly GCF_018350155.1. Taxonomy (NCBI): domain Eukaryota; kingdom Metazoa; phylum Chordata; class Mammalia; order Carnivora; family Felidae; genus Leopardus; species Leopardus geoffroyi. The sequence continues at coordinate 5,855,785 of NC_059331.1, forward strand.
GTATGGGTGTGCATACAAGCTCACACCCGATTCTGGCATAATTACCTTCGTGGCAGATGAACCCACCCGGTAGATGCACACTTCTCTGTAACACACTTGAGCACACGGCTCACACGGATGCCAGCACGCCTGCGGACCCCTCCGCAATTGCATATCTCAGTGTGCACATGTGTGCACATACACAGCAGCATCCTGGGGTGTGAGCAGGTTCGCACCTAGGCCCAGGTCAGCCAAGGGATGCGTGCACACAAGCGCACATCCCTTGTGTGGGCACGCGCAAAGGCACGGCCACACATTTACACACCAGCACCTGCCCCCGTGGGCAGTGAGGCTCAGGGTGGGGGCTGGAGGGGCTGGCTGGGGAGATCCCGCCAGCCTGCCCCTGAAGGCCTACCGCCACCTTGTCCTGGCCCAGGCACTGCGTCTCTGGCCTGGGCTTCAGTGCCGGGCCCCGGGAGACACCAGGAGAAGAAGAACTGATTTCATCTGAAGCCTGCTATGAGTGCAAGATCAACGGCCTCCCGCCTCGTGACCGGCCACGGCGCAGCGCCTACGGCGGCCACCAGGTCAGGAGAATGAAGGGATAGGAAAGTTGGGTCGGAGGGGCTCTCGCTATTAGATTAACTAAATATGAGTGCATTGCTTTGCCTTCTTTTCCCCTCTTGTTTCTTCCCCCCCTTTCCTGGAAAAACAGTGGCTCTATATGTCATCCCACTGTTACAAATATTTTCTGTAAGCTTCGCAGGGGTAGGGCCCTGTGTCTGTAAGAGTGATGGGAGTGGTTGTCGGGGCTCCTGGGATGGGCGCCAGCAGATCTGGGCAGAGGAGGGCCCGGCGGCCCCATGGCTTTGCCTGCAATACTCACAGACTGCCAGCAGGTGTCAGCAAGGGCACGTGTCTGCGCAACACGCTGGGGAAGGGCGGAAGTGTCCAGAACCCAAGGGCAGGGAGACAGGAATAGCTTTCACTTTAACACAACAAGGGAACCACCCCTCAATATGTAAATTAGGCGAAACCAACACCAAGGAGAAGAAAACACAGATAACCTCCTGTGGGACTGGTTACGTCACCAAGCCCGGGCTGGCCTGCCATTGAGGCCCCTGGCTTATTCAGGGCCCTGTCCGGCTGCCAGGACCAGGAGCGCACTCACAGCAGTTCACATAAAGAGGGGTTTGTCATAGCACACAGGGTGCTCTCAAAGAGCCCAGAGGCAGGAAGTGCAGCAACCCCCACCCCCACCCCCACCCCGGCACCGGAAAGCAGCTCCTCTCTGGTGCAGCCAGGTCTTGTGTTTCTCACTGTGGCGGCTTCAGCGTCGTGTGGACAAGTGGCCGCCTATCTGCCCGTCTTTGCTTTCCCCTGGGGAAGCCGCCTCCGCCGTCACGCCTCTGTCTGTGGCCCAAGCTGGCGGTGGGCCTTGTGATGGAGGGCCAGATGGAGGTCAAAGGCGGAGAGTGCCCCAGGTTGTCCTCCGGTTGAGAGACTGGCTGAAATGTCTCTGCCGTGACCCCGTGGTCCCCTACCCACTGCGTTCCGACGCTCCCCGCCTCTCACCGTCCTCTGCCTGGTCTTTCTCCACAGGTGAGCCTGGCCAGCCTTGACTCAGAGGCCCCACTGACCTTGGGCCTGAACCTCTCGCGCCTGAGCCAGGCCGAGCGCATCCTGGAGCTGCAGCCAGCGCTGGAGAGCCTGGCGGGACGGGTCCGTTATGTCATCGCCCGTGGCAATGAGCGAGGTTTCTTCCGCATGCATCACCTCCGTGGCCTCAGCTCCTTGCAGCTGGGGCGCCGGAGGCCCGGGCCTGGAACCTACCGGCTGGAGGTGGTGAGCGTGGCAGGGCCCTGGGGCACCTGGCCGGAGGGGCAGCCGGGACCAGGGGGCCGGGCCTTGCGGCTGAAGGTGCAGCTACAGCTGCTGTAGTTGGAAGGACACCCCCCCCCCCACCTCCTGGCAGACCCCAGGCCCCTCCCGCAGCCCCCGCTCCGGACTCACTGCATGGGCCCTGCCCAGTCCTTGCCTCGTTCGGCAGGATTTGGAGGAAACTGAGGTCACCGAGCTCACCACACACCGCAGGGAGCCCCCCGGGGTCCCTGGTGAAGCCCTGGACTCAGCGCGCCCCGGCGCCCCCCGTTCGTCCTCCTCTCCAGAGCTTGGGACGGACCGACCCTGCCAGCAACGGGGTCACTGACCGGGAGGAGCCCCGGAACTCAGGAAGAGTAAAATGCTGTGCTGCGACCTCAGGCGAACCCAGCCTCTGCCCAGGGGGACCCCAACACTCAGTCTCCCCTAGAGACGGCTGGAAGCTGGCGCACGCACCCTCCTTCTGCAACAACCAGGGTCACGGAAGGGCCTGTGATTCGCCGAGTCCGGTCAGCCTCAGGCTTCCACTTCTGCACTGCACCGCGGCTCACCCCCGGGGGTCGATGGGACATGGAAACGGACAGCTGGGGGTGCACCTGGGGCTCGACCCTCCGAGCCGAAGAGCCTGTGGGGCCCCAGCCAGAGTTGGTGACACCGCCACGCTCGGGCCCCCGGTGGGGTGGGCTGGGGTTCCAGGATGCTTTTATATCAAAAGCAGAGACCACAGTAAAGTTATTTTGGGTTAAGCCGGCCTCTTTGGCGTGTTCTCGAAGTAACGAGACGCTGCCCTCCGCGGGGCCGGGCTGGGCTCACAGGTCAGGGAGCGGGAGGCCCCAGAGCTTTGGAAGGATGGGCTTCAACCCGGGGCTCTGAGGGGAAAGCGTGCAGCCGAGACGCAGGCGAAGGCCGCCTTCCAGCTGGGGGTGGGGGACACGGCACCCAGGCTGCAAGCGGGTTCTGCTAACCTCAGACCTGTGAGTGGCACAAAGCCAGGCTGCCGGTGGCAACCACCGAGGGCCCGGGTGGCTTCACCGGGGCCGATTCCAGCTGCTCACGCTCCCTGACCACGTACCGCGTACCCGGCACCGTTCTAAGGACCGTTACTGACCCGCTTGGTTGTCCTTGCAACTCCGTGGAATAGAAGCTGTTGTGTTCGGCCCCGTTTTACAGGTTGGAAAACGGGCTTACGGATGGCAGGCCGCTTGGCCAAGGTCACTCCAGGTTGCAGGTAGCAGGTCACCCTGCCCCGCTCGCATCCTGCCTGGTCCCAGGGTGAGCCGCACCTATACCTAATCTGATGGTCTCACTGGATGCCAGGGGGCCGTCGATACGCGGTCCGTGTGTGTGTGTGTGTGTGATGTGTGTGTGCAGACAGTAGTGCGTCGGTTGTTTATTGTCGTCTCTGCACCCGGCGCGGGGCTGGAACTCCCAACCCCGGAGGTCAGGAGTCCCACGCTCTGACTGCGCCAGCCAGGCACCCGGTGGTAGTGCATTGGGTCCCCACTAGCTTGTACGAGGCAGGCAGTGATATCACCCATTTTACAGCGGGAGGAACCAAGGCTTAGAGGGTTTGTAGAACTGGCCTGAGTCGCCTGCATAGCCTAGCGGGGCCTCGGTGTGACCCCTGGCCCCAAACCGCCTCTTGTCCTCTAGAGATGAAGCGCTGGGTTTTCATCTGGAATGTTCTCTCTCGTGGTGGAAACTGAGGCTGCCTGAGGATGGGACAGCTGGATGGCTCGAGTCTAGTGCCTGGCTCCGGGGCTCTATTCTTGGCTGGGTCCCGGGCCACTTGACTTATCGAGAGTGTTTCTGGACCCCTGTCAGAGCTTGCAGAGGGCTCCTCCGTGCATTAGCCAGGCTCGCTACAGCCCAAGGGTGTGGGCGGAACAAACGCAGCGACCCCCATTTTACAGGCGAGGAAAGAGATGCCAAGAGTGCGCGGTTTGCTCAAGGTCACCAGCTGGACTCACACCCTCGCCTGCAGCCAGCATGCCCCCCCACCCCCGGAGCCGTCAGCTTGAGGGCTCAGCACAGATCCTGGGGTGGCATTCACGTGGGATTCAACACAGGCTGGGATAGCAACTCACACCCCATAAGGAAATGTGACAGAGACAGGAATGACATGCCACCCCAGGGATGTTTTAAATAACGTTTATTTAAAAATCATAGAAAAGCATAGTCTGGGAGGAGCGTCCCGGGACGGTCTGGAGCTTTGCAAGGACCCAAAGGGACACAGGCAGGCGTGGCCCAGGGTGGGTGGCAAGAGGCCGCGGTGGGTGACAAATCCAGATGATCCACTACAAGACCCACTGCTTACGGCTGACTCTGGTTCCTGGCGCAGGCAAGGGGCCTGAAGCAAGGTCAGCTCTTTCCTTCCAGCTGCCTGAGGAGCAGGATGTGGCAGGAGCGATGGGACAGAGCCAAGAGCAGGCTCAGGCCCAGGCACTGAGGTCTGGCCTGAATGACAGGCTGGGGCACCTGGAGCCTCAGGGGACAGTTGTGGCGGGGACAGGTCCGGCCCACCTTCGTGCTGGCTAATCTTGGAGGTGTTCGGGCTCACGGATCTGCCGGGGGGGGGGGGGGGGGATTGGAGAGGTCAGCAGGTGATGGGGACTGGAGTAGGAGCTGGGGACCCCGCCCACCTGACACTTCGTCTCAGCACTTGCCGAACCCCCCGCAGCCGGGTTAGGGTAATGAACCGCCACCCGAGTGTCAACCGGCAGGACTGACCACAGAGTCAGCCCCCTCGGTCCGGAGTTGAGTCCCCCCCCCCCCCCGCCCCCAGCCTGTGCTGCTCTAGAGAGCCCTCATCCCTCAGCAGTGGGGGGGGCGGAGGGATGGTCACATGATTAGAGTCCTCACCTGGATGAGCTGTCGTCCGGAGGGCAGTTTTCGTCTTGTTGCTTCTGGGGGGCCAGCTCACCCCGGACGGGGTTCTCAGGCGGCTTCTGGGATGCTTTGCCTTCCGCGCATCCAGGAATTCCGTCCAGTACTTCACCCTCTTGTCCCGGGGGTTGCCACACACCATCCTGTGTTTCCGCAAGAAGAATCTGGCGGGGGAGAGGGTGCCCAGGTTGGGGTGTGAGCCGGGGGCAAAGTCGCGTCTGGGCCCCGCCCCCCGCCCCGCCTCCCAGGCCCCACAGCCCCACTCACATCACAGCCGGCAGGTTGCAGCTGCCGCTCACGTCCTGGCGCTGGTACCCCAGGGCGCGCTTCAGAAAGTCCAGGCTCTGGAGCCGGTGGTAGGCTAGGCAACAGTCCTCCGAGACACCTGCGGCCGCGACCCGCGGGCTCACATCTCTGTGCGCATGCGCGTGGGCAGCGACGCACACGCGCCCGCACACACACCTGCCGCAACCCCCCCCCCCCCCCCCCCCGAGGCCCGCGGAGGCCGAGAGACAGCCCAGATGATAAGGAAGGCACCCGGCTCACCTTTGGTCCCCTGATAAGGGGACCGCTGGCACGAGTTGGAGGGGGTCCACGGTCCCGGGCTGGGAGGGGCCCAGGACCACAAAACGAGTGAGGGATCAGAGTGAATGAGGACTTCCACGAGGGCTCCGGGGCAGAGGAGCGCAGACGCCCCGAGGAGGGGCCAGGGGACGCGGCTCCCAGCCCAGGCCCCTCGAAAATGAATGGGCTGGCCGGCTGCTCCTGATGTCCCCGCTCCTGCTCCGGGCTGGCCGTTCCCCACCTAGGGCTATCTCCAGGGCCTCCTCCTTTCTGTCCCCGTCAGAGTGACCACTCGGTCACCAGACCAGAAACCAGGAGGTCTCTGTTTGTCTACTCGTTGCCCGACAAAAGCATTTTGGGTTCCTACTAAGGTGCCAGACGTGTAGACAAACACAGAGGGGAATTGGACCCAGGGCTGTCACGGGCATCCCCCAGCCTGGTGGGGACACCCAGAGGTCGATCTGTGCCAGGAGGGGGAAGGGCAGGGACCTGGGGGTGGTGTCTTGGAGGAGGGTGCCAGCAGGGCCTGGGAGGGTGGGCGGGTGGAGGTGATGTGAGAGACAGTGCAGCGGCCTTCAAGGCCCTCCGGGACCCATCTGTCTGCTGACCCCCCCACCTCCAGGAGCCACAACCAAGGTCTGGCAAAGTGCAGTGGGAAGGATGGGGGAGGAGGGCGGCTTGAGCCTGCCCTGCATCTCCAAACCTTGGCCCCAGAGGGCGAGGGGCAGTGGTGTCAGATGGACCCTGGGTTTCGGTACCAGGCAGGCAGGGGGCCACTCTGCCCCTAGGATCAAAGGGCCCCGGGCTGGGCCTGGCTTCTGGAATGGGCCTCTGATAGCAGGACAATGGGAATGAAGCCCAGCCCCATCTTGGGCAAAGGCTAAGGTCTGCTGGAAGCAGAGGACTAGGGCCTCTCAGACCAAGTGAGGGCAGGCGGGGCAGGCAGGGTGGGGGGTAGGGATGGTGCTATGGGGTTTGGACCAAGCCGGGGACCCTGCTCAGCCAGCTGCTGGGCTCAGCCGCTTCCCCCGGGGCCCATGGGGGATGCAGGAAACAGTGGTGGGACTCCTGGGGGACACTGTGTGCCCAGAACTGGCCTTTGGTCACCAAATCCTCAGGTGCCCGATGCAGGGAGAAGTGGGAAGGGACTCCCCGTGAATAACAGTATGCTTGTCATTGTTATTGCCGGGCACCGGGCCAAGAGTTTTGCACGTTACCAGCCCATTGGAGTCTCATGTCCTATCTGTGCAGCAGGAATCCAGAGGCCCCACTTTGCAGATGAGGAAACCGAGGCTCATAAAGACTGAGTAGCAACACAGGTAGCCCAAGGCGGGTGGAGCTGGGATGGGGACCCACTCCCGTTGGTCTCCAGGGCTCTGCAGGGTCATGTCACTGCAGTGTGTCCCCGGCAGTAGCTGGCCATGCCACCACTGGGAGCCATACTCTGCTCCCCACAGTGTCTGGGCTGACTGGAGTCCTGGCAGGGAGGCCTTGGGTCACGGAAGGTGGGAGGAGGCATCACAGGGCCTCTGGAAGGAGGGACTGGGGGGCCTGCACCCGCAGGGAGCCGCAAACACATGCCAGGAGTTTCTGCGTGACTGGGGCGGGAGTTGTGCATCAGAATTCAGTGGTGGAGACATAACGGGTGGGGGTTGGGGAGCTTCTGGAGGAGGGGAGGAGCAAATGGGGGAGGGAGGGCAGGGAGGATGGATGGGGAGAGGAGGGCTCCGGGAGGCTGGGTAGGTACGGCCCACGACGTTACCTTGAGCGTGGACAGGACACCAGATGCCCACAAAGCTGGCCGCCGCCACCAGGCACAGCAGGAGCCACAAGTTCATTGTGCACCGGCTGGTCCTGCTCCCCAGGTGTCTGCAAGAATAATGGGAGAGGTGGGGGTGATGAGGACCCCAAACGGACGGCAGCAGACCCTGGGAACACTTCCATCTCAAGCCAGGCCCCAGGGCCCTCTGCAAGGGAGGCAGGCGGCCCAGGGACACGTTGGGCTGGAGGGCCTGGCGGCTGGTCGGGCTGGTCCCAGCCGAGACTGGGGGAAGGACTCACCAAAGTCCGAGGGATCCCAGGGGCTGGTGCCTGCTGGGGTGAATCCAAGCTTTTCTGCCTGCCAGGCCAGCAGGCTGGGCATTTTATAGATGGAGCCCCACCCTGAGGCCACCTGCCCTCCGCCACCCTCCCTCCTTCCACCTCCTCCCCTGCTGGGCCTCCAGGCTTCTCCCCGGTTTATCTTTCTAGCTGCTTTCTCCAAAGTCAAGATACACCTGCAGGGCATTGTAGGCACCTGGGGACAAGAGGACCTACATCAGAGGGCTGGCAGGAAACACTGACTTTCTCAACTACTTGGATGTGAGACAGACAAGGGTTGGCTCCCTTGGTGGTGGGAGGCAGAACCGCACAGATGGACAGACCCAGCCTGCCCAGGCCACTTGAAGGCTGGCTGCCCTAGGACCACCCCCCCTCTTTCACTTCCTCCCCCATCCAGTCCTCCCCTGCTTTCTCCCCGAAGGGCCCTTTGTCCTCCCAGCATTCCCTCTCCCGCCACACACCAGGGCAGACACAGCCTTCCTGCACAGGGGCCTCAGGCTGCCTTGCTCCCCGCTCCCAAGCCACCTGTCCGGTGGGGCCCTGACTTCACCCCACTTTTCCCTCCTTCCCCACAATGGGGGGCCTTCCAGTTTCATAGAAATGCCCTGGTTTTGCCAACAGGCAAATCCATTGAAACAGAAAGTAAAATCAGTAGTTGCCATGGGCTGGGAAGGGAGAATGGGGGGCGGGGAATGCGCAACTTGGCGAATATTGTGAACGCAGGGAACCTTGCACTTTTTTGTTGTTGTTTTTAAGATTTTATTTTTAAGCAATCTCTGCGCCCAGCGTAGGGCTTGAATCCGCAACCCCGTGATCGAGTCGCGCGCTCCACTGACTGAGCCAGCCAAGCGTCCCCGGAACCTTACACTTCCGATGGGGTGCAGTGTAAGGTATGTGAATTTTCTCGACTGTTACCTTGAGAAAAATGCTATTAACATCCACCACAACAAAGAAATGCTGGTTTTGGAAGAAATGCCTGGAGCCCTAGGTAGCCGCGCGCCGGCGGGAAGCAAAGCAAAACCCACCTAGAAGGCATATTTTTCTTTCCCTGGGTCAGCGTGGCTCGCCTGGTCAGGGGCTCCACGGGTGGGAGTGGGCGGTTGCAGGGGCAACGGGGCTTTGCAGAGACCTCACAGCTGATTGGCTTGAACTGTTGACTTTTTATTGCTCGCATCCTTAGCTGTAGAACACGCCAGGTATTTACCACACCCGTACCCTTCTCATCTCCCCGCCCCACTAGGAGCCCCTGGCGGGGACCCTTCGCAGCCCCCAGGGGAGGAATCCTGTGGGTTTGGAGGCGTGGCTTACACTAGGGGCGGGGCTTACAAGCCCCGCCCCTCCCCGCTCCGGGAGCTGAGACTCCCCGCGGCCAGGCCCAGCGCCTAGTGGTCCGCGGAGGTGGCTGTGGCAGCCCCCAGGGCCCGCTCGCAACTCCGGTTCCTCGACCTCTTGCTCTGGGTGTGGGGGGGGGGGGGGGGTGCGCAGGCGGGACGAGACGCGGCTCCGCGTGGCTGGGGGCGTGGGGACGCGGCGTGGCGGGCCCGGCCAGCCTGTCTGCTCAGGCCCACTGCACCTGCCTGTCCCGTCGCCCGAAGCCGCCAAGACGTGGCGTGACCCAGACTCGCCTGAGGTCCCCGCAAGCGAGCCCACTTCCCCTCCCCGCCCCTCGGGGTTTGTCCCACCCGCAGCCTTCACTCCGGGCGGGTGTCCGAGGAACCTGGGCGCAGGGCAGGCAGGGATTTGCGTGATCTTGGACCCGGTGCAGGTGTCAGGGAGGGGGGCGGCGTGCTCAGACCCCGGTGAAAACCCGGAGTTCTGAAGCCCGCAGCTGCTGAGTGTGAGGGCCGCATCCTCACGGTCAGGGCCGAACTGGGAAAGGGGAGGCCTCTTCTGTTCCTACAGCTGCTGGAGGCGCCCCTGTGGCAAGAGCGTAGCTGGGGGGACAGAGGCCTCCTCCTGCCTCCTGGCCACCAGCCCTGACGATGGGGGGCCGTTCGGGGTGGTCTCCGGCCTGAAGCTGAGCCAAGGTGAGGGACTCACCACATCCCAGGGCCTGCAGGTCGGAAGGGCAGGCAAAAAGCCTTCCTCAGGCTCAGCTCTTGGAGGCCCCCTGGGGAGGCCACCGCTAGGGAGTGCACTCAGAGGGTCCCCTGCAGAAGGGGTGGGGGGGTCTGGGCTCTGTGCGGGGAGATGCCAACCGCTCCCTTGGGGCCAGTTCCTCCGGGGGCCGGCTCACTATCATTTCTGTGCTGGAGAAGCCCTCCCAGGTGTTCAACTTTGGCCCTCTCGACAGAGGGTCAGGGAGGCTCTAAGAGTCATCGGAAGGGCACAGGGGCACTGGGGAGGTGCCACCAACTGAAGCGGGGGCCCTCCTGCAGTTGCTGTTGCACATCAGGTCCCCCCTCTCCCTGTGTTGCCCACCGCTCTCCCGGCCGTCTGGTGCCTCCAGGCCCCCGCTCAGGCGGCCCCTGGAAGCAGCAGCTGGGGACCCTCCCTCGCGCACCTCGTGTTGACGCACGTACGAGGCACGTACCGGCCCCTGTCTGCGGGGCCTGGGCCCCCGTTGCGCCTAGCTGCCTCTTGCTCTGGCCCAGACGCACAGTGGTTACCATGCGACTGGAGGAAGGGAGGAAAAGGGGTTTTTCCAACATGCCTTTCGGGGACTTCATCTACGGTCTCTGTGACCCCTGTCACTGTGTTCCTGACGTGGTTGGCCCTGCCGCCTCCTGGAAGGCTGGCTTGGAGGGGCTTGCCTCCCCAGGCTGACCAGGGGTCTCTGTGTTCCCTAGGGTCGCCGCGGCGACCATCTGGGCAGGGGCCAGGCCCACCACACATTCTTGGGCCATTGACACTGGTTGTATGGAGCCTTGGCCTCTGTCCTGGTGCTTCCCCGGCTCTTAACCAGACATGTGGGGGACAGGTGCCAGCTGGATGCCAGCTGGAATGCCCCAGCTAGGAAGGTGGCCTATTGCCGGTCCTGCCAGGCTGGGCTGGGGCAGGGTGTCAGCGAGGAGGAAGGGCGGTGGGCTCTGAGGGGAGGGTCCCACAGGGCCCTCTTGGGAGTCCCTCTTCGAAGCGGCTGAACTCCATTCACCCCTCCCACGCAGGTTTTCTGGGTGCCCCTTACAAACCAGCCATTTGCTGGGACCCCGCCCGGGTGATGGCAGTGAGTAAGCGATGTGTCCCAGCCATGAAAGATGCCAGTGATGTCACTGGCCCTCACTGAACATCTGTCGGGGGCCATTTGTCATCATGCTCATTCAGCAAGCACTTAGTAAGTACCTACTGTATGCCAGGCCCTGGGCCGGGTGCCAGGGAAAAATAGCGAAGGAGGCAGATGGTCTCAGGGTAGAGCAGAAAACACAAGCCGCAAATAGGGAAGCAGGATGCTGCCTTGAGATTAGGAAGGATGACACTGGGGATGGGCTGGGCTTCTTCGAAGAGAGTGGCCCGAGATGACAACAGCCCTATAGGATCAATAGTTATCCCCATTTTCCAGGAAAAACACAACCAACTGAGGCCCAGAGAGGTCAAGTGGTCTGCCCAAATCAGCGGGACCGGATTCCACGCTCAGGTCTCACCCCTTCATTCCACATGAGCCGTTAGGGTGCTGTATTAAAAAACTTTTTTAGGGGCGCCTGGGTGGCTCGGTCGGTTAAGCGTCCGACTTTGGCTCGGGTCATGATCTCGCAGTTTGTGAGTTTGAGCCCCGCATCGGGCTCTGTGCTGACAGCTCAGAGCCCGGAGCCTGTTTCCGATTCTGTGTCTCCCTCTCTCTCTGCCCCTCTCCCACTCATGCTCTGTCTCTCTCTGTCTCAAGAATAAATAAATTAAAAAAAAATTTTTTTTTAACCTTTAGTACTGTATTTTCTTTAACCATCTCTATAAAAATATTATCATTCCCACAGGCAATCAAATAAGGATGATTTGTGAGACATTCCCTCTTTTTTCTTTTCTTTCTTTTTTTTTTTTTTTGGCATAGTAGATCTTGATTGCACACTTGTAGCACGTTTCAGATGCCAAATAGCCACACGTGGTGGTTAGAGGCTACCTTGGGGAGCAGTGCGGTTCTAGCCACAGATAACCGTCAGGCCATAATTTTGTCCTGATTCTTTCTTATGTTTATTAAGACTTTTTTTTCTGGGCAGTTCAATTTTCCCAGCAAAACTGGGGGGAAGGTACAGAGATCTCCCATATACCCTTTGCCCCAAATGGATATTTGCCCCAAATGGATATTCCCTGGTTATCAACATCCCGCACCAAAGGGTGCATTTGTTACCATCGACGGGCCTGTGCTGACAGCATTGTCATCCAAAGTCCATAGTTTACGTTCGGGTCCACTCCTGGTGTTGGACATTTTATGGGTTTGAGCAAATGCTTGATGACCTGTACCCATCATTATGGCATCATACAGAGTACCTCACTGCCCTGAAAATCCTCTGTGCTCCAAGCATGTCTTGTGTATCAGGACGTCTTGACAGCTGGCGCCTACCTGATCATGGAAGGACTGAGTGCCCCTCCCGGGGCTGGCAGATCCTAGAGAGAGCAAATGAGTCGTGAGCGCACCTTCCGCAGGCGAAGCGGCCAGTCCGGAGCCCGCACCCAGACCCTCTCCTTTATGGGGCTCTCACACTCAGGGCCACTGTCCCCGGCCCTGATCACCCCAGAGCCAGGTGTCAGACCACTAAGAGACAAGCCCTGTACCCCGGAGCCTGCGGAAATTATGCAAACTAGCCAGTCCTGAGCCGCACGGGCCGCCTCACCCATTCCCTCCCGCAGACACCAGACTACAGGCTCTCGCCCACCTTTTCCTCTCACTCCCTCTGCCTCCTGGCCAAGCACCACACGATGCTTCCCCCTGTGGCCCTGTGAGGATGGGTGCCCCTCCTCTTGACATCTGTGAGTAGCAAAGTATCTTTTTCATGACAATCGTCTCCTGGTCTAGTAGCCTCACCACCCCTGAATAGGCATAAAACCTGCATTTTAAAGCAAATGCCAAGTGATGTGCAGAGAGCTGGAGACAGAGGGCAGATAATTGATGTACCGTGCCCATGTGACGCTCACCGCCGGGGGGACCTTCACAGGATGCACGGTCTGCATTCTAGAGGAACGTCCACACACAGGCTGTGGGGATGCACAGGGCACCCCACCAGGGCTCCAGAGAGAATGGAGACCTGAAGGGCAAGCAGGTGTTAGAGGTCAGACAGAGCAGGACGCCAGAGGGACCTGCCAAGTGTAGGCTGGCTGGGGCGGGAGGAGACAGTCTATTCGTGGCCTCGTGTACCGAGCCAAGAAGGGTGACCTTCCTCGAAAAGGCACTGGGGAGCTGCTGAGGGATTTAGCCAGGGGAGGACTGCGGTCAGCCCTGTATCTGAGCTTTGCCAAGGTCATGTGGAAGACGCAGTGTGGCGACATGGGTCCGGGAAAGAGTAGCCTCAAGACTAACACCTTGTCGAGGCGTCTGGGTGGCTCGGTTGAGCGTCCGACTTCAGCTCGGGTCCGGTCATGATCTCGCGTTCGTGGGTTCGAGCCCCACCATCGGGTTCTGTGCTGACTGCTCAGAGCCTGGAGACTGCTTCGGATTCTGTGTCTCCCTCTCTCTGCCACTCTGTCTCCCTCTTTTTAAAAAATAAATAAACATTTTAAAAAATTAAAAAAAAAAAAGATTAACGCTTGTCTTCCCATGAGGGCTGGAGGAAGACCCTTTCCATGCTCTAAACAGCAAGAAATACAGGAAATGTTTACCAAGATCTACTGGGTGCCAAGTTTAGTAGTTACAACACCTGACAAGACAGACTTAGTCCCTACTGCCATGGAGATGTTTTAGTTTTATTTTTCTAACAATGACTTTACAATGGCATCTGATGAATGCTGAGATGACACAATACAGGGACCCGGAAAAGAGAAAAAAACAAATAACTAAAATCAGAAATGAAAATGGGGGAGGGGTGCCTGGCTGGCTCGGTTGGTAGAGCACATGACTCTTGATCTTGGGGTTGCGAGTTCAAGTCCCGTGTGGAACGTAAAGATTCAGTAAAAATAAATAAATTATAGACAGATAGATATTAAAAACAGAAAATGGGGGACACAACTACTAGCCTTACAGAAGTTTTTAAGAAGAATTAGAAGAGAACATTATGAACAATTACACACCAACTAATTAGACGATACAAATGAAATGAGCCAACTGCTAGAAAAAAACTACCCAATCTGACTCAAGAATAGAAAATCTGAAAAGGGCTAGCAAGGAGATCGAATCAGCAATCAAAAACCTCCCCACAAAGAAAAAATGCCCCCAAACCCTTGATTGAACCACACAGCTCTACTTGGTTTCATCTGTTTTCTCTTGGTGGGTGAGGGGTTCTGCGCAGCATTTGACCCAGCAACCCCCAGACTCACCATCGGGTGAGGTGGAGACATCAGGACTCGGGGCCAAGTGAGGGGCAGCGCCAGGCTGGGTCCGCTGGGAGGGAGGACAGCAGCCAGAGGGAGCTGTGGGTTCTGACGGAGTCCTGCCTGGGTGGCAGGAGGAAAGGGGCTGGTCCCGCTCCCATTCAAGATGGCCCTTGGCTCCCTTCTGACTGGCTCTTCAGCGTCCCCTGCAATTCCATACGAATTTTAGGGTCTGTTCTCCCATTTCTGAAAAGTGTTCATTGGTGTTCTGATAGGGATTGCACTGAATCTGTAGACAGTGTTACGTCTGCCATGGACGGGGAGAGGTCTTTCCAATTACCTAGGTTTTAATTCTTTAAGCATATTTTGCAGTTCTCAGCCATAAGTCTTGTACTCTCTTAGTGTAACTTATTCTCAAGTATTTTATTCTTTTTGATGCGATTGTAAATGGAATCTTGCCATTTCCTTGTCAATGGCCCATTGCTATTATATAGAGTGCTACGTGGAATTTAAACACTTTAAAAAAAAAAATTCCCTTTAGCATACAGCGTTCTCTTAGTTTCAGGTATACAATATAGTGACCCACCCCACCCCATTTACCCCAGATGGGTGGCGACCCTTGGGCCTCTGAAAAGAGTTTGAAAAGCTACTGCATTGGGGGGAGTCCCTAGGGTAGCACATAGAACTGGTCAAATTTTCTATTTCTTCTTGAGTCAGTTTTGGTGTTTGTTTCTATGACTTTGTTTGTTGCACTTAGGCTATCTAATTCGTTGGCATTTGGTTATGCATAGAATTGTCTTACAAACTTTTACTTCTGTGAGATCCAGAGTTTTGTCCTCCCTTCCATTTCTTATTTTATTTAATTTTTTAAAATGTCTGTTTATTTATTTTGAGAGAGAGCAGGAGGGGAAGGACAGACAGGGAGAGAGAGGATTCCAAGAAGGCTCTGTACTGCCAGTGTAGAGCCCGATGCAGGGCTCGAACTCACGAACTGCGAGGTCATGCCCTGAGCCGCAATCAAGAGTCGGACGCTTAACCAACTGACTCACCCAGGTGTCCCTCATTTCCGATTTTCATTATTTCCTCTTTTTTCCTTACCCTAGGTAGTTTGTCAATTTTGTCATAAAACTAACTGTTGGTTTTGTTGATTTTCTCTGTTGTTTTATATTCTCTATTCCACTTATCTCCACTATAATCTTTATTATTTCCTAGCATTGGGCTTAAGCTTACTCTCCTTTGTCTAGTTCCTTAAGGTATAAAGTGAAGTTATTGATTTAAGATCTGTCTTCTTTTTTAATGTAGGCACTTATATCTATACACTTCCCTGAGTACTGTTTTGTTGATTTTTTTTTTTTTACATTTATTTATTTTTGAGAGACAGAGCACAAGTTGGGGAGGGGCAGAGAGAGAATGAGACACAGAATGCGAAGCAGGTTCCAGGCTCTGAGCTGTCAGCACAGAGCCCGACGCGGGGCTCAAACTCACGGACCGCGAGATCGTGACCTGAGCCGGAGTCCGACGCTAAAACGACTGAGCCACCCAGGCGCCCCCCGAGCACTGTTTTGTTGTGTTTTCATTTCCATTCATCTGAAAGTATGTTTTAATTTCCCTTGTGATTTCTTCTTTGACTCATTGGTGTTCAACAGTGTGTGGTGTAAGGCATCCAGACGGCCAACAGATCCACGAAAAGATGCTCAACGTCACTGATCATGAGGGACATGCAAATCAAAACTACGATGACGTATCACCTCATACCTGTCAGAATCGCTAAAATCAACAACACAAGAAACAACAGGTGTTGGTGAGGATGTGGAGAAAGGGGAACCCTCGTGCACTGTTGGTGAGAATGCAAACGGGTGCGGCCGCTGTGGAAAACGGTATAGAGGTTCCTCAAAAAATTAAAAATAGAATCAGCATATGATTCAGTAATTCCACTGCTGGGTATTTACCCAAAGAATAGGAAAACACCAATCCAGTGTGTATTGCAGCACTGTTTACAATAGCCAAATTATGGAAAGAGCTCAAATGTCCACTGATGGATGAATGGATAAAGAAGTGGTATAGGGACCCCTGGGTGGCTCAGTGGGTTAAGCATCTGACTTTGGCTCCGGTCATGATCTCGCAGTTCACGGGTTCAAGCCCCGCCTCGGGCTGTGTGCTGACGGCTCAGAGCCTGGAGCCTGCTTCGGATTCTGTGTCTCCCTCTCTCTCTCTCTCTGTCTCTGCCCCTCCCCTGCTCGCACTCTGTTTCTTTCTCTCAAACATAAATAAATGTTAAAAGATACATAAAAAAAAGAAGTGGCCTATGTATATACAATGGACGAGCACTCAGCCATTAAGAAGAATGAAATCGTGGATGGAGCTAGAGAGTATAATGCTAAGCAAAGTAAGTCAAAGAAAGACAAATACCATATGATTTCACTCACATGTGGCACTTAAGAAACAAAATAAATGAACAAAGAAAAAAAGAGACAAACCAAGAAATATACTCTTTTTTTTTTTTCAACGTTTATTTATTTTTGGGACAGAGAGAGACAGAGCATGAACGGGGGAGGGGCAGAGAGAGAGGGAGACACAGAATCGGAAACAGGCTCCAGGCTCTGAGCCATCAGCCCAGAGCCCGACGCGGGGCTCGAACTCACGGACCGCGAGATCGTGACCTGGCTGAAGTCGGACGCTTAACCGACTGCGCCACCCAGGCGCCCCTGAAATATACTCTTAACTACACAGAACAAACTGGTGGTTACCAGAGGGGAGGTGGGGGTGGGTGAAACAGGTGGAGGGTATTATGAATACATTTATCCTGATGAGCACTGAATAACGTATAGAATTATTGGGTCACTATATCGTATACCTGAAACTAAGAGAACGCTGTATGCTAAAAGGAATTAAAAAGAAAAAGTGTTGTTTAAATTCCACGTAGCTGAGGGGGCGCCTGGGTGGCGCAGTCGGTTAAGCGTCCGACTTCAGCCAGGTCACGATCTCATCTCGCGGTCCGTGAGTTCGAGCCCCGCGTAGGCTCTGGGCTGATGGCTCAGAGCCTGGAGGCTGTTTCCGATTCTGTGTCTCCCTCTCTCTCTGCCCCTCCCCCGTTCATACTCTGTCTCTCTCTGTCCCAAAAATAAATAAACATTGAAAAAAATTTAAAAAATAAAAAAAAAATAAAAAAAAAATAAATTCCACGTAGCTGAGAATTTTCCAGGTTTCCTTGTGTCACTGATTTCTAGCTTCATTCCACTGTGGTCAGAGAAGATAATTTGCATGATTTCAACCTTTAAAAAAATTTTTAAATGTTTTTATTTATTTTTGAGAGAGAGACGGAGCATGAGCCGGGGAGGGGCAGAGAGAGAGGGAGACACAGAATCCGAAGCAGGCTCCGGGCTCTGAGCTGTTCAGCACAGAGCCCGACGCAGGGCTCAAACTCACAAACCGTGAGATCATGCCCTGAGTCAAAGTCAGACACTTAACCGACTGAGCCACCCAGGTGTCCCTGATTTCAATCTTTTAAGATTCATTGAGACTTGTTTTGTGGCCTGACATAGGGCCTATATTGGAGAATGTATTGCATGCATTTGAAAAGAATGTGTGTTCTGCGGTTGTTTGCTGGAATGTTCCAAATACATCTGTTAGGTCTGCTTACAACCAATATTGAAAATGGAGTACTAAAGTCACCGGCTATTATCGTAAAAGGGTCTATTTCTCCCTTCATGCTGCCCATGTTTGATTCATGTTTTCTGGGGCTCTATAGTTTGGTACATGTATGTTTATTTATTTTTATTTTTAAACATTTTTTTAAAAAAATTTTAAGTACTCTCTTCACCCAACATGGGGCTTGAACCCACAACCCTGAGACCAAGAGTCGCGTGCTCCACCCACTGAGCCAGCCAGGTGCCCTGGTATGTATGTGTTCATAATTATTGTATCTTCTTAATAAACTGACCCTTTTATCAGCAAGTAACGTTCTTCTTTGTTTCTCATAACAATTTTTGACATAAAGTCTATTTTGTCTGATAGTACTATAAATATGCCAGCTCTCTTTTAATTACGATTTACATGGAATTTCTTTTCCCCACTCTGTCATTTCCACCTATTTGTGTCTTTGGATCTTTGTGTCTGATGCTCTTGTAGAAAGTATATAGCTGGGTCAGTCTCTTTTCTCCTCTGTCCGCCTTTTCTTTGGAGGGTTTAATCTACTTATCTTTGAGGTAATTACTGATAAGAAAGAACTTACTCCTGCTATTTTGTTATTTGCTTTCTTTTTTAACCTTATTTGTTTCAGAGAGAGTTCCCGTGCAAGCAGGGGAGGGGCAGAAAAGAGATGCGGAGAGAGAGGATCCTAGGAAGGCTCTGCACAGTCAGCACTGAGCTGGACGTGGGGCTTGAGCTGATAAACCATGAGATCGTGACCTGGGCCGAAATCAAGAGTCAGGTGCTTAACCGACGGAGCCACCCGGGTGCCCCAGTGTCAGACATACCTTTAAAAGAAATAATAAAATAGGGGCCCCTGGGTGGGTCCGACGGTTAAGCATCTGACTCCTGATTTCGGCTCAGGTCGTGATCTCATGGTTTGTGAGTCCGAGCCCCACGCCGGGCTCTGCTCTGGTAGCAGGGAGTCTGCTTGGGATTCTGTCTCCCTCTCTGCCCCTCCCCCCTCATGCTGTCTCAGCCTCTCTCAAAATACATAAATAAATAAGCTCTTCAAAAAACAAAGGTATGTCTTACACCTATTTTTTTCCTTAATTTATTCACTACTACTGTCTTTTGCATTTCATTGATTTTTTTTTACAGTGTACCATTTTGACTCCCGCATTTCCTGTTCTGCCTATATTCAGTTATTTGCTTACTATTTACCTAAGATTACAATCACTATCTTCAACTTGTGACACTCCAGTTTGAATTAATACCAGCTTGGCTTCAAGAGGATACAAAACTCTGCTCCTATACAGCTGCTTCTCTTCCCCTTTATAGTGTTATTGTCACAATTACATCCTGATATATTCCATTCCCATTATCATACCTTTGCAATTCTTGCTTTAGGCTCTTGTTTCTGAAATCACACAGGAGGGAAAAAGAGTTGCAAACTAAAAGTACAAGAACACCGGCTTTTATATTTACTCATGTAGTTGTCTTTCCGGTGCTATTTTCCATGTGGCTTCGAGTTGCTAGCTAGTGTTCATTTCAGCCTGAAGGACTCCTTTCGGTCCCTTTTTTTTTTTTTTTTTTGTAGGGTAGGTAGGCCAGCCACCGAGTCTCTTAACTTCTGTTTATCTGGGCATATCTCTATTTCTCGTTCACTTTTTTAATTTTTTTAACGTTCATGTATTATTGAGAGACAGACACAGAGCATGAGCAGGGGAGGAGTAGAAAGATGGGAGACACAGAATCTGAAGCAGGCTCCAGGCTCTGAGCTGTCAGCACAGAGCCTGACGTGGGGCTCAAACTCACGAACTTTGAGATCATGACCTGAGCCAAAGTCAGCTGTCCAACCAACTGAGCCACCCAAGCACCCCTCTCTTTCACTTTTGATGGATAGTTTTACTAGAGACAGAATTCTTGGTTGACAGGGTTTTTTTTTTTTTTTTTCATTCAGCACTTTATTTTCTAGAAACAAATTTTTTAACGTTTATTTATTTTGAGAGAGAGAGAGAGAGAGAGAGGCAGAGAGAAAGGAAGAGAGAGAATTCCAAGCAGGCTCCATGCCATCAGCACAGAGCCTGATGCAGGGCTTGAACTCGTGAACCATGAGATCATGACCTGAGCCGAAATCATGAGTTGGATGCTTAACTGACTAAGCCACCCAGGTGTCCCTCGTTCAGTACTTGAACTGTCATTCACTGTTTTCACAATATCCGGTGAAAAATCAGCTGTTACTGACTGGAGACCCCTTGTATGTAATGAGTCACTTCTCTCTCGCTACTTTACAGGTTCTCTTTGTCTTTATTTTTCAACAGTTCAATTATAATGTCCTGGTGTGGATCTCTTCCAGTCATCCTGCTAGGAGTTTGCTGAGCTGCTTGCACAGATGCATGACCGTTATTAAAGTTGGTAAGTTTTCAGCCATGGTGTCTCTGAATAGTCTTTCTCTTTTTCTCTCCTGCCTCTGGGATGCCCATGACTTTTCTAAAATATTTTTTAAAGACTGTATTTCTTGTTGTGTGTGGTCTCTGAAGCATCAGTTCCTTTGGCTTCTAATCAGCTAATTGTTGGACAGAACTTTCTTAAATGCCTGAAAGAAGAAGACAGGAAGGACGAGGAGGGAAGAGAAGGAGGAAGGTGGAAGAGGCGAGAAAGAGGAAGAGGGGAGAATGGGAGAAAGGAAAGAGGAGAGAAGAAAGGAGACAACGTACTTTCCTGTTCTTTGCAGACTAGTCTGGGTTGGGGCGCTCCTGCAACACCAAGCCAGGTTGTTTACCAATCTGCCTTGGTCTTTACTTCCTGCTTGTGGTGAGCCTGAATGGGGGGAACACCTAGGGCTTTCTACAGTCTTTTCTGAGCATGCATCCGGACCTGGGCATGGGAGGCTTTTCAAAACCATTATTTCCCCCAAGTAACTCCTCCCAAGCAACTCCCCCAAGTAAGCTTCCCCCCAAGAAACTCCTCCCCCCAAGTAACTCTCCGCTCAAGTAATTCCCCGAAGTAACTCCAAGTAATGCCTCCCCCCAAGTAACTCCTCCCAAGTAACTCTCCCCCCAAGTAACTCCCCCAAGTAACTCCTCCTCCCAAGTAACTCTCCCCCAAGTAACTACCCCCCCAAGTAACTCCTCCCCAGTAACCCCTCCAAGTAACTCTCCCCCAAGTAACTCTTCCCAAGTAACCCCTCCAAGTAACTCTCCCCCAAGTAACTCTTCCCAAGCAACCCCTCCAAGTAACTCCCCCCAATAACCCCTCCAAGTAACTCTCCCCCAAGTAACTCTTCCCAAGTAACTCCTCAACCCAGTAACTCCTCCCCAGGTAACTTCCCCTCAAGTAACTCTCCCCCCAAGTAATTCCCCCCAAGTAACTCCCCCGAGTAACTCTCCCCCAAGTAACTACCCCCCCAGTAACTCCTCCCAAGTAACTCCCCCCAGTAACTCCCCCCAGTAACCCCTCCAAGTAACTCTCCCCCAAGTAACTCTTCCCAAGTAACCCCTCCAAGTAACTCTCCCCCAAGTAACTCTTCCCAAGTAACCCCTCCAAGTAACTCCCCCCAGTAACCCCTCCAAGTAATTCTCCCCCAAGTAACTCTTCCCAAGTAACTCCCCAACCCAGTAACTCCTCCCCAGGTAACTTCCCAAATAACTCTCCCCCCAAGTAATTCCCCCCAAGTAACTCCCCCAAGTAACTCTCCCCCAAGTAACTACCCCCCAGTAACTCCTCCCAAGTAACCCCCCAAGTAACTCCCCCCCAGTAACCCCTCCAAGTAACTCTCCCCCAAGTAACTCTTCCCAAGTAACTCCTCAACCCAGTAACTCCTCCCCAGGTAACTTCCCAAATAACTCTCCCCCCAAGTAATTCCCCCCAAGTAACTACCCCCCAGTAACTCCTCCCAAGTAACCCCCCCAAGTAACTCCCCCCCAGTAACCCCTCCAAGTAACTCTCCCCCAAGTAACTCTTCCCAAGTAACTCCCCAACCCAGTAACTCCTCCCCAGGTAACTTCCCAAATAATTCTCCCCCCAAGTAACTCCTCCCAAGTAACTCCCCCCTCCCCAGTAACTCCTCCCCAGCTCCTCCTCTCAGGCTTTCAGCACATCTATTGTTTGTCCCAGCTGTAATCTTGCCCCCCCCCCCCCGCCCGCCCGCCCCGTGGGAGCACCGTGCTCATCTGCGTTCAGTGCGCTCAAGGAAGACCTTCCGCACAGTCCCTTCCTGCTTTGAGAGAGTTGCAACCGGGCAAGACAAAGGCCGGTGCCTTGTCATCGCCTCAAGGAACCCCCAGACGGGGGCACACCAGGCACATGCGGTTCCTCGGGAACAAGGGGTTTCTGTTTCGTTTCGCTTCGGGGGCAGGGGTAGCCAACGACTTTCTTTGAAAGAACGGTAAGGGTAAAAGAGGTGACGTGGACGTCCCCCTGCAGCTGAGAGAAAAGGGAAGGGCAACCACGGCGGGCACACGCCGCCTGGCACGGAAGCCACTCGCGCGGCCGTGGGGAGGCCCACCGGAGGCTCGGCTAGCGTCACTGTCCCGGGGCGTCCTCATCAAAAAGACACCCAGGGGCTCTGGGGCCCCAGCTGGCGCAAGCTGCTTACGTACGTGGCCACCAATTCTTTGGCGGCTTTCACTCTCTCGGCGCAGTTACGTGAGCGACTCGGCCACTTGCGCGGGGGCCGCTCTGCGCAGCTCTGGTTGTGAGCGGGTCACGCGTTTCTGCGAGCGGACCCCACGCGCCTCCGCGTCCAGCCTGCTCTCCCGGCCACCGCAGTCCGGCTTCCCGGCACCCTGAGGAAGGCTCGGCCGCCCCGTGGGTCCTGAAGCTCCACCAGCTCCTCAGCACCTCCCCCCCACCACCGTGAGGTCGGCGAGGAAGATCGATCGGGTCACCGTTCCTCAGAGCCAACGCTGTGGATGGGCGGATGCGGGAGGCACAGGGCTCCGGGTGGATCCGCTGGCAGGCCTAGCCTCCGGGTCCCGCAGGGAGGCCTGGAGTAGGGGGACACTGCAGTAGTCACAGCAGGTGGCTTAGGAGGGCTGGTGGCCGCACAGCCCTGGATCTGCACGGCAGGGGCCTTGGCGTGGTCAAGGGCACTGCCAGCAGGGGTCAGGACTCTTGGACTGGGACGGCCTGAGGACCACACCTGCTTCGTGAGTGCCTGTCACGCGCCAGGCACTGTTCCAGAGTGCAAGGTGGTCGGCTGGCTACATGCCGGGTCCCGTCCTGAGGAACTTTATATCCACCGATGTGACAGCAGAGTCGGTCACGTGCCCAAGGAGTCAGGGCTGACTGCAGCACGCCAGCACCCCCCGGCCACTGGGCTATGCGGTCCCCCGGTTAAAAAAGAAGGGATGGGTCAGCCGAGGAGCCTGAAAGCCCCGCGGGGCCCCAGGCTGCACCCGAGTTGACCGCAGCAGGGAGTCAGGACTGGGCGGCTGGGCGGCCTGGTGCTCGGCCGAAGCTGCTACGCGTCTCTCCCACGGCTGCCTACGGAGGCCGGTCACCAGGCGTGTGTTTGGGTGCCGCGGGGTGGGGCTGTGTCCGGAGGTGAGTGGCAGCTTCTTCCGAGGCTGCCTGCCGGTGCCGGCCAGTGCCGGCCAGCACGGAGGCAAGGCCTGGTCCTCCAGGGGCTCCAGGGGTGGGGCCCGCAGAGGGCTAAGGTGTGCCGACTGGGGTCCAAAGCCGACGGGGAGTCCTGTGAGTGTCGAGTCTGGATGATGGGACCCGTTGGGTCACCTCCTGTACTCGCGAGCTCTTGTGGGCTTCGAGCTGAGCGATCAGTGCCCCTCCTCCAGCGTCACCGAGACAAAGAGACCCGAGCACCCACTCCCCCTGCCTCCTTTGTACCCCATATTCTCCTCTCTGCCCATCTCCAGTGACAGATCTGTCCCTCAGTGTTTTAAATGTCGGTTTTATTATTATTCAGGTATGGTGAGGCCAACAGATCAAGAGACAGTTGCCATCGGAAAGACAGTTGGTGGGTGACTCGGTCGGTTAAGCGCCCGTCTCCTGATTTCGGCTCAGGTCATGATCTCACAGTTTGGTGGGTCTGAGCCCCTCATCAGGCTCTGCACTGACAGCGTGGAGCCTTCTTGGGATTCTCTCTCTCCCTCTTTCTCTGCCCCTCCCCTGCTCGTGTGCACGCTCTCTTTCAAAATAAGTAAACTTTTTTTAAACAGTTACTCACAGATCCCACGAGGAGGGCACACAGCACACCATGCGGGGCCCCACGGGGAAGCACCAGGGGCTGGCAGGAGGCAGAGACGTGGGCAGGAGCCTTTACTGTGGTTTCTACAGGACGAAAAGGCAAGGTGGACAGATTTGGGTTTGGCTACTTTGAATCATCTCGGTGGGCTCTGGGGTGGAGGGGCAAGCCTAGTTGTCAGGGACCTGGCCCCGGGGAGATCAGGGCAAGTGGACCCTGCCTCTTGGCACGAGGCCGCCTGCTAGGCAGGGGCTCTGATTGGCTGCTTTGCACACATAGGTGCTGTGGCAGGCGAGGGCTGTGTTATCTCTAGGAACTAGCCCGGCCTGGGCAGGGCGGTCCCTCCCGGAGCAGCGAGGCCCCAAGATGTCAAAGCATCAGAATATAGAAAAGAAAAACTGGAATTGACACACCCCTCACGCCTCTGCTCTCACTGCCCACTCTCCCCTCTCGCCTGTCTCTGCAGCCGCCCCCTTCGGCAGTGGATAAACACCAGCGATGTGTCTCTGGTCTCCTCGACCCAAAGAAGCGCGGCATCGCTGACCCTTCCTGCCTCACTGTCCCCATCGCCTCCCACTTCTGGACTCCTGGCTCACAGGCCCCTGGTGGCTCCGCTGTGGCTCCTGCCTGCTTTTGCTGCACAGGTACACCTGCTTTGCGTCCTTCTCCCCTCCTCTCCGTCATCTCTGAGACAAGAGCATTTTCTCAAGGTTCTGTCCCTGATCCCTTTCTCTGGGCTCAGGCTGAGGCCACACAACAACCCCCCTTTGGTATTTTAGCTGCTGATGAAAGGGCTGTTGGTGCCTCATGGGCCATGTATCCACTTGTGAACCCCTGGATGCAAAATTCACTTGCCCTTTGACATTGGCTATAAAAGTCAAAGATGTCTCCTCCTGGGGATGGGGGAGAAAAGAACTGGGCCCGGGACACCTGGAAGAACATGGGAAGCCTTTCAAAGTCTGCAACGTGAAGCAAAGACTGGGGCTTTTTGGTCTTTTTAGGTGTAACTTTTGGGGGTGTGGGGTGGGAGAAAAACATGGTCATTTTGTCTGCCATCATCTCAGTGTTCTCAGCCTGAGAAAGCCTGATGCACCCAAGCCCTGACCCCCAACCTTCACGCGAGTCTTTGGCATCTAGTGGGAGAGACAGCAGCCTCCGGATACAACACAGCTCGTACCCCAAGAGAGGCAGGTGCCAGCCCGACCGCCCAGTGGCCCTCCTGGCTCCGGCTCCAGAGGGCACACCTATCCAGGTTCCCTGTCGCGGCTACAACAAATGACCTCAGCCACGGTGGCTTAAAGCAACGCAGATTTATGAGCCTGCAGTCCTAGAGGGCACAAGTCCTAAAATCAAGGTGTTGGCAGGGCCAAGATCGTCCCGGAGGCTTTGTGGCCGGTCTGTGTCCTCACTTCCTCCGCCTTCTAGAGTGGCCTGCACGCCCCGACTCATGGCCTTCCTCCTCCTGCAAAGCCAGCCATGAAGCACCTTCTGGTCTCTCCCTCTGCAGCCTGCTTCTGTCGCCACTCTCCTTCTCTGACCCTCTGGCCTCCCTGTCCTCAGGACCCTTGTGATGACATGGGGACACCTGGATAATCCAGGATCATCTCATCTCCAGAGCCTTAACCACATCTGCAGAGTCCCTTTTGCTATGTAAGGTGACATATTCTCAGGTTCTGGGGATCAGGACAATGGACATCTTGTGGGGGGGGGAGCATTATTCTGCCTGCCGCAGCACCCATGGGGGTCACACTTCTAAGACAGGTACCCACGAAACGCTTCTTCAGGGAAGGGATATGTGGACCCACTTCTGGAAAATGGTGGGTCACCCATTTGTGATCTGAAGGCCTTTGACATCAGCCTGAGAAGCCAGGCAAGGGAGACCCCTTTCCAGGCTCAGTTCTGCAAAGTGAGGGATTCTCACCCGGGCCAATTCTGCCCCCAAGGGACACCTGGCAACGTCTGAAGAGAGAGGTGGTTGGCACAGCAGGAGAGGAGGGACGCCCCCTCACCACAAAGAATCCTCTGGCCCAATGGCCAGTGCCCCTACAGCATAGCTACTAGCACCTGTCTCCTGGCCGTGTCTCCAAACCCCGAGGGGCTCCACCACCCCCTTGGAGGGTTTCTGCTCAATGACCTTTGGCCTCTGACACCAGTCCCGCCTTTCTTGAGAAAAGCAGTTTTCAGTTTCTCCTGACCCTTGGCCTGCACTGGGTACATTTGAGTGGGTTGGACACTCCTAGCTGGGGAATTTGAAGGCCCAGGAAGAAGAGGATGGAACAGGAGCAGTGCTTTCCACCCACCCCACCCCACCCCTCCCCACCCCTCCCCACCCCACCCCTCCCCAGGCTGACTGCCCTGGCCTCTGGGTCCCCATGCTGGGAAAGTGAGGCAGATGGTGTGCTAAGGACACTGGTCACTGGGTGGGGACTAAGCTAGTTCACTCACGCAGCACAGGGCAGCAGGTGACAGACCCGGGACAAAAGGACGGAGTTGGGGGGCGAGCTGTCCCCCTCCAGCTCCTTGTTGCTGCTGCCCTGTAACACAGTCAGCGACACCCCTGGAGTCAGATGTGTGGTCACTGGGCCGGGGCAGGGGTGCAAGGGCCCCCAGCTTCGGGGGCCTGATTTGCTGGTGGGGGCGGGGCTAGAGGCAGGCCCTGCCAGAACACGATCAGCCCAGGCTAGGGTCTTGGAAGGGCCTGCTTCTTGTCCATTCGGCCAGCAAACCTTTGACACCTGCCGGGTGCCGGGCCCTGTGCTGGGCAGCGGGGGTGACAAGACTCAGCCGGTCCCTCAAGGGGCCACAGTGACCAGGAAGAGCAGGGCTCATGCTGGTGACTGCTTACCTCAGCTAGACCCCGTGCCGGGGGCCTCACCGCTGCTTTCTTCGTGGCATGGTGGTGGGGGGAGGGGGACAGACTTACTGCCCTTCTAGGGGAAGGGACGGGGCATGTTGGCCAGGGAAGAGGGAGGCGGAGGTCTGGGCCGAGCAAGCCCCCGTGCAGCAGTACAGAGAGGGGGAGGAAGGACAGCACGTGTCCGTGGGGGCTCCCCTTGGTGTGAGACCGAGAAGACCCTTGCTCCCGGGGATAGGAGGGCTGCTCTGGGAAGATGGCCGGACCCCACTTTTACTCCTTGCTGCCCGTAGCTAATCTGGCCGGCCTCTGTGGACTTCCATGTGGCTGCTCTCTGGGCTGGAGTCCCTGATGTATGGCTCCCCATCCCCCCACCGGGGCCCCAGGTCAGCCCCATCCACAGAGAATGGGGTGTCCAAGCCCCAGAATCCTGCTTCCTGAAGCGTGGAAGGCTGGGCGGTGCCCACGGATGACGAGGGGCCGCCTGAGCTCCTGGGCCCACCCCTGCGGGAACCCGGGGGGCTGTGGCACAAATCACACACTTCCCTAGTGTTGTGGACTGAATGGTGTCCCCACGTCCGGAACTCATGTGTCACAGCCCCACCCTGCAGGACCTCAGAATGTGACTGTGTTTGGAGAGAGGGCCTCTAAAGGAGGTGATCAAGTTAAAATGAGGCCATCAGGGTGGGCCCTGATCCAGTATGACTGGTGTCCTTACAAAAAGGGGAAATTAGGACACAGATGCGCACCGAAGACCATGTGAGGACACGGGGGGTGGGGGGGGAAGGCGGCCATCTGCAGGCCAAGGAGGGACGCCTCAGAACAAACCAGCCCTGCCCACACCTGGATCTTGGGCTTCTGGCCTCCAGAACGAACCAGGAGGAAATATTTTTTTATTTTTTTTTTTAATTTTTTTTTTTAACGTTTATTTATTTTTGAGACAGAGAGAGACAGAGCATGAACGGGGGAGGGTCAGAGAGAGGGAGACACAGAATCCGAAACAGGCTCCAGGCTCTGAGCTGTCAGCACAGAGCCCGACACGGGGCTCGAACTCACGGACCGTGAGATCATGACCTGAGCCGAAGTCGGCCGCCCAACCGACTGAGCCACCCAGGCGCCCCGAGGAAATATTTTTTTAAACGAGAAGAAGACTGTACTTAAAATGTACCATCAGATACATATAATAGTATCAACCATTTATTTAGGGGCGTCTGGCCGACTCAGTCGGTGGAGTGTGTGACTCTTGATCTTGGGGTTGTGGGTTTGAGCCCCAGGATGGTGTACAAAGGACTCAAAAATGAAATCTTTAAAAATACAACCAAAAACATTTATTTGATGCTTTCAACGCGAGGAAATAAATTTGTTGTTCATAAACCACCCAGACCGGGCTGCCTGGTTATGGCCGCCAGAGCAAACACTACGTCCAGGGTCCGGGACGTACCTGAGACAGCGGCGTATCGGGTGCCTACGGATGTGGGGAAGGAACAAAGATCAAGACGGACCCTTTCTCCATGGCCGTGGCTTCTCCACTCTCCTGTGTGGACCTGGTGCTTTAACTGCACTGAGGAGGGTCCTTCCCTCTAAACTCAACCATCTTAAGCCACTGGGCCCCAGTTGAATGGGGGAATGGAAAGAACCCCCCCAAGATGCCACCATGAGCCGGTGACCCCCCCACCCAGCTGAGCTCTCCTTCTCCACAGTGGTCCATGCAAACTTTCTCCTCCGGACCCTCCTCTCTCCTAGACCCCACCCACCTCTCATCTGCATCCCACTTGGTCTTTCCTACTGTCCATCCCCTTGGGCCCGTACCCTACTCTCCCCCTCATTTTTCCAGCCTGGGGTGGAGGGTCATGTGCAGTGTAGGTGCGATTCTGTGCCCCACCTTGTTCCCGTACATCGTGACTTCTTTATTTAGCACCACGGTCCCAGCCAGTGGCCCCTCTCTGCCGATCTCTGGGAATGTGTGATCCTGCGCCCACTTGATCCTTCTGTAAAATGGGGGCTAAGAGGACCCAGCTCAGAGGCTGACTGTGAAGACTGAACTGCATCCACACAGTGGTCCGCCTGGAGGCGGGGAGCCCCTCTTATTCCATACGGTTGCAGGCCTCCTGTCTTTTCTAGCGGACATGCAATTCACCGAGCCAGCCTCACCTCTGGGCATTCAGGTTGATGCCAAGCCAAAGGTGAGTCACTGAAGTCCACGAGAAGTGTCCTCCGGGGGGCGCCAGGGTGGCCCAGCCGGTTAAGCATCCGACTCTTGACTTCGGCTCAGGTCACAATCTCGCAGTTCCCAAGTTCGCACCCCATGTCGGGCCCTGTGCTGTCAGTGCAGAGCCTGCGTGGGAGTCTCTGTCTCCGCCCCTCCTCCTCTAGCTTTCTCTCTCTCTCTCTCTCTCAAAAATAAAAAAAAAATTTTTTTAATTTATAGGAGAAAAAGTACCATCCTCCTGCAGACAGCCCTTCCACGGGTGACTCGGGATCACTGTGAGTGGTACGACCACAGGGGCAGAATATGAACCCTCTTCTGTGCTGGGCAGGTATCTTAAAATGGGTGTCTTCCCAATTTAATGGGGCTGCCGCCCCCGAAGAAAGCCAACGTGGGGGGTTCTGGCACGATCTTCACCTGGACTAGCCCTCATCCTTGGGCCTCGACAGCTCGGTGGGAGAGCTGCTCTGAGGTTTGTTGACTCTCCCCTTCTGCGAACTGTTTTTGATCTTTGCTCCTTTGGTTCTTATCGATTTGTGTGAGCTTTTAATAGACTGATAACCCCTGGCTTGTTCCTATCACACAACTGGCTCTTGACACAGAGTTCAGGGTGCCCGGAGCGTTCCGAGAAAGGCTGCTGGGTGTGCTTTGGGTATTTTGTCTGGGGAGCTGGGAGGTTTGAAGATTTTTTATGATACAGGGAGTGTGGGTGTTGGGGGGGTGGGGGCAGAACCTGGTAACAGAAACATCCATCCTTTGGTGCTCCTGCCCCAGCTCGTCAGGGGCAGGTGGGAGGCACCGTGCACGTGGACTGCGGCGAGTCCGTGAGTCCCTGGCCTGCTCCCTGTGGGCTGGAGGAAGAACAAGGCTGGAGAAGCGTCGCAGAGGCTACCTCCCTGCCAGTGACTCGCGAGCACGAAGTCTCCAGCTCATTTATAAAGACAAGATCAGGGAAGCCAGCCTGGTGGTTTCTTAAAAAGTTAAACATAGCGTTACCATGTGACCCAGCCATTCCACTGCTGGCTGCACACCCAAGAGCGTGGAAACCATGTTCGTAGGGGCGCCTGGGTGGCTCAGCTGGTTAAGCGTCTGACTTGAATTTGGCTCAGATCTCGACCCTATGGTTCATGGGATCGAGCCTTGCACTGGGCTCTGTGCTGACGGCACGGAGCCTGTTTGGGGTTCTCTCTCCCTCTCTCGCTGCCCCTCCTTCCCTCTCTTTCAAAACAAATAAGTAATAAAATATATATATATATGTATATATATGTATATGTATATATATATACACACACACACATATATTCACATATCTCGTGGTTCGTGGGTTTGAGCCCTGTGTCAGGCTCTGTGATGACAGCTCAGAGCCTGAAGCCTGCTTCAGATTCTGTGTCTTGCTCTCTCTCTGCCCCTCCCCTGCTAGTGCTCTCTCCAAAAATAAACATTAAAAATTTTTTTAAATAAATAAACATTAAGAAATATTAAAAAAATAAAAGAGGGGTGCCTGGGTGGGTCGGTTGGTTAAGCGTTTGGCTTCGGCTCAGGTCATGATCTCACAGCTCACGAGTTCGAGCCCCGCGTCGGGCTCTGTGCTGACAGCTCGGAGCCTGGAGCCTGCTTCGGATTCTGTGTCTCCCTCTCTCTCTGCCCTTAACCCACTCACATTCTCTCTCTCAAAAATAAACAAACATTTAAAAAAAGAAAAGAAAAGAAACATTCACAAAAATCACTGCAGAAAACCCAACAAATACATGTGAAACATCTACAGGCAAAGCAAGAGACCTTGTTTGGCACAGAAAGGAAAGATCAGAAATCTTAAAAATGAAAAACAAAAGTGAGAGTGGCTACTCGAGTCACTGGAGAAACGCGGGTGACCGAGTGCATACACCTGGAAGTGAAAGCGATCACTATGGGCAATACTCCAGGACAAGAGGGGAGGCCAGGCCACTCCGTGACCCCGGGAGCCAGAGCTACAGGGCCTTTCCTAGCCTTTGACCTGATGAGAGATAAAGCGTCCAGTGCCGTTCTTGCAGTGGAATGCTTACAGGTCAGTCAGATGCAGAGAGATCGTTCTGGAAAACAAAACTTGCCAAGCTCGCCCAGGTCAGTGACCCACGTTATCTCAGGTGGTGGCGGTCGAGGAGCCGCGGTTTAGACGAGAAGCGGGGCCGTGCTGCTCTTTGGGGCGTTAACGGCGCCACGTGCTCTGCCCAGGGCCCGCTCCCCCTGTGTCCCTGAGCAGGTGCTGCCACCTGCCTTTCACTAAGAAGCAAACAGAGGCGCAGGGAAGTTACTAGCACAGTGGTTCCTGAAAGACAGCCCCGCATCTCTATGCCTGCTCCAGGGACGGGCCTTCCAGGTCAGAAATGTGCGCAAATGGGAACCACAGGGGACCGACACCCAGAAGGAGCCTTGGCTACCTGGTTTTCCAATTCTGAAATGATCAGGGACCTGAGCTCCAAACCGTTGCTCACCTGAAAATAAATGCTGCTGCCTGAGAAGAAATATAGCTTCTTATTTCTTTACACAACTGACCTACTCAGTACTCGAGATGGAATCAGACCGGAGTTGGGGCTGTGAAGTGCATGAGTGCCAGAAGGTTCTCTGGGCTTGTCCAGGCCTGCCCGGCCTCTGTTCTCAGAACAAATATCTGCTTTGGTGCCTCGACTCTGGGAGCTGACCAGTGAACGGCTCACTGGACAGCAACACCCATTTCTTATGGCACCGAAATAGCCCCCACCCACTTTGGGAACCCTGTAAATGGTTCAGATGTCACAGCTTCTGATGCGGACAGCACAGAGCCCGCTTAGGATTCTCTCTCTCTCTCCCTCCCTCCCTCCCTCCCTCTCTCTCTCTCTCTCAAAATAAACGTACATACATACATACATCTCTCTTTGGCTACAAGACAAATTCTTTTATATGCTCCCTGCCTATGGCAGGTGTACTGGTTCCTTGAGGCTGCTGTCACGAATGACTGCAATCTTGGTGGCTTGAAACAACACACATTTATTCTCCTACGGTCCTAGAGGTCAGAAGTCTGACATCAGTCTTGCCAGACTAAAATCAGGGTGTCAGCAGGGCTGCGGCCCTTCTGGAAGTGCTAGGAGGAAATCTGTTTCTGGCCTTTTCTAGCCTCTAGGGGCTGCCTGCATTCTGTGCCTCAAGGCGCCTCCTCCACCTTCAAAGCCAGCAACGGGATCACCGAACTCTGACCTCTGCTTCTGTCATCACATCTTCTCTGACTCTGATCCTCCTCCCCGGCTCTTGTAAGATCCTTGTGGTTACATGTCCCATGCAGATCATCCACAATAATCTTCCCCTCTCTAGATCCTTAATACCATCTGCAAAGTCCCCTTTGCCAGGTAAGGTCACACAGTCATAGGTGCCAAGAGATTAGGACATGGACATCTTTGGGGGCTGTTATTCTGTCCACCAGAAGAGAATTCGCATACTTGTTTTGAAGAGGGCCCAACAGTAAATACTGTAGGCTTTGGGGGCCATCTGGCCTCCGTTACCAGGACTGGCTACACAATTTTCAGGGCCCAGTGCAAGATAAAAAGGAGGGGACCCTTATTCGTGTGTTATTAAGAATTTTGGGGCGCCTGGGTGGCTCAGTCGGTTGGGCGTCCGACTTTGGCTCAGGTCACGATCTCACAGTCCGTGAGTTCGAGCCCCGTGTCGGGCTCTGGGCTGATGGCTCGGAGCCTGGAGCCTGCATCCAGTTCTGTGTCTCTCTCTCTCTCTGCCCCTCCCCCGTTCATGCTCTGTCTCTCTCTGTCTCAAAAATAAATAAACGTTAAAAAAAAAATTTTTTTTTTTAAAAGAATTTTAAAACAGTGGGGTGCCTGGGTGGCTCAGTCGGTTAAGTGTCCAACTCTTGATTTTGGCTCAGGTCATGATCCCATGGTTCACGGGTTTGAGCCCCGCGTCGGGCTCTGTGCTGACAGCTCGGAGCCTGGAGCCTGCTTTGGATTCTCTGTCTCCCTCGCTCCCTCTGGCCCTCCCCCGCTCATGCTCTCTCGCTCTCAAAAAATAAGCATTATTAAAAAAAAAAGAATTTTAACATGGGGACAGAAGTGCAGAGCCCTATGAGATTATACAGTTTGCACAGCCGTGACGCAGGCCCTGCCTGAGCAAATCTGCTTCTGTTATGGCCAGAAAGCAGCCATGGGCCACATGCGGACAACAGGTGTCGTTGTGTCACTATCAAACCTGATGGCGACAAGCAAACTGTGATTTCCTCGTGTCACAAGATGCTATTCTGCTTTTGCTTCTGGTTTTGTTTAAGTTGGCTCCACGTCCAACGTGGGGCCTGAACCCACGACCCTGAGACGAAGACTCACATGCTCCACCGACTGAGCCAGCAGGGACCTCCTCTTTTGTTATCTTTTCAACCACTTAAAAATGGAAGCATCATTTTTACGTACAGGCCGACAAAACCAGGTGTAGGCTGAACTGAGCTATAATCTGCCAGCTTCTGGTCCACGGGATAAAATCCCATCTCTGCCAGACTCGCCAGGGCCCTCCGAAGCTGGAGACTGACATCCAGTCCCACCTCACAATCTGCATCCAGCATTCCTGACGGTTCCCGTTCCCTAACAGATCCCCCAAGACAGATCGTGCCTTCGTGCCCTCGGGCCCCTCCGTCCAGAAGCCCCACGTCCCACATGCTCCCACTGTGTTCCAGCTTGGACGCTGCCCTCCACGAGGTGGCTCTGTGCCTATCCCATCACCCTGGCTGGACTTACATGTCTGTGTGTCCTCCTCTCCTTCAGGGAGTGATGTGTTCAAGTGCGGGGGTGCAGGCTAAGTTATCTTTGGGTCTCCTGACCTCACGGGCCCTCCGAACTTAAAGTGACACCAAGAAGAATCTAGAACTTTGGTAGCTAGAGTGTACTCAGATTCCAACCCCTAAAAACCAAAACTATGCTTCTTACCTAAACCAAAAACCAAACAAACAAAACCCCAGAGCGAGAATTTCCTACCTTAAATTCAGACCAAGAAAATAAAGATCTCTGAGACCGAGCTGAGCTGGGTTCCAATCCTGACTGTCCTTGCGAGACATGTGCCTTTGGACAAGTCACGTCCCTTGCACTTCAGACTGAGTCTCGATTCGCCACGGCTCACCAGGCCGTGTGACTTGCCCCTTCCAGCCCATGAGTCTCCTCTCCTGCCCCTGTCTCCACCACTGGCCTTTTCTCAGTTCCTAAGTGTGCCAGGTTCCCACCTGCCTCAGGGCCTTTGCACTTGCTGTTCTTGCTGCCTGAAACATTCTGTCCCCGTTTGCCTGGTGACCTACCCTTCCTGCCTCAGCTGCAACCCCACTGATCTGGAAAGTCTTCCCTGGTCACTCCAAAATGAAGTCAGGCTCTCCTGCTACATGCTTTGCTGGCACTCTGAACCTCTGCAGACTGTAATTATTTTGAAATTTTGTAATGATCGTCATTGTGTGATTTCTCATCACTGTTAACGAGAATAGGATTTAATAAATACTTCATGCCACACTCTGTTCCAAAGGGTCTAAAAGTGGGTGATTTCATTTAACTCTCCCAGTGCCTTCACAAAGTATTATAATCACCCCCATTTCACAGAAGCTGAAGCTCAGAGACGTTAAATAACTTACCCAGTCGATGTTGGAGTTGACCTCTTAAGCCTGTACCCACAGGTTGACTGGGACTTCCGTGAGGGCAGATGCCCGTTCTAGCATAGTCACTGTCGTATCCCCAGGGCTGAGCATCTGCACCGGGTACACTGTGGGTGATTAAAAAGTATCGATGACCTAAGGGGCACCTGAGTGGCTCAGCCGGTTGAGCATCCGACTCTTGATTTTGGCTCAGGTCATGGTCTGGAGCCTGTTTGGGATTCTCTCTCTCCCTCTCTCTGTGCCCCTCCCCTGCTCACACTTTCTCTCTCTCTCAAAATAAATAAAATAAACTTAAAAAAAAAAAACTTTCGATGACCTAAAAGAAACAACGCCCCAGTAGCAACGAGCATTCCAAGTGCCCAGATCTTGGTTTCTTTTTATCTTATTTTTATTTTTTATTTCTGTAACGTTTATTTACTTTTGAGAGAGAGAGAGACAGAGTGAAAGCAGGGGAAGAGCAGAGAGAGGGAGACAGAATCGGAAGCAGGCTCCAGGCCCTGAGCTGTCAGCACAGAGCCCAATGCGGGACTCGAATCCACAGACTGCGAGATCATGACCTGAGCTGAAGTCGGACGCCCAATTGACTGAGCCACCCAGGTGCCCCCAGATCTTGGTTTCTAACACTACTCTCTAATAAAAGGAACCAGGCTGGGAGAAATGACTGATTCTAGGACTGGGGCAGGAAATATGTGAGATAAACCCGAGGCAGCCTGTAGTACCAGAGAGTAAGGAAGTGCTCCCAAGAAAACCAAAAAACCCCAAACACAGACGGGAATGTGTCGAGGAACCACAGGAGCCAACTGAAAGCACCCTCAGTGGCCAAAGCTGGAATAATTCAAATAAAATAAAGTAGTATTGGGTTATAGCCCAGAGAATAAAATAAATATCTAGATCACACTGATATAATCACATAATGCATAAGCTGGGGGCGCCTGGGTGGCTCAGTCGGTTAAGCGTCTGACTTCAGCTCAGGTCGTGATCTCGCGGTTTGTGAGTTCGAGCCCCGCGTCAGGCTCTGTGCTGACAGCTCGGAGCCCGGAGCCTGTTTCGGATTCTGTGTCTCCCTGTCTCTCTGCCCCTCCCCCGCTCACACTCTGTTTCTCTCTCAAAAATAATAAATACACATTAAAAACGTAATGAATAAGCAGACAAATCAGGGAGAGAAGAGAAATCTCCCATGCAGAATTCCACAGAATTTACATAGATACCTCACTTAAGGAAGGGGATGTACCTCTTCGCTCTTTAGGTATGTGCTGCACACAGTGACTTTCTTCCAAAGTATACAGTACAGAGAGGGAGGGGGAAGTAACTTTATAGTGGACAAACCTGACAAATGCTACCTTGGCCCACGATCAAGGCCAACATCAACAGGCACAGAACACGACGGGAGTATATACCTTTGATGGGGTGTGATGAGAGTTACACCTTACATCTGTGGTCTTCCTCCCCACAAACCCCATCCCAGTCTTACCACAAGGAAAACACCAGATAAATTCCGACAGGGGAACATTCTACAATGCCTGATCAGTCCTTCTCAAAATCATCAAAAACAAGGGAAGTCTGAGAATCTGCCATAGCCAAGAGGAGCCTAAAGAAACAGGGCGCCTGGGTGGCTCAGTCGGTTGAGCGACCGACTTCGGCTCGGGTCATGATCTCACGGTTTGTGAGTTCGAGCCCCGCGTCGGGCTCTGTGCCGACAGCTGGGAGCCTGGAGCCTGCTTCGGATTCTGTGTCTCCCTCTCTCTCTGCCCCTCCCCACTCATGCTCTGTCTCAGAAATAAACTTTAAAAAAAAATTAAAAAAAAAAAAAAAAGCAGGGCATCTCAGTGAATAGGATCGTAAAAGTTCTCATTGCAACAGCAACAAGATATTTGTAATTACGGGTGTTAACTAATTGTAGTAATTATCTTATGTTATACACATACACCAAATCATTATGCTGCACATTTATTTATTTATTTTTTGTATGCTACACATTTAAAACTAATAGTGTTACATATCAATTATAACTCCAAAAAAAGGAAGAAAAAAAAAAATGGAGTACCAGGACAACTAAAAGTAATGTGTCATCCTGCATGGGATTCTGGACGTTAAGTAAAAAACAAGGAAATCTAGTAAACTATGAACTTGGGTTGACATGTATCCCTACGGCTTCGTCAGTCCTAACAAATGCATCGTGCTAATGAAAGATGTTACTAACAGGAGAAACTGGGTGTGGGGAAAACGGTAACTCTGTACTTTCAAATATTTCCGTAAATCTCAAACTGTTCCAAAAGACAAAGTCTATTCATGAGAATGATAACAAGGCATAGATGAATAAATGAAGGATTTCATTCTTCACCATGGCGACAATGATTAAAACTCCCATCTCGGGGCGCCTGGGTGACTCAGTCAGTTAAGCACCCGACTTCAGCTCAGATCGTGAGCTCACGGTTTGTGGGTTCGAGCCCCGCGTCGGGCTCTGTGCTGACAGCTCAGAGCCTGGAGCCTGCTTCGGATTCTGGGTCTTCCTCTCTCTCTGCCCCTCCCCTGCTCGTGCTCTGTCTCTGTCTCTCTCTCTCTCTCTCTCTCAAAACTAAATAAACGTTAAAAAAAAAATTAAAAAACAAACCAAAAAACTCCCATCTCACAGAGCTTTTGTGAGGATTACACAGAAGAATGCACATGAAGATTCAGCACCAGATTCAGAGAATACGCCACCACATTCTACTAAATCCATGCCATCCACTAGAGGAGCCACAAGCTCTATGTCACTAAATTAATTAATTTATTTATTATGGTACTAAATTTAAATTAAGTAAAAATGAAGAATGTTAAAAATTCAATGCTGTGGTGGCACCAGCCACACGTCAAGTGCCAAAAGTCACCTGGAGCTGATGGCTACTAAATGAGCGGTGATAAAGAACATGCCCATCACTGCAGGAAGTTCTACCAAACAAGGCACTAAACAACGAATGGCGTAATTGCTTGCTCAATTCCTGCGATCCCTCCGCACATGCCATTTTCTCAACCTTCCCCACCTCCCTCTTTCAAAGGGCAACCCCCACATTCCCCATACTCCCCTTCTCCAATGTACTTTTTCTTCTTACCCCTTTCCACCGCTTGATGTGGAATCCGCTTCATTTCTTTTCTGTCTCCCCAACTAGCATTGCAGGGTCCAATGCAGGAGCCACGTGGTTGCTGAGCTCTTGAAACGTAGCCAGTCCAACCTGAGATGGGCCCTACGTGTAAGACATACAAGATTTCAGAGAGTTGTGGGGGAAAAGAAAAAAAGAATGTAAAAGACCTCTTAAGTTTGTATATTGATTACACGTAGAAGGAACATCTTGCACATACTGAAATAAAACACATCGTTAAAAGTAACTGTTTTGAACTTTTCTTTCCCCTGACACAGCTACTAGAAAATTTAAATCACGCCCCTGGCTAACATTTGGGGCTAGCATTTTTGCCTGTTCGCTGCCCATACAAGTGACTGGCGTATAGTAGACACTCAATAAAACTTTAATGACTAACTGCTGAGCTGGGCCTCTGGGAACCCGCTAGCTCCAGTAGTCAACGCTGAATTAAGGCTGACCACGTCCCATGCTCCACCTCCTCACCATACCAGATAAGGAAACTGAGGCCCGGAGAAGTGACGTCAGTCCCTTCCCAACGGCACGTAGTGCGGAAACGTCGGGGTCGGGATTCGAACCCGGGTCCTGCCCCCACAGCCATGGCGCGCTGACCATTACTACCTAGCCGGGCGGCGGCGGGAAAGGCAGGCGCGGGTCACACAGCATGCGCTCCACAAGGGGCGCGGCTCTTCGGCCACCGCCTTCCGCCGGCCTCCGTGGGCTGGGCCCCAGCCGGCCCCCACCGCGGCCATCGCCGGCCACCCGCGTCTCCGCCGGCCGCCGAGCCCTTCGCAGGCGGCGCCAGCCGGAAGTCCCGCCTCCGCCGCGCGCTCCTGGGCGCCGAGACAGGCACGCCGGCCAATGAGAAGCGCACCGTGGAGGACGCCGGCCAATGGGCGCGCGCGCCGGGGGGGCGTGTCCGGGCCGCGGGCCGGAGCGGGTCGTGCGCGCTGAGGAGGAGCCGCCGCCGCCGTCGCCGTCGCCGCTGCCGCCGCCGCCGCTACCGAGGCCGAGCGGAGCCGTTAGCGCCGCGCCGCCGCCGCCCGCCCGCCCCGGAGCAGCCCCGGGCCCGCCCGCCCGAGTCCAGGTGAGGCGGGGGCCTTCGGCGGCCCCCGACGGGGTAGGCCGCGGCAGGCCTGAGCTCGCCTGGCCCGGCCGCGGGCGCCCGCGGGCCTGCACCGGCCGAGGCCCAGGCCGCACCGGGCCGGGAGGGGACGCGCGCGGGCCGCGGCGGGCGGGCGGGGGCCGGCCGGTGTGGGCGCCGGCGACAGGCCCCGGGCCGGATTCCTCAGCCGCCGCGAGGGGCGGGCGAAGGGGACACGGCGTGGGCACGCGCCTGGCGGCCGGGCTCCGCGGCCGGGGCCCTAGTAGTCCTGGGAGCCGGGGAGCCGGGGGCGGGAGAGAGAAGCCAGAGGCGAGGGAGTGGGGTGAGCGCCTTCAGCGCGCAGAGGTCACGGCTCGCTCCCGGGGGAAATCCTACAGATTCTTTTGTGGTCGTTGTCAGAGGACCGCGGTCGAGGGGGGATCTTTTTAGAAGTGTGCATACCCTTCAGGATGTATGGGAACCCTAGGGGGAAAAAAAAATATTTTTTGAACGCCATCTCTAACAAAGCTGTTTTTGGGGCGTGGGACGTTGGGATTTGTAAAATGTGTGTGTGTGTGTGTGTGTGTGTTGAAAACACAACCTGCACGCATTTGAACAATGGGGGATGGATGCTCTTCCTTTTCCGGTCTCCTCTGATGCTAGGCTTCTGGGTTTTGATACCTACTGTGTGCAGGGAAGGTGGAGAAGAACTTTTGCTTGTGCTGTCCCTGGAGGGACAGAGCCCCCACCCCCACCCCCCGCCCCTTAGCAGAAGTATGCACATAGGATCCATATGGCCATTGCTCCAGAAGTGGGAAAATGAGAAAGATGATCCGACCACAGTAGGGTTTCTCAACCTGGGCACTAACATTTTAGGTCTATCACGCTTGGTTTGGCAGGGGGAGGGCTGTCCTTTGCATTGTAGGATGCACGTTGTAGTATTTATTGACTAGGATTCCATCAGATGCCAGCAGCATCTCCCCCCCACCCCCCCCCCCCCCCCAGTGCTGAAGATCAAAAATGTCTTCAGACGTTGCCAAAAGTATCACACACACGAAAACCACCACGGGACTAAATGATCTTTTACTAAAAGTTCCTCCAGCCACAACGCCGATGCCTTGGTATCCAGGGCTCCCAAGAGCTTGTACAAATTCAACTCTGGGAGCCTTAGTTTTCTTATCTGTAAAATGGGGTGGAAAAATTGCTGTGTGGATTTGAGAGTGTGGGAAGCTCCTAGCAATGGCCTGAGTGTGGGAAACGCTGAATAGGTAAAGTTTAAATAATCGCCAGTATTTAGTGAGGGTTTGCTATGTGCTTGTCACTTCACAGAGCTTTATCCCCAGCCCTTGAGATGGGTGCTGGTGTACTTTACATCTTCAGGACAAACAAACCAAGGCTTAGATGGGTCACTGGTTTTGACCAGGCTCGCACAATAGGGTAGCTGAAGCGGGATTTGAACTCAGGTCCTCAGACTCAAAGTCCTTACTCCTAACTACAGAATTTTATTGCCTTTATGACCACAAGTGGCCAGGAGAATTCCGTCCAGTTGTCATTGAGCATCTTCTGTGTGTAAAGTGTTGTGTTGGGATCTGTTAACAAAATTTTGTGACCTCAAGGACCACAAAGAGGCTGAGATATAGGAATACCTCAGAATGTGGAAATAAATAATGTTTATGTTGAAGCACTGGTTTTGAGGAGGCAGAGTTTCAGTCTGGGTGTGCTGAGTGTGAGGTCATGGTGCAGCAAGTGGAAAACGAGAGAATTGTGAAAACACTGGCTTTTTGCCGCTTGCTTATTGCTTCTCTTGTTCCCCACTTCCCATTTGCATGTTTTCATACTCCAGCAAAAGTTGTCTTTTTTTACTGCAGATCTGATCGTGTCACTCCTGATTAAAAGTTTTGGGGCGGAAGAAATTTTAATTTTTTTAACCTCTGTAGGTGACTTTAAAGCTAAAGTTTGGGATCCCAGGTCTTGCACATTTTAACCCTCCCTTCCTTTTGCATTTCACCTGCACCTAGACCGGAACC
This sequence comes from Leopardus geoffroyi, assembly GCF_018350155.1. Taxonomy (NCBI): domain Eukaryota; kingdom Metazoa; phylum Chordata; class Mammalia; order Carnivora; family Felidae; genus Leopardus; species Leopardus geoffroyi. Next base: position 5,896,348 of record NC_059331.1, read on the forward strand.
TCTGACCCTCTCTGCCTGTTGTCCCCACTGCCTGCCACGTCCCAGTTCTCCTCCACCTAGAGATCCTTTCCTCATGCTCTGTGGCCCCACTCAGAGTTCACTCACCATTTGAAACCTCCTCTGATTGCTACTCTCCTTCTCCTCCCCTCTCCCCCGCCAGAATCAACTGTTCCTCGCTTGTGTCCCCATCCCATTCAATGGAGTCAAATGTTGAATGGTGAGGGAAGTGCAGTTGCTGCCTTTTGCCCCTAGGTGGCAATAGTGAGGCAGCGAGGCTGTAAGTCAGGGGAAGACCAGAGGAGAGCAGCCTGCAGAAGGGAAGTGAGTCTTGCTCCCCTCCTTTAACCAACTCTCCCCACTCCACTGCTAGGCTCTGGGAGGCAGTGGTGATTACCGTGTGTGGGCAGACTGTTTCAGTTATATACTGACTGGTGTGGAAGCACAGGAAAGGAGACTGTTAACCTAGGCTTTGGGGTGCAAAGGAGATCACAGAATGCTTCCTGGAGGAGGTGGAGTGGGGCGGGGAGAGGGGTTAGCCAGGTACAGACCACAGGGAACAGCTTTGCACGATACAGGAACAGCATCTGCAAAGGCACGGGAGTGGGAACCTCTTGGTTTGTTCAGGGAACCACCTGGAGTCTGGTTATTCGGGGGCAAGCAAAGTGAAGTAAGCAGGGCACGAGGGCTCGTGCGGCCGCTGTGCAGAGGGGTTGGATGTTGTCCTGTAGGCCAGCCATGGATGACTTTAGGCCATAAAGTGAAGAAGTCAGATCTGCTCACAGTTGGAAGAGCCGGAGGGGGATGATGCTGAAGGCCAGCACACCAGTCAGGAGGTGATCACTTCCCTCTATGTAGGAAAAGCTGTGAATGTGGCCCAGAGCTGGAGTGGTGGGGAAAGAGGGGGGATGGGTTTGAGACATGGCTGGGTATGTAAGAGACACAGGACTCAGTGGGTGTTTAGATGTGGGACGTGAGTGAGCAAGAGAGGACAGCAGTGGACGATTCTGGGTCTCTCCCTGAGTGACGAGTAGAAGGATAGTGGTCAGTAAGAGAAACAGCGAAGGCAAGAGGAGTGGTTGGGAATGTGGACATAGACAGCAAAGTGCCACTGGAATAGAACGCACGTACGTGGACATGCTGCGAAACAGGAAGGGGCAGAAGGTGTTGTCCGTATGTGTCCGTACGTGTCCGTACGTGTTGGGGGGGTCTCACTTTTATGATAACTGTCCGTCCCCACTTGACCCCAGGCCTCTGGGTGCCTTGGCCAGGTCAGTGGTCGTACTTTTGTAGATTCAAGACACAAAACGCAACTGTTTGCTCATTGTCTGGGGAACAGGGAGAAGGGGAAGAAATTGCCTCCTTGGGGAAATTCTCACCTGAGTTGGGGAGAAAAGACCTTTATAGATGTAGAAGATGAGGTAGCAACCGGGGGAAGCAGCGGGTCGTGACAGCATTGAGAGCGTTGAGAGAGATGGTTGTCTGCTGCTTGGTTCCTGTGTTTGATGAAAGAGCTGCTGTCCATACTGGTTGTTGTGATCAGAGAGGCGTGGGCAGGAGTTTCCAGGCGCAGCCAACAGCCCCGGGTGAGTGAAAGGAGAGCACAAAGAGGTCCGGAAGCCTGAGTGGACTGGTTTGGGCAGGCAGAGGGGTCAAGAAGGTGAACGCGGAGATGAATCTAGAAAAGTATGTCCGGATCAGGTGGTAGAGGGTTTCTGGACACAGTCAAGAGGTGATCTTGGAAAGTCTGTGTTTCTGGGGGAAACTCCAGGATGGACGGACTGGTCAAGAGGCTTTTGTGGTACGAGGTGGTGGGTAATGGCCCGAATTTGGGGGCTGGGATGGGTTCTGTTCCTTTATCTTATATACCCCGTACCTTGCTCTTTGGCTGGCACACGTTCGGCACTCTGTGTATACTTGGGAGAAGGAGGGCCAGAAGGGGGCTCGGGAGTGACGGGATCCAGCAGCCCACCAAAAACGACATCTCTACTGGAGGAAAGACATCTCTACAAAGGAAGGAAACCGTCCAGGATGATCCAGTGGCAAGATTGATGTCACCATGAACAGAAGTAGGGAGACAGGAGGTGGAGGAGTGATTTGGACGGAAAAGACCTGATTGGGTTTAGAGAGATTGGGTTTGAAATAATCATGTGGCGGGGAGACCACTTGGGAGTCTGTCTAGGCAAAAGATAACAGGGACCTGAACAAGAACGATGGCAGAGAGATGGAGGAGAGGGCGACATATCACTGATGTGCATCTGGCGAACTTGGTGCCTACTTAGGTATGGGGGACAGAGAGAGGTGGCTTGGGAGATACATGTGTCCTGCCACCAGAGGAAGTAATTCAGGGGAGGAGGAGGTTTGAAGAGTGGGGCAAGGATCGGAGGAGAGGGTTTAAAGGTGTCTGCAGTTGGGCACAACGAGGTCAGGGAGGCGCATGTTCCCCTTGATTTTGTTAATGAAGTAGGAGTAAGGAGATGGGGTCAGAATAAGGTTGCTATCTCTATTGGGCAGGTTGAGAGGCGAGCTGACCCATAAGCTTGCATGTGCGGTTGATGGTGAGGGAGCATAGACCACCAACCAGGTCTTCCACGTGTGTGGGGCTGTAGTCGTGAGCTCTGTGACTTCCCTGGAGTCCCGGCCCATTAGAAATGGCATCAGAGGTTTGGATCACTTCCAGGATCCCAGGGGCAAAGAGGCAGAGTGCTCCTCAGTGGACCTGGAGGCGGTGAAGTGGCCACTTGCCGAGCACCAGGAAGCGTGCCAGGCGCTGTGAAGCAGGCGGCAACATCCCCATTTTGCAGACAAGGGGACTGAGGCTCCAGGAAAGGAAGTGCCATACTCCACGGTAGTGTAGCTGATTAATAGTAGGGTTAGTGCTGGAGCTCAGGTCTGTCAGACTCCGCAGGCCAGTCCTTCCTGCCGTGCCGTGTTGCTTTGCAGTTCTGTATGAGAGCCCTGGAGTGGCCTGGACCAGCCAGAAAGAAGCTGGAAACTCTAGCAGGGCCGTGGAGCCGATCCTGTCTCCTCAGGCCTGTGGAGCACTTGGACTGGGCCAGACACCAGCCTCACCTGACCTGCTGCTTCCCGGAGCTTCTCAGCCTGGTGGATATGTAATTGCTGTGACGTAGCCTTGGCTGGCCCAGTCAGGTGGCTTTACCCACCACGGGCTGCAGGAAGTGGCGAGTAAGGAAATACGTACCATGTTCACTTAAGCCCTCCCCTCACAGAGCAGTTGTAATTGGGTCAGCTGGTTCGTTCACTTTTTCTCTGGCACCCCGGAGTGTTTCCTGGGTGACCTCACGTTCCTGAGGCTTTTACCTTGGAGAACTCAGAGTTTTACATCTGGAAAGGACCTTAGAAATAACTGAGTCCAAGCCTCATCATGTGATGTGTGAAGTGTCAGGATTGAGCCTGAGGATCTATTCGACTGTTCTAGTTTTGCTCTGGCTGGAGTAGTTCAGCACGCCTGCTCTGGTGCCTATAAAGTGAGACGGATTCTCACCGGGGCATGATGGGAGCTAGTCTTGCTGCTTGACCTGTGTAAGTTTTTTACACACACATCTCGCCTCTGTGCACGTAGCGCTTATACGACTGATGTGAACGGTATTGCTGGAGTCACGCGGACAGCTAGGGTTGTTGAAAATAGTGCAGTGGGACTGAAGACTCTCAGAGATCATCCAAGCAGGACTTCTCCATAATGTATGCACTTACTGGAAACGTTTCCAAATCACCAGGAATTGCTTTGCTAAATGAAGTTTCCCCTTTTACTCCCCATGATTGAGTTTGATTCTGTGGGATGGGATGGACGATCCCAGAAAAGTAAGGTACTGAATGAATGAGTACGCTATTAATACAATTTCCACCCGCCCTTTAACATCAAGACCCATCCCAGGTGGGTCTGAGACCCAGTGTCTGTCTGTCCCCCATCACCCCCAGCCCTCCCCACCCACACACACACCGTGTGTGCCTGGATGACTTATCTACAGTTTGCCAAGTAGTGTGGGTTGGGCGGGGGCCCTTAGGGGACACCACTGTAGGTTTGGGCCCCCAGGCTGTCAGCCATGATGTGGGTGAAAAGCAAATAATTAGGTGTTAGAGTGATTTGCCCATCAACAAAGGTTTGGGCTGATGGTGAACGGGCCCAGGGAACTAGGGCGACCTACTGTCCGGGGGGACTTTTCACAGATAAGTGAGGAGGTGATGGAGAGGGCAGACACTCTCTGCAAGAGGAGCAGCCAGCACAGAGACACGGCGGCAAGGTCTGCAGCTTGCTGGGGAGGAAGTTGGAGCCAGGGGCCCCATCATGAAGGGCCTTATGTTTTGTCCATGGGAGGCTCTCTGGAGTGACCGTCAGAGGCCTGGCTGGCCCTGCCGCTTCTTAACAGCGGGATGACTGACCCTGAGCAAAGTCATGAATCTCCGAGCCTCAGTGAGTGGGGACACCACTGACAGGGAACGCCCAATGCGTTGACCGGGAGGAGTCCACGTAGAGAGACCGCTGAGTGAGAGGGCGCGGCCTGGTGAGCTGCGAGGTGGCCAGAAGTGGCTATGACTTGGAAGTCACTGATGGTCACAGATGAAGGCCCAGCTGTGATTGATGCTCGCCAGTAGCTAGCTTGGGCTGAGTTATTGATGTGGATTTGGAAGGGTCAGGGGAAGGTACCCAGAGAGCAGGGTGGGGCAGCCCTGAAGCATCGAGAAACCCTGCTTTTAGAGTTTGAGTTTCTCCACTGTTGCCGGTTGACCAAGAACTGGGCCCGCAGGGGCTACTCAGCCTCACCCAGGGTGTCAGGAGGAGTCAGGGTGCTGGGGGATAAGGTCCACTCTTTAAATCTTTTAAAATTTATCTTCCAGTTCGCTCCTTTTGTAGAGTTCTTTGAGTTTTGGCAAATGCATAGAGTCGTGTTACTACCTCCACAATCAAGACCTGGGAAAGTTGCACCCCCCCTCCCCCCACGAAGCAAAAATGCCCCCTGGTGCTCCCGCTGTGTGCTCCATGCTGCCCTTGCTCCCTGCCCCTGGCAACCACCAATCCATCCCTATGGTTTTGCCTTTTCCAGAACGGTCTCATGTGGTATGTGGCCTTGGAGTCGGGTTTCTTTCACTCCGCGAAATGTATTTGAGATTCATTCAAGTTGCGTGGATAGGGAATGCTGTTTTATTGGTGAGCAGAACCACATTGTGCAGCCTTCCATAGTCGCGCCACTGATGGCTTGAGGGGCGTTTGAGCTGCGCCTGGTTAGGGTGTTGATGAATCAAGCTGCTGTAAACACTTGTGTGGGGGTTTCTGTATGAGCGCAGGTTTGCATTTCTCTTGTATGACGACTAGTATAGGATTGCTGGGTCTTACGGAAAGTGTTTAACTGTCAGGTGCTGCCCGTACATTTTCCAAAGCGACTGTAACATTTTTACATTTTCCACCAGCGATGCACGAAAATTCCCCGGTTTCTCCACATCCTCACCAGAACTTGATATTGTCTGTTTTGTTGTTGTTTGCCTGCTTTTGTTTTATTTTGTTTTAGGCATTTTAAATGGATTGGGAGTATTCTCATTCCGGATGAGTAACGGTATCTCAGTGTAGTTTAAATTTGCATTTCCCTAATAAGTAATAATGTCAAGCATCTTTTCACATGTCTGTTTGCCATCCATATATCTCCTTTGGTGTGTTGTTTGTTCACATCTTTGTTTATCTTTAAAATTAGTTTAGTTTAGGGGTGCCTGGGTGGCTCAGTCGGTTAAGTGTCCGACTTCGGCTCAGGTCATGATCTCGCGGTTTGTGAGTTCCAGCCCCGCGTCGGGCTCTGTGCTGACAGCTCAGAGCCTGGAGCCTGCTTTGGATTCTGTCTCCCTCTCCTTCTGCCCCTCCCCTGCTCACACTCTGACTCTCTCTGACTTTCAATAATAGATAAACATTAAAAATTTTTTTTTTTTAATTAGTTTAGGGGTGTCTGGGTGGCTCAGTCTGTTAAGCGTCTGACTTCAGCTCAGGTCATGATCTCATGGTTTGTGGGTTTGAGCCCCGCATCGGGCTCTGTGCTGACAGCTCAGAGCCTGAAGCCTGCTTCAGATTCTGTGTCTCCCTCTCTCTGCCCCTCCTCCATTCTCTCTCTCTCTTTCTCTCTCTCTCTCTCAAAAATAAATAAACATTTAAAAATTTGTTTTTAATTGGTTTAGTTTAATTTTTTTTACCCCTCCCTTAAAATTAGGTTGTTGTCTTGTTAAGTTTTGAGAGTTAAAAAAAAAAAAAAAAAGTATATATTCTGGATACAAGTCCTTTTTCAGATACGTGATTTGCAATTATTTTCTTCCAGTCTGTAGACTGTAATTTTCCTCGCAGTGTCTTTTGCAAAGCAAAAGTTTTACATTTTGATGATACTCACTTTATCAATTTTTTAAAGTCGATTGTGCATTTGGTGTGGTGTCTAAGAAATCTTTGCCTCACCCAATGTCACAAAGATTTTCTCTTAGAAATTTTCTGTTTTGGGGGTGCCTGGGTGGCTCAGTCAGTTGAGCATCCAACTCTTGGTTTTAGCTCAGGTCATGATTTTGAGTTCAGGGGTTCGAGCCCCACATTGGACTTTGCACTGACAGCGTGGAACCTGCTTCAGATTCTTCAGATTCTGTGTCTCCCTTTCTCTCTGCGCCTCCCTTGTACACTCTCTTTCTCTCTCAAAAATAAATAAATATTAAAAAGAGAGGGGGAGGCATCTGGGTAACTCAGTTGGTTAAGCATCGGACTTTGGCTCAGGTCATGATCTCACAGTTTGTGAGTTCAAGCCCCATGTCAGGCTCTGTGCTGACAGCTCAGAGCTTGGAGCCTGTTTCAGATTCTGTGTCTCCCTCTCTGTCTGCCCCTCTCCTGCTTGCACTCTGTCTCTTTCTCTCTCTCTCAAAAATAAACACAAAAAAAAATTTTTTTAAAGAGAGAAATTTTCTGTTTTTACATTTTAGAACAGAGGTCGGCACACTTCTTCTGTAAAGAACCAGATGGTAAATATTTTCAGCTTTTTGGGCCATATGGTCTCTGTCACAACTACTCAACTATGTCACTGTAGTGCAAAAGCAGCCACAGACAATACATAAACAAAAGAGTATAGCTGTGTGCCAATAAAACTTTATTTGTAAAAACAGGTGGTGGGCCATATTTGGTCCACAGACCATGGTTTGCCAACCACTGTTTTAGAAAGTCATCTTTTTGGGGCGCCTAGGTGGCTCAGTTGGTTTATCTCCAACTCTTAATTTCAGCTCAGGTCATGGTGTCATTCATGGTTTGTGAGATTGAGCCACACATTGGGGAGGGGGGGACGGAGGCTCTGTGCTGACAGCGCAGAGCCTCCTTGGGATTCTGTCTCCCACCCCTGCCCCTCTTTTGTGCACGCACTCTGTCAAGTAAATAAATAAACTTAAAAGAAAAAAAAAGTCCTTTTTTTACCAAACAGAGAGGACACTCCACTCTGAATAATGAGAATGGGGTAATTATTGCCCAGTTCATCACTGGTGAAAGCAGGGGGAGGGAGAAGGCAGAACAGTAGGTGCCTAACTCAGAACAAAGGTGAGGAGAGGGAGAGAGAAAGGAGAAAGGAAAGAAGATAAATGTTTGAATCACCTTTTGAGCAGACTTCCTTGTGCATTTTAATTTTTCAGAGTTAACCCCTGCACTTTGGTTCAGGCTTTAGCAGACGTGGTTGGTTGGTTTGTTTGTTTTTACGCTAATCTGTCTTAAAGACTCATGGCTGCAGATGCTTTAACAGATTCGTGGAGTTTTTCGTGAGTGAGTCCATTATTGCTGGTGGTCCCATGCCTTCTACTGAAAATTGGTATTTATTTAACCATTCTCTAACTCATATTTCGATTCTGTCTACCATCTTATGAGCTATGGGATCATGGGTTCCTCACATACTTCCCTGCACGTATGTGATTATTCCTGGAGAACAGATTCCTACGGTTCTGAATCAGAGGGTAGCATTTGTATTAAAAATTTTCATAGGGGCGCACCTGGGTAGCTCAGTCGGTTAAGCGTCCGACTTCAGCTCGGCTCCTGATCTCATGGTTCGTGAGTTGAAGCCCCACGTTGGGCTCTGTGCTGACAGCTCAGAGCCTGGAGCTTGCTTTGGATTCTGTGTCTCCCTCTCTCTCTCTCTCTGCCCCTCCCCCTGCTTGCACTCTGTCTCTTTCTCTCTCAAAAATAAATAAACATACAAAAGTTAAAAAAAAATTTTTTCATAGACACTACAGGTTATCTGCCAAAAAGGTTGTACCATCATATACTTGTACCAATGGTGTGTGAGGGTGTTTTCCCCCCTGATCCTTAGTCACATTGGATTTTATCCATTCTGGGTGGTCTTCTGTCTGACTGCCAGAAGGTGGCATCTTTTTTGACATTTTCCTCCTTATTCGTGAATTTGAGCTCTCCATGGTTTATTAGCCATTTGAATTGCCAGCGTCTATTAGTTGTGGCTCATATCCTTTGTCCACTCTCTGTTAGTGATGTGTCTTTTTTCCTATGAATTTGTAGACGCTCTGAATCAAGTGGTCTCAGCCTTGGGAGTATTGACATTTGGGGCGGGACGTTTCTTGGTTGCGGGGGCCATCCTGGGCCTTTTGAGATGTTTAACAGCATCGCTGACTTCTACCCACCAGGTGCCAGTGGCACACCACCACCTGTATTCATGATAACCAAAAGGCTCTCCAGACCATGCCCGGTGTCCCCTGGGAGCGCCAGGTCACCCCAGCTGAGAACCACCGCTAAATAATATAATAGGTGTAGCATGTATTTTCTTCAAGTCCACTGTTTGTCTGTGTATGGTGTCTTTTGCCATACAGAAGTTCTTAATCTTATGAAGTCTGACTTTCCAGTCGTTTCTTTCGATGCTAACCTATTTTATAGAGAACAGGGAGCATAGAACATTTTCAAATAAATAAAAGAAATGCTGGGAGAGTGGACTAACTTTGCACGTTGTGTGTGGTTGGAAGCAAATTAGGAAGTGGGAAGGTAGAGAAGAGCCAAATGTTTCCAGCAGGAAAAAAATAAAGTAATAAAATACAAAACACACCACACCTAACTCCTCTCTCAGTGCTGACTCAGGGGGGGAGGTGGGAGCTGTGTTCAGGTTTTTACATAACCGCAGGCAAGGCTATTTTTGAAGAAGGCTGCGTGAGTGCTCCTGACAGCGGGCACCGGGTTTTCAAGCGTAAAAGCAGGGCTGGGCAGGAGGGATCTGGAGAAAGGGGTGGGCCGCCCCCGAGACCTCCCGGCTGGTGGGCAGCAGGGCCCCTTTCTCAGAGATGACACTTCAGCCCCATGGGAGCGAGTGCCTGCATAGTTAGAGGCAGGGACGTGGGACATCTTAGATGTGGCAGCCACGTGGCCAGTTGTGCCTCCAGAGGAGCCGTCCTGGTGCTCTCGGCTGCATTGATCTGGACTCCGCTCTGAAGCCGTCTCTGTGCTGTGATGCTTCCCGCCAAAAGTGAAGGGTTCTGCGGGCGGCCAAGGGCATTCCAGTGCCTGCAGCCTTTGAAGACCAAGTGCCTCTGACTGGTGGAGAAACCCTAACCTCTCCCAGTTCCGTGGCTGTGGCCTTGGGAATAAAGGGATGCAGATTGCCGTCGTCTGCCTGCCTGAGGCCAGACAGGCCGTCTGAGTCAGGGTGCTCAGGTGCACATCGCGGGCTCCTTGGTACCCAGCTGCACCAGTAGTGCACGCAGAGATGAGAGAAGGCTCTTGAGATGACCCGAACACTTTTCACAGGAGCTTGAGTTACGGCACTAGAATTGTTTGTGGGTGTTGTTTTGTTTTGTTTTTTAAGTCAGCTCTGTGGAACTCATGACCCTGAAATCAAGAGTCACACGCTCCAGGGGCACCTGGGTGGTTCAGTCATTTAAGCATCGGACTCTTGATTTCGGCTCAGGTCATGATCTCACGGTTCATGGGGTCGAGCCCCCTGTGTCAGGGCTCTGTGCTGATGGCGCAGAGCTTGCTTGGGATTCTCTCTCCCCCTCTCTCTGCCCCTCCCGCACTCGCACTCTCAAAATAAATACAGAAACTTTAAAAAAAAAAAAAAAAAAGCCACTTGCTCCACTGAGCTAGCCAGGCCCTCCTATTTGTAGGCTTTTAGAAGCTCCTTAGGAAGAGAAATGGTTGAGCTTGAAGCTGCTTTGTTTTGTTTTAGAGAGGCTTTCGGGTCGCAGAAAGGTTCCGCCCCCAACGCACAGTCTTCCCCGTTAGTCACATCTTGTGTTGGTGTGGTGCTTTGTTAGAACTAAAGAATCTGTACAGTTTGCCTTAGGGTTCCGCTCTTTGTGTTGTACGTTCTGCGGGTTTGCACAGATGTGTGATAACACGCACGCACCGTGAAAAGATCACACAGAATAGTTTCGCTGCCCTAAAAATCCTCTGTGCTCTGCTGTTCTTCCCTCCCTCCCTCCTAACCCCCGACAACCACTGGTCTTCTTACTGGCTTTAGAGTCTCGTCTTTTCCGCAGTGTCATATAATTGGGGTCAGACAGTGCGTAGCCTTTCACACTTAGCAATGTACATTTGAGGCTGCCCCAAGTCTCCGGCCCCGTAGCTCATTTCTTCCTGTCACTGAATAACACTCCGTTGTGTGAACGCACCAGACAGTTGGAGTCTCTTTCTCCACTCGCCTGTTGAAGGGCATGTTGGCTGCTTCCGGTTTCCGGACAATTACAAATGAAGCCGCTGTAAACATCCTTGGGCATGGTTTTATGTGGACCTGAGTTGAACTTGTAGCGTTGAAAAGAAAACCCCGAAGTGCCAGTCACGGTGTTTTGCCTTAATGTCCTGCAATGTGGACACGTGGAATTTACTTGACTTTTTTTTTTTTTTCTCTGTCTCAGATTTTTAAAAAATACAATGTCTAATGGTTATGAAGACCACATGGCCGAAGACTGCAGGGATGATATCGGGAGAACGAATTTAATTGTCAACTACCTCCCTCAGAACATGACCCAGGATGAGTTACGGAGTCTGTTCAGCAGCATCGGTGAAGTCGAATCTGCAAAACTCATTCGGGATAAAGTAGCAGGTAAAGGAACCGAGAGGGTTTGCGAGGGGAGCTCGTGGCCCTCCCGCGGGGCACTGCCTCCTTGGCCGGCGGCTCTGCAGTGCTCCTTGGTGCAGAAGGGGCCGCAGCCTTGAGCCGATGGTGTGAAGTTTTGTTTTTATCTCAGGCTCTACTTTGCCCTGGCCCTGGCGTTAAGATTTGGGCATAGGTTCCCAAGAGTTCATCGTAAGCCAGAGTGCGCGTACATACAAAGTGCGGTGGTGGGAGGGGAGGGAAAACGAGGAAACCCCTGCAATGAGGACCACTCGGAGCTGTAAGAGACCAGAGAATGACAGCCTGGCCCGGCTCGGTCCCACCTGTGGAAGCAACGCTGGCCCGTGGCAGAACATGGAGCGTCCCCCTGGGCGGCCCTTCCTGGGCTGTGGGCTGTGCTGTTTGCTGTCACGCAGTCACATCAGCTGGAACGTCTGAGACGCACGGAGCTTGACCTCTTGTGGAGCCGGAGCAGGGCAGCCGATCAGCAGGCGGGCAGTAGAGTTGGGTGCCGGCTGCAAACCCCGCTCTCCCGCTGCCTCCGTGTGCGACCCCTAAGCCTCAGTGGCACCCGACGTAAAGTGAGGATGGTGACTCCCACATCCTGATCCTTAGTTGCCTCGAACGGGTTTGCAGATACCTGGGAAGGCCATCCTTCTGGAGCAGCCTCTGTCCTGAGAGCATGGTTTCAAGGAGCAAAACATGGAAAGACCAGGTGCTACAAAGCACTTCCTTCCTTTTGTCCCCAGGGAGGAGCATTGTTTTAGGGAGCTGCCCTCCTCCTCCTCCCTCTTCCTCCTCCTCCCCCTCCCCTTCTTTCTCCCCTTCTTCCCCCCCTTCTTCCCATGCCCCTGTTCTCCTCCTCCCCCTTCTCCTCTTCCTCCTCCCCCTCTCCCTCCTCTCTCCCCTCCTTCCCCCCCTTCCTCTCTGCTCTGGTGAGCTGAGCAATGGGCAGTCCCCGCAGGAGGGCTCTGGCTGCCACCCTGGGCTGTGGGGCTATGATTCTCTCGCTGAAAACTAATTTAAAACTTAAAAAAAAAAAACCAAACCTTTATTACGGAAATAAGATAATACCTTGTTGTATTCAAATCTACATAAGAGTAGAGTAACGTATGGGACCCCAGGTATGGGACCCCAGGTACCCATCGTCCTACTTCATCCACTCTCAGCTTTTGCTGGTAACCTGAAGATTCCTGTCCCTGGGATAAGTCCTGGAGAGGCCAGCTGACTGCTGTACAAGGAATTAGTTCCTCAGAGGGGGCATTGGATTCAAAAGTCTTTTAAGGACTCTCCCAGTTCTGAGAGTCTGTGATTTTAATAGATATCTTCTAAATAGGAATTGTAGCTAATACCCAAATTGAACAGTGTTAGAATGTTCTAGAAGCCATTATCTTTCTCCTGTTTCAGGAGACCATCCTGAATAAGAGAGTCCTTGTTCAGAGGCATTTTAAAATTCTCCTATGCTACTAACAAGTCTTGCCTTTCTCCTTTTGTGTTCTGGTGGAAGGGAATTTTTAGCCCCGTGGATGTTCCTGAGCCTTGCATTCCGATTTTTCCAGCATTCTCGTGGTACCTGGCTTCTTTGTCTGTTCACTTGTTGTGGTTTTCAAAGGAATGTGAGCTATGTTAATAGGAACACCTAGGTTTGGCGAGATCAGGCCAGAGAGAGCTGGTTCGGGGAAGGAGGTAAAAGCAGCAAAGAGTAATTTGGAAATTATTTCAGTTCAGAGATAAACTTTTTCTTCTCTTCGGGCAAGATAAGTAAAGGGTACCAAGAATTGTGGAGGAGGTGAGCCCAGGCTCGATTTCAGCTCGGCATCTTGCTAGCAGTTCCTTAAATTGGATGACTGGACCTTCCCGGAAAGCTTACTGTGTTCCCACCTCTGTCCTGCCGCCAGCGTGTGAAAACCTCGCCGGCCTTGCTGCCCCTTTGTCCTCTGTTCCGCTGCTCTGGTGAAACCCCAGACACAGATACGTTCACGGCTTCTTCCTCCTGGCCGGAGAGAGTCCTGCATCCAGACACACAGGTGCCCCGTGGAATCAAATTCCCAGCTGAGCTCAGCCTGCCACACAGGCCTCCCTGGCCCTCCCAGCAACCACTTCAGGCCCGTTTGCACCCTTCATTCTTGGCCCATGACTGCCTTTCACCTCGTAATGAAAATAACAGCCACCTCTACCTCTGTTCTATCCTGGCGCTTCTCCATCCCGGGAGCCTCTGGCCAGGCAAGTGCGTGCTTGCCTGGGTCTCTTTGGGGCCGCCCGACCGGCGTTCCGACACGCTCCAGCATCTGTCCTCTTTGAGAATCCTTGCTGAGATTCTCTGACTTCCTCTAGCCCAGGATTTTTCCACTTGAGCACTCCTGACATTTGGGACTGGATCATTCTTGGACGGGGGGGGGGGGGGGGGGGGGGGGGGGGTGCATCTTGTGCATTGTGGGACATGGAACAGCATTGCTCGCTCCCCCCTGCTATGTCCCGTGGCATCTTCTGAGTCACGACAACTGAAACATGCCCCAGACATTACCGGGTGTCCCCAGAATCCTCCCCCTCCTCCCTGTGAGAACCACTAGTTGTTGTCCTCCCTCCCCTCCCATTCACAGAGCTGTCAGTGGACTGTCTCCTCTTCCTTCTGGAAGCTTCCTCTCCCCCTTGGCTCCCACGAACCACCTGCCTGAGACCTTGCTTTGCCTCTCCTGCAGCTCCTTCCCAACCATTCACTTAGTCTTTCGGGTTATTCCCATGCTGCTCCTCCTAAGCCCGTCCTGGGGAGAGCAGACGCCCCTCCATAGCTTCACTTTATCCTCAGTCTGCTGCCTGTGTGTCAGGGGAACTGCTCTCCCGAGCTTCACACCCCTCGACCCCTCAACTTCAGGGTTTTCCAGACTGACCTGGACTCTGTCCCACCAGCTGCTTTCTTGTTTCTCAGCATCTGCATCTTAACAGACGACACCAGGTTCACTCAGTGCACTCCAGTCAGAGATCTAAGCATGACCTTTGACGCATGTCCCTGGCATTCATCCTTCTGGGTGCTTCTGCCCCTTTTCTTCCCACCCCCACCCGCTGCCTCAGATCTAGATGAGGCCACATCACTGTCTGCCTGCACTAGCGTTCTGGCCTCTTAACCAGCCATCTGTGTTCCCTCCAGATGGTTCTCTTCACCGTGGCAAGGGAATCTCTTTAACACTCCACATGTGACCCTGTCACTCACCTGCTTTAAAACTCTTAGTCCCCGGCCCTGCTTGCTTTAGGGCACCTTCTCTGCTCAGCCATGTCAGCATTAGATGCTGCTCCTGGTCTGGGTTCCCATAGCAACCAGGCAGCTGGCAGTGTGGGCTTCCACACTGTACTGAAGTTAGAACTTTTTGGTCCAGTAGGTCCGTATGGTTCTCAGAAGCAGAAACCCCATATGTCCGTAGATACGACCATAATCAGTGCTTGTTGAATGAATGAATGAATGAATGAATGAATGAATGAATGAATGAATAGGTCTAGCGATTGGAGAAGAATGCAGATCAGCATGGACGTTGATTTGCTCCGCAAATATTTATTGAGTGCCAGCCATTGGCCAGGCACTGGTGACGGGAGGAATGAGGAACGGGTGGTGGCTGGGTTATCGGGAATATTTGGGAACGTCTGACATGCTGGCTTCCAAGATGCAGCATGTTTCTGGCTGGCCAGGCCCCAGCCCCCGTGTTGGGGACATGTATTTATTGCTGCCTGTTCCATCCACAATCCCTAGCTGGCCCTACTGTGCAGCCCTGTCCCACTCTCTGCCTGGGGTCTGGTCCCTCTGCAGATGCCATATGGCCCAGGAGCCAGCCTCCACCCTCCTGGACTGTCCTGCTGGCCACTTGGTCCCCAGCCTCCAGCCCATTCGCTCAGCTTCTGGCTCATTGCCATGCACCTCTGGTCAGGATAAAGCTCACACTCCTGCCTGTGGCTCCCAGGTCTCTGGGGCGCTGTCCTCCTCCTCCCTAGCCGCTGTGCTCTCCACTCACCCTCTCAGCCCTGACTGAGCTGCTTGTCACTCCCCAGACAGACCCTTCTCTTACAGTCTCACGATTTTGCAGATATTGTTCCCTCTGTAGGAAAGCCTTTCCACACCAAGCCAGCCTGACCGCTTTTTGTTTTCTTAATGTGAATCACCTTTGTTCCGTGTATCAACAACAACAGTGTGAGGCAAAAAGGAAAAGTTTAAATTACCCCAAATCCCACCACTGTTAGCTTTGTGGTTTGTGTCCTTCCATACTTTTTTCTTTCCACATTTGTGGTCATAAGCAACTACGTGTTTTTAGAAAAATGGGCTTGCACCACTCAAGCTGTGCTGGAAACTTTTCTTCCTGTACCTGTGAATGCTTTTCTATCATTGAACATAAAGCAGTCTCGTCAGAAGAGCGGCACAGTGTTCTGTTGTATGGAGATTCTGAGTTCACGGCAGCTTGTGACCACATTTCCATATTTACAAACCCCACTGAGAAATATCCTGGTGCAGACCTTCACTCACCGCTCGTTCGCATCGGGGGTCTTCTAGAAATGGACCATTAGATGGGAGGGTGTGGACCTTCCTGGACCCTGTCACCAGTTGACACTCGTGCCGTCGACTGGGCCAGGGGGGTTTCTCATCTTGCCCAACCTAAGTCAAAAATGACATCTGATTGGGGTGGTCATTCACTCTAGTGACGTTCTAGTGGCTGTTTGTACTCTTCTTTTATAAAATACCCTTCTTGTCCTTTGCCCATTTTCTTTCTTGTGGGGGCATTCGCTGTTTCTTGCTCATTGTCTCATTAACTCGACCAAGACCTACTCCTCCCGCTGTGAAGTCTTCCCTTGAACCCCTGCAGACATCTAAAAAGGAAGAGCTCTAGGGGCGCCTGGGTGGCTAGTCGGTTAAGCGTCTGACTCTTGATTTCAGCTGAGGTCACGATCTCACCGGGTTCATGGGATCGAGTTTTGCGTTGGACTCTGCGGACAGTGTGGAGCCTGCTTGGGATTCTCTCTCTTCCCCTTTTTCTCTGCACTCTCCCCCCCAAATAAATAAACTTTAAAAAAAAAAAAAGAAAGTAGTTTAAAAAAAAATAAAAGTAAAATTTTCTTTTAACGTTTATTTATTTTTGAGAGACAGAGCACTAGCGGGGAAGAGGCTGAGGGAGAGGGAAACACAGACTTCAGAGCAGGCTCCAGGCTCCGAGCCGTTAGCACAGAGCCCGACGTGGGGCTCAAACTCACAAACTGTGAAATCATGACCTGAGCCAAAGTCAGATGCTTAACCGATGGGGCCACCCAGGCACGCCTCAAATTTTTTTTTAAATAAAGGAAGAACTGGGCTCTACGGGCCCTCTCATGTTGCAGGGGAGTGCCTGTCCTCAGGGTGTTCCCCTCCCTCAGCTGTCCACCCCAGGTGGATTTGAGAAACACTGAGGGATGAAAACATTATATCTGGCTGCTCTGGATGGCAAATGTAACACGAAATGCCAGGGCATTGTCTCTAGGTTTTAACCTCGTCTAGGGGTGCCTGGGTGGCTCTGTTGGTTAACCGTCCGACTCTTGATCTCGGCTTGGGTCGTGATCTCGCGGTTCATGGGTTCGAGTTCTACATCGGGCTCTGCGCTGGCAGTGCAAAGCCTGCTTGGGATTCTCTGTCCCTTTCTCTCTGCCCCTCCCCTGCTCGCTCGCTCGCTCTCTCTCTCTCTCAAAATAAATAAATAACCTTGTCTAGAGAGAGTGGTGTTTGGAAATGGAAGAGCATTGGCTCAGAGGCCACCCGGCAGGGCATGAGTAGTGCTCACAAGGAGGCAGCCTCCATATTCTCCAGGCAGCGGCTCTTGGCCTGCTGGCCACCAGGAGAGACCCTAGTGTCAGGCCCTGCCCAGGCCTGCTCAGTCAGCCAGTCTGGGCTGTTTGAACATCTGTGATGTAAGCTTTCTGGAGGACGGCAGTTCTGGTTCAGGACCAAGTGAAAGAAGCCGAGCTCTTCCCGCAGTGCAGGGATGGCGTGAGCTGGGGGGAGCACTGGCTTCTGGGATATCCCTTGGCCTCAAACCCAGAGTTTATTCATGCTTCATCCTTGGCCGTTCTCTTTCTCATCTGCTGCCCCCTCCCCCTCCCCTAGATCTTCACCCTGGGGGTCTGCTTGACCTCCCCTGCCAGCACCGACCCCAGGCAGGCCCTGCCTGCCCTCTGTAAGTCCCAGCAGCCTGTGCAGGATCCGTGCCCTGCCTGAGCGCTGCCCCTGTTCCACCACCAGGCCTCAGACCTTCCTCTGTCAGGGCTTGTCTTCCATTGCCCTAAATGAGGGAGCAGCACCTGATGGGTCTTGGTGGCCTTGATTCTAGCAGGCTCACCGTGTCTAAGGGACAGGAGAATCATCCATAAGGAGATTGGAAGTACGCCTGCCTGACCTCTTGGGTCCTTGAGCTTGAGGCAGGCCCTCGGGAGCTGTGTCATTACCCTGCACGGCTTATAGACCCTGTTAGAGAAACAGGAACTTGGGGGCCTGCTTTGGGAAGTGAGGGCCTCCCCCAGGTGCCCACTCTGAGTATAGACCATTGAGGGTCTGCAGAACTGGGGGGCCCCACTCTTCCTCATTCACTTCCAGCAGCAGCTCTCAACCTGGGCTCCACATTGGGATCGCTGGGGGGCTTTAAAAACTGCTGAAGCCACCCCCACTCTTACTACACCCCACCCCCATGCTGATAGTGGTTCAGGTTCTGGGCTGGGCAGTGATAGTTTTTAGAAACTGCTCTGGTGATTCTGGCAAGCAGCCGAAGTCGAGAGCAGTTGGTTTATGGTGAGTGGCCAGGTGGAGGCAGGGACTCGGCACTGTGTTAGGCACTTTGGCCAGTGGCCTCATCCGGTGGGTGCAGTCCAGGGCTCCTCTTCACTCCTCACCTGCCTTCCCTCCCACAGCATGCAGGTGCCCGCTGTAGAGGGTTGGACAGACTCTCAGGGGACAGGGCCAGCCCAGAACAGGGTGTACAGAGATCCCTCCCCATGAAGCTCCCTCCTACAGCAGCCCATCTGTGGGCCTTTCGGCGGCTCTGCCTTCTGCTGCCCGCCCCCCGGCACCTCCCTACCCAGCCTCGCTCCCGGGCTCTGCCTGGCAGCCTGTCCCCCCCCCACCCCCACCCCCACCCAGCAGCCACCTCTGGGCCATTCCCCAGCTCGTCTTGTTCAACTGTGCTGGCTGCCTTTCATTTCCTGGAACACACCAAAGTCTCCTCTGCCTCACGGGCTTGGCACCTGCTCTTCTGTCTGGGCCGCTTGCTGCCAGCCACCCCAGGGTCATGCCGCGAGTGTTGGCTCCTCACTGGGTGCTTCTGACCACCCTGTCCACCATGGGCCTCACACCCAGGAGTCCTTCACACCACTGCGGAAATTTTCCTTAGAGCCCCCCGGGCGGCAGTTTTGTTGGTTAGTTTCTTGCTGCTTTGCCGTCGGCTGGCCCATCAACCGTTAAGGCACAAACTGTCTTCCGCTGTGATCATCAAACCCCCTGGCCAGCCTAGCCTGGGGCCTGGCACATAGTAGGTGCTCACTTAATACTTGTCAACTCATTGACGAGAACCGGAGGGGAAGCAGGCCTAGGAAAGGAGGCAGTGGCCGCTTGAGGGTGTGTGACTTCCTGGGTGACGTTGGCAGTTGTCCTGGGAGGCTACCCAGGAAGAGTGTGGCTGGCACAAGAGCCAAGGGCAGAAACCTGGGGGTCATCTCAGTGGGATGGGTAGAAGACTAAGCTTGGGAAGGGACAGCTGGGGAGAAGGAAAACCCAGAGAAAGAAAACCTGGCGTAGCTGTTCCATTCTGGGGGAGGTGACCCCTCAAGTGAGTCGGCCGTGCCCAGTGCTGCTGAGAGCTCGGGAAGCTGCGTCCTGACCGTCTCTGGGGGTGGCACCTGATGGTCGGACTGCCTCGGTAGACTGGCAGTCTGCAGTGACCACCCTGGGGCCGGGCCACCAAGTGCCTGGGAGGCTAGGAATCAGGACCCGGGAGTCGGGCAGGACCCATGTTTATATGCCAAGAGCAACCAGCTGTGGCTGAGACACAGGAGTGTGGCCCAGGTATGAGTCCTCATCAGTGTCTGGTCTCCCCTAGCAGGACTTGGGCCACCTGTGGCACTGGCAGTAGAGGAGATAGGTGGTCTAGGGTTGGGCTTGGCCTTGTGGGAAGAGCAGAAAGACAAGAAGACACAAGTGTGGGTCGTGCCGACCGAAGAGGCAGAGAGTCCATCCGGCGGTCAGGCCAACGGGCTCCATGGCCTGGGTGTGGTGACAGATGGGCAGAGCAGGGGTTGGAGAGCAGGTGTTTGGGAGTAAAAATCCCAGCAAGCCTGGAGTTCAGTCAGGAGTCTGTACCATAGACATTCTGCATTCTCAGCTTTAATGTTTGCCGTTTGGACCTTTTGCGAGGGCCCTAAAGTTCCCAGCCTGGAGCCAGTTGTGGTTTTCTGTACTGTTTTCTGAACTTCTGATTCTGACTTTCTTGCTAGTTGGGCGCCAGCCCCACAGCCCCGCTGCTCCGGGGTCCTCGCTCTCTGGGATTTAGGAGCTAATAAGTCTCTGAGACCCATGGGGTTTTGTTAGAAATATGGTTGTGGAAGGGCAGGTTTGGGTTTGTTTCTTTCAAAAGGAAAGCGGCCCGTGCAGCACTGCAGGTGGCTTGTGTAGTTGCTGTGCCCTGAAGGAGGGAGTACACCTCCGCGAGGTGCTCCTGGGGCATGGGCCACGCACGGACTTCCTTCCAAAGCCTACGGTTTTGGCGGGGGGGGGGGGGGGGGGGACTTTTCAGTGGAGGAACCGCCGGCCTCGGGGGATCCAGGCCAGCGCCAACACCAACAAAGCGATAGATCATGGTGACAGCACGCAGCCCCCAGTACGATGTCAGGAGGAGGGCCCCTCGCTCTGGGGTCTTCCTCCCAAAACCCGTCACCCACTGCAGTCTCGCCATGAGAAAAACATCTGATGAACCCAAGCTGCAGGAGAGTCTACAGAATTCCTGACCAGTCCTCCTCGAAACTCTCAAGGTCATCAAAAACGAGGAAAGTCTGAGAGCTGTCCCAGCCAAGAGCAACCTAAGGAGACGTGACGGACTGCATGTCACGTGAGATCCTGTGTGGCCTCCTGGGACGTAAGAGGACTTTGGGGGGAAACTGAGGCAATCTAAATCAAGTGTGGACTGTGGTTAATTGTAATGTATCAGCATTGGTTCCTCGGTTGACAGATGTCCCATCCGGAAATAAGATGTTACCACCGGGGGAAACGGGGTATGGGGTCTGTGGGAACTCTTTCTGTTATCTTTGTAATTTCTCTTTAGATGCAAAAAAATAAAAGTGTTTAGGGTTTTTTTTTTTAAGAAGTGGCAAAACTGGGTTAGGCTCTCTGCTGGGTTCCACATCTCATTATCCACCTGAGGGTCTGGGTTCAGCTGGCACCCAGAGACCCCCGCCTCATGCGGCTCAAGGCCCGGCATGTTTTCTACCTGCTTGTTATCGCTCTCCACCAACCAGAGGAATGGAGCAAAGCTCACCACTCTATCTCTGTGCCCAGAGCCGTGCCTAGCATTCGGTGGCTGCCCGCCAGCACGGCGTGTGGGTGGGTAAGCAGTGGGCATGTCGGTTCTCCTCTCTGAGCCGCCTCCTGCCTGTCCTCTGTAGCGAAAGGACAGGCCTCCTTCCACTGGGCCCCTCGGCCTTGGCTGCTCTCTGGGCCCCTGGGAACCCACAGCCCCTCCCCTGCTGGGCTGCATCCCTCCCGTAGCATGCCGTTGGCGGTCACTCCTGCCACTTCAGTGTTTCCCAAAGAAGAGGTGGGGACACCCACGCGTAACCTTGGCTTCCTTTCGGACGAGCTCAGGTGTTGTTATCCCTTGGACTTGGGCTGATGGTGCTGTCACATGACAGCTGCTGCCAGGGGAAGCCTGGAGGCCTGGCCGGGGCCGTGAAGGCAGGTGCACGGCCGGCCGGGGACTTCCCTCAGCTCCAGCTTCCCTTTGTGCCCCACGTCATCTGCTTTTTAGCTGGGTTGTAGGTGTTCGGGCAAGTGAGGGAACCGGCACTGGGTGGCACTAGAGCCCAGCAAGCCTTCCCGCTGTTGGGGTGCAAGCAGGGGAGAAACCCCTGGACGCAGACGGGTGGCCGTCATGCAGCTCTCCCCACCTGCCCATCTCGCCCACTCGTGACCGTCCTCTCTCCTCACCCTTGGGAGTCCCCACATCTCAGCCGGGACTGGGGGCACCGATCATCATCATTGCTTTTGTGATGGGTTCCACGGGATGCCGTTAGTAGCACAGTGTTTCTTTTTAAACGGCCCTTTTAAAGAAAAAAAAAAATTAACAAAAGTAACACTTGTCCATTGTAGAAAATTTACATGTCGGCCAAAGAAGCGTAACAAAAAAACGGTACAGATGATGACCGTGGGTCTTCTAACCCCACTTCCAGGAGGCCATGGCTTTTAACGACCTTGTCCTTTGGAGCCCAGTCTCACATGGTCCTGTTCACCCTCCCTGGCTGTCGGCCGGTTTACCAGTGTGCACGTGTTCTCCCACACAGGGCACAGCTTGGGCTATGGCTTTGTGAACTACGTGACTGCCAAGGACGCGGAGAGAGCGATCAACACGCTGAATGGCCTGCGGCTCCAGTCAAAAACCATTAAGGTAAAGAACTGCCATCGCCACCTCGTTCCTGGCCTCCAGGGGTCTGTGCTGGGCCCCCCGGCCTGGGGGAGCGACCTCACTGACCTCACCTGGGCGAGGGATCTTCCCCTTACTTGACCATCACTATCAAAGGGACCATTGGCTTGGCCATTTCTCGGAGCCCTGGTGCATTTGGGGCATCTGGGGTGCCTCCTGTCTGCTTAGAGTTGAAACATTGCATGTCAGACCACCCCAGGCCATGCTGGTGCCTCTCAGCTTCCTCAGCCCCGTGAGCAAAGGGAGAGTCACTGTGAAGGGCACTTAATCGAGGGCAGTCCTCTCCCTGGCCCAGGGTGTGCTGTCCTTGTGCCGAGCGAGCATGTGTCTGGCCTTGCCCTCCTGTTCCCTCCTGGTTTGTTGCTGCAGCGACAGCAGCAGCATTGTCCCTCACGCCCTCCCTGCCAAGGTCTCTCCCTTCCTCCCCAGTCACAGCCAGGTCATCGAACATGCATTTGCTAATGTTTCTTGAGTACCTGTATGTGTCAGACAGTGAACAGATGAATTCCTGCTCTCATGGAGGGGCGTGTGTGTGTGTACACTCATGTGTGTGAGCACGTTCCAATAATAAACCGAAAGTCCCGTGTGGCAGAGGTAAGTGTTGCGGAGGTACATGGCGGGGGATGTTCTGGGGGGTGGCTTCGTGTTGACCGGTGACTTGAGGGATGCAAGGGAGCCACCAGAGTCACTCCCAGTTGAAGGGCTGTGGTGGCTTCCTGGGACGAGCGGGCAGGTCCCCCAGGCCTCGCAGGACAGCTTCCCCCGCCCTCATGTTCTCAGCTGCTGCCTCTTACCGCCCCCCCCCTCCTGCTCTTGGTCCAGAGCCCCGCCTCCTCCCCATCCCCAAGTGTCTGTCCTCTGGCTCATGTGATCTTGTGCAGCTCCAGACCCAACCTGGACGACTTTGGTGTTTTCCCGACCTTTACTCCCTACTGCACCCTCCTCGAATAGGCCTCCTCCCACTGCCCCAGGCTGGTGCCCTGACCTTGCTTCCTGCAGCAGCCTGGGGTACCATGCCCACCCACTTCACCTGTAGATCTGGCAGGTCAGCCGTTGTTCCTGAGACGCATGCCCGCCGGCGTCCTCTTCCTCGACGGGAAGCCACGTGGAGTGAGATTGCCCTCTGAGCCTTTGGACCTGCCGGGTCCTCCCACCCCATCTCCCATCCCTCCGCTTCATGTGGGTGTCCAGAAAGGTCCCTCTTGGGCCTTATATCAGGGCTGGGCTTCCTAAGCTTCCCTGGACATCAGAGCCACCTGGGGTACTTTTGCCATAAAGGTTCCCAGGGTTGCGGCTTGGGCCTCCCCAGTCACACTGTGGGGTGGCCCTGGGAACCCGGATTTCTTCCCGCCTGCCAGGGAAGTCTTGCAGTCTGGCTGTTCGCAGCACATGTTCATTTGGAGGGCGGTGTTCCATTTCTGCTGTTGAAGTGTTTGTGATATGGATTGCTCAGTGGTTTAATCGTCCCTGAACCCCCCCTGTGGACTAGACCTGCGTGCACACAGGCCCTGTCGCGTGGTCCCCGAGGGCAGGAGCGCTGCCCACACATCTCTGTGGCCAGCACAGGCTCCCAGAGGCTCCTTCCACTGTGGAGCCTGGTGAAGGAAGCCACATGTCACAGCCTTTCCACGTGTCTAGTGACTTTTGTTCCTCTCCACCAGCTCCGCGTTGTTTATTCTCAGCCCAAAGCTCCCAGTCTGTTAGGAAAGATCTGTTGTATTTAGAAAATGTTTGCCAATGCCAGGAGGGCAGTTACTCTTATTCAAATGCTGAAAACTCTTCATTACACAAGTGTGTTCTGGGGGCCAAGCCCTCTGCCTGGCGCTGGGTTCCATGGCCGATGGGTGCCCTCAGCTAGCTCACGTGTTAACACAGATGTTAATTCCCAGACCACCATCTGACTGGACCTCACATGGGCTCCACCCAACTCGTAAGGCACTGAGAGTTTCCCTCAAAGTCACAGTTGAGACATAGGAGAGCAGGAGGAGGTAGGGGTAAGGAGGGCCGGGGTGGGGGCACGAGGGTGTTCTGGGCAGAGGTGTCTACAGGGGCCAACATGTGCCTCTTATGGACACAGGTGTGCTGCAGGAGACATACTGGCTAGCACGTTATGGGAACTGCAGGCTATCCCCAAGGTTGATGCCCCATTTCTCACCCACAAAGGCAGGACCTTTCCAAAGGCTCGCCTGCCCCCCAGGCTCTGCGATCATGGCACCCCGCGGCCCGCCTGGATGTGCCCTTGACCTCACTGGCATTCACTCTGTCCTCTGTGGTTGTAACGTCATTCCTTGATCTGAGTAGGGTGTAAGGAGTTTCCCGATCCCTGTGCCCTGTGACGGCAGTCCAGACAACCCCAGTGGGTGTGTGTGTGGAGGTGACAGGCTGAGTGTGGCACAGCACTGATCTTGTGTGATTCACGTGACCGGTACCTGTCAAGGGCCTGCAACGGGCCAGGTCCTTCCATACCTTGTCTCTGTTTTCCTCACCCCAGCCTGGGAGAGATGATCCCCAATTTAGGGTTGAAGAAGCTGACGTGTAGACTTGTGACAGGTCTCCCAAGGTCACACAGGTAGAGCGGGGCAAAGCCAGGGTTTGAAACGAGTGCTGTGGCTCTGGGCACTTACCACCCCTGCCTGGCAGCTTCCCCAGCCCAACGTGGGAGGTGAACACCAGGAACCAGAACAGTGTAGCTTGGATTAGCCGCAAACAGAGCCCAGGAGCCTGCGGTGCAGTTAGGCGGGCGTTATTAATAATAACAGCAATTGCTTTTATTCCCTCGTTCGGCATTTAGTCGCTGAATGCCTGCTGTCCACCTGCATCTGTTCTAGGTGCTGGTGATACAGCAGCAAAGACAAAAGTTGTGCCCTCATCGAGTGTTCTACACAGCTAAATAAGTGAAACATATAGGATGTCAGACCAAGATAAATGCCATGGGGAACATTTACACGGAGGCGGCGGTGGTGGAGGGGGCTGGGCACTGCTTGTGGGTGGGGGGCTCCGGGGCGAATCAGGTGGTCAGGCAAGTGGGTTTGTGTCTTAGGACCGCCATAACAAAGCACCACAAATGGTCTTGGGGGGTGGGGGTGTTAACAGGGATTTGTCCTCACAGCTCTGGAGGCCATACGTCCGAGACCAAGGTGTGTGGCCAGGTTAGTTCCTTCTGCGGCCATGAGGGAGAGTCTGCCCCGGGCTCTCCCCTGGCCTGGGGGTCGCTGGCCACTCTGGCGGTCCTAGGCTCATGGAAGCGTCACCTGGGCCGCTGCCTGCGTCTTCACTTGGCGTTCTCCCTGTGCGCACCTTTGTCCAAATTCCCCCTTTTTCTGAGGGCACAGTTACTGGATTTGAGGCCCATCCTGCTCCGGTGTGACCTCATGTTCATGAGTTACATCTGTGACAACTCTTTCCCAATAGGGCCTCGTTCTGCTGTGCGGGGTGGGATTAGGACTGCGACATATGAATTTGTTGGGGGACAGCCCTTTATAGGAAGGTTTCGTGAGCACGTGCCAGGAGACCTGCCTGGGGCAGAGGAGCAGGTGATGCCGAGACCCCGTGTCATGGAGCCTCTGGGGCGCCAGGTGCTCCAGTGCAGTGTTCTTGGAGGCTGACCTGACTCTGAACTTGATAGTGGCCAGAGAGGGAGGGAAAGCTGCGGTGGTGGTCAGGGGCCTCGAAGAACCTGTTGTCAGAAGCACATTCGGCTGTAGAAGGCGTTTTTCTCTCTGGGGCTTCATCGAGGGATGATCATGGTCAGTACCAGCCTCTGCGCTGCTTCCCCGGTGCCAGGGTCTTGGTTTGAGGATGCTCTTTCCCACAGTGTCCTTCAGTAAAGGCCAAGGGCAGACCCCAGATGTAGCCCCATCCAGACAGATCTGCAGAGGGCCAGACAGGATGGTCGTGGGAGGCCTGGCCTCCCACTTTGGCCGCTGACTGGGGCCTTTGGTGAAATGGGACAGCCAAAAATTGCAGCCACGTCCTCTGGCAAGAGTTTGAATGGGGGTGTTCTGTGGGCTGGTGATGCAGACCTGGAGAGTTGAGGCCCAGATGTGAGAGTTGACACCCTTCTTTGGAAGTTGAGGAGCATGACCAAGCCCCAACTGGACTGGTCAGCCACCTGCCGCTTTGGAGGGTGCTGGGGAGAGCCCGCAGGCCAAGGTGGCCTCTTTATCTCAGGGGACATTGCCATATCTGCCCCACTTGCTTGGAGGCCACCTGCCCCCAACAGGACCTGGTGCTCTGGGGCATCTTCCCGATCAGATCAGGGCCACTTTTGTTCCACTCTCTGACGTTCGGTCTCCATGATCCTCGGCACCTCTCTGGAGGAAGCTGGGCTCTGACCACACCACATAATTTCTCATTCGTTCTCTGTCTCCTGCTAGACCACATTCTGCTCTGCTGGCAAAGGTCGTGTCTGTTGTCGCCTCTTAGGGAATGTCATAGATTTGGACTCAGCAAGCACGTGAATGCCGGGGCCGGGGTGGGGTGGGGGCAGTGTGTTCCTGCCCACCTGTTTGGCACTGAGGGGCCACACTTCTGCCCCTTCTGGCAGGCCTGAGCGTTGCAGTGAGAACATACCTGTTGTCTGTGACCTTGTGCTGCCTGGTGACGCCTGAGAGGTCGTGTCAGTTCCTGGGTTATGGTCTCAGGCTCTTGGTCTCCTGAGCTTGTGACTCTCAGAGAGAGCATTATTGTGCATAGGTTCCTGTCCCCAACCCTTCCAGAGCATGACTCCCTGCCTCCTCCCTTCTTATTTCCCAGCCTCCTGACTCAGATCTGACTCCATTGGGTGTCATTGAGCCCTGTCCCTTCAGGCCACACAGGGGCCTTGTCCCAGCTGCTCCTTCCCAGCAGGGGTGTGACCTTTGTCCCATCCCTTTTTTTTTTTTTTTTTTTTTTTTTTTCCAGAGAGAGAGGGCCCAAGTGCCCCTGTGCGAGTGGGGGGAGGGGCAGAGGGAGGGAGAATCTTAAGCAGGCTCCAGGCCCAGCTCAGAGCCGAGAGAGCTCTATCTCATTCATGCCTGTGAGATCATGATCTGAGCTGAAATCAACTTAACCAACTGAGCCACCCAGGCGCCCCTCCCATCCCTGCTGGCCTGCACGGTCCATGGCCATCCACAGCCATCACGCTGACCTGGGAAAGCACCAAGGCCTATCTTGCCATCAGCCCCTGAAGCCTCCCGCGTCTAGTGCACACACCTACCATCTTATCTGAGCGGCTGCAGAAGTTCCTTGCAGGGTTTATTCGGTTTTGCAGAACAAAACCCCAAAAAGTATGGAGTCATTTAACGTCAAACACTGAGTGTTAGACTGCGGGCTCCCCAGCACCCCAAGGTCCCCCGTGGGCTCCAGTGGTAGGTTTGCCTGTTGGCAGGTGGTGTCGCTGCACCCCCCCCCCCCCAGCAGCACCCAGCTCCCTTGCCTGCTGCCCTTTGGGCTCTTCACTGTCCAGAGAAGGGAGAGGCCACGGTAGGAGAGACGGCTGTGGTTGAGTCCTGGCCCTGTGTGCAGCCACCCGTTGGCCCTCAGTCTCTCGGCTTTGAAACTAAGACTATGTCTGCCTCATTGTGGGGCGTGAAGTCCAGGTGAGAAAATGCTACGGGGTGTCCATCTGGCTCGTGGCTTGGCCCGCGTGAGCTCTCACGCATGCTGCCGCAGATGGTGAGTGTTGGAATGATTTCTCACCAGAAGGGTGGCTTTTTCTCGCCCCCCAAATCTAACCCCGTCTCCCTCGATGCTTTGGCCACACACCTGCCCTAACCCCAGAAAGTGGTTTTGTTTTCAAGGTGTCGTATGCCCGCCCGAGCTCAGAGGTCATCAAAGACGCCAACCTGTACATCAGTGGCCTCCCAAGGACCATGACCCAAAAGGATGTGGAGGATATGTTCTCTCGGTTCGGGCGAATCATCAACTCCCGGGTCCTCGTGGATCAGACCACAGGTACGGTGGGTGGCCCAGATGTGGGTGAGGTTTTCCTCCAGACGGACTCCAGAGTTTCCAGGAAGACAAATCACTGCGTGATTCTCAGCGTCAGTAGTTCTTCCACCAGGGAGCACAGAATCAGAATGAGGAGACACTGGCTTTTGTTTTACGAGTCCGGGGATGGAGGATGCAGTTTGATGCATTTTATGGTGAAAACACCAAGAGATCCTGGCACCTTTCCTCAAGCACCCAGATGGCCCAGCCTGGCCTGTGAACGGGCGGAAAGGCCACCAGTCAGCCGTTCGCGGCAAGCTCTTAGGCACTCGGGGTGCGGTGTGGGACAGTCTTCGCTCATGACCCAGAGTCCCTACTTTTCACTGGCCCGAAGCCACAGGTAGCTGCTTCTGAGGAGCTGTTGTTGTCTCCATGATTTGGATGTCCCCCTCGGGTAGCACATTCAAAGCTCAGAGAGCTCAAGGCAGTAAATTCCCCTCACTGACCAGCCTGGCCACTTTGCCAGCCCCTGTCAGGTCACCTCAGCCCAGGACATTAGCAGCCTGGGCTCTGGGCCTTACACGAGGCCATCAGACACAGCCGAGCGGAGGCCCCTCACCTGCCCCCGGGAGACTCCCGCGCAGGAGGCTGGTGCCAGTCCTGACCGTGCAGCCTGCCCACCCCACTGGCCTGGGCACTGGGGTCAGGACATCCGCTGTCAAGCCCCGTGCGTGGCTCTGTCTGGGGAGAGGTGAGCTTGGGCCACACCTGCTGTAGGACTCCTCTGTTCTGCCCCAACCAGGAGTGGGAATCTGTTGACAAACCGCTCACGGAGCTCAGAGAAGCCATTAGAATGATCTGCGTTTGATGTTCATGTTCTTCCATGTCCCCGCCCCCCTTGGCTGTGATGTGAAAACAAACACTGGGTAGTTTGGTCCCAGAGAGTCATACCTGTGAGGTGACTCCCTTCCGAGAGGCCAGCGGCACCCCTAGGAGGCTGCAAAGCAGATCCCAGAGAGCTTGTGGGCTGGGCCCTCCTGGCCTGTGACAGAAGGGGGTAGAGACACACACACATCGTCCTTGTCCCTCCGAGCTGTGTGCTTTGGGGTGGGCAGCCTCACTACTCGCCCTCCCTTCTCCACCCCTCCTCTGGAAGCTGAGCTCCGCATCTGCTGGCCCTGCTGCCCAGGCTGCAGTCCTGAGGCATAAGCAGCTCGAATCCCCGGAGGCCTGAGCGGAAGGGGAGCCTTCTGGAGTGTGGTCCGCAGGTGCAGCTCGCCGGGTAGCCCCGTGCCTAGTGCAGATGCCCACTCTGACACCAGGCTCTGCCGGAGGGACAAGGACCACACCGTGGCCTCTGTTCTGCAGCTGTGCTCTGGGGCGGGGAGAGGGGTGAGGGCGAGGATCCTATTTACTTGGTGTCAACCCCTTTGGTCCACACCAGGACAGTTTCCTGGGGTCCTTGAAGCCCCCGTACTCACCTTCAAGTGCCAATTGAGAAGGAACAATGCAGTGGGCTGGTCAGTGTATGTGTTTGTCCTCAGCCCCACCTGCATAGGAGCACCTGTGTGGGCTGCCTGGGGACCCGGATGGTATGACCACGCTGGGCCACATTCTGTTTCCATCGCCCTCCTTTTCTACGTGTCATACATACCGCTTTGCCTCTACTTGTCTCTGTGCAGCCCAGCATGACTGAGTGGAGCTGGCTGTCTCCAGGAACACCCCCACCCCGGACATCTAGCTTTCCCCAGTGGCTCTCACTACCCTGAGGGAGGTCACTTATGCAGACAGTTCCCCTCAGCCATTTGTGAGGCATTTGGTCTCCTTTCCCTCTGTAGGGCTGGTGTCTCTTAAACATCAGGATTGCCCCCCGGGCTCAGCCATGAACTCAGAGTGGCGTCCATGGGCACTTCATGCTCTCTCAGGCATCCCACCAGCCTCTGCTGAACAGCAGAGGGACTGTCTTCAGAATCTTTGTGAGGGCCAGAAGGAGGGGAGATGTGAGGGAGTCCCTGGGGCTCCCTGTCCAGGCCTGGGGTGTTGAATTGGGGAGTTAGAACAGCGGACCCCCAGGACTGTGGACTTCCATTCTGTCCTCTGCTCCAGAGGGGGCCACCAGCGGGGCTTCTCTGCTGGGACCCAAGGAGTCCCAGGGGACGAGGGCAGAGACTAGCAATGCTGGCGGGTTTGCGGGTCCAGTTTGCTTCCATATGATGTGCCTTGTAGCATTAAAGGGATGGGGCATCGCTCTTGGAAAAACTTAACGGCTGACAGAACTTAATTTTTAAATTTTGTTTTCTTACCTGTTTTAATTGTGAACCTTATAGGTTACTCATCTGGAGATCATGCCATTGATTGACCTCTACTCTTGATTCTAAAAACAGTAGAGAGGAAAAAAAACACCACCACGGGCCCCCTTCAAAGGGTGTCTACTCATCAGATCATTTAGTGAACATGTTCTCCCTCACGCTGACATTTTCTCTCTTGGGTTGTCTTCGTTTCACTTGGGCGGTTTCCATTTGAAAGTCATTTTACAAAACCAAACAGGGAAACCACATGGCACACACACTTTTCCTCTGTTCCATCTCAAGGTCCTTATCACTAGGATGGAACCTTCTCCCCAAGGGCAGCTTCCTGCCAGAGCCAGCCAGAGACAGCTGTCAGTGTTTTGCCTGAAGTTAAATACCCGTTCAGGCGTCTGTCTGTCAAAGGTGCCATTCATGCTGTTCAAGAGTAAATAAAAACAGTGTGTGTTGAGTGTGTGTTTTTAGGTGTTCCTTCTGAACTGAAATTGAAAATGAGTTGAGGCTCTAGAATTTTCTTGGCACACATGTGAATTGTCAGGTTGGATCTCATGAATTCAATGAGTGTCTTTGGTGAATTTTAAATTTATATATATTTAAACGATCGTGGAGCCCAGATGGAGGCAGCCTTGAAGCCACTGGGGGCAGCTGTGTGCCCTCCCAGGGCACTGTACTGGGGGGAGACCAGGAGGGGCAGGTTCCCAGTTGGGTGAGCTGGGATACGTGCTTTTGGACTCACCATGGAGTGTCCACTGTGCGTTACAGTTGTAGACCGAGATTCCTTGGCCCGAGGCTCCCTGACTGCTGTCTACTTGCTTGAATGGGGCCCAGGCCCAGGCATGGGATTCTAGGTGCACAGTGGGCAGCCATGCCTCTCACCGTGACACTGGTCGCTTCAGCATCCCACCAGGCATGCCTGAGCCTCTCTTTGCCCCTCTGCGGCCCTTGGGCCAGCTGGGGAGACCCACATCCTGTGCCCATCGTGGGTGTGGGAGATGAAGCTGCTTGGGGGGGGGGGCATCTGGTGTGCTCACTTAGCTGGTGACCCCCCAGATCCTGGGCTGTCCTGCTTTGGTAATTGTCATGCACTGGGAGCCGAAGGCCTTTGTCTAGAGAAGGAAACGTGACCCCAGGCAGGCTATAACTGGCAGTCCAGATGAGAATGTGCAGGATAGGGCTGTCTGCTACAGTCCCCCCACCAGGGCACATCCAGGACTTGCCCTCGACTGTCACCTCTCCACTGCATTTTGATCTTCCCACCTGACCCCTGTTCTCCCCAGGAGAAGGAGCCAGGCCTCTTCCCCAGCCCCACCCTGTTCGTCTAGTTCTGCAGGGGACAGTTGTCATCTTTCCTCCCAGGCCTAGAACATGGATGGATTAGGGTGGAGGATGGCCAAACCCCGCTTCTGCCCGGTTTGTGTGGGTCTCGAACCCATGCTGGGCTGGCCAGACCTTCAGCAGGGCCTTGGATCTCAGGCAGCCTGGTCCCGGTCCACATTCTTGCTCTGTTGAGGGATTGGGTTACAGCAGGGACCCAGGGCTTGACTGCAGGTGGCTCAGTCTATGTGGCGAGAGATGGTGCCTTCCTGAGGCAGCTGGACACCACGGCAGGGGGCCCCGGCCCTTCCCACTCGGGAACAAGGACAGGTTTGGTGTGGGCCCCAGGCAGGGAGTGTTAACCTGCGGGGAGTCTGCGGGCAGGTGGCAGCACCACTGTGTGCACCTGAGCAGTTTTCTGGGGGAGAGCGAGGGGCTCCACTCAATTCTAGGCAGTCCTAGGACATTAACAATGGAACATCCCAAAGGTGAGTGAGGTGAGGGCAGGAGGAGGAGAGGGCTGTGGGCCGAGGCTTGTTCACTGGACTCTGTCCCCTCTGGGGATGGTAAAGGCTGAGTGAGCAGGGACTCTGTCAGGCCGGCCTGGGCGGGGACAGCCTACAAAGGCCTGGCTGGGCTACACGAGCCACCGTCACTCCTTGTTCACAGGGCAGGCCGCGGGGCCCCAGAGCACAGGGAGAACCCTGCAGACCCTACCTGGTGGGCGCTGAGAGCGATGGAGGGTGTCCTCTCCTCCAACATGTTTTTTTTTTGTAAGAGGCTGGGGTGTCTGTCTGGGACATCTGTCACCAGAATGTCTGTTGGCACTGAGGCTGTGTAGTTGCTGCTTCAACTCAGAAGGACGTCTGAAAGCTTAATCTTGCTGGTCGTTGTTTTTTTTTTTTCAAGTTCATTCGTTCATTTCCACGTTTAGGCTTCATTTTTGTTTGCCTCGTTACCTGATTTGAAACCATAGCTGACTGACTTCGCTTTTGCTTTTCAGTTTTAAAACTCCTTGTATTTTCTCCCCTAACTCCGTTTTTGTTGGTTTGTTAAAAAGGTTTGTCCAGAGGGGTTGCGTTTATCCGGTTTGACAAACGTTCGGAAGCAGAAGAGGCAATTACCAGTTTCAATGGTCATAAACCCCCAGGTTCCTCCGAGCCCATTACAGTGAAGTTTGCAGCCAACCCCAACCAGAACAAAAACATGGCGCTGCTCTCCCAGCTCTACCACTCGCCGGCCAGACGGTTCGGAGGCCCCGTTCACCACCAGGCGCAGAGATTCAGGTGGGTCGGGAGGCGGCGCTCTCATCAACCCAGCTCTTCCCACCGCGGCCCGGCCGGGTCCACCTGGCTGGTCAGAAAGCCGCGCTCAGAATCACTGTGTCTTCACGCCCCTGCCCCCATCGGAAGGTGTCTGTGTGAAAGGCGTTTATGTCCATCCGAGTATTGCCTGAAGTGGAATCCAAAAGGTGGTTCCGTCTCCAGCCAGCCCCCCGCCCCCGGGGGCAGAGTCCGTAGCACCCCAGGGCCCGGTGCTCAGTGGCCGGAGCTCGGGGCCATGAGTGTAGCAGCCAGAAGATGCAGCCTCGGGTGTGCGTAGGGGAGAGCTGCCCTCCTCCTCGGCGCGCAGCCCCTGCTCCCAGCCCTCAGGTAGCCCTCTCACTCACCTACCTGGGCGCTCACCTGCATCTCTAAATATCACACGGCTTCTGTTTTAAAAGCCCTGTCCTGGAGGCGAAAGGTTTTCTGACATTCCCTCGTCTTCCCGGACTGAAAATGACTCCAGTTGCCAGGTTCTAGGAGAACAGAGACGATGAGGGTCAGGAACTTGGGCTCCAAAATCGGGCGTGTTCTGCCTCACAAGCAGTGGCAGTCCCGATTTCCAGGCCACTTGGTTTTTGTTTTTGTCAAAACCGCCATCAGTGGCGTGAGGCATGTTAGGGATCTTTATCTCTGTGACTTTGCAGGTTTCCCATCTCTGTCTTGGAGAGATTGGGCAAAACCCTGCACAGAGGCCCCCTGGGGAGGCACTGTCTTCAGCGTCTAGTAACGCAGAGTTCTCGACTCAGCTCAGGTTCCAAAGCTAGCCTTCCCTCATTGGCTTTTCTAGTTTAAAGACAAAGGCCGGGGAAGCGTCTTGGGATGGAAGTGAGGTAAATCCATGTTTGAAGGCCAGCTGACATAGTCTGTGTCACTGCTGGTCAGGTGGGACGTGTGGATGGCAGCGTCCAGCAGGTTCCCAGTAACCAGACTGGACGAGCAGGGAAGAGGGTATGGGAGGAGGGGGGACTTTGGTCACAGGAAGGAGGAACAGAAAAGAAGGGGGACCGGAGCAGCCAACACTGCTGGCCAGGCCGGAAAGGGGTCTTGACAATTAGAGGCTCACCGCGAGGAGAGACAGAGGGAAGCAAGGATGGCAGGAAAGGTGTGAGGAAAGACTGGCCACTGGAAGGTGGACTAAGATGAGAGCAAGAGGGAGAGAGGCCCAGCCGAGGGGAGAGTGTGCAGTCTGCATCTCACAGCAGGAAAGACCTCCCCCCCCCCCCCCCCCCCACCACAAATACTCAAGAAGGGCTCAGGTCTCCTTTGTACATCAGAGAAAAGAATGGGAGGTAGGTTTCACTGCAGCCAGGATGAAAGAAATCAGCTCCAGTTAGCAGGGGAGAAACCAACTAACAATAATTAATAGGAATGAGAATCACGTCAATAGAAAATAGTAAGGTAAGACTTCAGGTTATTTTCAGTATAACAGGTACATGACGATTTGGGTTAGCTAGTTTAACTCGGACCCACATTTGGTTTCCCACAAAACTGGAGGCGGGGGACAGGTCCGTTAAAGTCAGAACGTCTTTCCAGTTTTTATTGAAAACCAGCTTGGCTTAATGTCACACAGATACAAGGGTGTCTTTACCCACCCCCTTCAGTGCCACTGTGGTCCCTGTTGAGTCGAGACCACTAACAAGCCACTGGAGTCATTGAACCAACTCTGACCTCCTGATGCAAGCTGTTTAAAATTCCTCCCGTACATTCAAAGCCATGGCCAGTGATGTGTCTTGATTCTTCCATACCTGCCTTGAAGAGATCCCCTGGATAAGTGGGCTGCACCTGGGGAGCTGGTCGGTCCGTCTTGTTGTTATGTCCGTCAAAAGAATGAATCTGTTGATGGCCCTTGAAAGCACCTGCTTACCCCTGGGTCAGCCCCACAGCGCGAAGCCTGGTTTTATTTTAGAGCAGGTCATGTTTCTTGTTTCTTGCACGGTGTGGCCCCCCAGACGCTCTGTCACGCTTGGGTAGTCTTAAGCCGATCCTAAGGCCATTACTTTTTAATTTCCGAAGCCTTTCAGAGGGCTGTGTGGCTTCAGTAACGATTTTGTCTTCTCCCTTAGTCCTACTGCAGTGGCCACACATTTGTAGAAGGCTTATTTTTTATGCAGCTGGAAGCGTTGCTTTGGAAAGAGGCCCACACTTTTGGTACAGCTTGGCAGACCTGCAGGCCGCAGGCATTGCTTCTGGGATGCCATGAGCCAGCAGCGGAAGGTCGCCTGGAGCTGTGGGAAGGAATTCCCTGTGCCCTGCGGTGGCCCTTCAAGGGGTGTGCTCGCCTGGGACCCTCCAGCAGGGGCAGCCAAGATGAGGGCAAGATAGAAAATTTGGAGAAAGAAAAGGAAAAAAATCCTGCCCCCCACTCCCTGATGTACACACATACGGAGGCATAGAGTATGAGGATCGAGCTTCCTCCAGGGAGGTCCGAGGGTGGAACAACACCCGAGAGGATGCGGAGAAGCTTCTGTCATTCAGCTAGGGAAGCCTGGGACTCCCCCCACCCCCACCCCCACCCCCAGTGATGGAAGGTACTGGAGGGAGCATGGCTCCCAGGGAAGCTGGTCGAGGCTCTGACCCTCTGGGCAACAAGTGTCTCTCCCCAGGGTCCACGGTCTGTAGTGCAGGGAGCCCCCTCCCCCCTTGCTGAATTCCTGCCCGTGACGGATGGGGGCGCGCCGGCCTGCATGACCTTGACCTGCATGCTGTGCTCTCTGTTTGCTAGGTTCTCCCCTATGGGTGTAGATCACATGAGTGGGCTTTCTGGTGTCAATGTCCCGAGCAACGCATCTTCGGGCTGGTGCATCTTCATCTACAACCTCGGGCAGGACGCCGATGAGGGGATCCTCTGGCAGATGTTTGGCCCCTTTGGGGCGGTCACCAATGTGAAAGTGATTCGCGACTTCAACACCAACAAGTGCAAAGGCTTTGGCTTTGTGACCATGACAAACTATGAAGAAGCCGCCATGGCCATAGCAAGTCTGAACGGCTACCGCCTGGGGGACAAAATCTTACAGGTTTCCTTCAAAACCAACAAGTCCCACAAATAACTCGCTCATGCTTTTTTTTTGTACGGAATAGATAATTAAGAGTGAAGAAGTTGAAACTTTTTTGTTAGTGTACAACTCATTTTGCGCCAATTTTCACAAGTGTTTGTCCTAGTCTAAATGAGAAGTGAAGAGGTTTTTATACTCGGGGATGCAACCGACATGTTCAAATGTTTGAAATCCCACAATGTTAGACCAATTTAAGTTTCTTAAGTTATTTCCTTTAAAATATATATTAAACAGAAATCTAAGTAGACTGCATTGACTCACCAGTCCCTCGGGACGGTGGTGAACCTGAAGCATGCTTTACCCTCTAAGACTGTCTAACACTCATTTCATTCGGTGTCTCCACAAACTGGATTTAAAAAAAAAACAAAAACAAAAAAAAAAAACAGAAAAAGGAAAAAAAAAAAAACCAAAAAAAAAAAAAAAAGACCTGACCTTTTAGTTCTAGTTTCCAGACTAAAGATGTTAGACAGATGCTGAGTGTGTGCTTTCCTCAGCCGCTTCACCATTTTTAAGCGATTTCTGCTTTTGGTTGACGGGAAATTGCTTTCCCGAGCAGGTGCCATCGCCACCTCCTGCTCCCTCAGCCCCGGGCCCTGCAGGGGTGCCCGCCGGGGGGGTGGGGGGGGCCGCCGCTGGGGAAGGGGGGCCGCACGTTGGGCCCTCCACGGAAGGACTCGAACAGGTCTCCTAAAGCCCAGGCGCCAGTGGGAACGGACCAAAGAGTTTCCGGGAAACTCCAGTATATTCCCCAGTCAGACCTAGCTCCCGGCACGCCCGGGGATGTGTTGCTACCCTGACATCCCGCATTTCTGTCCACACACGGCATGCACGGTGCCCCGCACATCGGACACCGGCGTTCCCCATCGTTTCGCCAGTCCCCCAGAGCATTTCACACGGCGCAGGTGCGGAAGACCGCTCCATATTTTACGACCCCAGAAACATTTGAGCATTGTATTTCTCGCATCCCTTCTCGTGAGCGCTAGACTTTGTTTTGTTTTGTTTTGTTTTCTATTTTAGTCGGATTTTGTTTTGAAACTTTGCTTTCGTATGAACACTCAGCAGAAAAGTACTTACTTCTTGCCAGTTATCTATTAACAACAACGAGAGAAATACCCCTTTGATTTGTAGTTTTAAAGATTAACCCTCCCAAGTTCTCTTCATAACTGCCTTGACATTTTGGGTTGTTCTGTTCTGTTAATTTTCTTTTGCTTTTTTGTGTTTTTTGTTTGTTTTTACTTTTGCATTTAAGACCATTAAATTTGATTTTGTTTTGCTCGAATTTTGTTTTGTTTTTTATTTTACCTTTTCTTTCTTTTTGGCTAGGTAAGGTACAGATGGCCAGCATTCAGGGAGGATTTATAAGTCCTTCAGAAACAAAAACTTGCCTGGAGACCAAGCATTTGCACATCTGTGACGCAGGAGTGCACAGTCACAGATGGCACTTAGTTTTAAAACGGGGGAGCCGGTAGGGAGAGGCAGAGAGTGAGCCTGAGAAGGGGCAGGGCCAGATCTCCAGGCACCTCAGGAGTGTGAGCTGACTTTCATAACTATCTGGTGTTTAGAGAGGACCAGAAACAGGGGAACTCAGTACCAGCAGTTTTTAGTCTCTACAAAAGGCTAAAAACGGGTACCAGTGGGCAGTTTTCGTTGATCGGTATCATGGAATTGCGGCATTGTCTATTTATCTACCTGCCTACCTACCTATTTATTTATTTATGTATGTATGTATTTATTTATTTATTTATTAAGTGGAAAAAATTGGGCACAGCCTTCTCCAGAGCAGGTCAGTGTTCTGAGAAGCCCCCGGACAGTTTGAGGCTCCCCGTTTCCCTCAGACTCCGTTGAGGGCCTGCCGACCGCTTGCATCGTCCTCCCCAACTTGAGATGTTGCCGTGTTCTCTTCCCACAGAAGGGCCAAGTGCATACCTTGAGGCCTTCTCATGAGTTGGCCACGTGCCACGGAGGACCTCCCCCTGCCCCATCTCACCCTCAGCAGAAGTTTCCAGACCCTGAGTCAAAGCCAGCTTACGTGCCTCCTTCTGGAACCCAGAACCGAGGCCCGTTTGTCTGGATTTGACACAGAGTGGGTCCCCACTCTGTCCACCCCAGAGCGCCCTTCACCACAGACCGGGATGTTTTCCTGGAAGAATATGCCTTTCAGGTTGCGCTAGCCTTGGGCCAAGCATCTTCTCTGCGAAGGTGAGATTCCCAATTCCGAAAGTGACCCTTCGGTCTCTTCCTTGACACACATTCCTGCCTGCCCTCACTAGTGTTGGATTTCTTACTCTGATTCCCGTCGGAAGCGTAAACTGTGAAAGACAGTGGGCTCGAAGCCAGCACTGGCATTTCCCTCCCCTCCCTGTTATCTGGACCATATCGATTATTCTGATGTTGGCACGGAGGAGGAGGAGGAGGAGGAGGAGGAGGAGGAGGAGGAGGAGGAGGAAATGAGCCTTTGAAAGCGGCCCAAGGGGTAAAATTGTCCTTTTACGTGGTCTCCACTCTTTAAACAGCCTTCTAGCTAAAACCCCAGTGCATTTCTTTGGGAGTGTTACTTTGCAAGTTGTGTGGAAGGATTTCACTTTTGACATGTGACTTAACCCTGAAAAGCAATTGTCACTCCCATCGAGGTACCAGATGTTGGCCCTGTGTCCGAAAAGTCCCATTAGATCTTCCTCAGGCTTGTTTGCAAAAGGAAGATCCCATTTTTTTAAAAGTCAGGATCCAAAAGAAACTGTTTTTTAAAAAAATTTTTTACATAGATCTATCACATTTGTATTTCGCAAAATGAGTGCTCTCCTTTTATTTGGGAATTTTGATGAAAAAGAATAAAGAGTAGATGATGTTAATTTATCGAAAGTTTGGTTTGGTACACAAACACCAAAGAGGCTTTGATAGAATTTTCTTTTGGCCTGCGTAACTTCCCCTGATAGTTGTTTGCTGAGAAGCTCCCAGATTTGTGAACCTGGTTCCAGTTGAATTATTCATTTTTTACGCTCTGGCTCTGCCCTTCTTTAGTTTTTCATTGTAATATGCCAAGCTGTGGTTTTCTACGCTGGCTGTGCCTCTAGTCGCACGCCCTGTGACTGGGTTCCCCTTCCCCTTCCCCGCCCCCTGCCCCCCTGACTGCCACCATCTTGCCAGAATAGCTGCAAGACGGGCTTTCTTGGCCTGTGGGCAGATGGTGCTGTGTGGGCTCCACCTTCTTTGTTCCCCGAAGGTGAGTCTTTTCCCTTTGCCAAGGGCAGCTGCCTTAACCTTTGAGAGTCTGCGCTTGGCGTTAGTGCTGGAAACCCAGCGCGCAGGGTCTGGACCGTGCTGCTGTAGGGAGCTCTCTGAGCTGGCAGCCGGGCAGGGGGCGGTCCCTGCTGGATCAGACAAGTCGATGAACCTGAAGACAGTTCCTGGCAATAACTTGTCCTGGTTTCCTCCCACACTAGGACTGTTGACCGACCCCCAAGTCTGCTGTCGGACTTGAAAATCAAAGTTAACGTCACCTAGCTGTTGTGTTTTCACATCTGATCCAGCCTGGCTTTATTTCTCTGTGCTTTTTGCAGCCTCCCTGGGTTGGATGAGAGAAAGAATAAGCTGCCAAAGGTCTATTTTCCCCAGCCCTCCCCCTGAAATCCTTCCCGCCTTCCCAGGACCTCTGGCACCTCTGGGACCTGAGGCAGCTCCTCAGGAAACACCTCCCGCTGCCCATCAGATTCCCAGGCCCGGCCCCCAACTCAAGTCCCAAGTGCTTGCCGTTGAGTGGCATTGATAACTGACCCTCGCTTGCAATAGCCGTAGATAGACCCTGAATCCCGGACACCCGCCCTCCCCGCCACAGCCCCCCTGTAAGGTTCACATCTCCCAACCTTTTCATTTGCCTCTGACTTCTAATGATTGTATCGCATATCTTCCCACAGCCTTTTGGGGACATAGTTTTTCGTTTCCCGCTTGGTCATTACAAACAAACAAAAAACCCAACAAGTTACTTGTAGGGCACCGCAGGGACCCAAGTTAGGCTCACGGATGGTTCGAGCAGCGGCTTCGCGAGGATTGTGTTGCATTCCGCCAGGAGACCAGGCTCGTCCGCTGGGCGGGGCCGCCTCTTTACCATGTAACGTTGCGTTTACAGTGACTTGCTCTGGGGGGCGGGGCGCTTGACCAGCTGGCTCCCGTGTTGTGCAGTAGACGGGCAGACGTTTTGTATATTAGCGTGTTTTAAGTTATTGATTTGTTTTATATGAAATAATTTATTTTTCAGGTACCATCTTTCCTTTTAACTTTGTTTTTACATGGGTTTGTTTTCAATAAAGTATGACACTGCTGTCCAAAAGCCACCAATAAAACGAATCCCCTTGTGTTCTTTTGAGGAATGTTTATGTAACTAGCTCTTTTTTTTATTATTTTCAGGGAAAAACAAAAAACAAAAACAAAAACAAAGCCCTTCTCAGTTCTCCCTCTCCCCATTTGCCTTTTTATCCTTGTGAATAAATGTTCTTTAGTGTTCTAGGAGGAAAAAGCAAACCTAGATTTTGATAATCCAGAAGATTTCAGCTTAATAAGGAAGCTTTGAAAGAAGACCGTTTTTCAAAATTTTAGTGAAGTGTGACTATTTTCTGTCAACCGCTTTCTCGAAGAGAGTGACACTTTTGCACCATTTTCAGAGTTTTTATAGAGATGCCAAATTGATATATTTACATGTAATGGAAACATGAAAACGTTTTATTAAACAATTGTTCATAGCTGTGTAGACATTTTAATTCAGCTTCCAAAGCTCTCAAAGCGTATTTTTTGGAGTACGGAGCGATAATCGGGTTGGGGTGTTGCTTACGCTTCCCAGTGACTCGACTGTCCGAATACTTCGACCTTTCCGCAGGGATCAGGTTCGTGTTAAACGCTGTATGTTAACCATGACTGGAATTCTGTGCTATTTTGGTAATAAACGAAGTGGGCTCGTTGAGACGTGGTGGTGTGGGGGTGATGGTGTGTGATCGTTAGCTGCGGTGTGTGATCGGGGCTGCGGGTGACTTCCTCCCGCCTAGGTGAGCGAGGGCGGCCTCCTGCCAGGCTGTCCCCTGTGTGCCAGGCCACAGAACCCTGGGACAGCCCCGCCCCGGGGGGGAGAGAGGGGAAGGCCCCAGACTGTGTGACCGGCTTTCCCCCACCGCCCGCTGCCTCTGCCCGGGTGTGCCCCTTCCCTGGACGCACTCCCCAGCCAGCCCCCTCCCCTGCGAGACCCGGGGGCCTCTCTTCTCCAGCGCTTCTCTCAAAGGTTTGTGGGCCTCCTTGTGTTGTCCCTGGGCGTTGCCTGTCCATCCCCTCCCCGTGGCCCTGTGGCCATTCTGACACTAATCTCCTCTGGTGACGGGAGAGTGACTTTTAACTCCCCTGGAGGCACAGCAGAGCTCGAGGGCCTTAGGGTCAGAGTCTGCAGTCTGAATCCTGGTTCTGCCCACTCCCTGGTGTGCAGTGCGGACAAGCCACCGACTCTCTGGGTCTCCATTGCCCCCTCTGTGAAATGGGGTCCGGAACGCCCACCCATCTTGCTCTTCTCCAGATGTGGCTACGTGGTCCCACGGGTGGCACTGTAGCAGGAGGTGGCTCCAAGGGTGTCCCTCGGTTACTCAGACCCAGCGGCCAGCTTGGGGCTCCCAGCAGGAGCTCCTGGGGCTTCTGGGCAGCCTCTCGGGTGTGGGCCGTCCTGGTCACCAGGGAGGAGGGATCTGGGTATCAGCCCTTCCTCGTGTGTGGGACACAGGACCGGCTGGACCAGAGCGTGTGTCCGCCTCCAGAAGCCTCGTTTCAAAGCAGATTTGGCCTCAGCAGGTCTGGGGTGAATTGGAGCATCTGAATTTCTAATGAGCTCCCCACCCCCACCCTGCCCGCTGGTGATGCTCATGCTCCAGGGACCCACTTTTGAGAAGCAGAAGGTTTAAGAGGAGGCTGTGAGTGCCTTAGGGAAGCCTGCCAGCCCCCACCCCCACCTGTGGTGATGGCTTCCGCTTCCCCCTCACCCCAGAATGTGGGGCCCTGAGAGACGGAGCCCCGTGTGCAAGGTGGGGGAGCTCTCGCCACCAGACTCTCTCCTCTCGGGCCGCTTTTGTTTTTCTTTCCGTTCAAGGTTAAGGTGCTGAGAGCCTGCA
This sequence comes from Leopardus geoffroyi, assembly GCF_018350155.1. Taxonomy (NCBI): domain Eukaryota; kingdom Metazoa; phylum Chordata; class Mammalia; order Carnivora; family Felidae; genus Leopardus; species Leopardus geoffroyi. The sequence continues at coordinate 5,938,129 of NC_059331.1, forward strand.
TCCCTTCATGTTTGAGGTTTGGGTTTTTTAGCTTATAGCCTCAGTAATATCTCTGCGCAGTTTAAAAGGATTTCCAGAAGAGAAGGGAGAAAATCAGTCCCCGGTGTTGTCTGGGAAACCACGGTTTGTGTTCAATGAGAAGAAGAGCCAAGCTGTGACGTGAGGGTGTCTTTTCCTAGGGGGTGGGGTACCGGGAACCGACCCCCGATCTTCTGCCACTGGCCTGGAGCCTCTGACCGGCGGCAGCCCCCGGCTTGGGAAGCCACGTGGGAGCCCTGCACCACAGGTAGCGCCGGCCTGGGAGCACTTCCCCCAAGTCCGCACCCTGCTTTCCCACGGCCAGGGCCTGGCAGACGCCAGGGAGAACCAGCCTGAAGATCCCCTGCCCGCGTGGGGGTGCCGAGAGCCAGGCAGGCGGGGCAGCAGGGGAGGGGAGGGCATCGGAGCGGGAACTAGCTGACCCGGGAAGAGTTCCCAGTAGCTGGAAGGTGGTGATGGGCCGTGATCGCGACTCTTAGCTCTTAGCCATGCCGTTCGTTCGCTTTGCAAAGTACTTCACTGTCCTTCGTGGGCACGTGCCTGTGAGGGAGGTGTTACTCTTAGTGGTGTTCGCGTACCCATTGTACAGATGATATGACTGAAGCTTAGCTGGTTGGAAAACAGGTCATGTGTGCCGGTGATTTTTTTTTTTTTTTTTTTTTTTTAACCAGTTTGCTATAGAGCATTCTAGATTTGGGCTGCCCCTTAGTTTTGTGAGCATAAGTTTCCAGAAATAGTCTGGGCAGGGCCTGGAGCTCCAGGACCACCAGGGGCCCCTCGGGAAAGACTCTGGAATCCAGGGCAGGAGGGCATGCTGCCTCCCAGTTTTTAGCCACAAATGAATGTTTCGGCCACATAAATAAAATTGCCACGTCCCAAGGAAACTACCGCATGGGTCGTCACCAAGTGCGGATGGCGTGATGGGCATGATGTGACTTGCCACACCGAACTCGCGGCAACCAGGAATTTCCCACAGAGCCCCTCAGAAAGCCGGGGTGCCCAACCCAGGCCCACGGGACTCCTGAGGGGAGTCACACGTGCTCAAACAAGAGGCTCTGGGGCAGACACTCTGAAGGCAGGTGTAGACGTGCACACTGCCTTTCCCCAGGGCGGGGGTGGGGGTGGGGGGCTCGGGGGCCGCTCGGTGTGTCTGCCTCTGCAAGGTTCACAGGCCTCCCCAGCAAGCTGGGCCGAGGAAAGGCAGTGGGGGCCTCGAATGCCGAGGCCACTGCCAGCCGTGAAGGGGGACTAGTGCCCATGTCCCTCCCCTGCTGGGAGCGGCTGCCCTCTCTCAGCAGTTGTTTGGACAGGACGAGGGCTGGGAGCCACCAAGGCCACCGCAAGGGTTTTCACAGGGCATCTGTGGTGTGTGTGCTGACCGGGGACGCCCGGGCTGACAGACAAACGGACCACCGCACGGCGGTTCCAGGTGAAAATTAGAAGTGAGTAAATAAAGGAACTCTTAGAAAGGGATGTGTCCAAGGTGGAGGGATCCCAGTCCCCCGGGGACCATCAGTGGAAAATAAGGACGTCCCGAGAGACCTGGTCTGAAATGGAACATGTCAGCTGTGGAGGTATCTGGGGCCCGGACCCACGGACCCACGCAAGCACAGACCTTAAATCTGCTTTGTCAAAAGGCTTTCAGAGTGTGTGTGTGTGTGTGGTAATTTTTTTTTTAATCTTAAAACATTCCACTCATCTGCTTTTGTGACTGAAGAACAAAATCTCAGTATTTAGCAAGTTATTTTTAAACCCTCCAGCCACACAAAGCTGCAGTCTTAAAACATTTTGAATTTAAAGAGATCGTGTGGAAAACGTGGCGCTTTTAATCCACCCTGCCCGGTGCAGGTTATATCCCCAAAAAGCCAGGAATCGGATGGAAGGTGTGGCAGCTTGGCAAGGACAGTGGAGGCGGGGGACAGAAGGAGAGGACAGGGCCATCCCAGCCACCCCTGGCGGCATCCTGCGGGCAGGCGGGGGTCTCACGGTCCCCGGCATGAGTCTCAGAGGAAGGGGGGCCGTCCCCCTGTGCCTTCACATCGTCTCCCCTGTGTGTGTCCGTCTGTCCAAATGGCCCCTCTCTACGACTTCAGTCCATTGGGTCAGGACCCACCCTATTGACCTCATCTTAGCTCATCTCAATTGACCTTAGTAAGGTCTCTAAGTCCCGTGCTGAGGTCCTCGGGGTCAGGATGCCAATCAGGGGACACAATCCAACCCGTGACCGGCCCCTTCCACGGTTTGTCACCAGGCCTTCTCTGGTCTCCCCCAAAGCAGTGAGTGCGGTGGGGGTTCATCGCGTGCCCCCCACTGAGCTCCGCTCGGTGACTTTCAGGGAGGAGACTGACCAAGCTGTCTTGTCGCCTAGAAGGATTTCTCCTGCTCGATTTCATGTGACAGTGGCCAACAGCACAGACTACGTAATCTGTGAGGCTCAGCGCAGAATGGAAATGCGCTTTGTTCAAAAATCTCAGATCTGGGGCGCCTGGCTGGCTCAGTCGGTGGAGCGTGTGACTCTTGATCTCGGGGTCGTGGGTTTGAGCCCCACGTTGGGCGTAAAGCTTACCTAGAAAAATTCAGGTAAAATCTGGTTCAAGCAATGGAATATATTCAGCTTTAAAAAGGAAGGACGGGGGGCGCCTGGGTGGCGCAGTCGGTTGAGCGTCCGACTTCAGCCAGGTCACGATCTCGCGGTCCGTGAGTTCGAGCCCCGCGTCAGGCTCTGGGCTGATGGCTCAGAGCCTGGAGCCTGTTTCCGATTCTGTGTCTCCCTCTCTCTCTGCCCCTCCCCCGTTCATGCTCTGTCTCTCTCTGTCCCAAAAATAAATAAACGTTGAAAAAAAAAAAAAAAAAAAAAAAAAAAAAAAAAAAAAAAAAAAAAAAAAAGGAAGGACGGTCTGACACCTGCTACAACATGGATGGACCCGGAGGACCCTGCACAGCGTGAGAAGCCAGACACAGAAGGACCCGTCCTGCGTGACCGCACTCACAGGAGGTCCCCAGAGGAGTCCCATCCATAGAGACAGAGAGCGGATGGTGGGAGCCAGGGGTGGGTGGGGGCGGGGGGAGTCAGTGTTTCATGGGGACAGAGAGTCTGGGGAGATGGAAAGTTCTGGAGACGGATGGCGGGGGCGGGTGCACGACAGTGAGTGTACCTGATGTCGTTGAACTGGACATTTAACGGTTACGATGGTAAATTTTATGTTATGCGTATTTTACCACAATTAAAGTGTAAAAAAAGGTACTAAGAACTCTGAGAGGGCAATGGCACAGCACGGGGTCCTATGTGTCCTCGGGGTCGCTTGCCCCCCCCCCCCCAAGCCATCCAGCTGGCTGCGTCTTGCACCACCTGCCGTGGGCAGCCAGCAGGCCTCCCAGTGCAGCCAAGACTCCCTCGCCCGAGGTGCCCGGGTGGCGAGGACCCCGCACCCCGCGGCCCGGGCTGGTGTTTACAGCAGCCAGGCGTTTCCAGTCCCGGGGAAACGCACGGGAAAATCCACAGCGCGTTTGCTGGTGGCCGGTAGTTGATGCCAAAACAAGGCAGATGGGCCGCGACGGGGTTCCCAGGGCCTCCCCCAGTCCGGCTGTTGGCCTGGGGGACTGTGCCTCCTGGGCTCCCAGCCCACCCGAGGGCCCCTGCCTCTGCAGGCAGCCTGGAGTAGGGGGAGGGGGCCGGGAAGTCAGCCCTGGGCCCTGAGCGCCTGGAGGCAGGAAGCCTGCAGCCCAGCCCCCTCTGCCGGGGGAGGAGCCAGTTCCCTGGGGAACCGTAAGTCTGGGATCGCTCCCCTCCTGCCCTCTTATTCCAGAGGAGCCCGGTGTCAGCTCGTGGCTGTCTGTCCCTCCGCCACCTGCTGTCCCCTGCCAGCAGCCCCGGCTGCACACCGCTCCACACGTGCTCGCCCTCAGGTCGGAGTTGCTGCCCTCCCCCCCCCACCCCCCCCCCCCGTCACCACCCACCTCCCTCCTTTCCCACGCCCCCAGGGGGGCCCCCCCCCCCCGACTCCCCACTGGCTTCTGGCCCACTTGCGCCCCTCCCCCACCATGGCCTCTACCCTTCCAGCCATCCTTGTGTTCAGTCCACACATAGTCACGGTGTAAATCATCTTAGAGCCGTCGGTGGTCCATCCATGCGGAAGCGTATGACTCGGCCCTAAAAAGGAGTGAGGTGCTGACACTCTACCACGCGGGTGAACCCGGAAAACACACTGCGCGCAGTAAGCCAGACACAAAGGTCACGTCTCGTCTGATTCCATTGATGAGAAATGTCCAGAACAGGTAAATCCATAGAAAGTCAATTAGTCATTGTCGGGCTGAGGGAAGAGAGACTGGGAGCGGCTGCATCATGGGGACAGGTTTTAGGGTGACAGGAATGTTCTAGAACAGCGGAGTGTGGCGGTATGCCACTGAGTTGCTCCCTTTAAAGGGCGAATCTTCAGGGCGCCTGGGTGGCTCAGTCGGTTAAACGTCCGACTCTTGATTTGGGCCCAGGTCATGATCTCCAGGTTCATCGGTTCGAGCCCCGCATCGGGCTCCATACTGCTGGTGGTGCAGAGTCTGGTTGGGATTCTCTCTCTCTCTCCCTCGCTCCCTGCCCCTCCCCTGCTCGCTCTCTCTCTCTCTCTCTCTCTCTCTCTCAAAATAAATAAACTGAAAAAAAAGGGGGGGGGGCAAATTTTCTGTTATGTGTATCTCACTTCAATCAAAAGAGAAAAATCATCCCAGGTGTTGCAACTGCCAAGGATGTGACACACACGAGAGAAACCAGCCGAGTCACCCGTGGGTGCTCAGCCCAGGTGGGGTCACCCTTTAGGGCTCCAAATGGGTTGGCTCACACGGGAACAGGCTGTCTGAAGATGTATGTATTCATTTGCTAGGGTGGCTTAAGAAAACAGACATTTATCATCTCACAGTTCGGGAGGCAGGAAGTCGGAGACGGAGGTGTGGGCAGGTTGGTTTTGGGGAGGGAGACTCTGTCCCAGGCCTCTCTCCTGGCTTCTGGTGGCCTCATCTTCATGGGTCTCTCTGTGTGCACGTCTGTGTCCATACTTCCCTTGTAGAAAGACACAATTATGTTGGATTTGGGGGCCACCCTACTCCAGGATGACATCATCCTTACTAATTACACCTGCAATGCACCTACTTCCTGATAAAGTCACATTCTTGCTTTTTTTTAAGATAAAAAATTTTAAATTATTTTGAGAGAGACCGGGAAGGGACAGAGAGAAAGGGAGAGAGAGAGAGAGAGAGAGAGAGAGAGACAGAGAGAGAATCCCAAGCAAGGGGTTGAACCCACAAACCGCGAGATCATGACCTGAGCCGAAGTCGGACACTTAACTGACTGAGCCACCCAGGCGCCCCAATAAGGTCACATTCCAAGGTGCTGAGGGTTAGGACTGCAACATAGGAATTTGTGGGGAACACAGTTCAACCCATAGCCATCCCATGTGCCAGTTTGAGAGTACAGAGATGAGCCAATAGGACCCCGTCCCTGTCCTCACAGAGCACCTGCTATGCTGGTTGAGGTTGATCCACACCAAAAAAAAGGCACAGGATTCGAGCAGGCATGTTGAGAAGTGTGTAAAGCAGCTTGACCTCATCGTGACATTCAAGTGCATTCTCTCTCTCTTTTTTTTTTTTAATGTTTATTTTTGAGAGACAGAGCGTGGGCAGGGGAGGGGCAGAGAGAGAGACGGAGACACAGAATCCGAGGCAGGCTCCAGGCTCCGAGCGGTCAGCACAGAGCCCGACGCGGGGCTCGAACTCACAGACCGTGAGATCATGACCTGAGCCGAAGTCAGATACTTAGCCGATTGAGCCACCCAGGAGCCCCTCAAGTGCATTCTCAAATGGCTCCTTGCCCGGGATCTAAGCGAACATGGGTGTCACACACCTAGTGCCCCCCCCCCCGCCCCAGGCGTGCACTGGCCACACACAGTAGGACCGTGTATTGCTTCACAACGGATTGGAAATTTTAAAAGAAGCAAAAAAGCAAAACCGGAGCCTTCATCGCAGATCGTCAGGGAAGATGCTGTAGGCGTGGGAAGGACACAGCCGCACTACACAACCACACGTGTGAATCCCCGCAGGCCAGGTTGACTCTGCTGTGCAGAAAGAACTCTGAGCTGCGAGAAGAGTCGGCAGAGGCCAAATCTGGGTGGGGGTCAAGAAACCCGGGAGGTTCTGTGGCGCCAGGAAGGGTAAGAGGAGGGAGGAGGAGGGAGACGCCACTGGCGGAGTAGGAAGGGGGGGAATCTGAGGGCAGCGGGGCAGGGCTCCCGGGATCGTGGCTGAATGTGCCAGAAGCCGTGAGTACACGCCTAGGGAAGACAGAGCCCCGGCAGTGCCGGCACCATCGGCCTGGATCCCAGGCTCTATCCTGGCAATTCCCTTGACCCCTCCATTCCAGAGAAGTCTCAAAGGCAGAGGGCATGGCGGGGAGGGGCGGGGGGGCTCGTGGTGGTAGATGCAGTCCCATTGATGAACCCCAACCTCCTGCTTTCCCCCCTCCAAGTGTTGGGACATGCCATCTCGTGACGGAGACGGTGGCTCCCAGCCCCCAGCCCTGCTCCACTTGTCCGGTCTCTGCCCCCTGACAATGCTGCTGCTTCTTGCTTTTTAAGTGTCTTTTATTTTCTGTATTCTGACGCTCTGTCATGGGGGGGGGGGGGTCTTGCTGAACTGGAAAAGCCTGCCCCTCCCAGGGCTGGTGAATTCCTAGAGCTAGCAAACAACTTGCCAAACTATCTTTCACGCGCAAACCCATTAATCCAGAGTCCACAGCCCCACCCGCCGTGGGCTCCTGTCACACTCAGGGCCACCACCCCTGCCCCATCACCCCAGAGCCTGGTCCAGGCAATGGGGCCAGCCCCGGACACCGCAGAGTCTGCTGAGGTCATTCAAACTAGCCAGCCCCAACCCTGTTTCCCCACCTCGCCCCCTCGTCCCCGGGGAAACCACAGTAAAGGCTCTGAGCCACATTTCCCCTGCCCCTTCTACCCCCTCACGGACCCTGGTCCTTCCCCATGTGGCCCCGCTTGGCGTCTGTGCCCCCCTCCCTGGGATCTGTGAGTAACAAACTACTTTTCCTCTTTCAAGGTAGAATATATTTTATTTTATTTTATTTTATTTTATTTTATTTTATTAAAGATTTTATCTTAGGGTCGCCTGGTTTAGTCAGTTAAGTGTCTGACTTCGGCTCAGGTCGTGATCTCTCAGTTTGTGGGTTTGAGCCCCGTGTGGGGTTCTGTGCCGACCGCTCAGAGCCTGGAGCCTGCTTCAGATTCTGTGTCTCCCTCTCTCTCTGCCCCTCCTCTGCTCATGCTCTGTGTCTCTCTCTCTCTCAAAAATAAGTAAACATTAAAAAAAATTTTTTTTTTTAATTAAGTACACTCTACATCCAATGTGGGGCTTGAACTCATGACCCTGAGATCAAGAGTCACACGTTCCACCCACTGAGCCAGCCAGGTACCACCATTTTAAAATTTTTTTTTTTTTTCAACGTTTATTTATTTTTGGGACAGAGAGAGACGGAGCATGAACGGGGGAGGGGCAGAGAGAGAGGGAGACACAGAATCGGAAACAGGCTCCAGGCTCTGAGCCATCAGCCCAGAGCCTGACGCGGGGCTCGAACTCACGGACCGCGAGATCGTGACCTGGCTGAAGTCGGACGCTTAACCGACTGCGCCACCCAGGCGCCCCAGGTACCACCATTTTAAACATTGGTGAGTGCATAGCTCAGTGGCAATACATATACTCTCAGTGTTGTGCAAACATCCCTACCATCTGTCTCCAGAACTTTCATCTTCCCAAACTGAGACTCTGTCTCTATTAAACACTAATGCCCCCTCCCCCAGGTTCGTTTTCAGTAGGTAATGTTCATGGCTCAAAGCATGCAAGGCCCAAAGGTGATCAAATGAACCTCCTCCTCTCTCCAGTTTCCTAGCCATCCAGCTTTCTCCTTCCTCGAGCTGCCTGTATGGACCCCCCAGAAACACTCTGCACATTGGAGCAAATCTCTCCATCTGTATCATAAGGTATTTCAAGCCCCGGGGGGATTGGAGGGGGAGGGGCGGTGAGGCCATCAGGTCTGTGTTTGAAGCCCGCCCGGATGTGGAGAGGGGAACGGCTGTCTGCCTTTCGGAGCTCTGTGGATTTCAGAAACCCCGTGCGTTTCTTCGCTTAGCAAGTGTTCTCAGGCCCATCCGTGCTGTGGCAGGTGTCAACTCTTTTTGAGGCTGAATACTATTCCATTGTATGGACATACCACAGCGGGTTTATCCTGCGTCTGTTGGTAGACACTCTGTCCCTTTCTGGGTCATGGTAACAGAAGGAGGGTTGATAATACTACCCAGGACTGCAAAGACCGACCCTAGGATGATAAGGCTCCCCAAATATGCTAAAAGCATGCCCCATTGTGACTTTTGGGGGCCCCGGGTGCTTTCGCCTTCATGGGTCTGATCATCCATAAAGGAAAAAAATATATATATATATTAAAAGTTAAATTTGGGGCGCCTGGGTGGCTCAGTCGGTTAAGCATCTGACTCCTGATTTCGGCTCAGGTCATGATCTCATGGCTCGTGAGTTTGAGCCCCACATCCAGCTCTGCACTGACAGTGTGGAGCCTGCTTGGGATTCTCTCTGTGTCCCTCCCTCTGTCCCTCCCCTGTTCATACTCTCTCTCTCTTAAAATAAATACAAAACTTAAAAAAAATTGTTTTTTTAATGTTACACCTGAGTTGGAGCATACAGGTGAATATAATATAAAGACTAGATTATGGGGATTTTCCCTTCTTTTTAAAAAATTTTTTTCTTTATTTATTTTGGGGGAGAGAGAGAGAGACAGCATAAGTGGGGGAGGGGCAGAGAGAGAGGGAGACGGAGAATCCCAAGCAGGCTCCGTGCTGTCAGCACAGACCCCGACTGGGAGCTTGATCTCACAAGCCGCAAGATCATGATCTGAGCCGAAATCAACAGTCGGACACCTAACCAACTGAGCCACCTAGGCACCCCTTTCCTTCTAATTTTAAAAGAAACTGAAGCATTTGCAAGGGCCCCCAAAGTATTGTGGTCCTAGGCATTTAATAGCTAAGTCCGTTGTGCTAACGGGTCAGGCCCGGTTCTTCGAAAGGCCTGATTGCCTCACAGGCTGTGCGCCTGCTGCCTACTGACCATTCTACCCATAACTCACGTGGACGCTGATGACTGCAAATAAATTTCCAGAAGAGAGATCAGCTTCCAAAGAGAGAGAGTGTCCCACTGACCAGGAGGAGGGCCACGCAGCACGGTCCCAACGAGCGTGGAACAAAGGACCACCGCAGAAGTTGGAAACCTTTCCAGACTGTCCACCCGCCGTGGGCCCGGCACAGCAAAGGCCCTGTCACCTGCAGCAAAGGGCCCTGCTCTATAGTCTTGGAGCGCAGGGAGCACAGAGAGCGAGGCGGTGAGGAATGGATTGCGCTGCCCGCCTTATCCCCCAACAGGCAGGTTTTGCCATTCCACAGTCACCATGCTCTGTCCAGCCTGTCCCCTGGCTTCTCAGCAGTCCCGCCTGCTGGGTCGCCTGGTTCGGAACTCTGTGGTCTCTCCTGACGGCCTCAGTGGCCTCCTCACTGCAGCCAGAGGGATCTTTCTGCAAAGCAGAACTGACTGGATGACACCCTCCACGCCCTTCTGCACCCCTGACATTTGCATGGCCGTTCCCTCGCCCTGAAGCATCCCTGTCCTTCCTCCCTGCCCTGTCGTCCCCGCCTGCGGCAAACCTGCAAGAACCTAGCTGCTTTGTCACTTCTCGCAAATACCGCAGCCGTCCCCTCATTGCAGCACTCGAGCGGCTCGACTTCTGGGGGCCTTTGCTTCCTTGCCTTAGAAAATGGAGGAAATGAGGCCAACTTCAGAGATCTGAAGGAGAAGCCAGCGTCTGCTATATGCGCAGCTCTCGCTGGCACATCACCCTGCCCCACCGGCCAGGAGGCCGCGCCATGACCTGGGACGACAGCCCGCGCCCTAACCGGGCCAGCCACGTTCTCTCTGACGCTGCCAGTGGCTGTGGGCCACTTCCTTCCCCTCTGCAAGCCGAGAGCTCATGATAGCATCCGCCCCGGGGGTGGGGGTGGGGGGTGCTAAGGAAGATAGCGCTTCCCGGGGCTGGGCCGGCTGTCTGGAACAGAGGAGGCGAGCCACCCGTGCCAGTGGCTATTATTACACCTCGAGAAGGAGCGAGCCAGCCGGTCGGAGAGGGAGCGGGAGCGGGAGGGAAGCCAGACAGGAGGCAGACAGAACGCAGAGGCCTGTGGGCAGCAGCAGCTGGGCGTGGGCAGGGGCTCCGAGCCCAAGAGAGGACGCGGGGTAGCTGTGCTTTGCCAAGGGCGGCCGACACACGGGACGCGTATTTCTCACCGCTCTGGAGGCTGGGAGCCTGAGATGGAGCTGTCAGCAGCCCTGGGGGCTTCCGAGGCCTCTCTCCTCGGCTTGTGGACGGCCACCGTCTCACCTGTGTCCTCCCGTGGCCGTAACTTCTGCGCGCGCCTGTGTCCCCACCTCCTCTGCTTTTAAGGACCCCAGTCATACTGGGTTAGGATCTGCCCTGATGACCGCGTTCTAACTCGATGATCACATTAAAGGCCTTACAGCTCCTAAGGGTCACATCCTGAGGTGCTGGGGTCAGAATGTCGACATAGGAAGTTGGGGGGAGGATGACATCCGGCCCACAACAGACACTGAGGGGGGTGTTGGGAGAAGGGAAGCAGGAGGGGCGCTAGGCTCCAAGCAGTAGGCTTGTCTTGTCCCCATCCAGCCTCCGCGAAGCCAGCGGACTGTCCTGTTCTGCCCACGAGCCCCGGCCGCTTGGTTAGATGCCAGAGTCCCCCGTCAGGTTCTTCTCAGCTAAAGAGGGCTTAACTAAACCAGTCTTGTGAAGCTCTTGGCACACTGCCTGGCCTAGAAGAGCTTAATAAATCACAGCTCTCATTGTTAGTGAAGACGGTTTGGCCAGGACCGTTGATCTAGAAAAAACACCAGGTAGACCAAAAAGACAAGGAGCCTGATTATGATAAACATGACGATAAGTTGGAGGCATGGCATTATTAAAACTATATGCTGCAGGGGCGCCTGGGTGGCGCAGTCGGTTAAGCGTCCGACTTCAGCCAGGTCACGATCTCGCGGTCCGTGAGTTCGAGCCCCGCGTCGGGCTCTGGGCTGATGGCTCAGAGCCTGGAGCCTGTTTCCGATTCTGTGTCTCCCTCTCTCTCTGCCCCTCCCCCGTTCATGCTCTGTCTCTCTCTGTCCCAAAAATAAATAAACGTTGAAAAAAAAAATTAAAAACAAACAAACAAACAAAAAAAACTATATGCTTCATAAAATATAATACCAAAGGGTGCCCAGGTGGCTCCCTCGGTTAAGCGTCCCACTTTGGTTCAGGTCATGATCTCGCCACAGTCCGTGAGCTCGAGCCCCGCGTCGGGCTCTGTGCTGATGGCTCGGAGCCTGGAGCCTGCTTCGGATTCTGTCTCCCTCTCTCTCTGCCCTTCTCCTGCTCACATTCTGTCTCTGTCTCTCTCTCTCTCAAAAATAAACATAAAAAATTTTTTTTAATAAATAAAATATAATACCAAAACAAAAACATGTTAGAAATAGAATAAGGTAGCCCGGGTGGCTCAGTTGGCTGAGCGTCCGACTCTTGATTTTGGCTCAGGTCACGATCTGATGGTCGTAGGATCAAGCCCCCTATCGGGCTCTGCGCTGAGGGTGCAGCCTGCTTGAGATTCTGTCTCTCCTCTGCCCCCTTTCCCCCGCTTGCGCACTCTCTCTCTCTCTCTTAAAAAAAAAGAAAGAAAGAAAAAATATAGAATAAACTGGCAGAAACGTAACTGCAGTGAGAACTTAATCAACTATGGCAAACTGAAGGTTTAAGAATAGAAATAATCTACCCAATAGTCACACTGTTGTGCTATTAGCCACACGGAGTGAAAAGCTAACAAGCACACACAACCTGCACACAGGTGCTCATGGCAGCTTTATTCATAATCCCACAGACTTGGAAGCAACCCAGACGTCCTTTGGTGGGTGAATGGATAAACCATGGGACATCCAGACGAGGGAATGTTATTCAGCGCTAAAAAGGGAGGAGCTCTCCAGCTGTGAAAAGACACAGAGGAACCTCAAATGCATGTCGCTAAGCGAGAGAAGCCAGTCTGAAAAGGCTACACACGGTATGATTCCAACTCGATGACATTCTGGAAAAGGCAAAAGCACGCAGACAGTAAGTAAAAGGATCCGTGGCTGCCAGGGGTGGGGGAGGCGGGAGAGATGAACAGACGGAGCACAGGGGATTTTTTACGGCAGTGAAATACACTGTATGTCACCACAATGATGGATACATTCATTATCCATCTGTCCAAAGCCATAGAGTGAACCCCAACGTAAACCATTGACTCTGGGGGCGCCTGGGTGGCTCAGTCGGTTAAGCATCCGACTCTTGATCTCGGCTCAGGTCACGATCTCACGCTTCGTGAGTTCGAGCCCTGCATAGGGCTCCACGCAGACAGTGTGGAGCCTGCTTGGGATTCTCTCTCTCCCTCTCTCTGCCCCCTCCCCCGCTTATTCATTTTCTCTCTCGTTCTAAATAAACATTAGAAAATGTTTTTAAATAGAGTATGGACTCTGGATGGTAATGAGGTGTCAACGTGGGTTCACGGACCGTAACAAAAGTGCCCCTCTGGTGCCACGTTGACGGTGGGGACGACAGAGGGTGTGGGGACTTCCTTTCCTTTCCACTCAATTTTGCTGTGAACCTAAAACTGCTCTAAATATAAGTTATGTGTTAATTTTTAATTTGTATTTATTTATTTATTTATTTTCTTCAAATGTTTGTTTATGCTAGAGAGAGAGCGCACGAGCAAGGGAGGGTCAGAGAGAGAGGGAGACAGAGGATATGAGGCGGGCTCTGCACTGTCAGCAGAGAGCCTGACGCAGGGCTCGAACTCATGAACCGCGAGATCATGACCTGAGCCCAAGTCAGACGCTTAACTGACTTAACCTATATGTTAATTTTTTAAAACAAGGGTCATTGTTTTTTACATTAATGCCTATATTGAAAATATGGTACTCTTTCGGAAGATGAATATATTAAAGGTACACACTTATTCACAAAAAGTAATGACCTAGAGAATGTGAATGTTATAATTAATGGAATAATTCACATACCCGGGTTTATACATTACAAATAATAAGTCGGTTTTTAAAAAAAAAATAAACTTCCCTTGGGGTGCCCGCGTGGCTCAGTCAGTTGAGTCTCCGACTTCGGCTCAGGTCATGATCTTGTGGTTTGTCAGTTCGGGCCCCACGTCGGACTCTGTGCTGACCGCTCAGAGCCTGGAGCCTGCTTCGGATTCTGTGTCTCCTTCTCTCTCTGCCCATCCCCCGCTCGTGCTCTGTCTCTCTCGGTCTCTCAAAAATAAATGAATAAATGTAAAAAACAAATTAAAAAAAAAAAAAAACTTCCCTTTTAGAAGAGTTAGATTTACAGAAAAATTGCAAAGATGATACAGAGTCTCATACACCCTACAATCTTTCCCCTAGTCCTCATATCTTAGAATGAAGATATGGGACACTTGTTACAATTAATGAACCAATATTGATGCATTTTAATCAACTTAAGCCCATACCAGATTCTTTCAAATTTTCCCTGATGTCCTTTTGGGTCCCAGGAGGCCATCCAGGGTCACACATGGTCACTAAGTCTCATTTCCTTAGTCTCCTCTTGGCTGGGACACCTTCTCAGACTTTCCTTGTTTGTGATGACCTTGACAGTCCTGAGGGGAACTGGTCAGGAATTTCAGAGAATCTCCATCAGTTGGGACCTGCCTGATGCTCTTCTCACAGGTGGACTAGGGTGGTGGGTTTGGAGAGGAAAACCCAGAGGTGAAGGGCCCTTTTCATCATATGGCATCCTATCCAGTGTAGATGCTGACAACATGATTAATCACAGGGGTTTTCAAGGAACAGTAACAAAGAATGATAACACACGTAGGCCAAGAAGGAAATCTCTAAGCACAAGAAGGAGACACTGCCTAGGCCCCAGGTTCTGTAACGGCACAACTATATAAACGAAGGGGGCGTTACCCTTGAGCCTTGAGTCTTGCCCTCCCCAGGGCTTATAATCAAATCGCTCTAACACTTATCAAGGGGGGAGGGGCTCTACATCGGCTCCCCCGGTTCCCATCTCCTCTGTTCAGGCTCCTGCCTGACCCTCTCCCCTGGAGTGTGGACAGAACCTACGGAGTCCCTTTTAAGTAACAGAATACGGTAAGTGTGATGGGATGTCACATCTGAGATTAGGTTACAAAAGACTGTCACTTCTGCCCCGCTGGCCCTCTCTTACACCCTTGGATGGAAGTCAGACGCCGTGTTGGAGGCTGGCACATACTCACATGGGTAAAACACCGAAGAGGGCTACCAGCCTATAGTCAGTGAGAAGCGGAGGCTCCTGGTCCGACAGCGGTCAAGGGACTGAATCCTGCCAACAGCCGTAGGAATGATCCTGGAGCAGAACCCCCCTCCCAACCCCCACTGTTGGGCCCTGAGAAGATTACAGACCCGCCTCATACCTTGACTGCAAACTTGTGAGACGCCCTGAACCACAGGACCAGCTGGGTCACACCAAGACGCCGGGCCCACAGACACTGTGAGAGCACACCATACATACTTGTCTTAAACCTCATATTTAAAAATTTTTATTTATTTTTGAGACAGAGAGAGAGAAAGAGGGAGAGAGAGAGAGAATCCGAGGCAGGCTCTGCACAGTCAGCACAGAGCCCGATGCAGGGGCTCGAACCCGCGAACCGCGAGATCCTGACCTGAGCCAAGATCAAGAGTGGGAGCCTGGCGTCGGGCTCTGTGCTGACAGCTCAGAGCCTGGAGCCTGCTTCAGATTCTGTGTCTCCCTCTCTCTCTCTGCCCTTCCCCTGCTCGCACTGTTTCTCTCTCTCAAAAATAAATATCCCCCCCCCCAAAAAAAAAGAATCTAGGTGAAGCGTACGCGAGTGTTCATCATACCATTCTTGCAACTTTGTGGTAGCTTTTAAATTTTTCAAAAGGACAAGGTGGAAGAACCAACAAAGCACCCTCCTTCCCCCCCATGTGTTCCCCTACCTGCCATCATTTTTCCTTCTACACACAGCAAAGATTCCTCCGAGGTGCCCACACTCGCTCTCTCTGTGTGCTGGCTAAATGTTTAATGACTGGTCTTCCAAACAAAACCAAAGGCGCCTGATCAGTAGTGTGTGCCAATTCCTGTGGTGTAAATATTCCCACCCCGGCTGATTTCACGGCTACTCAGGTGGTGTCGCTGAACGCTGAATTGGTAGCAGCACATGTAACAGTATTTCCAGCACACAGATGTGATACATGTAAATACCCTCAGTAGCATGGCGAAGCAACATGTGGAAAAATAATTATGAGTTTTGGGACACCTGGGTGGCTCTGTCGGTTAAGCATCCGGGTCTTGATTTCAGCTCAGGTCATGATCTCACGGTTCTTGGGTTCAAGCCCCGGGACGGGCTCTGTGCTGACAGTTCGGAGCCTGCTTGGGATTCTCTCTCCCTCTCTCTCTGCCCCACCCCGTTCTCTCTTTCTTTCTGTCCCAAAATAAATAATAAACTTAAAAAGAAAAGGGGGTGTTGGGGTTGGAGTATTTATTACCTTTGTCTAAATATAATCCACTTGGTCAGAAGTTTATACAATTAACTTGTATTCTATTATTTGCTGTTTAATTATTTTTGAGAGAGAGGGAGACAGAGCACGAGTGGGGGAGGGACAGAGAGAGAGGGAGACAGACCCGAAGCAGGCTCCAGGCTCTGAGCTGTCGGCACAGAGCCCGACGAGGGGCTTGAACCCACGAACCGTGAGATCATGACCTGAGCCGGAGCCGGACGCTCAACCGACTGAGCCACCCAGGTGCCCCTATAATTAACTTTTAAATAATGGCTGTTTTTAACAACTAGCTCTCAAATTCCTAAAAATTTGACTGTTAGCTCTCGCTAGCCAGAACAAGCTGGCTCCAGCACACCGCTGTAAAAAAAATCTCAACCCACTGAAATCTGGCTTCCACAGCCACCATTCCACCAAAACCCTCTTGCTGGTCTCCCCGGGGACCTCCATATTGCAAACTGCCAAGGACAACGGATACATGTCTGGCCTGGCCTGCCTTGCGTGAGTTCCGTGCAGCATTCAACACTGCGTACTCCACCTGCCTTCTCCGAGGCCCTCCAGGTGCCTTTCCTACCTGCTGCCCAGTCCTGCCCAGTCTACTTGAAGCGTTCTTTTTCCTCCACTTTTGGCCTTTGATATGCCCGTTTGACACACTCCCGGGTGCCCTTGTCCAATTCCATGGCTCCAACGACAACGAAGCAGCCCAGGTCTTCTCAGCAACGACCTATGTATCCCAACCACGTAACTAGTTTGCTCTTCTTGGAGTAAAGACATTTCAAACAAAGCCAGAGTGGAAGCCCTCGTCCCTTACTCCCACCTCGAGGTGGAGCTCCTGAGAGACAGAGGATCTGTCCTGCCCTGAAGCTAGGAAGTGTTATATTGCCTCCCTTTCAAGTCCCACAGACCTTATCACAGCTTAGTAACTCAAAAGGCTTCAATACATGAACTCCCCACAAGGTACCAGCTCCCCATCCCTCCTAGACTCAGATTGCATGGCCATGCTAAGGTACCGCCACTTGGTGGCGGCATTCTCCAAATGGAAAATAGTATCTAAGTGCTAAAAAGACAAAGGCCTAATCTTCTTTAGGGCAAGATGTGTCAATTTATGCGAAATCCATGGGGAGTGGCCTCCACCCAGCCTGGTCTTCATCTTCCTGTTCCGGACTAAAACCAATGGGCGCTTTCTCAAAGTGCTGTACAAAGTGGGCTCCTTTGCTCTCGCTCTTGGAGCAACTCACTTGCCCGTCGGTCGGTCACTGTAGGTCACTGTAAGTGAGAGCCAGGGTCAGTCACTACTGGGCTGGTCCGCGGGTCAATCAGTCAGAATCCAATTGAGCCTGACCCTGTGGTCAGTCGCCCTACTCGTCCTTCCGGACAACGGAACCTTGCACGACCTGACTGGGAGATCACCTCTCCGCACGGGACAGAAATCACGTCCTCAGGATCCGCCCCTTCGCAGCTTTAACCAACCCTAGGTCTCTACCTCAAAAAAGTGCCCGCCCCAGGGCGACGTCAAGCAACATGCCCCGCCTTCCCAAATTCTGCCCTATCAGAGGCCTAGCTCTCTAGGAATCTCTAGCTCATTAAGTCCCGCCCCTATGCCAGACCACTCTCCAAGGCCCCGCCCCCAAGGGGGCCCCTGTCTAATCAGAGGCCGTTACCTCCCCGAAACCCCGCCCCCAAGGCCGGCTTTTCCCAGACTCACGCCGCGCTACATAGACGCGGCGGATGACGCCATCAGGCCGCGTCACCAGAAGGTCACACGGGATCCAGCAACATGGCGGCGGCGGCGCTGCGGGGAGGTTGGTGCCGCTGCCCGCAGGTAAGGAGACGTACGGGGTCAGGGTGGGGAGTAGGGGGCGGGCCTAGGGAGCTCCCAGCCCGCGACCTCCAGGGCCTTTTTCTCCTCAGGCCTTAGCCCCCCTCGGCCCTTTCTTGGGCTCGGCAGAAGGCTTGGGTTGGGTCGTTGGGTCGGTCGAGGCCGGGGCCGGGGTCCCGGAGCGAAGCTTGTGGTTGAGGAGCTAAGCGTGCCGGGTCCGAGGCGGCCATGCGCTGAGCCCGGCGGACGGCGAATCGCCCCTCACTTCCTGATCAGACTCCACGTGCACCGGGGAGTGCACGGTGGCCCGGGCGCCCGGTGGAGAAACAGCCGGGAGAAGGCAAAATACCGTTGACAGTCACGGCTCGCGTTTATGTGCCAGGTCCTCTACCGAGACCATTTCCTGCATCGCTCCCCCTCGTCCTCCGTGTGAGAGTGCGGGAGATGGTTCTCGTCCTGGCTTAGAGCTTGAGCTCATAGGGGTGGTGGGAGTTAAGGCGTGTATGGTGCACTCAGAAAACAGTAGTATTTCATGTACTACAAGCTTCGTGGATTACAAGTACTTCATGTACTGCTGCTGCTTGTTGCTGTTTCACAGGTTGGGAAACTGGGACTCAGAAAGGTTAAGCAACCTGCCCACAGCCTCAGCTCGTGGTAAGCTGACCTGGTCCAAAGCCCAGGTCAAACTGACTGCAGTGCTAGGCTCTGGATGAACGAAAGTATCTCATAGAGATCCTAGTGTGGGGAGGAAGAAGCTGTCTTTGACTCCAGGCTGATTTTTTTTTTTTTTTCTTTCTTGGCTACTTGTGTTTTAAGTCAGGGTTTGAGATTGAATTTACACATGTTCGGATTTGGGCACAAAACCGGTTGGGAACCAGCCTCGGGTTGGGGCTTAATATGGGATTTCTTTTCCAAGTTAGACAGCCGTTCACTGCTATCTTAGACTGTTGCTGAAGTCAGTGGTTCCAGGATCAATGGGTGTAGGCATATAGAGAAGAACAAATGATTTCAGCTCTCAGGGGTTCCTCTTTTTTTTTAATACATATATATTTAAGTTTATTAAGTAGTCTCTACCCCAATCGTGGGCGTCTCAAACTCACAACCCTGAGATCAGGAGTCAAATGCTGTTCCCACTGAGCCAGCCAGGTACCCCAGGAATTTCTCTTGAGTAGCTGTAGGAGATGCTGGCCTTTGCATGAGTTTGGGCTGTTGCTTAGAGTTCCTGGAGATAGGAGGCATGGAACGGGAGAGGAAAGGCCCAGGGAATATGGAAGTGGAAGAGTGGTTCTATGGTCATTGACATCAATGTGCCTGGCTCGGTGCTGGGTGCTACGGTGCAATGTTGAGCAGGACGTGCACTGGCCCTTCTCTTATGGAGCTTAAGTCCTTCATGTGGTAGGAGAAGAAATGCCTTTCACGTGATGTTAGTAGTGTCTTTGCCCAGGTGTGCCCTCTTGCAGCCCAACCCCGGACGAGGACATGCTAGGTTTCTTCCAGGGTCGTGCCTAGAACAAGTTATCTGTGTTTTACCTCTGAGAGCCCAGGTCTCTGGTCTTCCAAGGCTGGCAGCAGTGGGCTAGGCTTGTGAGAGAAGACTGCTCATGGCCAGCATCGAGGCGCTTGGGGGCCCATTTCAGGCTAATGAGACGAAATCAGACTGGCACGTTTAGCCTTCTTCCACCATAGGTTGGTGTCTCCTGAGACTCATCTGGTTTCCCCCAGGTTCAGAGGCAGGAAAGTAGGGATGGACCCTGGAGGTGCAGATCCAGTGTCTTCCTTTCCACGAGATTCCATTGGCTTCTCAGAATTTAGCAAGATGGCGGAGTGTCTAGCATGCAGCAGGCCTGCAGTGAAAATCGGCAAATGATGGGGCGCCTGGGTGGCTCAGTCGGTTAAGCATCTGGCTTCGGCCCAGGTCATGATCTCACGGTTTGTGGGTTCGAGCCCCGCCTCGGGCTCTGTGCTGACAACTCAGAGCCTGGAGCCTGCTTCGGATTCTGTGTCTCCCTCTCTCTCTGCTCCTCCCCTGCTAGCGCTCTGTCTCTCCCTCCCTCCCCTCACTCCTCACCTCTCTCTCTCAAAAATAAACATTAAAAAAATCGGCAAATGAGACTTGGGCGACCCCTACTTTTTAGTGGGGCTTACTCACTTCCTAGTGACCTTATCTTTCTCTTTTCTTCCCTAACTAGAGATGCCTCAGCAATGGAGTCCAGTTCCTGTCCAGCCACAACCTAATGCTACTGCACAATGGTGCCTATCAGATACGCCGGCCCGGCCGAGAGCTGCCTCTGGTGAGTGACGGGATGCCAGCAGACAGAGAGGAGTCTGAAAGATCAGACCTGGTTGGCAGGAGACAGAGCTGCAGGACGTTGTCCACACTGGCAAGGGCAGCTGATTGGCGTCCCCCATCCAAGACCTGCGGGGTCACAGAACCCAGCGTGCTGGTCCTCTCGGGCTCTCGGGCAGCACCTGGCATCACCAGGGGTGGAGCTCCTGCCTGACAAAGTAGATGATGTGTCAGCTCTCAGGGCTGGAAAGGCATCCCTGTACTCAGCTGAAATCCGTCTCCCTGTGGCTCTTCCCTTTTCTGGGTGACATCCCTCTAGGCTTTTGAGCGGAGTCACCTCACCTTGGGGGCTCAGTTTCCTGTCTCTGTTGTTCCTCACACACAGCATTTTCTAGCATATTCCTTTTCAACTGTGCTTCTTTCTGGCGGTGTGTCACCACCACAGGGAGGAGGAAAGCCCCAAACCAGTATACCTCCCCAAGTGCACACACTGGGGCAGCCCACACCCTTCCCTTCCCGCTGAGTCTCTCACAGGCCTGGTCTCCCCGGTCCTGTCCTTGAGCTTTTGTGGGCATGGCACACGCCCTGTGGCCTTTCCTCTTAGCCACCACCTCCTGGTGTGCGGCCGGCCGTGGAGCGGGAGGTGGGGCAGCTGCCAGGTGGCGCAGTCCCAGACAGTCTTAGAACCTAGACCTCCCCCAGAGAAAGGCTGGCTGGGCACACCATTCGCGTGGGTCTTCAAGCATTCTCTTTTCGGAGCCCACTCTCAACGTGGTGGGGAAGCGGCGATCCTAACCTGGCTCAGTGCGACCCTGAACTGAAGCCTGTGTCTTGGGCAGTGTACCACTCTGGCTCTTGTGTCTGCAGGAGGACCGTGGCCTTTCTTCCGGCCTCCCTAGGCCCCGGCTTTCTGGGTGTGTTGGGTTTTCCTACGAGGGGCACCCCTGAGCTTTGGCTCTGGGTGACAGTGATCCTGTGGGTTGACGAGGGAGGTCTGTGCCAAGCCCTGGGGTGACATGTGAGTTCCAATGTGGGACTTGAGAGTGACCCCAAAGTTATCCCGGCCCCAGAAGCCCAGGGAGTAGGGCCCTATCTCAGCTTCTTCCAGATAAGGGGCTATAGAGTCCTTTCCACTCCATTCCTGGGACAGGGGCCCGTTTGGGTGTTGCCCTTCGCCTTGGGTGAGCATGTTTGAATGTCCATGAGGATTCCAAACCGCCCGTTTCTCACCCAGGGTTCCCTCTGTTGGAGAAGGAGCCTGGCACTTTGTTTTGTTTTCAATAGACTTTATCCGGGGCGCCTGGGTGGCGCAGTCGGTTGGGCGTCCGACTTCAGCCAGGTCACGATCTCGCGGTCCGTGAGTTCGAGCCCCGCGTCGGGCTCTGGGCTGATGGCTCGGAGCCTGGAGCCTGTTTCCGATTCTGTGTCTCCCTCTCTCTCTGCCCCTCCCCCGTTCATGCTCTGTCTCTCTCTGTCCCAAAAATAAATTAAAAAAAAAAAAAAATAGACTTTATCCTTCTGAGCACTTTTACATGTACAGAAAAATTGAGCAGGAAATACTGAGAGTTTCCATCAACCTCCTGGCGGCCCCTCCTCCCACCTGGGCCTGCATTTTCCCGGTGGTGCGGCCTCTTGCTTTAGTATAGCACCTTTGTTACAACTGATGAGCCAGTATTGATACGTCGTTATTAACTGAGGCCCACAGGTTGCCTTAGGGTTCATGCTGGGTGCTCATTCCGTGGGTTTGGACAGAGTAGTCTTAGTGCCCAGAAACTTCTCTTTGCTCCGCCCATTCATCTCCCCCACCAGCCTACCCAGCCCCTGACAACCACTGATCCTTTTACTATCCATGGTTTCACCTTTTCCAGAATGTCCTAGAGTGGGGATCATGCCGCCTGGAGTCTCTTCAGACCAGCTTCTCTCACTCAGTAATATGAATTTAAGGTTCCTCTGTGTCTTTTTTTTTTTTTTTTTTTTAAGTTTATTTATTTTTAGAGAGAGAGCACAATCAGGGTAGGAACAGAGAGAGAAGGAGAGAGAGAATCCCAAGTAGGCTCCTCACTGTCATGGTGCCTGACATTGGGCTTGAACTCACAAACCGTGAGACCCTGACCTGAGCCGAAATCAAGAGTCAGACACTCAACTGACTGAGCCACCCAAGTGCCCCCTCCTGTGTCTTTTTTAAATTGAGATGTCATTGACAAATTGTGTAAGGCCGCAACATCTTTTTTTTTTTTTAATTTTGTTTTTAATGTTTATTTTTGACAGAGAGAGAGAGCGTGAGCTGGGGAGGGGGAGGGGCAGAGAGAGAGGGAGAAACAGAGTCCGAAGCAGGCTCCAAGCTGTCAGCACAGAGCCTGATGCGGGGCTCGAACTCACAAACTCTGACATCATGACCTGAACCAAACTCAGATGCTTAACCGACTGAGCCACCCAGGCGCCCCTCGCAACATCTTTTCATAGCTTGCTAACTGGTTTCTTTTTATTACTGGATAATAAAGAAACTGGACATCCCGCAGTTTATCACCTGATGCTTTCTTTCCTTGACTTTCTTGGCTCATAATGGAGGTAGCTGTTCATTGTGAAACCCGTATCAGCACAGAGGAGAAAATAAAAATCCTTTGTTTCTTTTACATTCTTTCCAGTCCAAATCCTATTCTTCTGGAAACAGGAAAGGCTTTCTCTCTGGCTTGCTAGATAATATCAAGCAAGAATTAGCCAAAAACAAAGAAATGAAAGAAAGTATAAAAAAGTTCCGAGATGAGGCCCGCAAGCTAGAAGAGTCTGACGCGCTCCAGGAGGCCAGAAGGAAATACGTGAGTCCCTTTGCTTCCCGCACAGAGACGACACAGTGGGGGAAGTGACGTCACTCACTGACCACAGGGGCGAGCGGACAGGAGTGAGTCGCCAGGCCCCCCGTTTCTGCGGTGAGACGGAGTGGCATTCTCTGCACACCAGCGGCGCCAGCTTCTTCTGGAAGCTTGTGAGAGTTGCGGGGTCGCGGAGCCCTCCCCGACCTGCTGGATCGGAGTGCGTCTGCACGGGCTCCCCGGGTCACCCCTTGAGCTGTAGGTTTAAGATGCGCTGCTCCTGAGAGCTGGTTGTGGCCCCTTGAGTGAAGCAGAAAGCGGGTCACGGTGCTGGTGTGATTATTAATTACCGCCTGGTCTCTTACCGAAGCAGCTGCCAGGCGCCCGCCGCGGGGAGTGGGCTCGGCAGCTGCCGCATCAGGGCTCTGCGAGGTGGGGACAGCCGCCCCGTCTTGCCAACGGGTGCCTGCTCCGGGTCCCTTGGGTTTTTGTTCTCTTGGCCACGTCCCAGGCTGTGGGCAAGGCCTGTTCGCTCAGAGGGCCTGTGGGGGATTCGACCTGATGGATGATGACCCTTTCTTTCCAGTAAGGAAGAGGAGTGGGCTAAGGGGTGGTTTGGGGGCAGAGCAAGCCGAGTCGGGTGGGACTGTGGCTGTGGGAGATCCAGCAGTGGCTGGCAGCTGCAGGGCTGCAGAGCGAGGCAGGATAATGTGGATGAACCGGGGCGGGGGGCAAGATCACCCCTGCACCTGGCGAGAGACTAGAGCCAGGGCTGGGCCTCAGGGGTCTCCATCTGTCAGCCCTCAACTGCTCCCGAAAGCAAGGCTGTCGGGCAGTGAGGGGCCCTGGGGTGGGGAGGGGGCTGGGGTGGTCGGGCAGGCGGTGGGGGGGCAGGGCGCCGCTCAGAAAATGCTTCCTATAAGGCAACTGCTGTGTTGTAACCAAGAGAAACAACCTTCTTACCGTAGAAAAGCATTGAATCCGAAACCGTGCGGACGAGCGAGGTGATAAAGAAGAAGCTGGGGGAGATCACAGGCACAGTGAAGGAGGTAATGGTCTCCGGGCCCCCACGCTCTGTTGCCCGCGGCTGCCAGGCCATCTGTTCGTCGCCTCTGGGAGGAGAGCTGTGCTGGAAGCTGCGGGCAGAGCTGGCGCCTGGGCAGGGCGTGACTTGGCACAGCGGATGAATAGGCGTGGGTGGCGAGCCAGGGAAGAGCCAGCCTGGCCAGGTGGCTTCCGGAGTTAGGATGCACAGCACCCCCCCTCCGCCCCTCGCCCAGGAAGGAGGGCGAAGTCAGGCTAGCGCACGTGCCCTGCGGCTCACCGCTGGCAGTAGAAGCTTTCACGCTTTCGTGCCACCAGCAAAGACAGAAGGGCCAATGACTTGTCTCGTCCTGCCCAAAACAGGGAAGCACTGCTTGGCCCCAGGTGAGGGGAGATGGGGCAGCGTGGGGGGGCCCAAGGGCTTCCTTTTTGTTGTCTGTTTTGCTTTGTTCTGAGCAGGAGAGAGGGGCAGGGCTCTGCACTGTTCTGAGCTGCCTGCGAGCGTTCCAGGCCAGTCCAGCATTAGGCACAGGCTCCTCGAACCTTTTATCCCTAAGCGGCCACTCGTGCCCCTTCCGGGGAGAGCCCAGTTGACCTGGCGTCCAGCCCGGAGCCCAGGGGTTCAGCCCTGCAGACCTTGTACACGGCGCACCCGAGTGTCCGGGCCCCATAGGTCAGACGAGTTCAGAGTGTCTGTTCCCGACCTTTGAAGGACTGGACTGGTCTTAGCTCGGGGCGGGGTGGGGGTGGGGGTGCTGTGTGGGCCCCAAGGGGTGCTGTGCTGACACCCCCATCCCTGTGTCTCAGTAGAGTCTTGATGAAGTCGGTAAAAGCGACCTTGGCCGGAAGATCAAGGAGAGCGTGGAGGAAGCTGCCAAGACTGCCAAGCAGTCGGCCGAGTCGGTGTCCAAAGGCGGGGAGAAGCTGGGCCGGACCGCCGCCTTCAGAGCCATCTCCCAGGTGGGTCGGGCTGGGGCTCACGGCCTGGCCTGTTCTGAGTCCGGGATCCGGAGTTCTCACTGCCGATCTCAGCCCTGGAGAGGGAGGGCCCGCTTGAGGCACCAGGATGGTGCTCCGCTCCCTGCTGGGTGGCCTTGGACAAGTCACAGCCCCTAGGAAGCAGCAGGTTAATGCACGGAGAGCCTCTCAGCCACTAACACCCTTAGCTTGTGTCCGTAAGCCCGGGACCTGTTGTACTCAAGGCGACCTGAGGTCCTGATTCATTCTGAAATGACTGTTGAATCTTCCCACATGCTGGGCTCTCTTGCTACCCACAGGGGCCACTGGATAGAAAGTCCAAATTCCTGCTCCTGAGGTGTCTGGGGGACCCAGAGGGGGATGAGTGGTTCCTGAGCGACATGTGACAAGGGAACATTCAGGGGAGGGGCCACGGGTGGAGGGGCAGCCCCTCCAGTGGGGAGATGTGCACAGCCAGCTCAACACGGCCAGGGTCACTGCAGCAAGGTTGGGGGAAATGAGGGGCGCGGCCAGAGAAAAGCGGGGTCCATCTGAAACAGCCCTGTGGTCCACGCAGGGAAGTCAGGCAGGGTGCTCAGAGCCACGTGACCTCGAGTCCGGGGGAAGCTGAGGCCCTGGGGTACCAATCGGGCCCTGGGTTGGAGTTCTCCGCGGACACTGTCCTGACTTGGGGCACAAACGCACAGGCCCCCGGCGGTGGTCCGCAGTGTCAGGAAGGTCCTGAGCGCCCACCCTGGGGCTGGCTGCTTTCCCCCAGGGGGTAGAGTCCGTGAAGAAGGAGATCGACGACAGCGTGCTGGGGCAGACCGGGCCCTATCGGAGGCCAGAGCGCCTCAGGAAGAGGAAGGAGTTTGCAGGAGAGAAGCTCAAGGAAGAGAAGGTGTTTGAGCCCAACGAGTAGGTAGCAGACTGGCCAGGGCCTGTGTCCCCTTCCACACACACACTGTTTGTGTTTGAGCGCCCCTGGAACGTTCCTGCCCAAGTCAGTTCGTTCTCGAGTGTCTGTTCTGCTCAAGAGTCCCTGCTCCCTTGTGAACGTGGGGGAGATGGTGGGCGGTGGGAAGGGGAGAGAGAAGGCAGGAGGCTGAGAGAGGAGGGCGGGCTGCCCAGGGGGACGGGGGCGCTGCCCGCGGGGACAGGAGGGCTGGGTGCCTGGGCCGGCACACAGGGGCCCGTCGCCACTGCTCACCGCTGCCCCATCTCCCCAGGGAGGCCCTGGGGGTCGTGCTGCACAAAGACTCCAAGTGGTACCAGCAGTGGAGAGACTTCAGGGACAACAACGTGGTATTTAATCGTGAGTGTTCACGTCTCGGACACTCGGCCGACAGCGTCGCCGTGACAGCAGACGCTTACTGAGTGCTCCCCGCGCACTGGGCACAAGCCAGACCCCCCGCTTTACAGAGGAGGAGACCGGGGTCAGAGAGGACCAGCCACTCCCCAGGATCACCCAGCCAGTGAGCAGCAGAGCCCAGGCCGCCAGGCAGCCCTGCTCTCGAGGGCCGCCCGGTACATCTCCAGCTGGCGGGCAGGGGCCCTCCCCCAGGGGCTGAGTCACCGTCCTCGCGGTCGCGGAGCTGCCGCTGGCAGGAGGGCGGCCAGGCCGACCTGCCTCTCCGGTGGCTGGGCTGTGGGTGCCACCGTGAGAGGCTCCCTCACAGGGCAGGACAGGAGGTGCCGGTGGGCCTCCCAGGTGCCAGCCAGAGCACCGCCATGCCACACACCCTTGTCCCTTGTCCTGTGACGGTCACTAGAGGCCGGTTTCCTTGGTAGGGAGAGCCCCGCCCCTCAGCCCACCCCTGAGAAAGCTGGCTCCGCCCCACGCTGCCCAGGTCTGCACAGGGAGTGGGTCTTGCAGGGGCTGCAAGGAGCCCCCGGAAGTCGTAGAGTAGGGGTGTCTTTCTTTCTGGAGGCGACCCCTGACCTCAGCCCACGTCCCGGCAGGGTTCTTCGAGATGAAGGTGAAGTATGACGAGAGCGACAACGTCCTCATCCGGGCGTCCCGCACGCTGACAGACAAGGTCACAGACCTGCTGGGTGAGTGGGCCCGGACCGTCCTTCCCGCCTGGGCTGGCCGCAGGGACGGTCCCGGGCCCTGGCCCACTCCTGCCGTGGCTGCCTCCAGGGGGCCTGTTCTCGAAGACGGAGATGTCAGAGGTGCTCACGGAGATCCTGCGAGTTGACCCTGCCTTCGACAAGGAGCGGTTCCTGCAGCAATGTGAGAGTGACATCATCCCCAACGTCCTGGAGGTGGGTGCTGCACCCTGGGGCCCCCACCTAGCAGGTCCCCACTGTCCTGCCTGCCAGGTTACCCTGGGAACTGCCACCAGGGGCAGAGATCTCCGGCTGTCAGAGGCCTGGCGCCCCCGCGCCACCACGCCCGGCCCTCGTTAGTCATGCACCTCTGAGAAGGCACCCAGGGTCACCTGTGGGCCCTGCTGGTCCCCGTGATGGTGGCCGATTTCTTCCCTGTGGGGTGTGTCTGCTCCCAGGGACGGAGTTCCCTTTCACGAGGTCCGGCAGCAACTTCCGTCTTCCTGACAGCCGGCCTAGAGCCTCCTGTCTGGTTTCCCTCATGATCTGCTTGGAGCAGTTCCCTCGAGCCTACAGTGAGCGGCTGCCCAGGGCCGCGGCTCTGTCTCCCAGGGGCCAGGTCCCCTCTCTGTGGGAATCCTGAATCCCATTTGCCGGCCCCTCCTTCTGGTTCATAAATGAGGAGGGGGTGGCTCGCTCAGGGTCCTGCCCCTGCACACACTGCACAGGGCCCCTGCCCAAGGTTGACTGCCTCCAGCCAGCCACGTCTGTTTCTCCAGCCCCTGGGATGTGGCCGGAACCTGGGCCGCTGCCAGGCCTTTGGAAGGGCCTGATGAGATCACAGAAAGGCTCCACACCCGCCACCCCCCACCCCCCCCCCACCCCCGCCCCGAAGGTAGATTCCAGTCCCCACCCCCTGTTTCCTCTATCCTACTGGTCTCCCTGTGGTCCCCTCCTCTCTTAATTCCCCACGTTCCCTGCACCACTTCGGGCAGGGCCGGGAGGAGGTAGAGAGGGGGCGCTCCCTTAACACAGCAGCCCCAGCACAGGCGGATTCTTCTAGAGACGATGTCTCAGCTCCCGGCCTGCCCCTAGTTTTCTTTTTCCCTCTGGCCCTGGGCTCCTCTCTGACCTTCAGCAGGTCAGCCCCGCCTCCAGGTTCCTGCAGAGGCATCCCCTGTGGCACCTTGGGAGGCCACCCCAGGACCCCTCCTCTGCCCCTGTCCTGACCTCTGGCTGTGCAAAGCTCCAGCCCCGGTGGAGGTGGAATGCAGCTCCTGGCCTCCTTGGCTCAGCTTCCCAGCCCCGCTGAGCCCAGCATGCTGCCACCTTCCTCCACCTCACCCGAGGCCCTTGGGGCCACCCTGGGCTGCCGGGGGTCACACATGCAGGCCCTTGGTCCCAAGGGCCTGGGGAGGGGCATCCGTTGCTGCGGCCTGACCCGAGGCCCCCTGCCTGCTCCCCAGCTGGAGCCTATAGGGTAGGGTCTCCAGCCTAGATAGCCCCCTATTAGTCTCGAACTTATTTTTTGTTTGTTTGTTTTTCCCTTTTTAGGCCATGATTTCTGGAGAGCTTGAGATTCTCAAAGACTGGTGCTATGAAGCTGTGAGTCCTTCTCTTTTTCTTTCTACTTTTTATATTTAGGCCGAAAAAGACTCAGTTTGGAGGTCTGTTTGGGCAGAGCCAGGAAGGGTATGACAGGGCCCGGTGTCCTGGTTGTGGGGGCACCCAGGGGTCCGGGGCCGGGTGGAAAGGGCCGGGAATAGCTTGGGGTGTGTGTGACCTTCCCTCGGCGCTCAGGGGTCTCACGTGGTGGCTGTGGGCGCTGGCCGGCAAGCAGCCTGCGGGCCCACACCACCTCCCGTCCCTGGGCCATGTCACAGGCGTCATGAGGGTACAGTGTGAACACAGACGCAGCGCTCCCGGATGCACAGAGCGCTGGCCAGGCTCATTATAGCTGTTCTCACTTTGAGTTCCCGAAACACAGACCAAAACAGACGGTGATAAGATTTCCCGCATGGGGAGGAGCCGTGTGTCCTGATGAGGCCTGACTGCTCCCCAGAGTCAGTGCTCAGGGTCCCGGGGCCCCATGGTGCCAGGCCGTGCACCCAGGTCGGCTGTCCCCAGGAGCACACCCTGTCTGCCCCGGTCCTGGCAGCCTCTCCGGCCCTGCAGGACTCTGTCGGCCACCTCGACTCACCCTGCTCACTCCCTGACCTGTGTCTTCATGGGGTTTTTTCTAGCTTATTTGTATTGAGCAATCCAGAGCCTTTTTTGGCTGATCTATTCTGCTTCCAGCTCACAAACAACTTGGAGAAAACAGAGGAGAAGATGTCAGATTTTTTTTTTTTTTTTTAATACTCCCCTGCATGGTGACTAATCCAGCAGGCATTTATGAGCGTGTGGTTTTTTTTTTTTTTAATGCTTTGGGACCATTAGGCTGTGGTTGATTATCTTTGCCAAAGAGCTGCTGGGGCCCCTGGAAATGCTCCTGAAACTGCAGGTGCTTTCACAGAGGTGTATGTGTGTATGTATGTGTGTGTTGTGTGTGTGTGTGTATTTATTTATTTAAATGTTTGTTTCTCTTCGAGAGAGACAGAGCGTGAGTGGGGGAGGAGCAGAGAGAGAGAGGGAGACACAGAATCCGAAGCAGGCTCCAGGCTCAGAGCTGTCAGCACGGAGCCCGACGCGGGGCTCGAACCCACGAACTGTGAGATCGTGACCTGAGCCGAAGTTGAATGCTCAACCGACTGAGTCACCCAGGCGCCCCCAGAGGTGTTTCTTAGATGCCATTTTTAAGAACCACACAGGAAATAGGGTTGGCACCATTTTTTTTTCTTGGTAGATCAGTTATTTCCATAAAAAGTAAGTGTTACTGGAATGCCATCCACCACTGAATGGCTTCCACTCAGCATAGCTGCTGAGTCCAGAAAAGCCTCCAGTGAAAAGGTACCAGGTGTCACGTGTGTCCTGGGCCTTGGAGTAGGCTCAAGGGGGCTGGAGGTGTCATTGGGGTGTCACCACCCCGCGGGAAAAACGGGCTGCCTGTGGCCAGCAGCCTCCCATCGGGGCTGGTCAGTGAGGAGGAGGCCGACCGAGGGAGCTCATTTCAGAGCGGCTGTGGGTTAGGGCGAATCCTAGAAAACGCGTTTGATTCCAGGCCAAGATTCTGAGTGCGGTGAATATGGGGAAGTCCAAGATCAGCCAGAGAGGCCTCAACTTCCCTCTGGGCGTGTATTTCAGATCCTGTTGCAGGAAAATTACCTCCTTTACTGATTAATACCACTTTCATTTGGGCGTCTCGATGCAGCGCTGTCTTTACAACAAGGGGGGTGTGATTCGGGCCGGCAAATGGGTGGCACTGGCCTCCCTGCTTGGACCTGTGCTCCTGGCATCTGCTGCTCCTGGCAAAGCGCACGCAGGCGACAGCAGCCGTTTCTGGAAGGCGCAGGTGCAGAGAGCACGGGATAGGGCGGTGAGCCTGTCTGCGGGGAGAGTTTCCCAGGACGGCGCAGCCCCTGGGGTTCGCCAGCAGGCGCACCGCAGCACCTCGGTGGGGCTTGCGCTCGCGGGTCCAGCCGCAGGGATGTGTCTGGCTTCTGTTCGCAGACCTACAGCCAGCTGGCGCACCCGATCCAGCAGGCCAAGGCGCTGGGCCTGCAGTTCCACTCCCGCATTCTGGACATCGACAACATCGACGTGAGCGGCTCTTCTTGGCGTCGGGGGGGTGCCAGTCAGAGGGGCGCCCGTCCCTGGGGGAGCTGCGGCACAGACAGACAGGGACTGGGGTGAAATGACCTCAGGGTCCCTTTCAGCAGAGGTTCCCATAAGCCTGTGGTGCGAGAGTTCTTGGGCAGGCGGCGGACGCAGGGGGTGCTGTGGCCGCCCAGACCTCGGGGCCCCCGGAGGCAGTGCTGTCCTGCCTTCACTGGGCAGGGCGAGAGCTTTGCCCCTGTGGAGAGCCGGACCAGTGCCAGTGCTGGTTACCCCTGCCCATGTGCAAGGGCCCCTCTGTGAGGCCTTACACGCCCACCCAGCCCCCTCTGGGGAACAAGAAGCCACCAGGGTCCGGGGAGGCTGCGTGGATCTTAGTTCAGACTCTGGCTCACATTGGGAAGGGTCCCGCGGGAACCCCTCACAGGTCCTTCTGGGGCCTGGCCCGACGAGTAGGACAAGTGGGGTGGCTGGGACTGCCTCCTGGGAAGCAAGGGTCGGCACCAGCTGTGAGGTGACTGTCAGGGGAGGGGCAAGGCCACTCTCTGAGGCCCGCCCACCTTGTCGCTCCCCCCTGCAGCTGGCCATGGGCAAGATGATGGAGCAGGGGCCTGTGCTGATCATCACCTTCCAGGCCCAGCTGGTGATGGTGATCAAGAACCCCAAAGGCGAGGTGGTGGAGGGCGACCCGGTGAGTCCAGGAGGGATCGGGCCTCGCGGGTGGCCGGTGCGAGACTGGCTGATGGCCGCCTCCAGCCACCTCGCGCCGACAGAGCCAGGAGGTTTTGTGACTGTGCAGCAACAGCAGGGCAGTGTCTTGAGAAGCCTGGGGCCCTGTGGGTGCTGGTGGGGGTTGGAGGGTGACTGACTCATCTGGCTGTGCAGAGGCCTGAGTTGTCGACTCTGGACCCAGGCTCACTCCCAGCTCTGCTCCCCGGTCCCTCGTGGCGTCCCCTTTGTTCTGCCCTGCCCCTCCCCACAGTCCCTTGTCGCGGCCCTCACCGTCCCTGCTTCTGCAGGACAAGGTGCTGCGCATGCTGTACGTGTGGGCGCTCTGTCGAGACCAGGACGAGCTCAACCCCTACGCGGCCTGGCGGCTCCTGGACATCTCAGCGTCCAGCACGGAGCAGGTCCTCTGAGCGTGGTGGCCACGAGCAGAGGCTTCTGGGCTGGATCAGCGCGCGGTGGTCACACAGGCCTGGTGTCTGCCTGTCACAACTAGACCTCTGGGGAAGACGGGACTGTCGGATCTCTACCAGGGCCGCTACAAAACCAGCTGGATGGGGACGGGCGGGTGGATGAGGGGGGGCGGCTCCCCACCCGGGGGGCTCCTGCACTGCGCCCATGCCCCTCCGCCAGCAGCCGGGGTCAATATGGTGCACCGGCGGGATGGTGCCAAGAGGCCACCCCCCCCCGGCCCAGGGACGATCCAGGGGGCATGACAGCAGGTCTAGGACCTGCTGCTCAGAGTAGCATACGAGCCGCTTCAGCCCGGCCATTTTGGCTCCGTTTTTTAACAGTGCCCTTATTTTCCTGTATATATGCCTGAGATTTGGAAATAATAATAAAACGCCAAAGTGCAGGACAGCAACTCGGGTGGTCTGAGGTGTTTGTCACTGGGGTAGGGGGCAGCTGGGACCGAGGATGGGTGGTGGGAGCTGGCCGGGTGGTCACAGGAGGCGGTCAAGGTCACTGAAGGAACTGCAGCCCTAGACCTTGCCTGCTCAGGACCCTGCCCTCCCTGGGTCGGGGGTCCTCCACAAGAGCTAGGGAGCTTTTCCGAGGCCTGGCTGGGATCTCGGAAGGTTGGGGTCCCCACAACTGGAGGAGCTTGAGCGTCAGTATGAGTGATTCGGCAGGCATTGGGATTCCCCAAACAGGTCGTCTGCTTGAGGGGTCTATCGCACAAACAGGTGCCGGAGTCGGGCTGGGGCTGCCTGGGGTGCTTGTCGGGGTGGGGTGGGCGAGGTCCTGGGTGCTGATGCGCCCCGCGCCCAGGGTCTCCCAGGCGCCTGCGGGCGGGAGCGCTCTTCTCCCGGAGGCCGGGGCGGGGTCGCGAGCCCGCGCGCCGCTCCCTGCGCAGCCTCCGCCCCCCGCGGCGGCCCCGCCCCCCGTCGCCATGGGAACAGCCGCGGCGGCCCGGCTAGCGCGCGGCTCGCCTGCCTCGGTCTCGGGCGCTCCAGGGGCGGGTGGGGTGGGCTGAGCCGGGGCCGCCGCCGCCGCTGCCTCCGCGGGAGAGAGGCCGAGAGCAGAGCCGGCGCGGGTCCCGGAAGAGAGCGCAGCCGCCGGACGCTCGGTTCCCGTCCCGGTCGAGGCCAGGGTGAGGGGCGCGGCGGGGCGGGGGTGGTGGGGGAGGGGTCCCCGGGACGCCGGGAACAAAGGGAGCGGGGCGGGGGACAGGGTTTCGCCGCGCCGCCCGGGCTGTGCGTTCGCACCTGTTGTACGCGGGCCGGCAGGGCCCGGGCTCCCTCTCCCCACTGTCAGCACCCCCACCTGCGCGCATGGCCGGAGTTGGGTCCCTGAGTGCCTGTGGTGGCGTGCCTGCGGCCCGGGCTTGGGCGTAGCCGGGGGGACGGAGGCCCGGGCGGGGGCTGGATCCCGGCAAGGTCAGGGGGCCGCGGCAGGAGGGGGCGGCGCGGGGAAGGGAAGGCGCAGCCTCATCCCCGCGCCCCGGGCGGGCCCCTCCTCCGCAGGGCGCGCGGCGATGTGAGCCATGAGCGCGACGTGGACGCTGTCCCCCGAGCCGCTGCCGCCGTCGACGGGGCCCCCGGTGGGCGCGGGCCTGGACGCGGAGCAGCGCACAGTGTTCGCCTTCGTACTCTGCCTGCTCGTGGTGCTGGTGCTGCTGATGGTGCGCTGCGTGCGCATCCTGCTCGACCCCTACAGCCGCATGCCCGCCTCGTCCTGGACCGACCACAAGGAGGCGCTCGAGCGCGGGCAGTTCGACTACGCGCTGGTCTGAGCCGAGCGGGGTTTCTCGCCGAGGGCCCACCCGACGGGGGCGCCGCCTGGCCGGGATGGCGCTCAGGATCCCACCCCAGATCCTAGCCCGAGGGGGCAGGGCGTTAGAAGTCCGGCTCCTCCCCCTCAGACCCCTCCCATCTTCCCTCCCGGCCTGGCCGGAGCCCCACTTCGTGCCTTTATCCCGCCCCGTCCTCCTTCCGTGACTCACCGGCCCGGCTGGTCCCCTACTGGCTCCCCGACGGGGAAGAGGACCCCTCCCCCACCCCAAGGCGTATTGGTGGCTCTGCTACTGTCCTGCCGCCGCCGAGCATGACTGTCGTGTCCATTCCTGGATGCGGGGGACCCCCGTGTCCCCCTCCCTCCCCTGTGGTCTGGCCATCCTCACTCCCCCAACCCCGACCCGTCGCCTCGCCCCCCACCCTTAAGTGTTGAGCTGCTCCTGCGGGACAGGCTCTTCTGGGCCCATGGGGTGGACGCTGCATAGCAATATGCCCTGCGTGGCCTGCCCCCGGAGACCGAGACTGGAGAGCAACAATGGCTGTTGTGTCCAGGATGCGTGACGCCTGCGGTGGGAGGAGAGTGCGGGCAGGTTCCCTTCCGCTCCAGCCCCGGCCCCGGTACAGGTCGGCGCCCTTCCCCCAGTCACCACCTCCGCCCTGCACTGGCGCTCCTGCCATTTCCCCCGGATCCCTGCTCCCATCCCCGCCTGGCCTCACCCACGCCTTCTCCCTCCTCCCAGCCCCCGAGCCATTGGTGAAAATAAAAGCTATTATTGAGCGCTTACTACATGCCAAGCAGCGTGTGAGTTAGAGCGTCCTGCGCATGGCCTGTTCCTTCTTCAGGACTCAGAGTGAGGCCTGTTAGCATCCCTCTTCTACAGGCAAAGGGACAAAGGTCCAGGCAGCCTAAGTGACTAGCCTGTACTAAGCCTGTACTAAGTGGCTGCAATTTGAACCCAGGCCTGATTTCCACCTGCTGTCCGTGAGCCCCATGCTGCCGAGACACCCAGGCCGCATTCTGGGGGCGACTGATGTGCAACCTGGATCCCGCCGGCTCCATGCATAGCCAAGACCCATCCCCCTTCTTTCCCTTCACTTGAGGGGACTGGGGGCTGGGGAATACATGGAGGGTGTCACCAGGAGGTGGCATGATCTGGCACCGACCACATCTGCAACCTGAAACACCTCTGAGCCTGGTGCCTCCTGCCCACCGTGAACACGTGCACACTGGAAACCGTGGGACTGGCGGCATGGAGTGGGCTGGCTCTGCTCCACACCGCCTGGGAGATATGTTTGTGCCCCGGGGGAGCCGTGTGCAATGTGTGTGGGGAGAAGCGAGCGCTTCTATAAAAGGAAGGCTGTGTGAATGCACGGGCTCTGCGAACAAAATTTACCAGCTCCCAGAAGACTAGTTAGGCTTGGTGGGGGGGGGAGGCGGGGGGGAGGCAGTGCTGTAGGAGGATGCTTGGTTCCCCTGCCGTTTCTCTCCCCAACCTGCCCCTGAATCTACACCCTCAGGCCCCCTGATGAAGGGGGACCCCTTGCTGGGAGACCCAGCAGCCAGGCCCCTGCCTCTACCCAGCTCAGCTCCTCCCTCCCTGCTCCTAAGGCCCCTCCAGCTCCCCCTCCCTCCCCCTCCTTGCTTCGCTAAGGCCACCTCAGGGACTCCCTCCCTCCCACCCCTACCTGGGGCCTGGCTCCTCCCATCTGGCCACTCTGCTGGCTTCTCCCCTTCATCTGTGTGACGTGAGGTCACCTGCTCCGAGAACCTTTCACTCACACCTGTCAGGATCAGGCCTCTATCCTCCATACCGTCACCAAAGGTCCCTCTCACGGCCAGCCCAAGGTCACTCCAGGTGGCACCGAACCAGACCTGGTCGCAGCAGCCTTTAGCTGCTGGCCTTCCTCCCTGTGTGCCCCCCGATTCGGTCCCTGGGACCCAGCTCTGGCACTCCTACCCCTGACTTCTCTTTCTGGCACTTTGGGCCTCGACCCCCATCTTTAACTCACAGAAAAAAGGGAGCAAGAGAGATTGACAGGAACTTTACTCACAGTTACAGGACATAGGATACAGGATGTTGGAAGACACAGGAGCTGGGGGGCGGGGGGGGGGAGCCCAGGGGGGAGGGTTTGGATTTGACAGTGGCTTTAGCCAAGCCTGACTGGCCGCCCCCACCTCAGTTCTGTGGCCAAACGCCTGTACAACTGTGCTGCTTGTTTCGGAGAGCCCCGCGGGATCAGTCATCTTAAAAGCCGCCCCATAACGCCCACCGTGTCCGGTACCTTCCGCCGCGACTCATGACAACCCAGTGCCAGCCCACGCAGGACTGAGGGCCAGGGGGTTCACAGATGTCTGGTGTGTCCTCTGCCTGCCAGGCCTTCAACGTGCAGGGGTGGCTGCCTGACCTAGAAATTCCAGGGGCACCAGGAACGGGTTCAGGGGGCAGACCCCAGCTGCTTGCCAAGCAGATCTCGGTTCACTGGGCCCAGCATTCTCTGGGGCCTGGGGCATGGCCTGGCTAGCCTCCTCCGGCCCCCTGGGGCTTGTCCCGCCATTCTCAGCTCTGGGCCCCAGGCCCTCACCAGCTGGGTCCGGCTGGGGGGCCGTCAGACGCAGGTACATATCCGACATATGTTTAACCAGGGCCGCGCAGGGCAGGCGGGGGAGCTCCTCCGGAAGTGCCAGCAGCAGGTCAAGGACCACAGCTGACTCTGGTGAAGGATAGAGAGGAGAGAAGAGTGAGGTGGGGCGGGGCTTGCTACCTGGGACTCCCTGACAGCCCCTTCCCGTTATCCTCACCAGCTGCAGAAAGTTCAGGGCCCTGGCAACTGCGGGAGATGGCTGACAGATACTTGTAGATCTTCTCAAAGTCCACAGAGAGATCTCCTTCAGCCGCGGGATCAGTCAGGGATTCGGAAGGTGCCTCAGGGGCGGGGTCACTTGTTTTGGGGGCGGGGCCAGGGGTCTCCGGGGTCTCGGGGCTCGAGTCCTCCCGCCCTCCAGGGGCGCTGAGCAGCAGCTGCTTTCCACGCGCCTGTGTGGGCTTGGGGGGTTTGGAGTGCAGGAGGCTGACGGGCTCTGTGGCCGCGATGGTGAGTACCTGGCAGGAAGAGAGATCGGGGAGGGGAAGGCAGAAGTCCTCCCATCAGCCAGCCCCCTGCCCTGCACAAGGCTGAGCCCTCCACCCCCACCTGCTCACCAAATCCCCCGTTAGGCGTAACATGCACGAGATGCTTCGGAAGCGGGGTCACTGGGGCTCAGGGTGCTCAGTGGCTGGCTGGAGTCACAGAGCTGGCCAGGGGAAGGTTCCAAGACCCCAATCCACCGTATTTAGCCTTACACGTAACACCCCCATCCTGCCTGGGGGAGGGCCGTACCTGTGAAAAAGCCACAGTCAGGGCTTCCTCCAGCGGGCCTGTTATCTTCTCAGCCAGATCCATCCATACCTGGATGGGGAGACCAGAAAGTACACGGTCAGCCTAGGGATCAACCCTCAGGGGTTGATCCAAGCCCTGCCCCTCCTGGGGAGCCCCTGGCCAGATTATCACTCTCCAACCCCCGCAACACCCACACCATGCCTCAGGGCCCGGCCGTGGGGGGTGGGGGGGGTGGGTCTAGTCCTGCCTCACCTCGATGGGGGCTGGGGTCTGTGTTTCCCGGCGCCTTGGACCCTGAGGGCCACCTGGATGCACCCTCTGAATGGCCTCCCGGACCACGCGGCCCTTGAGCTGCCGCAGGAAGTCCCGGATCTGGGGAAGAGAGGAGGAGGCCAAATGAGCCTTCTATACGCCCAGGGCTGGGGAGAGAAGCCAAAGCCGACTGCCTGCCCCAGGACCGGCACCGCACCCTAGCCTCCCGCTAGGTGTTAGGGGTCTCAGTGACTCTGCACGGGGACGAGGGCCAAGGCCCCAGGTGTGACCGGCCACTCAATAAAGTGTTAAGACCCAGGTCAGCTCGGGCTCCTCCCCGCAGCCAGGGCCCACTCCCCGCTAAGTACCACCCCATTCACCTTCCCGCTTCACCCATTCGGCTCCGTTTCCTGACTCTCACTTCTGCCTCAATCCCGCCAGGTCCCGCTGCCCTTTCCGCCCGGTCCCCGGCCTCCGCTCCCCGCTCCGCCTTATCAGGAGTCCGACTTAACCTCTCGCACTCTCGGCCTCCACCTCGCCCCGCCCCTCATCCTCACGTACGCCCCGCCCACCCCATCCTAGCTCCCAAGTTCGTCCCGCCCCCAGCATCGCACGCGCCCCGCCCACGCCCCGCCCCTCGACCGCAAGGATGCTCCGCCCACATCCTAGCCCCGCCCCCACCCCCGGTTCCTTGCCAAGATTCCTCACCTCGGCCTCGCTGCGGCCCGGCAGCTCTCGGGCCAGCTCAGTGGCGTCCGGCTCCGGCTGGCCCTGCCGCGCCTGCAGTAGTCGTAGCAGCTGCCGCTTCTCGCGGGGGCTCCAGGCCGCGGGGCCGGTCACCTCGCCCAGGTAGCGCGCCGGGGCCGCTCGCCGCCGCTGTGGAGGCTTCATGCCGGCGAGGGCGGAGTCGGCGTTCCGGGCTCGCTTTCCTGGTAGGCGGGGTTACGGAGGCCGCTGGGATCAGAAAGGGCGGCGCGGAGGCGGAAACAGATGGGGGCGTGGCTCCGCGTTTGCGGCCTGAAGCAACCGTCTGGGTGGGAGAGGCTGGAGGGACCCGCCTGAGAACTGTGGCGGGGGCGAATGAGACACACCCGCCCTCCCCGCCTGCATTTTATCTCCTTCAGGAACTGGAGCCGAGACCTTAGATCTCGTGCCGTCCCTTCCGTTCCTGGACTAAGTCTTGTGAAGCTCCTACTGTGTGCTTTGCTTCTCCAAAAGGGGTGGACCCTGGCTGGAAGGCAGCTTGTCCAGTGGTAGCCAAGAACCTGGGCTGTGGGGTCGGCCAGCCCTGGTGACCTAGAGCAAGTGATTTGGCCGAGCCGAACCTCAGTTTACTCATTTGTAAAATGAGGTAGTATCCCGCTCAAGGGAAGGGAAGAACTGGGACAGGAGACGTTTATTTAAGAGCTCTAGAGTAGGGGGAGAGGAGGGGTGCCTGGGTGGCTCAGTCGGTTAAGCGGTCGGATTTCGGCTCAGGTCATGATCTCACGATTAGTGAGTTCAAGCCTCGCCTTGGGCTCTGTGCCGACAGCTCACAGCCTGGAGCCTGCTGAGGATTCTGTGTGCCTCTCTCTCCCTTCCCCTCCCCCGCCCACGCTCTGTCTCAAAATAAACATAAAAATTTTTTTTTTAAAGAGCTCTGGACTAGGCGGAGAGTAGCCTGGAGCAGAGGCCAGAGGTCGAGGCCCTGGCGAGAGCAGGGTCCAAGTGGTGGGGGTGGAGAGCGGAGAAGGCCTGGCTTTGGGAAGATCGCGCACGAGGCAGGTGGGCAGGCGCAGGGGTTGAGGAAGGAGGCGGGGCTTACTTAAAACTTAAGCAGGTGGGGTTGGGTATCCCTTTCTGTTTAGGACCACACTTGAATCTCCCCTGGCACACGTACATAAGGGTATCAGTCTGGACCTCTTTCAGCCCAGACCCCCCTAAGTCCTGGTCCCGAGGCCTCTGCTTCCTGCCCCCCTACACCTGCGCCAAGCGCACACGCAGACTTCAAACTCAGCAGGTCAGACCAGATGTTTATTTTGAGCCCAGGTGGGAGGGTGTGCGGAGCACCGGGTCGGAGGCGGGAGGGTGCAGGACGCTGGGATGGCGGTCCCATCGGGTCAGAGGTCGACCTCGGCCGGTCCAGTCCTGTCGGACCTGGTTCGAGGCGTGGCTGGTGTGTGTCAGGACCCCGCTGGGGGTGCGCCAGCCCTGGGGAGAGGCTACCCAAGCCGAACGAAGGAGAGGACACCCCCCTTCCCAGATGATCATCGGCCTTCTCCATCGATCTGTGTGCCGGAGTGAGGGCGGGTGTTGGGTCTGAGTCGCGAATTCTCCTGGCCTAGTGTCTGTCCGAGGTTTGAGGGCCCCTTTTGTGACACAGGGCCCGAAGTTGGCCGTGGGTGACCCAGTGCCTGAGTTTGAATCCAGCTCCACCCAATTTTGTGACCTTCGACAACTTCAGAGAGTGTCTCATGTTTCTCATTTCTAATATGGGGCTTATGATAGGAGCTACCTGGAAGTTGTTGCGAGGATGAATGAAGTTAATAGGCGTGAAGCCTTCAGAACACTCCCTGGCACAAGGGAAAGCCTATGAAGAGTCATTCTCAGCGCCCCCCTCTTCCAGCTGGCCCCACGTTACAGTCTCCCCCCACCCCCGTCACCAAATTTACCTACCTCACTGGGGCCTCCTGGGCTGGGGGCCGCCGGCCGAGTGTCTCAGGAGGGCGCCGGGGGCTGGGGGTGCTGGAAAGGAGAGGCAGGCTCCAGAGCGGTAGGGGTTGCCGCTCATTGGGTCGGGCCAAGAGCGCCCCCTGGGGGCTTCTGCGGGCGTAGCGGAGGCGGGTCTAGGGATGGTCCAGCCCCACCCGCTGGGTCGCGGAGCCCCGGGGTCCAGACTCGCTGGAATAGGCTGCGGGCCCCGGCGGAGGATGCTACCTGAACGCGCACAGACGAGGCCGAGGCCGGCAGCCAGCGCGGCGCCCAGCACGAAGGCCGCCACCACCAGCGCCACCACCGGCGCGGGCTCCAGGGCCGCCGGGGCCGGCGCAGGCGGCTCGGGGCGCACGGCTCGGCCGGGGACGCCCTTGGACGGCCCTGTGGGGAACACAAAACGGAGACCGGGCTCGGGCCCCAGCTGTCCTTCCCACCCCCCTCCCCCGACCCCAGGGACCCCTGTGGAGGAGAACTGCGCGCTCACTGGGGGATGGCCGCGGCACCGTGACCACGATGGGCTGCGTCAGCGTGTGCAGGTGGGGGCTGTCGGCACCCGGGCTCTCGCCGCTGCCGGCGCCCGCGCACGCCTCATCCCGAGGCAGACACTGTGGGCAGGAGGAGGCAAGGGATGGGGATGTCAGGCCCCAGGGTTCAGGGGCCTGTCCCCAGGGCCCCCAAGAGATCTAAGTGTCCAGCTCTCTGTTGCAACCGGGAGGCGCACCAATAAGCCCCTGGAAACCCGCCCCCCTGAGAGGTCCCCGAGCCCAGCGCCCAAGATGTGCAAGCAGCCAGCCACCCGGCCTGACTCCAAATTTCAGCCCCTCAAAGTCACACGACCCGATTCTCTGAGAACATTGGATAACCAGAAATTTGGCCCCCTAGCCGCCTTCTGCATCCAGCCACCCAGCCCCTCCCAGAGCAAGCCCAGTGCTCCTTCCCCGCCCGCTGAGGAACCCTTGTGCAGAGACCCACAGGCCCCCCTCTCGGTCCTTGTGCCCAGCCACCAGACTGAGAGACCCAGTGACTATCCCCAGCCCCGAGGGGCCCTTGTCTCCAGGCTCCATAGCGTCGGCCCCCTAGATCCACAAACTCCGAGGGGCTCCTCCTTTAGAGGCCAGAGGGTCCATGCCCAACCCCCGACTGGCCCAGGCGCCCAGATTCCCGGCCAGGTGCCCGCGCACCAGCGAGGGCGGGGGCAGCGTCAGAGGCGCGGGCGTCCGGTGGGCTCCTCGGAGGCGGCGGCAGCGACTCAGCTGGCAGTGCAGGAACTGCACCGAGGCGTTGAAGACCGGGCGCAGGCGGAAGCTGAAGCTGAAGCGCGCGGGACGGGCAGCACCCGGGAGCGGCGGCGGCGGCGGCGGGAAGACGACCGAGGAGTCGGCGGGGCAGCCCCCGCGCAGCAGCGCCAGGGCGGGCCCCGGGGCCAGCCGGGAGGACGGTGTCACTGAGCAGCGGTGCAGGACGAGGTCCCAGCGCGGAGAGGGACGGGCCAGGGCCACCTAGGCGGCGGGGTCGCCATCAGCACCCGCCGCCCCGCATCAGGCCCGGCCCCCCCCCTCCCCTGCGCGCCCCGCGTCCACACCTGCACGAACACGCGGCTGTCGGCCGGGATCTCGAGCGGCCCCGCGCGGCGCGGGAAGGCGTCCTTCGCGTCGGACAGCTCCAGGCTGAAAAGGGGTCGGCGCAGCCAGGGCCCGGGCGCCGCCGGGAATGGGGGCGCTGGCGGGGAGAAAGGGCAGCCCGAAGGACGAGGCCGCGCTCTCCCTTAGACCCTCCAGGCGAGTGACCCAACCTCCCCGCCTCTGCCGCCTCCTTGGGAAAATGGGTGCTGTTTCGGTGAGGGGTGCACCCACGCCCCGCTCCTGGCTCACTGCTGGCAGAGTCGCTGTGTGTCCCCTGAAGACCCAGGGGCTGTCCACAGTCCAGCAACCAAGCATGGGCGCAAAGCCACTCGTCTCTGCAGGAGACCCCCTTCCCGGGCCTCGATTTCACCACCCAGAGCGGGCCAGGGAATCCCTGGCTGGGAAGTTGAGGGGTGCCTGATGGGGGGGGGGGTGGTCAGCAACCCCAGGGGCCCAGGCTGCTCTGTGGGGGCAGCAGCTTTCAGGGAGGGTGCCGGCCCCACCCCTTCCTTTCCAAGGGTACCGTGACCAGTAGGGAGGGTGCTGTCCCCTTGCCCTTTGGCACAGCCGAAGCTCAGCCAAGCTGTGGGGGTCTCCGGCTCTCCATTCGTCCAGGTTCCTCACCGAGGGCAGCAGTAGCAAAGGGTGGGGACACACACACGCACGCACCCTCTGCCTTGGGGAGGCACTCGGCTGGCATCCTTGTCAAGTGTTCTCATTCAGGACACCCCCCCACCCCACCCCCGTTTCCTAAACGCATTTGAACACTCCTCCCCTACAGCCATCGGCCTTAGCCCAACTGCCAGGGACTCTGAAGAAGTCGGGGGTCCAGGAGCATCTGGACACAGAGGCAGACCCCACCCGCTCCCCCAGGCAGGGATGAGAAAGGGCAGCACAGGGATGGCAGCGTGACAGGCCTCGTCCCCAGCCTCTACGTACCAGGTGGCCCGCTGGGCAAGGTGGAGACCCCCGAGAGCAGGGCCAGGAGCAGCAGTGCGGCACCTGGCATGCTGGACTGGCAGTCAGGTGTGCCCCAGCAGCCAAGGCGCCAGCACCCAGGCCTGGCAGGTAGGCAGGCAGCCCTGTCCTTGGCTGAGCGGCCACCCCAGGAGGCAGGGCGCGGGGGCGGTGGACTGAAGGGTGTACATCAGAGCCAGCACCCAAGGCCTGCCGGGGATTAAGGGCTCCTCTCTGGCCAACCTGTGGCCATCTGGGTTGGGGCGGGGGGAGGTCCCTCACCCCGGTCGCTCGGCATCGGGCAGCTCACTACAAATACCGCCCTACGAGGCCCTGGCCCGGCTCCAGTCTCCCCTCCACGCAGAGGAAGCACTACGCCCGCGGCCCCCCAGCTCAGGGCTCACAGCCCCTTCCCGCCCGGTCCTGCCGAGCTCTAGACACACAGAGACACGATGGAAGAAAAGGGAGGGGTTTTATTCTCAAGCGTCTAAGGATTTACAAACGAGGGCATTTCATTTTAAAAAGGGACAGGGGAATACTGGCGACCAGAGAAGGGGGCTGTGGGCCACCCCAGGCCCCTGCCCGCCCGCTCCACCCTCTGCCTGGTCAAGAGGGAGGGCTGGTGACCGGTGACGGAGGGCAGGCCAGGAAAGAGGCAGAGGGGAAGAGGTTCCCCCAGAACTCCCACTTAACACTGAAGGAGGGCAGGGGTGGGCAGACACACTCACAAAACAGAAAATAGTTAAATAAAAGTAAATCCAGGTGGCCGGCCTAGGGCCTGCGCTGGCCCTGGGACCAGCCATGGAACCTTCCAGCTACCCACAAAGGCCCCCCTGGCCGGGCCAGGCAAGGGAGGATGGGGGACCAGGCCTGTCGGCCCCCCACCCTGCGCCCATCCCCTCACAAAGGAGACCGGGGCGGGAGAAGGTGGCCGTTCCCCTCCCGGGGAGGGGGGGCAAAGAGCAGAGAACTTGCGTACTTTTAAACATGCGGCATTTCGTGAGTATGGACAGGAACAAGAGAATCCAGGGATGCCTAGGTCTAGACTGCTTCAGCTACATCCGGCCAAGTTCCTCACCTTTGGTGTTGGTGGGTTTTTTGTTTTTTTTTTTTCGTTTTGTTTTGTTTTGTTTTGTCGTCCACTTGGTTTGCATGCATCACCAACAAAAAGGAAACACACCCCCTCCCATTCCGGCTGCTGCACAGGGCTCGGGCGGACTGGCCAGCTCTGGGGGAGTCGAGGGGCGCTCAGGGGCACTACGAGGGCGTGACTGCCTGCACACGCCCAGCCCTCAGCCAGCCCCACCTCTGTCCCGTCACACGTCCTCGAACCCCCACGCTCACCGCTTGCGCCCTCAATCCCTGCCTCCCCGGGGCTCCACGGCCCCGCTTCTGCCACCGACTCCTTCCACCACCTCCCTGCCGCGGCAGCGCCTGCTGCCCTCGGCGTGCCCTGTGCCCGCCTTCCCTGAAGGCCACCCTGTGTGGCCGCGGCCCCTTGGGCTCCCTCCATGCCCCCTGAGGTCCTCAACTCACCCCCCAAGCTGTGGCCAGTCTCCAGCCCCGAGGGCTGGCCCCGAGGGAGGAGGAACGCCCCCAGAGCCCACCTTTGGGGCTTGGCCCCCAGCCCCAGACGCCCGTGCCCACAGGCGGTCAGGGGCTCCACCGCAAGCAGCTAAACATGACTTTGGTAAAAGTTTCTGAAGGTACCGACAAACCCCGTGAGAACAAGCTCTTCTCCCCCCACCCCCCAAACACCCCACCAAGTACAATAAAATACAATAAACTCCAAAAAGGACCCCCTGAGATCAAAGAGAGACAGAGAAAGACAGAGAGAGAGAGAGAGAGAGAGAGAGAGAGAGAGAGAGAGAAAGACCAGCCCAGGTCCAGCTGTAGTCATAACGCCCAGCCCGCCTTCCTGGGGCGAAGACACCAGCCGACCGACTCGCCGTTGCTGGAGACCTAAGTGGACCCAGGGGTCCCCCCTCACCCCTGGGGGTGGCAGAGGCCAGATCTGGGCCAGGAGAGAGGCAGAGGCAGGGAAGGAGGTGGGGAAAGCCAGAGAGGTAGACAAGGGATGAGAGAGAGGGGATAGACACAAGGAACGTGTTCGCAGAGGGGAGGCAGAGGGGACAACACACAGCGGGTGGGGTGGGGAGGGAAGGGGCAGGACGGGCGGCTCTCTCCCGGGCCCTGGGGGCCGCCCCAGCCCAGAGGTTACGACTGAATAAATAGCGAGTCTGCTCGTGGCCTGCTGTCTTCCGTTCACAGTGTCTGTCAGGGGGACGCGCACGGCCGGCTGACCCCGGGACGGGAAGGGCTGGGGCCTGGCGAGCCCATCTGTCCACAGCTGGTGGGCAGGGAGTCAGGGGTGGGTTGGCGCCCCCTACTTTCTGTCCTCAGCCCTCAGCAGCCATCCAGATCCCAGGTCTCCCCTGGCGGGCAGCTGGGTGGCCAGGTGGGGAAGGGGGGGCCTGTGGCCATGCCCCCGGCCCCCGGTGGGGCTGGCCGCCACCACGTGGCTACCTGAAGAAAGGCAGGTGGTGCTGGCTCAGGACTCCGCTAGTCCTCGGTGACTCGGTCTTCGCCATGACATCCTTGAACCAGGATGCCACGTCTACCTCCAGCATCTCGTAGCGCTTGATGAAACTGTGTTCCTGCGGGCCCGAGGGGTA
This sequence comes from Leopardus geoffroyi, assembly GCF_018350155.1. Classification (NCBI taxonomy): domain Eukaryota; kingdom Metazoa; phylum Chordata; class Mammalia; order Carnivora; family Felidae; genus Leopardus; species Leopardus geoffroyi. The sequence goes on from NC_059331.1 coordinate 5,983,097, forward strand.
GGGCTTAGGACCAGGGAGGAGCCCCAGTGGGGAAACAGGCCCCTGGATGTCCAGATGGGGTCGGGGGGGGGGGGGGAGGCAGGGGCCCCAGATACTCACAAGTAGCTTATTATACTTTGGTCTCTTCCTGTGATCCTTAGTAAGGCTAACAGAGAAGAGGGAGGAAACAGAAATCAGAGCTTGGGAAGAGGGGCCTGGCTGTCCCGGGGACACAACTGTCCTCCCTCTGAGACAGGGGTCTTCAGAATCTGGAGGGAAGCAGCTGCTGTGTGTTCACAGCCCTGTGCTGCCGGCTGAGAAGCCAGAGGACCCAGGGCCTGCACAAATCCCACCTGCGGCGGAAGCCCCACCTGGGCTGGGAGGGGCCCACGGGAGAGGTGGACCGGGGCTCTCCCGCACGACAATCAAATGGGGACACCACACGGGCATCATTCTGCTTGTCGCCGCGGGACACACAGACCCCTAGGCCCCGGGGCACATCGGCTTGTTCACAACCTCCTGTGGCCAAGCCCGAGGGCCATCCTGCCAGTTGCCTACAGGGCTAACTCGGGCCTCGGGTTCCAGCGGCCGCCCACGTCCCCGCCCTGACTGCGGCCTTCTCGCCCACAGCTGCCCCCACCCCCCGTCGGGGAGGGGGGGGTCCCGCCAGCCCCAAATCTCCCTGGCTGTTCTGAGCGCAGGGCCACACCTGACCCTGCCCTGCCTCCCAGAGCTCAGCACCGGGGGGCGGGGGGGGGGTCCTCACCAGTCTTTGACGAAGGACTGAAAGTCCCCCGAGAAGCCCATGTGACCGGGCAAGAGCGGGGGCTCTTCCTGCAGGACTTTGGTGAGGACCTCAAAGTCTGTCTTGCAGTTCTTGTAGGGAAACTGTCCCGTCGCCAGCTCCACCTAGGAGAGAAGCAGGCGGGCTGGGTGGGCCGAGGACTGGTCCCCGCCCTCCCTTACCGCCCTCGTCTGTATCCCAAGAAGACGCTGGCAGGGGCCCCGCAACTCACCAAGGAGATGCCAAGGCTCCACACATCGGCCCGGATGTCGTAGTCTGGCTTGGTGGGGTCCGGAGGGTCTATGCGCTCAGGCTGCCGGTGGGAGAAGGGGACGATGTACCCCCAGGGCTGCGGCAGGCGTGCCGCCCAGATCCCCACGCTCGCCCGCCGGGGCGCCGCCGGACCCCCACTCACTGCCATGTAGGCGGCACAGCCCGCGCTGCGCGTCTTGGCCTTGGAATCGACGAGACGGCCGCTGATGCCGAAGTCGCAGAGCTTGATCTGGCCCCGCTCGTCCAGCAGGATGTTGGAGGGCTTGACGTCACGGTGGATCACGCCGTGCTTCTCCTTCAGGTAGTACAGCGCCTTCACGATCTGCGGCGAGGACAGCGGAGGGCACCCGTGATGGGAGGATGGGGGCCCAGGGGCCACCCGCCCGGCCGCACCCCTGTCGGGCTGCTCACCGCCACCGTCATCTTGCCCAGGATCCGCTCAGGAATGGGGCCCTGCACCCGCTTCTTGAGCTTCTCAGCGCACGTGCCCATGAGCTCCATGGCGATGAAAACATCCGTCTGTGGGGGCGGCACGTGCCAGCTCGGGGGGGGGGGGGGGGGGCAGCCGCACCCTCCGGCCCACCCCACACAGACCAGCACCAGGGGGCACACCCGGAGATCAGCAAGGACACCTGGGGAGCCCACAGAGAGGCAGGGGAACACCAGAGGCTTGGACTCACATTAGTGATGAAGGTCCCGAAACACTGCACGATGTAGGGGCAGTCATGGCTCTTGAGGACCACATCCAGGTCCATGAGGATCCGCTTGTTCTCCTCCTTGTTCCCCGAGCGCCGCATTTGCTGCACGGGACGGCCGGGGGGAGCCTTAGTGCCCGGTCTTGGGGCGGGGCGCCCGCTGGGGACGGGGGCGGGGCTCACCTTGACGGCAATGACATGGCCCGTCTTCCTGAAGCGCATCTTCCACACCTGGCCGCAAGTGCCGCTGCCCATCTCGCCCAGGTTCTCCAGATCGTGGATTTCTGCCTGGTACCGCTGTCGAGGACAGCCAGAGCTGCAGGCTCTGCCGGGGCTCCGCCTGCCCCCGACAAAGACCTAGCCCCGCCACGTGTCCTGCCCGCCCCCACAGGGGTCAGGGCGAGGTGGTACCTGGCCCCCGATGGTCAGGTAGCCCGTCTGCTTCATGATCTCCTGTAGCTTCTGGTCAATCTCGATGCTGAGGGAACAGGGAGGAGGTCCCGGTGGAGGAGGGTCCCAACCAAACTGAGGCCACCCCAGTCCCCGTCACACAGGGGTTCCCACAGATTTCACCCCCCTCCTCCCTGGGGCGGGCAAAGCGGCCTCCCCACACTGACCTCCTGACCCCCGCACTGGCCAGCTGGCCCCATTCGACAGCTCACCTCTCCATGCTGCGGGGTGTGAACAAGGTTGACGGAAGCCCCAGCATGTGGCGGGGCCGGGCAGGGGGTGTGGGGTGCTGTGGGGAGCTCTCGGAGGACGGTGAGCGGCTGCCCCCATCATTGGCCAGCGGGAGCTGCAGGGCTGGGGAGGGGGGGGGGTGAGAGCCAGGGGTGAGAGGGGTTAGCTGGCACTGTGGGGTCTTCGGGGGACTCCGGTCTTCCCCTCCCTGGCATCAGGTAGGCCAACACAGACATGGGCTGGAGGAGCTAAGGTCTCCCTCCCACCCCCAACCACTCTCAGGGTGCCTTCTCCTGCCCCCCTGACCTGGAAGAAGATGGAGTGGGCTGGCAGGGAGGGGTGGTCCCCAGAGGCTGAGGGATTGTCCCCAAGTCTATGCTGACACAGGATCAAGGCCCAGAGGCTGATGGCACCCTTCAGCCAGGCAGTCTTCCTTATGCGTCCCTTTCTGCCCCACCTCTGCCCAGGAGCAGGCCCAGGGCCACGGTGCCCACGCTCCAGACCACGTGAGGAAGGAACGCCCGCCAGGATCAGCCTGGGCTCTGGCCCTGTTGGGAGCACTGCACGTGGCTGCCCAATAAGAATCAAGCAGACCACCCCAGGGAGACAATGAGCGAGGGACGCAAGCTTCCAGCTGCCTTGCCGCACATTCTGTTCCAGGGTCAGGGAGGGCCATCCTCTAGCCAGCAGGCTCGTTTCTGAGCCTCCCAGCTCGGCCTACAAAGCTGGGGCCAACGGGTGGGGGTAGGACCCCAGGCTGGGCCTGTGTCCTTTGGGTGAGGGGATCCAGGCGGCACAGCCCCTCCAAGGGCTGGTGGGACGGGAGGTGGGGAATGGGCCAGGCAGTGGGGTTTGGTTCTTCTCAGCAGCCTGCATGCGGACAGCTTGGGCATGCTACAGGCAGGCAGGCAGGCAGCGGGCAGGCAGCGGTCACCCCAGGATGGGCAGGCGGCATTCGGGGATCGGGAGGGCAGGAGACAGACAGACAAATGGGAGCCAAGACTTGGAGCCCAGCTGCCCAGAGGAGGCACTGCAGAGACAGGCCAGACAGGGGCCCGGGACAGGACAGGAGGTTCTCTGAGTGGCTAGAATCCTCCCTGGCTGGGCTGGCAATAGGGTCGAGGAGCAGAGACCGGTGTGGTCCCTGGAGAAGACACATGACCCTCCACTGAACCCTCATACCCCCAGAGGCCCTGGAAGTGCTCCAGAAGGGGTCCCTAGCTGGGTAGGGCACTGGCTCCACGAGCTAAGGGGCCAGAAGAGGACGTTTCGTGGAGAACGGCCAGGAGGCCTGGGGCCTGCCGCTCTGCCCCTGGCCTCCTCCCCCCCCCACCCCACCTACACCTCCTGCCACGGCCCACCCCTTCCTCCTCCAGTTCTGTAAGCACCTGGTGATGTGGGCCCAGTGACCAACGTAGAGACAAATATGCCTGAATTGCTGGCATCTGGGCACTTTCCCTGCCTTGCCAGCCTGGGACCCTGACCACATCTAGAGTGAGGGGGCAGGCATGTGACCCTTGCCTACAATTGAAAATGGGATGCGGGTCTTGCTAAGGGCTGGTAAGAGCAAAGGAAAGGCCCTGGGGACCAGTGCCCATCAGCCTGCACTGGCCTGGAGGCCTGACCTCCTGGGCCCCCTCCCTGCTGTTCCAGCCCCTTGCTTTGTAATCCCCTGCTTCCTTACACTGCCATGGCCAGAGGCAGAATCCTCATCCCTCCCTCCCTGGCCCAACCACCTCAGGGACACTTGAGGGCCCCCCATGCTGTCCCTGTACCTGGGCTCTCTGGAGACACTGCCAGGCTCTCACCCCCTGGAGGATATCTGGGCCCCCTTTCTGCCCTGCACTGTCAGGTGTGTGGGGTGAGGACCACACCCTACCCTCTCCGTACTTCTCAGGGGGGTGCAGACGCTTCCTGGGGCCCTTCAGACTGAAGCATGGTGGAGATTTGAGTGGGACCAGTGTGGGGTGGCTAAGGTGGGGGGAAAGGGGCAGGTACACAAAGGCCCTGAAAACAGAGGTCACAGAGGTGGGGACAGGCCACGCGGCAGGTCAGGAGGGCACAGTGAGAGCAAGAGGCTGAAAGAGAGAGAAAGAGAGAATGAGACAGAACAAGAGAGGGCATGAAAGCACATGGCCAACAGGAGCCACAGATGTACTAGGCTGCCAGCCCAACACATGTGCACGCACACACACACACACACACACACACACACACCCCACACACACACGTCTGCTCCCAGACCCACCGGCAACTGCACTCAGGCCTCAGCTGGCTGCCTTCTCTACCTTCCTTCACATGCTCCCCACCTCCCACGAGACTGCGCTCAGATCGCAGCTTCTCCAGAGGCTTCCCCAACTGGGCCCCCACTGCAGAACCCCAACCCAGCTCTACTCTGCCTTTTCTGCAAGGCATCACCGCTTTCTCCACTTCTCCCAGACCAGGAGGATGCTCGCTGTCAGGGAGCGTCAGCCGCAGAAGGAAGGGGCCTTGGTCCATATTCTGTCTGCCGCCGTGTCCCTAGCACCTAAAACAGACACGGCACGCGGCAGGCAATACATGTTCGCCGTACTGTCGGAACGGACCAACAGATGTAGCCCGATGGCCTTGGCCCCGCTTTCCCTCTTTCCCTCACGTGAGCGCACGAGCGCGCGCGCGTGCGCACACACACACACAAACACACACACACACACACACACACACACACACACACACGTGATCTCTCACGGGTGGCAGACTCCTGGCCGGTGAAGGAGCCCATTTCCTCTTCAGGGGAGTCCAAACCTGAGCTCACCAGGAAGGGAGGAGCGGAAGGTGAGAGAACACAGAAGAGGCCAAGTGGGCCGAACATCACTGATCACGGATCGGGTGGAAGGACAGAGAGTAAGAGTGACAGGCGTGGGCACGCACACACACACCGCACACACAGCATGGGGCGATGGGGGAGGGCATTCTGCGGCCGGGGCAGCGGTTAGGTCAATGGTGCAGATGTCCAAGCGGCAATGATAAAAAGGCTGGTACCTGCTCGTTGGGACGGGGCAGGAGCAGGGCTTAGAGTGATCACAATAACTGGATGGGGAAAAGGAAGAAAAAAAACAACACCACGATAAATCACAACAGAAACAACTGATTTGTCCAAAAGAAAAGAAATCAAATCATAACAAGGAAGAGGGGGAGGCGCGAGGCACCAAAGTGCAGAGACGGGTAGAAACCACAGAGATGGGAGGACCAGGAGGATGGGATGGAGCTGACACAGACACAGACGCCTGGAGGGGGCTCCTCGGGGGCCTGCCCACCACGGGCCTCACCGTACCTCACTCTGCACCTGGGACAGCCACCCCGTAAGGCACCGCAGGCCCCGTGCCCAGCCCTGTCTCATCCAAGCTGGGGCTGCGGGAGGCAGCATCGCAGAGCCCAGCAGGGACCCTCCGATGTCGGGAGGGTATCTGCCCCAGGGAGGAGCCCACACTACCCCAGGTCAGAAGAGGAAGGGAGGAGTGGACTGCACACAGGGATGGTGGGGGCACTCAGGCTGTGAAGGTCAGGCTGGGTGAGCAGGGAGAGACTGGAACACCCCGATGTGGGCGCATGTCCCCCTCCTATCAGGATGTCCCCACAGGGAGCTGCATAAGCTACATGGATCGCGGAAGAATCACAAAGGAGGGCCAGGTGTTAGCTCAAGAGAGCGGGGTGCTCCTCATCAGGTCTGGGGGAGGGTGAAGGCCTCATGCCCTCCAGCTGAGAGATTTGGGGAAGGGGTTCTGTGGGACAAAACAAAGAGACTAGACAGTGGTAGTGGTCATGGCAATCCCTGGCCAGGTGTTGAGTGCCGGGGAGGGGCAGCTTTTGACTCCAAACAATAAGATGCCAGGCCGGTAGTCTCAGAGACGGTGGGATCAGAGGTGAGGTGTACATGGGCTGGGATAGCACCACACTGGCCTCAGGTATCCCTAGGCCAGGTGAATGTGGGTGTGCAGGAAGTCACTTGAGTCCAGGTGACGACGTTGCCAGGCTGGAGGCTGGGTGTGTATTTTCGGAGGGGCCAGACAGTCGCCAAGATGAAGTAGGAGGGGGCCTGGTGTATGTGGGTAGGGTGTGTGCGGGAGGGGGTCTGCGAGGCCGAAGGACAAGGTCCCAGCCTAGTAAAAAGGGATCACCAGACACAGTCACAGAAAAGGAGGTCAGAGGAATAGGGGTTTATATGTGGTCAAATAATCTCAGGTGTCAGCCGGGCCAGGTGTGCGTGTATGAATCCGAGTGGACCATCCACTGAACCATATGACAAGGATCCAGGTGCAGAGGTTGGGAGAAGGGGCCCCCTGCCAGTCACTGAGATGGCAGGAGTGAAATCATCTGGTCGGAAGGGACGTGTACATGTTTGCGGGGGATCTGGATGTGGTCACAGTCGCTCGGATTAAGGGGAGCCCGGCTCCTAGAGTAGGTGACGGTGACACGGACTCCGAGGATCATGGTGAGGGGGCGGGTCATCAGATGGGGAGGCCTTGCCCTAGGGCCGGGTGACTGGGCTCATAGGCCCCGTAAGGGGGATCCCCCTAGGCTGGGGGAGGGCCGCCCGGGAGCCCGCCGGCCCCACGCCCCCCTGGGTCACCGTGACCCTCTCCCCGCGAGCCGACAGCAGGGGGTATAGGGTGGAGAGAAGGAGGAGCAAGAGCGCCCCGGAAGCGAGGGCGGGGCCTGACGGCGGGGGCGGGGCTTCCCGCGGCGCGCGCCCCGCCCGCCCGCCCCCTCCCCCACGCCGCCGTGCTTACTGGGCCTGGGCCGCTGGGGGCTGATATCCAGGTTGAGGTCGATCCTCCGCCGGGCCTCGCGGTTCTCCTGCTTCAGCTTTGCTTCCAGGCGGGACAGCTTCTGCTCCAGGGAGGACGCCGCCATCTTCCCCGCCGCCGCCGCGCACCGCCCGGCCGCCCGTCAGTCCGGCAGACAAACACCGCACTGCGCCTGCGCTTGGATGACCCCGCCGAGCCGCCGTCTCTCCCTGCACGGCGCATGTCCGCGGCGCGCACTCGCCCATCCCGCGTGCTAACCTCCGCGCATGCGTGCTTCTTCCCGGCCGGAGAGATGACGCCACCTAGAGTTCGCGCCGGGCAACGTGCAAAGCCGCTCATCGTGACGCGCATGCGCGGAGTCGGAGCCCTTTCTCGAGAGGCACTGGGTTGAAATCCATTCACGGTTCTGCAGACCGCGGCAGGCGGGGAAAGCGGCGCGCCTGCGTGCAGAGGGGTAGACGCAATCCCGCGCGTTGCCTTTGCTGCGCATGCGCAACCTTGGCTCTTTCCGCGGCCGCTGTTGCTGGGAGTAGCTCTTGCTATGTGTCCTCAGCCTCGTTTTCGCTGTTCCCCGCCCGGCCTGTTCTCTGGCACCCACGCTCCCTCAGGACTGCCTTTCTCTTACGGGACAGTGTTTCATTAGGATCGCTGTTATGCCTAATTGCTGCCTCCTCCCCATAATTAGGCACCCGTGGGGAGCCCTATTTCAGCAAACTCGGGGGTGGCTAAGGACCGGCGGGAGGGACGGGGTAGGGCTCAGGTCACTGTAGCGGCCTTAGGAGTCCAGCGGCATGACCCCTGACCTCGGCCACAGGGCCAGGGTCATGGCCAGAGAGTTCCAGGCCAGACCCACCTGGGACATTTTAAGACGTTCCCTCATCTTCCCGCCTCGGAATGTGAGCCCAGCGTCTGGACAGTGCAGTAGATGGGCTTTGGTGTTAATGCCCCTCAGCCTGTCATCCTCGCGGCTTAACTGGCATGGTGGGTGCCGGGAAAATGTCCCCATCTGCAGCCCTGGTTTTCGGAAAGCAGCTTGTCTCTGCTCTCAGTTGCCAGGAAGAGGCTCACATTTTGCAGACATCTCGAGGTGTCCAGTCCCAGGAAGTCAGGGTCAGGCAGGCTGTGCCATACGCCCTGCCTACTCCAGGGCCCGCACGGGATCACTGGTGGGCATTGAAGGCTTGTGGGGACTCCTATGGTGACAACTTACGGGTGGAACAGATAAAAGACTGGAGTCCGGAGAATAACAAGGAATGGAGAGGAAAAGGGGTTCTCCAGAAAAAAAGCTGAGCAGAAGATGCCACTTAATTTCTCCTGCTGAGGTCTGTCTTTGCTCCCAGGACGGATCTCATACCCTTCATTCTGGCACGTTAGTGTCACTGCTTGCCTGTCATTGGTCTGGATGAAATGGACGGCTTAGACAACAGGAGTGGATACCAGAGATCAGAATTTTAGTTCTCATAGTGTTATTTATTAACCACCCACTGATAGATGCTCCCTCACACAGAGAACATTTGAAAGACAAAGTCCCTGCCTGTTCTCAGAAACATGTAAATTCCACAGCAGGTGTTCTTGACCCTGGAGTCTGCCATCCTTAGGATGTCCATGCATGGCCCTCTGGGAAATCTGGGGAATCTGTTGACCGCCTGAAGTAGCTTTGGAATTTTGCATGTGTGTGTACATTTTCCTGGGCAAGGAGGTGCCCAACTTTCATAAGATGTTCAAAAGTCCTAGGTCTTCAAAAGGGTTCAGAACCCCGGCTCTGAACATCCAGATTCTGTAGGTCAGCATTTCCCAACACACAGGCCTAGGACCACCCGCATCAGAATTACCTGGGATGCTGATTTACAGACAAGTTCCTGGCCTCCAGCCAGACCTGAGTCAGTCTTTCAGGGGTGGGGCCTGGGATGTTTTGTTCTGGGGCTGTTGCTTTTGATGCAAGGCCAAACATGAGGACCATTTTACTGAGTTCACGTGTCCATAGCAAACAACTTATAAATAAGGGATTGGCATCAAAGTTGGGGGCAGGAGTCGCTGGTCCCTTGTGTCTGTGTCCCCTCCTTGGGAGAGAACGCAGATGTAAGCTGTTTGGGTTGGGGGAGAAAGGGTTGAAATCCCATTGGGATGTGCCTCACCCCCACATATGGCACTAATTGAGCGAGGATGTCCAGGGGGAGGGCAGGACAGCCAGCCAAAGACACGGGTGTGCTTTTGGTCTGAGACTCCTGTGACTGAGTTGATCCCTCTACGACGGTCCACCCCAAATCCACAGCCTCCTGTCTCTTCTCGGACAAACCAATCCCAGGATCTTGTCTGGACCCTCCCCGCCCCCCCCCACCAAAGGCTGATGTGTCTGCTCCTCGTCTCCTGGCCTGGGCCCTCTTGGCCACCTCGCTTGAAGACGATAGTAGAGATTCCGATAGTAGAGATTCCGGGGTGGAAGCATCCAGAAGGCCTCTACCCCAACCTGCCCCACCTTGCGCTTCATTCCTCCTCCATTTTTTCCCGCACCTCCGCTGGCAGGCCCTCGTACAGGGTGTCTTCCACCAGGAGCCCCACTCTCTTGAGCCCCACACAGTTGCCAAGTTCTTCTGGCAGAGCCTCCAAGCGGTTGCCCTTGAGCTCCAGGCGGCTGAGGGCCCTGAGGGCCCCCACCTGGGGCGAGAGCTGGCTCAAGTGGTTGTAGCCCAGGAGCAACGTCCGCAGCTTGCGGCAGCAGAAGAGCTCCTCCGGCAGGGCCTCCAGGGCGTTGCAGGACACAGCCAGGTGCTGCAGGCTCTGGAGGAGGCCCAGCTCGGGCGGCAGGGAGCGCAGCCCGTTGTGGGAGATGTCCAGCAGGCGGAGGCCAGAGCACAGGCCGAGCTGGGTGGGCAGGGTCTCCAGCTTGTTGTGGCTGAGGTAGAGCTGCTCGAGGCCCCGGAGCTTGCGCACGTGCTCGGGGACGTAGGCGATCTGGTTGTGCCACAGCTTGAGCGTGACCAGCTTGCGACAGTGCTGGAAGCTGAGGATCTCTTCAATGGACCGCAAGCGGTTGTCCTTGAGGTCAAGTTCCTGCAGCGCCCCCAGGCTGAAGATGGCATGGGGGATGCGCTCCAGCCCGCAGGCCACCAGCTCCAGCTCCCGCAGCGCCGCCAGCTTCTTGAGGCTGTTCAGGGCCAGCAGGCGGGCCCCGTCGTTGTGCAGACTAAGCCGCTGCAGATGCCCGGCCACGTCGGTCACGCTGGCTGGCACCTTGCTGGCATTGCTCCGCAGGGACAGCACCTTGAGCTGCTTCAGCTCCCGGAGGCTCTCGAGGGTCGCCGCCCGAGCCAGCTCCGGGGGGAAGAGCCCCTCGAGGTGCAGCTCCTCCAGGCCACGCAGCCCGAACACCCACAGGGGCACCTCGCGGAGCTCCTCACACTGGACCCGGATGACCTTCAGGCGGTCCCGCAGGAAGATCTGCAAGGAGAAGGGCAGCCGGGCGGGCGAGCGAAGCAGGCTGAGCTCTTGAAGGTGCACCAGCTGCGAGAGGCCCGGGGGGAAGGTGATGTCACAGATGGCCTCCAGCCGGAGCGCCTCCACCTCGCTGAGCTCGAAGACGGTGTCGGGCAGCCCCGGGAGCATGCAGAGGGCCAGCTCGAGCCGGCCGCGGGCGTTGCGCTGCAGCTTCTGCCGCAGCTTCTCGGGCGTCCACTCGTGGTTCAGGTTGAGCTGCTTGAGGCGGCTCTCGCTGACCTCGGAGAGGAAGACGGCAAAGCGCTTGGAGTAGAGGGAGTCATACTGGTCGATGAGGTGCAGCATGAAAGCAAAGTCGTTCTTGACGTCGGGGATGTCACCCATGCCCGTCTCCTCCCGCACAGAACGGAAGGAGTACTCCTTGAGGGGCCGGTGGAAGAGCCAGTAGAGGGTGTAGAGACAGGTGATGCCGTAGACGCACACGAAGGAGATGTAGCAGAAAGCCAGCTTGGAGAAGAGGTGGGCCTTCGTGTGGTTGCAGCAGAAGCTGGCGTAGCCCGTGACCTCCGAGGTCTCCACCCTGCAGGCCACCAGGAAGCTGATCTTCTCCACGTAGACCAGGTTGTAGACCAGGATGGCGAAGAACTTGCAGACTTTGAGCACCGTCTGCCGGATGTACATGGTGTACAAGATGTCCCCCTCTTCCACGTGCACGCGGAACTTCTTGACCTTCTCAAACAGGGCTTTGGCCTGCTCACCCTCCTTCTTGTCCAGTAGGGTGACGGCTGGTGGCTCAGTCACCACCTTCTCGGGCTCCACCAGCACCTTCTCCTTCTCGCCCTCATTGGCTTTTCCCGGCCCCGCCGAGGCCTCCACGGTCGCCGTCGCCCGTCCGGTGGTGGGGCCCTTCTGGTTCTCCCCAGAGACCTCGGACAGGGCCCGTGTGGTCCACGGAGAGTCGAAACACTTGCCCAGAATGGAGATGAAGTGCTCGATCTTGGAGCTGGTGCCGGGGAACTTGAACCAGAAGCTGGTGCAGACCATGAAGATGAGCGTGTGAATGACGACCAGGTAGGGGAAGTACTTGGCGTACCAGTGGAGGGCTGTCTCGTAGCAGAGCTGGTTAATGAAGCTGTACTGCTGGAGGTCCAGATTGTTCTTGAGGCCGCTTACCTCCCGGAGGCCCCCCATCTGCTCGGAGACGCCCCGAGGCAGCAGTTGCTGGCAGGGGGCCTCTGAGAAGTTCTCCCGGAGTTCGTGACTGGGCAGACAGATGATCTTGTCCTGTGTCACCTGGGAATGAGGGGGAAAGAGGGCCAAGGAGCTGGGATGGCCTGCACGGTTGGGGGGAGAAAGGCAGGCTGAAGGTGGGAGACCCCAATCCCCCAATCCCTGACTGTCCCCAGCGGGCTGTGACTTTGGAAGAGTCACTAAACTTCTGAGAATCAATCTTTGTCTGAAAAAAAGGAGTTAGGTTGAATTGCATCTTCCTTCTCCCTCCCGCGCCCCGCCCCCCCCCCCCCCCCCCCGCCGAAAGATACTGACCTCCTAATCCTTAATACCTGTGGACAGATAGTCTTTGCAAAGCAGATGTGATCAAGTTAAGGTGGGGTCATTAAGGTGGGCTCTAATCCGGTGCGATCGTGTCCGTATAAAAAGGAGCCATTTGCACAGAGACCCGTGCGCAGAAGGGAGATGAGAGAAGGCCTGAGGCCACCAGAAGCCAGGAGAGAGGCATGGGACACATACATGCTCCCTCACAGCCCGTAGAAACACACAACCCTGTCAACCCTTTGACCTCACACGCTCGGTCTCCGGAACTGTGGGATCAGAGCAGGTAGCCCTCCGGAATATCCGGGCCGCGACCCCACACGCCCCGCCTCTCCGACCCGCTCAAACAGGCCCCGCCCCTGTAGGTCCCGCCCCCACAAGCGGGCCACACCCGGGCCCCGCCCCCTACGTGCCCCGCCAACTACCCGCTCATCCGGGCCCCGCCCCTCTCCACGCACCCAGGCCCCAACCCCTGCAGGCCGCGCTCCATCCAGGCCCCGCTCCTGCCTCGCGCCTCACCTGCAGGGTGCAGCCAAAGACCCCGATCATGAGCATAGCCACGGTGAGGTACTCCGCCAGCACGTCCCACCAGGGTTTGAGCACCTTGAACGCGGGCTGCTGCTCCGTGAACTGCTTGAACTCGGCCACCGGAATCATCTTTCCTATGGGAGAGGAGGAGGCAGGGGTTGCAGAAGGGGCGTCTGGTGGTGGACCCCCAGAGGAGCCAGACACACGCCTCTGCTCCCAGTTTGTGCTCTGCCCTGCCCGAATCTGGCAGAAGGCACGAGCTGTGTGCCCCCTCTCTCCCCCAGACCTCACCTCCTTCCTGAAGCCAAGCTACTACCGGTCTCACCACAGCTGCTCCCCGGGATCCCTGCCCCCCCCTCTGACGCCGCTCGCCCTTTCAGAGGTCAGGAAGGGCAGTCCACGGAGCCGCTGTCCCCCAGCTTGCCCGAGTGGCCTTCTCCCAGAACCCAGCCATCTCCCACCCTTGATGACGAGCCCAAACCACTCGCTCTGCCGCTCTGACTCCAGACACCTGCTGTCCGGACCGCTAGCCTCTGCTGTCTCTGCCACTGGGCCAGAGAGAGCGTCTGAGGCTGAGGACTTCCGGGGTGTGGGCCCCCCACCCCCTTCAGGGGCGCTCCGGGCACCACCTCCAACCTCCAACCGGAAAAGCCGGCTGGAGCCTGGCTCTGGTTACAGGGCCTGAGGGGCAGGGAGGGGCAAAGCTGAAGGCTGGTCAGTGGAGGGTTAGGAGGACTAGGACACCTGGGTTTCTAGAGGGATCGGTGCCCAGAAACTGAGGCAGATGACAGAAACCTGGGCTCTGACTGGGAGGGTAGGGGGTCGCCAGGATGGCCGGAGGGCAGAGGATCAGGAAATGGAAAGCTCAGGGACAAAGCCAGAGTGACACCTACTGTCTGGGCTGGGGCTGGGCTGCCAGGCTCCTGGGCGGCCAGCCCGCTCCGTCTGTCCCCGGGTTTCACTTTAGACCAAGGTATCATTATTTCAGATACGGGACAGCCGGGAGCGAGTCATGTGGGGGCATGGGCCACAAGCTGGGACATCACCCTCCCAGAACAGGCAGCTGGGGAGCCTCCCTCCCCCTCTCCCGGAGGCTGGACGGAAGGAAGGGGAGGCCGCAAGGCCCCCACTGCCTTTTGAGGGGGCTCCCAGGCTGGACTGCCTCTCACAGCACCCTGCCTCCCTTTGCAGTCCCCAGGTCCCTGAGGCCTGGGGTTGACTCCCGGGCGGGGATGAGGTAGAGACGGACAGGGATGCGGGCTGTAAGCCCTGCCCACCGGGCTGAGGGCGAGGTAGTCCACCACACCTTCTAATCCCTTCAAAGGCCCTCACATCGGGATGGCAGGGGCAGGGCCCCCCTGACTCAGGCCCTGACTCACCCAGAGCCGGGCACAGGCAGGGGGTGCACAGACAGAGCATGGGCTCCCTCCCACAATGCCCCATTCCTCACTCTCAGTTTGATGCCCTGTCCTAAAAGAAAAGCTGAGTAGAAGTGCCCCAGCGTATCAGTGCCGTCAGCCAGGAATCTTATCAGCAGCACCCTGGGGGCCACGTGAACAGCGTAGCCACCAAAAGGGACACCTGGGGGCATTCTGGAGTGTGCATACGGATGCAGGTGGGTACCCAGAGCTGTACACACTGGGCTGAGGGGAGACCCAGGACCTGTTCCAGCCAGCCACCATTCTCCCTGCCCCGGGTACCTGTGAGGGACACGGCTCCGCTGTTGGGGCTGCGACAGAAATGCCACGTACACAGGCGAGGACCAACTTCCTGCCTGGGTCCATCTCGCAGTGGCGGAAGCTGCAGTATCCACCAGGTCAAGACTACAATCAAAGGCAAGACGGCGGCGACACCGAGGGTCCCCAGTGGATGGCCCAGTGGCTCCCACGGAACAAGGTATATACACAACGCCATCAGAGGCAGACACTGGGGTTATCATTATCTGTCTCCATGACTCAAACTCGATGGTCTGAACCTGCCATTAAGCTTCCACAGACACAAGGCTGGCCCCCCCTTTGTCTGAGCAGGGCTGGCGGGAGGGCCCTGGGCAGAGGGCTCCAGGGATGGGGAGCCCAGAGGAAAACAACAGCACGGCCATACGCAACTTATGGCCACCAGATGCTTCCGGTGCCTCCTTTAATTCCCACTCTGGGGGAGGGAGGGCACCACAACCCTCATTTTCCAGACTCAAGGGGAGGGGAGGAACCAGCTGAAGCTTTCACAGCTACAAGCGGTATGTGAGGCGTGACTCCCAAGTCTCATCTGTCCCCTAGCGAGCGCCCTGTCTGCTTCATCTTGGGTGAGAACCTCTCGCTGGGATGCAGCATCTTTGCCAAAAGGAGCCCGGAGGAGAGTGTTCTAGCAGAGAATGTTCTAGCAGAGAAAAGATGGGTGGAGGGCTGCTCTGCAGGGCAGGCCCTGGGGGTTCTGGTCGGCCTGGGACCGGGTCGTGCCCCCTACCTAGCCTCAGCTCTACCATCCATGCCTCACCCCTGTGTCTCCCCTGTCAGACCCTCCCTAGGCTCCCAGCTTGCCTCCTGGGGGCAGTGGTGGGTGCTCGGGGTCCAGCCCCCCTCCTCGCCCACAACCCACGCTAAAGGGCAACGAGGACACAGGGCTAACTGTCAGCCCTGAAATGGGCTTTGAAGCACACAGGTCCAACCTTTGACTTTTACACAAGAGAGAAACTAAGGTCGGGGGGGGGGAGGGTAGGGGTCCCCTAGTAGCAGATCTTGGGTCAGGCCCCAGGCCTGGGGACTCTCCACCTAGTACTTTTCCAAGCTGCCCAGCCAGGACTTGGGAGTCAGGGAGTCTTGAGGTTTAATAGTCCCAGAGAGGGCAACTTGGTAGGGACCCCCAGTGGTAGGGTTCTGGGGCGTCCAGGGGAACATGGCCAAGACCCATGGGGGTCTCCCCCAGCCTGCTGATCTGTCCTTGGCCAGGCTGGCCTGCTCCCTGACGGGCGCCCTAGGTCAGGCCAAGGCCGAGTCTCTCGCCGCCTCCACCCCCTCCCCAGCTCCTTGTGTCCCTGGCGGGCGGGCCGCGGGCTCAGGCGGCAGTGCCGGCGGCACCTGGGGCGGTCCTCACGTGGGCCAGACCCCCACCCCGCCACCCGGTCCCCAGGGACGGGGAGCCTCCTACTCACCGCTCTGGCTGGGACGCTGGGCCCAACTCCTGGGTCCCTGGGAGCGGAGCAGCCGGGACTCCCGCAGAGTTCCCCGGGCCAGCCTGGGTGAGTCAGGGCGGGCGGGCGGGACAGGAGCCCGGGAGCCGCCCCGCCCGCCCGCCCCGGGGACGTCCCGGCTCCGCCTCCCTTTGGGTCCTCCCAGGTCGCCCCCTACTCCAGACGCCGAGGGATTGCGGGAGGAGGGCAATCCGAATCCAGCTCTCCACGATCGTGGAGGGTGAGGGGCGGGCCGGAGGGCAGAGGTCTTAGAACTTTGGGCCGGGCTGCAGCCAGGGAAACTAGGGGGGCCCCCCGGAGGCGCTGCATAGCTCCCAAAGCCGGCCTGTGGGCCCCCTTCCAGGTTCTAAGCTGTAGAGACCCTGTCAGGAACAGGTGAAGGGCCTCCTCATCCTTGCCCCCAACCCCACCCCAAGGGGCAGCCACCTGGCCTTGAGGCACAACCAAATCCAGAGGAACAGAGTCCAGGGGAAGGGAGGGGGCTTCCCCTTCCTGCTCTGACCACCCAGCCAAGGGAGGATGAGCAGAGTGGGGTGCTTACCTGTCTGGCCCTGCCCAGCCTTGAGACCTTCTCCGGACTTCGGGGGATGGGGAAGCTGCTCCCAGGTCTTGGGGGCGGCACAAGGGCTGGAAGGCTCTGGGATCTGGGGCTGGAGTCCGGTCTGGGAGGGCAGCTTCTAGAAAGGATGGCTGCCTCCCCACCCCCACTCATCCCTCCCTGGCCAAGAAGGCCTGAGCTGGCTCTTACACTGGCAAAGCACCCTTTCAGCCTGGAGGCATCCGGTGAACTTTGACCCGTTCTGGCTGCAAAGCTGAAGGGAGAGGGGACCTTGACAAAGTGGGGGAATGAGACCCCTCCCCCACGGGAGGCTCACGCGTTCCACTAGACTGGAGACAGTCCGAGACCCGAGGCTCGAAACCTCGAAGATTGAGACCCCCTCTAAGCTTGGGTTCCTCTGCGAAGCCCTGTAGTGGGCGCGACCCTTGGAGACCCGGCCTCTTTCAAGTGTCTGTGGGCTCCACCACAGCTCGAAGACAGACAGACAGACAGACAGACAGGAGGCCCTGTTCTCTCTGAGAGCGCCCATGCCCTGGTCTACAGCTTTACGCCGGGTGACCATCCTGATACACATGGCTTTGCACACTTGTACAAATCGCCGAGGTCACTGCGACGGCAGCCCCATGACTGCTGTGTCCCCAACCCTTGGGATGGTACCTGGCACACGGGGTGGGGGGGCATTCAGTAAATGACAGGTGGGTGGACGACTGAGGTGTCGTCTTAGGCGCAGACCCTGACACAGGGAATTGGAGGCAAACGGTCCACCCGAAAGGTGATCCCAGGGCGCCCTGGGGGGGGGGGGAGTAACTGGGAAGTGACACCGGGAAAGGAAGGAGGCCAGCAGGCATCCGTGAGGGTAAACGGAGCAGGTTCACAGGCAGCTGGGGCTCTGTTCTTCTGGGAGACGGTGGAGGACACACCGCCAAGTTGTCCAACCCAAGGGGCGAGGGGGTTGAGAAGGGCTGACCGTCAGCTCCTGTCAGGCTGCGGGTTGCTCTGGAGAAGGGGGGGGGGCGGAGGGGACTCTGCGGCACCTGCCACAGGTGTAGACGCCCCAGGAGAACAGCCAGGTCACGGGACACACGTACGCACCACGCCTTCCAGTGATTCTCCTGAAGGACCGTCTTGCTTCACACCCCCCTTGGTGGCGCGTGAGTGTCCCCCCCCCCCATCGATCACACCCAGCCTTTAAAAAGCATTGTGGTAAAATACCATGACGTAGAACTTACCACTGTCACCGCGGTGAAGTGTGCAGTTCAGCGGCATTGAGTGCACTGACGTTGTTCTTGAAACCATTTCCACCGTCCGACTCCAGAACGCTTTTCATTTTCCAACGCCGAGATTCTGTCCCCATTAAACCCCGGCCCCGGCCCCCTGCCTCCCGCCACCTGCTGTCTGTCTCTACCAATGTGACTCTCCCAGAGAGCCCGCGTGAGGGGAATCCTACCGCGTTCGTCCTTCCGTGACCGGCTTCTGCCACCGAGCACGCGTTGCCGAGGTCCATCCGTGTGGTAGCAGGTGTCAGAATATCTTTCCTTCTTAACGCTGAAAACTATCCCATTGTGTGGCTGGACCACATTTTGTGTATCCATTCATCTGTCGATGGATCCTCTACCCCTTGGCCGTCGTGGATAGTGGTGCTCTGAACCCAGGGGTGCAAATATCTCTTCAGGTTCCTGCTTCCCGTTCTTTGGGGTGGGATTGCTGGGTCATATGGGGAGTCTGTTTCATTTTGTCGAGGAACCGCCGCCCGGTCTTCCACAGCGGCTGCACCTGCACCATGTTCCCACCAACCGTGCACGAGGGCTCCCATTTCTTCACATCCTCACCGACACTTGTTATTTAACACCCAGCTTTTAAGGTTTTGTGAATGGGAGGTAGTTATCGATCGCTGCCCGACAAATCACCCCCAAGCCTAGCAGCTTAACACAACTAGCATTTATCGTCTCACACAATCTCTGAGGGTCGGGAACCTGAGAGTGAGTGTCATGGGTGGTCACACCCATGGGAGGGTCACACCTCCCTCTTCCACTGGCCCCGGATATCACTGATTTGCTTTCTGACACTACAGATTAGCCTGGATTTTCCAGAATGTTATATAAATGGAACCGTGCAGCGCGTTGTGTGTGTGTGTGTGTGTGTGTGTGTGTGTGTGTGTGTGGCTTCTTTTGTTCTGTAGGATATTTTTGAGATTTGTCCCTGTTTTGAGTGGCTTGGTACTTTGTTGCTTTTTATTTATGTTTAATTTTTTTAATAAAGTTTATTCATTTATTTTGAGACAGAGAGAGAGAGGGAGAGAGAGAGAGAAACCCAAGCAGACTCTGTGCTGTCAGCACAGAGCCAGACGCAGGGCTTGAACCCATGAACTGTGAAATCATGGCCTGAGCCGAAACCAAGAGTCGAGGCTTAACCAAATGTCGAGCCAAACCAAGAGTCGAGGCTTAACCTGGGCCACCCAGGCGCCCCAGTAGTTTGTTGCTTTTTCTGGCCGAGGAGTATTCTACTGTCGGGTACTGTCTGGTTTGCGTAATCCGTCCCTGTTGATGGACATTTGAAGAGCGTTCTTAAAAGAAGGAGGAGCCCAGATCCCAGTGAAATGCAGAGTGGGTTCAGAGTAGCCTCGGAGGGCCTTGCACTATAAAAGGTGAGGGGCAGGCATCTGGGGTTGGCCAGTGGACGTGACTTGCTCAGAAGGGTACTGCTGGTGAATGGGCGGGTGGGCGGGGGGGGGGGGGAGCCAGGCTGCTGTCATGCCAGAAGGGGGTCACACAGGTGATGCTCCGAAGACTTGGGGAGGAGGTGAGGCCAGAATGATCTACTCTGGAGGGCAGCGCCCTGAGGAATGGTGAGGGGGCACCTCTCCCAGGCTGGAGGGAGGTGTCATTGAAAGGATAAATTCCAAAGGGTTTTGACCTTGCCCTCTCTCTCTTCCATTCCCCGAACCTCAACTGAACTCAGGCGCAACTCCTGAGGGGAGAAAGCCAAACCCCTGCTTCCGGCCACACCCTACTTGAGTCTATCTTCCTTGTCCAGGTTCAGCCAGGTGCCAAAGCCCCCCACGCCCCGTCCTGTGCACGAAGCCCCCCCCAGTTCCAGACAGTAGTGAACTGCTCCTGTGTGGGGCATGCAGGCATGTGATGGGCAAAGGGCTGGGGCAGAGGGCGCTGGCTCTTTGGGATGGGGGAGGGGGTGGCTCAGTCTGGACAGAGGAGGTATCAGAGGTAGAAAGCACTGTGTGTGTCTGTGTGTGTGTGGGGGGGGGGTAGGTGTCCTGGCAATAAGCAGAGATGAAGGAGGGCGGCCGGCTCTGTCTTCCCACTCCTACCTCCCCCTTGCCCCAGTCCCCTGTGGAGGTCCTTCCACGGAGACCCCTGCGCGGGCTGGGAAAGGCGCCTCCCACTCCCACCGGCTGTGCTGGGCAGCCTCGGACAGGGTCGTCTCTGCTCCTTCAGGCACCAGTTTTGACACCCCCCCCCCAGTTGACTCCCCCCCCCCCCAAAGCTCGGCTCTGCTTGAATGCTTTTGCTGACTTGACATAGGAGCATGTGGGGGGGGGGGGGCCCTGCCCTGCCGAGGGCTCGGAGCCTCTCACAGTTCTCTCTTCCCGCCCTCCCCAGCCTTCCTCTCTTCTTGTGTTCTCCCAAATCCAAGCCTACCCCTAAATTCCCACGGCTGCATTCTCTCCGTGGTCCGCCTCCCGCAACCAATGTAGGGGCTTCCTGGGGTCTGGGAAAAGCCTTGGATATGAGAGGGGCGGAGGCCCGCGGGGACCCTGGGGGGCCAGGCCTCCGCTGTCGAGAAGGCGAGGACTGGGACCAGGGACACTGAGCGGCGGGATTGGTTGACTGGGCACGAGGCACGATGGTCCCGCCCCCTGGTTGCCAGGGCCCGGCCTATCCGCGTCCAGGCGGGCATCGGTCGCCAGGTGGTTGGGGTGGGGGCCAAGGCAGGTGTGTCTGTTTGGAGGAAGGGGCCAGGCCCGGTCGGGACCCCAAGGGACTCCCTCCCGAAGCCCCTGCGGCTGGGAGTCTGGGGCCCTGCGGCGCGGCCGCGGAGAAGCCGCCCCTCCTTCCACCGCGCCGCTCCCCACCGCCCCCGGCGCGCTCCCGCCCGCCGCCTCCCGGGTCTGGATCGAGCGCGCGCGCCCCCGTCTCCCCTTCCGCGGCCGAGGGGCGGGCCCGACTCCCCGCGCCACCGCCCGCAGCCCCCTCCCCTCGCCTGCTGGCGGCTCACGCCAGCCCCGGCGCTCCCGCCCGGCCCCACCCCAGGCGACCCAGCGTGGAGAGGCGGGCGGCCAGAGCCCGAGGTGAGCGCGGCGCGAGCAGGTGGAGCGGGCGGAGCGGACCAGGGCCCGGCTGGGGGAGGGGGACGGGCTCCGGACGCGGCTCTTTGTCTCCGCGAGCCCCTTCGCGGGCCGCCGGGGCCGCTCCTCCTCCTGGCAGGTGCCTGCATCCTCGGGGAGGGCGCTGGGGGCCGGGGAGGGGACCAGGGCTTGCGCTCCCGTCCCCCTCAGCTGGAGCCTGTGGCAGACCCCCGTCCCCGAGGCTGGTGGTCCGGGTCTCTGAAGGGGCGAGGGGTAGGGGCGTGGGTCTCGGGTCCTGAAAGGGAGCCGAGGCGGGTGGGCTGGGGCAGGCAGGGCCTCTCAGCTTTGGAGGAAGGCGGTGGGGGTGGGACCAGGGGACCACCGTGAGCAGCTGGGCTGGTGAGTGGGTGTGTGGGTGGGAGGGAAGTGGATCGAAGCCGAAGTGTGGGCGCCTGTGGGTGGGGAAGGAGCAGCGAGGTGCCGGGACCCGGGTCCCTGCAGGCAGCGTAGCAGCGCAGGAGCTGGGATGCTGATCTGTCTGTCTCCTCATCAGGTGCGGGATGGACAAGAGGGACAAGGGCAGGGCGGGGGCCGCCACAAGGACTCCGGCTTCTCGCCCTCCCGGCCTTCCCACCCCCAGACCCCCGGGGTCTCCTCGACCCCCTCCCCCAGTAACCAGCGCGGCGCTCCGAGTTCTGGGGGCAGCGGGAGCTGCAGGGCGAGGGCCCCTGGCCGAGCGAGCTGGAAGTACCCGGGCAGCCGCTCTCCCGGAGGCTGCTCCCCGGGTGGGATCAACTCGGAGCGCTGGGACAGGCGCCCGGAGTCCAGGTATCCCGCCCTCTTTGCCCCCATTCAGACCCCGTCTTTCTGTCCCCCCTTTCCTTGTGAGGCTGCTGCCTCCCCTTCCTTTCCGGAGGCACCGCCTTGACTTGGCCTTCTCCCCGCAGCCTCCAGGCCCCCAGCTGCTGGGAGAGGGGAGCGGGCGCCTGCCAAGACCCCAGGCCCAGGCTCTGTCTCTAGCCCGGGACGTGCCAGCGGGACCACCAGGTAAAATGCCTCTCCAGTCCCTTTGGCAAGGGCTAGTGTCACTAACTGGAAACTTTCAATTTTACACATGAATTGGGGGAGTGGGTGCATTTGCAGGTCGCTGGGCACAGGTTGCGTGTCCCCAGAGAGGGCATTGGTGGGAACATGCAGGCTTGGGAGAAAGCAAAGAGTTCCTTCTTGAGCGCGGCCGTTCCTGTCCCTAGGCTAGGCACTCTTGCGCAGAAGGGGCTTCGGCCCCCAGCTGAGGAACCCGTGGCCAGAGGAAAAGCCCCAGAAACACCAAGAAGGAGCCCGCTGAGCGCCGGGGCACGGAGAGGTACGTGGCCTGGGGAGTGTGGGGTGGGGAACGGGGTTCCTGGGCAGTGAAGGGGACCAGCCTGGAAGTATCGGTGACCCTCTGGCCTTCTACTTCGTCCCCAGACTCTTCCGGGCCCTCCCCAGGCGCCCCTTCCCCAGCCACCTCCCGTCGGTCCCGGGCTGCAGGAGCTGAAGTGGGTCTCCCTCGGGCAGCTCCGAATGCCCGGCCGCGGCCTCCGACCGAGGCCTCCAGGAAATCCGTGAGCAGTACCCCGCAGCATGGTGCCGCGGAGCCGAGCCCCGCCACCAGGAGGCGACCCAGCGCCGGCGGAGGTCTCCAGAGGCCAGCCTCACGCCCCTTAGGCTCCAACGCCACTCCTCTGTCCTCCCCTGCCCGCTCCGGGGCCTCTACCGGTGGAACACCCCGGGCTCCCGGGCAGCCCTCGCAGCCCGGGCAGCCCTCGCAGCCCAAGGCGAAAGGGCTGCAGGCTCTACGCCCCCGCCAGTGCACACCCCCAAGGAAGAGCGCTACCCCCGCGCCGGGCTTTCCTCCTCCCATAGCCACACCCTCTCCACCGGGTTTGACTGCACAACTGGCGCCGCCTCCGCAAATCACTGGCACTCCCCTGCCGGCCACTCTCCCTCCATCTCCACCGACCACGCCCCCTCCTCGCTCTCCTACCTGCCCTTTGGCCACGCCCCCTCCCCTAGCCCCTCCTTCCTCTGCTCCACTCGCTCTGCAGACCCTCCCCTCTCCGCCGGCCACACCCCCCTCGCAAGCCCCACCCACCCACGTGGGTACCTCCTTTCTGGAGGCATCCACCTCTCCTACGGCCGCTTCTCAGGCTTCATTCTCTCCATCCGTGTCACCCCCTCTGCAGAGTATGCCCCCAACCCAAGCTTCTCCAGCTTTGCCCTCTCTTCTGACTCTCCCCTCTCCCTTGGCCACACCTCCTCTGTCGGCTCCTGGATCACCAGCCACGGCTCCTCTACCGCCAGCCACCTCCCTTCTACAAGCCTCTTTGACTCCAGCAACTTCTCTGCTGAATCCGCCCTCTCCCCAAGCCACACCCCCTCTGCAGGACCTTTCTGCTTTGACTACTCCCCCTCCACGGACCAGTCCTTCCCTATCTCCTTCCCCACTTCAGGCTATGCCCTATACAGTGACCACACCTCCTACGCAGGACACTTCTCTGGCCACATACCCTCAACAAACCTCTCCCTGCCCTCTGACCACCCTCTCTCTGCAGGGTTCTCCTTCTCTATGCTCTCCATTTCCTTTGGCCTCACCATCGCTGCAGGCTCCGCCTTCTCTCCTGGACACGCCCCCTCCACAGACCCCACCTCATCTGGCCACACCCCCTCCACAGGCCTCTCCCTCTCCGACCCGGTTCTTTACAGAGGTCCCACCCTCTCTGGCCTCACCACCTCTGCAGGCACCTTCTCCCCTAACCACGCCTCCTCCACAGACTCTGATTTCCCTGGCCACACCCCCTCTACAGGCCACACCCCCTCAGGCCTTCCTCCCAGTTCAGGCCCCACCGTCTCTGCGGGCCCCTCTCTCCCCTCCGGCTTCACCACCTCTGCAAGACCCTCCCACCCCCTTGGCCACTCCCCCTCCCCAGGCTCCACCTTCCCTGGCCTTGCCTCCTCTTCAGGTTCCTCCCTCTCCCCCTGCCTCACCCCCTCCGCGGACAACTCCCTCTCCCCTGGCCACACTTTCTCCTCAGGCTCCACCTTCCCTGGTCTTGCCTCCTCTCCAGGCCTCTACGCTCCCTTTGCAGGCTCCTCCCCCGCCCCTGGCCACGCCCCCTCACCAGACTCCACCTTCCCTGGCCCTACCTCCTCTGCAAGGCTCTACTCTCCCTTTGCAGGCTCCTCCCTCGCCCCTGGCCACACCCCCTCAGGCTCCACCTTCCCTGGCCTTGCCCCCGCTGCAGGTCCCTCCCTCTCCCCTGGACTCACCCCCTCTGCAGGCCCCACGCCGCCCCCCGACCCCAGGTCCCGATGCCCCGATCCCGGGCCCACGGCTGACCCTGGCGCTGGCCCCGGCTCCGCCGCCACCGCCCTCCCGCAGCCCGTCCAGTACGCTGAGCGGCCCAGATCTGGCGGGCCACAGCAGCAGTGCCACCAGCACGCCGGAAGAGCTGCGCGGCTACGACAGCGGGCCGGAGGGCGGCGCCGCCACCTCCCCTCCCGCCGACGCGGAGCTCGCCGCCTGCCACCCGGCCTCCTGGAGCCGAGGTCCCCCTCCGCCGCTGGCTGTCCGCAGCACCCCAGGTAAGCAGCCCCCCGACCTCGCCGAGCTGTGGGAGGAGCGAAGTCCGGGGATGGTAGGGGGGCGGGATGGGAGGCGGGGCTTTCCAGCTCGCGGGCAGGGCAGTCGGGTCTGGGGCGGAACCGGGAGGAGGGGCGGGGCCTTGCGGCGGGAGCCCAGGTGCCCGCCCCCTGAGCCCAGTCCAGCCTCTCTCTCCGCAGGAGCGCCTCTGCCTTGGCCTCCTTCTGCCGGGTCAGGCTCCGCTGACGGCCTGTGCACCATCTACGAGGCAGAGGGGCCCGAGTCGGCGACCCCCGCCCCAGACGCGCTGGATTCGGGTCCTGGGCCCGGCGCGGGTGGTGGGAAGGTCGTGGCTGGAGCAGGCGCGGGGGCGACCTCGCGCGGCGCGAAGCCGGCGCGCCTGGGCGAGCTGCCGCTGGGGGCGCTGCAGGCGAGCGTCGTGCAGCACCTGCTGAGCCGGACGCTGCTGCTAGCTGCGGCCGAGGGTGCCGCGGGCGGCAGCGGCGGTGGCCCAGGGGTTGCGGGGGCTGGTGGCGTCGCGGGGGGTGCCCGGACTGCGCTCAGCGACGCCGAACTGGGCCGCTGGGCTGAACTGTTGTCTCCCCTGGACGAGTCCCGCGCCAGCATCACCTCGGTCACCAGCTTCTCCCCGGACGACGTGGCTTCCCCGCAGGGTGACTGGACGGTGGTAGAGGTGGAGACCTTCCACTGAGCCAGACCCTTAGCCCCGCCCACCATACCCATCCCTGCCTTAGGACCCGCCCCTCTGGCTACGCCTCTGTCTTAGACTGCCCGCCTGTCTGCTCTCCTTCGGGAGTCTGGCTCCCGTTGGATTGGACGTAGCCCCCTAGAGCCCTAGATTTTGGGTCAGGCTCTCGACCCACCCACGCCTGTGGCCGAGGTCTTTCCCTCGAGCCCCGCCCCTTTGGTCTGGAAACACGCCGACTCCCCTCGAGCCCCGCCCCATCCCTCCGCTTAGGCTCCGCCCCGCGTCCTGTGTATTGTCTACCACGCGCTGCCCGAGTTTGCAATAAAAGCCGGGACGCTGCAGCCTGTGCGCCTTCGAAGTCGCCTAGGGGGTCTACCGCGGGGCGGCGAGAGGGGCTGGGCCTGCCGGTGCTGGAGGCTGTGCGCGAGCGGGTTGTAGCTCCGGCTGAAGGCCTCCCGCGCCCCACGCAGATGTGCCTCTTTGCTAAGGAAAATGGGCGCGTGAGGCAGGCTTGGGGTGGGACCTGGTGCTGAGTCCCCGGCGCGGCGCCCCCACGCACGTGCGTGAACGTGGGCTTTTTCCTGTCTGACTCGTGGTGGACAAGTTAGGCGCAGGAGCGGCCCGGTGGAATTGCCCGACCACCGGATGGCTGAGCTGAGGCGTGCCCAGCGTTGTTGAACGACCGAAGCTCTTCCTATACTCCCCTAAGGGAGCCGGCAGCTCTTGCGGGGAGGGGGAAAAACGTGCAGGAAGGGTTCGCCCAGGTCCGGGGGCGAGGGTGGGGGACCTCTTCCTGAGGCCCCCTCGTCACGGTGCGTGCCCCTTGACCTCGCACGCCTCGCAAGCCTCGCACGCCCTGTGCCCGCATGCCGAAGGGAGGGGGTCGTCTAAGACCTAGTGGCGATCTCCGTTCCCTCCTGCGCCCTCCCAGCCTGCGGGCACACTGCCCTCCGCTCACCGAGGAGGTTCTGATGCAGAAGGTAGGTCTGCAGCTGCGCCCAGGACTCCTCCGGCCCCGGGGCTCTAGGGTACAGGATCCTCCTGCGTCAGGCTTCCTTGTCCCTGGGGAGCCGACGGTGCTGAGAGGGTTCTGCGGGAAAGGAGCAGCCTCTCCCAAGGTCGGGTGGGAGACCAGGAAGTCCTCACGAGGCCCTTTTGTGCCTCCCAACCCCTGGGCCTCATCTTCCCCTCCATCTCAGGGTGTCCTCCTCAAGCCCCTCCAGCCAGACAACCTTGCCTGGGCCCACAGTCGAGAGTCCTCAACAAAACCGCCAATCTGTCTTCACCTGTTTCCCCCATCAGAATTCCTGTCCTTCCTCCTGCAACTGAGTCATCTCGACCCTGGACCCCTTTAGCCCCACCCAGGCCCGTTCTCCCCAGTGTCACTCCAGAAAATGCAGCCCCTAGGCCTTTTCTCCCTGAGGGTCCTCCCTGGTGGGGGGGACCACAATCCGCAGAGCAGGTAAAAGGACAGAGTGGGACCCTGTGTCGGACCCTTAGCCCTGTCTCTGTCCCTAGACCCAGTCCCTGTAGTCCACCCTATAGCCACGTTCCTGTCAGACCTAATCCTGAAGCCCCGCCTGTCCCCACCCCTCATGTCAGTCTGGAGTCCTAGGAGAAAGTCGGCCTTCTCCCAGTGGGACCGGGCACCTCCACCCCTAGGGGCCACGCTCCCCCACTCAAGCTCGGTTCAGTGGCAAGCCACAGAGATTCCCTTTCTAGCTGGGCCCTGCAAGGACCCAGGTGTCCTTGCTTCCAGATGCTAGGACAAAGTCAAGGGTAGGGGCTGAATCCTGACATGTTGGGCAGCCAGGGCATCAAGACCACGCCTCTAAGATGGAGCAGGGCAGAACCTCAGACACCCCCCCAGGGCCCTGCCCCACCCCCGGGAGCCAGCTGGGGTGGATGACCCTGTGGGAGCAGGAGGGGTGGCAGCCATTGGGGGAAGGGTGTCTCAGTGTTAAATCTGTAGGCTGGGAATGGTGCCTGGAGACACCGTTGTTGAACCATGGGTCAATATGTGGGACTTGGCTGTCCTGGTGCATAACCGGTGTCACGCCTTGCTCCCTGGCGGGTACCAGGTGGCAGTGGGTAGGGGCACTTTGGGTGCAGAGGGCAGGGCCTGGTTGGCATCTGCCTGGACCCAATTAAGATTCTCTCCCTGGGAAGCCTCCCTTTGCCATCCCTGGCTCTGCCGCTCCCCCCACCCCCACCCCCGCCCCAGGAACCTGCCTCAGGTCCGTGCGGAACCCCCCTACGGACTCTGCCTCTCCGTGCCTCCTTCCCCCAGGAGAGCTCCTGCCTACTCACTGTCCCTACTGTCCAGCTGTTTGGGTTCTGCCCTGGCCTCCTGATTGACCCCCAACACTGTGGTCCATCTGATGGTGCCCCCTCCCCTACCTAAGCCCTCCATGGCTCCTCAGTGCCCTCAGTTCAAAGCACAAATCCTGGCTCCCGACTGGAGAAGCAATTCTCAGTCTGGCCATGCCCGCTCTCTCCAGTTCCTTCCTCATAGGCATCATGTGCCTCCTCTGACCCCGCCAAGTCTCGCTTTCTGCTTTTGCCTTTGGAGAGAACTCCACCCCCCACCCCGCCCCTTCCAGGAAGTCTTCCTGGATTCTTTTGGGTACTCACCCCACTGGTAGGCAGGCTCAGCCCCCCACCCCCACGTCTGTCTCCGCCACACTGGGGACCCCACAGAGCGGGGCACAAGGCGGAGCACCTGGAAGGCCTGAGGAAGGGTGTGAGGTTGAACAAACCCCAACCAGGTCCTGTATCTTCCTGAAGCCCTGGGGCCCCACATGCCTCCACGTCTCTCCTGGGAGGCCCAAGCATATTGTCCAGGTGGAAAATCAGGCCCCCCATCCAATACCTCCCCCGTCACCGTCTCCAGAGCCACCCTTCTGAAAATAGCATGACATAAGCATCCATCTGTCAGCCTGACACCTGAAGTCCTTTGCAACTTGTCCACCCCCCCCCCCCACCGTACTATCTCTCCCAGCCCCCACACTTTTGTTTACACTGAGCCAACGAGTGACCTTTCCTCTCCCTTGCTGTCCCCCAACCCGGGCAGCCTCTTTGGCACCCCTGCTGGTCCCCTACCCCTGATTCTTTTAAACTGTGGGGCAGTCTGATGTCCTCTACGCTGCTTTTCAGGACAAGGGGCTCACGGCTGCTTGCAAGCCCCCCAGGCCTGTCGCACCTTGTCTGTGACTGTGTAAATACACTTTATTTTCCATCTTTCCCGCCTGGGCGATGTGTGGAGTGTGAACAGGCAGTGTGCAAAATGGTGGTGGGCAGTGTGGGGGGCACATGGGAGAGCCCTGTGGGCGCCCACCCTGGTCCCCAGGCTTTTGTAACACTGAGGAGTGGGCAACCGGGACGGGGGAACTGACCATGGGTCCCCACCCCAGGAAGCGCCAGGGAGATTGCTTTTGATGCTGCTCCGGGCTCCAGGAGCACCGACAGGGTCAGGCCCGAGGGTCGCAAGGCCCTGGGGGCAAGGGGCTGGGGGCATCGTTGGACTTTGGCACCGTTCTCAGCTCCGACTCTGCAAAGACCACGGGACCACCATGAGCAGCGGAGGGGAGGTAACCACTGGGAAGAGTCCTCCCCTGGGGAGGGTGGGGCTGGGGCCACAGGGAAGGAAGGGATGAAGAGGCTGGGGACCCCCTTGGAGAGCAGGCTAGCTTGGGTGGGGGAGCCTCTCCATCGTTGGCCAAGACAAGGTGATGGGAGTGTCTCACACAGGAATATGGGGGGGCGCTGGGGCGAGGGGGGTCTCTTCACTTCCTTGCAGCTGCTCTGGCCCCCAAGAAGCAGGGACAGTCACTGCCCACGCCCGGGCTGGTTTCCGCTGTCCGCTCACACCCCAGGTGGCCCTGCACACAGTAGGGGGGACTTTGGTTTCTGCTGCAGGGGCCATGATGCCTGCACCAGGCAGGAAAGGCCAGCCTGGCCATCTGTGCCCAGCCGCCAAGGGTCCCCAGGGGCATCGTGGGGTGGTAATGTCCAGCCCAGAGCCACCCCCCTTCTTCTTCAGGCCTCCTTTAGCCCCTGGGCCCTTCCCAGCAGGGCCACCCGTGTCCCAGAAGAGGGACTGCTGGGAGGAGGGAGCTTCCTGTGCGTCCAGTCCTGGGACCTCCGGGTCGTCCCCTGCCCTGGCTGTTAAGAGGGGAAGACCCTCCCGGGAACTGGACCCGGAGGGGTACAGACCAACATGGGTAAACACTGCTGTGGAGAGTGGGCCTGTCGGGAGACCCTGAGGATCCTCAGCCCGCGGCCCTGCCCTCTGCGCCGCGCCGCTCTGGGCCTAGCCCCCGGGTGGGCAGGACCACGGAGCGCACGGAGTTTATCAGGTGTGGCCCCAGGCGGCGGCGGAGCGGGTGGTGGCCCCCTGGCTCCGGCACGCGGGGCTCGGCCTCAGTTGTCCAGGCCCTGGCTGTAGGGCGCGGCCAGCTCGTCGGCGTCGCTGTCTGAGCTGCCCTCGCTGTCCTTGGCCGGCCGCTCCAGACGGCGGAAGAAGCGCGCGTCGCGCGGGGACAGCGGGTAGAGCGCGTCCTGCAGCGCCGCGCCCACGCCCACGCCGAGCAGCTCCTCGTCGGACGACGGCAGCGAGTCCTCGTCCAGGTGCCGCGCCAGGCCCAGCCCGTCGAAGGCCAGCGGGTCCTCGAAGGGCGGCGGGCCCTTCAGCAGCCTCACCTGGGGCGGGGAACCGGCGCGCTGAAGGCGCGGACGGACGCGCCCACGGACGGAGCCCGGCCCTCCAGGCCGCTCCTCCCGCGCTCTCCCGGGCGCCGACGCCCGAGCGTCACCCGCCGAGGACACGCGGGGCTTCCGCCCGTCCCGCGCCAGCCGGGGCGGCCCCGCGCTCACCTCGGCCTTCAGCTCCTCGATCTGGTCCTTGAGCTCGCGGATGTACTGCGACGAGTCGGAGTGGTTCAGCTGGCCCTGGATGCGGCCCTCCTCCCTCTGCGGGGCGGGCCAGGTCACGGGGGGTCAGGGCCGGGCCCGCCCCGGGGCCCGTCCCCCGCCGCCGCCCCGCCGCTCACCTGGATCTCCAGCTCGGCGATGCGCTGCCGCATCTCGGCCACCGCCGCCATGCTGTCCGCCTCCCGCAGGCGCACGGCCATCACCTCCTCCTTGCTCTGGTGGGGGGGGGGGGCAGAGGGGGCGAGGGCGCGTCAAGGCGCGCGGCGGGGCGGGGGCCGGGCCGGGCCAGGGCGGCGGGCGGGGGCGCACCTTGCACTCGGCCTCCGCCTGCTTCCGGCGGCTTTCGCTCAGCTGCGTCTGCAGCCCCTTGTTCTGCGCCGCCAGGTACTGCAGCTTCTCCTGCAGCGCCGCGCGCTCCGCCTCCACGCGGTTCAGCAGGTTGCGGTGGATGTGGTCCTGAGGGCGGCCGGGGGGCGGGGTCACGGCCCAGCCGCGGGGCCCACCCCGCCACCCACCCCCCTCCCCGGCCCCCGCCGCGACGCGGGCGCTCGGGCCCACCTGCGTCTCGAGCTCCACCACGCGTTGCCGCAGCTCGCGCCCCTCGGCCAGAGCCTGGGCCTCGCGCAGACGCACGCTCATCAGCTCGTCCTGCAGCTCGCCCAGCACCAGCTTCCGCGGGGACTCCTTCCAGCGGCCGCCGCGGGACAGATGGGCCTGGAGGGGGCGGGGAGAGGCGGGCGGTGCGTCTCCAGCCCCGAGGGTCGCGCGGGCCGCTCCGCGCGCTTCGGGCTGCTCCGCGCGCTTCGGGCTGGGGCCCTCACCTGCCAGGTGTCCGAGAGCTCCTGCAGCTGTAGCTTCAGCTCCCGCGCCGAGGCCACAGCCTCGCCCTCCCGCACCTTGAGCGCCTTCAGCTCCTCCTGCAGCCGCGCCACGTTGTTCTCGTCGGGCAGCGAGCTGTTGCGCTGCGGGGCGAGAGGTGGTCAGCGCCCGGGGCGGGGGAAGCCGCGCGTCGGGCGGCCCTGCCTGCGGGACCAACACCCCTCCCTCGCGGTCTTCTGAGCTCCACCCCGGGCACCCCGGCGAGCGGGGGTTCGCCCCCAGACCCCGGGATACACTGGGAAGGCGGCCCAGGCCCCTGGGGAGCAGACCCGACCCCACGTGGCCCCGGGCCTAGATCCGCAGAAATCCTGCCGGCAGAACGGCACCCGCTCTCACTGGACTGTCTCAGGGTGACCCCCTAACGCGTGGGTCTTCCATAAATGTTACTGCTAATAACACCAGGTAGGCTGGGATAGGGCGGGTGCCCTGCCACGTGGGAACCCGAGATCACCCCCTGGGGCCCATGGTCAGACCTGGAACCTGCCCCAGCAACAGCTGAGAAGGCTGTGGGTCACAGCTCCCTGTCCCTGTTCCTCTCTCCCCCAGACCAGGACAGGAAGCCCCTTTCCTTGGAACAGGCCGAGGGACAGTCTAGGCCTAGGCCTGGGCCTGGGCCTGGCGGTTCCAAGGGCTCCAGTCCCTTGGATCAAAATCCAGCTTGCTGCTAGAGGTCCTCACCGCCCCCAGTTTGAGTCTGGGAGCTGGGGGGAGGGTGGCAGGGTCTCCTGGTGTGCACATTTCCCTCTGATGTGGAGGGAGGTGGGAGGGAAGCCCTGTTCTGGGCCAGCTGGTGGAGCCTGAGAGGACCATGGGGGGGGGGAGTGGAGACACCCCACTTGGGAGGGCACCCCAAATAGTGCAGGCTTGAGGGAGGTGGGGCATGGCTTCTGCCTGGTGTGAGTGCGTTCTGCTGCCCCCTGCTGGCTGGGGCACCTCTTTCCCAGGGCTTTGTGGGAGTTGAGTCAACATGGAGTCAGGGTGACAGCAGTTGAGGAGGGCCCAGGAGGTCTGGGGCGCCCTTCAGAGTAGCAGGTGGGAGCAGGTGGTCTCTGTATGGAGGTGGGGAGGGGGAGAGCAACCCCCAGGGGCCCTGGCCTTCCTTCCCACCTCCATCCTGGACCCCAGGGCCTGTGGAGACACAGGCAGGTGGGACTGGCTATCCAGGAAGCCCGTGAAAGCCACCACACTGCTGTCCCTTGAGGAGTCACGCTGCTTTGTGTGTGCCCTGATGTGTGTGTGTGTGTAGATATCCAGGGCAGGGGGGCTTGACACGCCCCACCGGGTCTGTCTGGTCACCCCTTCTCAACTAGGGCCTGCTCATGAGCCTCCAGAAGCACGTCTGGTCCCTCCACCTCCCCTCCTCCACAGTCTCCCCAACACCTGCCCACTTGCCGGCCCAGTCGCACCTTCTCCATGTCAAGAACCTTGTCCTGCATCTCCCGCAGGGCCCCCAGCGTCTCTGTCTCCCGCAGCCGTGACTGCTCCAGCTCAGTCTCCAGGTGGGCCACAAAGTCCTCGGTGAGGCGCGGGTTGTCCTGGGGGCAGGCAGAGGGCTGCAGCTGGGGGTCAGTAGCCTTCCTGCCAGCTGGCCGCAGGCCTGGGCTCTGCCCCCCCCTCCTCAGAGCCCCTGGGCTGGCAGAGGGGGCCGCGGCTGCGGTGGTGAGGAGAAGCCCTGGATCCCCTTCCCTGTGCCTTCTGCCCCCGTGGGGAGGGAGCTGAACCCCATCATGGGGCTTCTGATGCTCGGTGCCTAGGGATGGAGCCCGCCTGGCTTAGCCTCTTTGCTGGGAAAGCCACAAAGTGGGGACCTTCTGCAGGGCTCTTTCCAGGGCCTCAGGCTGGCTCCCAGGCTTGCTGGGGTTGGGGTGGAGGACGGGTTCTCCCAGGCATGTTCCCCAAGGTGAAGTCGGGGCCTAGGCACAAAGTGGGGGTGGGAGCAGCGTGGGGCTGGGGCATTCTTGCCCCTCCTCCACCTCCCTCCTCTCGCCGCACCCTCATTTCAAAACAGAAAGGGGTGGGGAGTCTGCTGGGATCAGGCTCTTGCTCAGGGCCCAGAAGGCTTCTCAACGCACATACCCCAGGGGAGTGGCTACCCGCCTGGTGGGTGAGGGAAGCAAGCCCTGGGGCTGGAGCCATGGCCCCATCTCGATGCCTGGAGGCCCGGGAGGGTGGTTCTCCAGGAGGTCGTCCCAGCCTCTCCTGGCTGCTGGCCCCCTCCCAGGGGAGGGCCTGCTCGCCGCCCTTGGCTACCGCAGGTCTCCGAGATCCACGGGTTCGAGGGGCCCTCCCTTGGCTCGCGTGGGCCCCGGGCCCCACGCTGAGCCCCAGCCCCAGCCCCAGCAGCTATCTCCCTGCCTCACCCGCCTCTGCAGCTCAGGGGTGGCAGGTGGCGGTCTCTCTGGCCTGAAAGGGGTCATCGTGCCAAGGCCGGGATGAGCCCAGCCTTTGTTTCCCCATCGGCCTTGCTGCCGCCAGGGCTACGGTGCCGCTGGCAGGTCATGGCAAAAGGAAGGTGGCCTGGGCAGAGCCAAAGGAAAACCCGAAAAGCCACCTCCTGGAGAAGTGGACTCTTCACGGTGCTCTCGCTTGAGCACCCCCCGCCCCCGCCACTGACCCACAACAGAGTCGGGCTGCCCCCTCACCCCGACTCCGCCAGCTCAGAGCGGTGAGCACAGACCAGACCCTCTTCTGAGGGCAGAGTGCTGGGCACTGGAGCGGAGAACCCTCTCTGTCTCTCGTTCTAGCTCCCATCCCGCATGGCTGGCCCCCGGGGAAGCCCACAGCCCTTCAGACCTCAGGGACATGCCGGACATTCCCCTGGGGAATCACAGCCACGCCAGCTGAGGGAGGGGGCACGGCAGGGGCAGCCTGGTTCCCAGGGGCCCTTGTGCCGAGGCCGCCTCGTCCTCAGTGCGGCAGGCCAGACGCCTCACCGGCGGGTGGGACGTGGGTGTGGGGCTGTGGGGGGAGCCGCGTCCCCTCCGGCTTTCTCCGTCCCCCCTACCCTGCCGGCTAGGAAGTAACCGGGCGGGTCCGGAAGGCCGGGCGGCTGTGGTGCGGGGCCCCACCCGGCCGGGTACCTGCTGCTCTTGAAGCTGCCGGATGGTGCTCCGCGCCTTCTGTAGGTCCTCGGCCGCTGAGCTACACTGCTGCCGCACCACTGCCAGCTCCCGCTTGATGACGTAGTTCTCCTCGGCCTCCTGCGCCCGCGTCACCTGGCCCTGAGCACAGCGAGGACCGGATGCTGTGGCCCTCCGCTCACATATGGCCCCCCCCTCGGGCCCACCTCAGGGGGCGGCCCAGAGAGGGAAGGAAGGGGACGATGGTCTCCCGCACTCAGAGCCTGGGATGGGGAGCCCCGCCGGGCCTGGGCACGTGCGGAGGGGCACAGGGAGGAGCCTGGAGGGGGACAGCCACCCCCGGGGCCCAGGCTTTGTGGCGCCTAAATGGAGAAAGCCCAAATGGCAGCTCCTTCCCCTGCCAGCTCCTGGCTCTCGGCCCCTGCCCCAGGTGGGGAGAAAGGATCCTTACTTAGGCTGATGGCACAGCAGAGTCTGGGCCCCACTGGTGAAGGTGGGGGTCTGGAGGCAGCCAGGGCCCCAGGGACTCAGGGACAGCCCCTCAGGGCAAGGCTGGGAGGTGGGACGTAGCTCTCCTACAACTCTCCGGTCCTGGCATCTGGGGCCCCCATCTACCCAGGGCGAAGAACCACCCACCCCCAGCCTGATCCCCCCACCCCAACCAATTCGGGCTGCCCCCCATTCCAGGCTCGGAGCCACCAGGTGGTGGGCAGAAGCTTCCAGATAAAGCCATTCAAGGTGAGACAGCAGCAGAAGCAGGTGAGAGATGGTAGGCCTTGCAGGTAGGAGCGGAGAGGAGCGTGAGGGGTCGGGGGGGGTGGTGGTGGTGGTGGTGGTGGTGGTGGTGGTGTGTGTGTGTGTGTGTGTGTGTGTGTGGTAGAGAGGCTCAGTGCAGTGCACACACCAGGGCCTGTTGCTGATATAGCCTCAGGGCCCCCGGAGGGCGGAGGCTTTCTGCACACGTGCATGGGCTTACACTCAGACACGCTCACACGCACCCACACACACCGTGCTGTCACGTGCACACCCCTCTTCCCCCCTAGAGAAACCTTTGTTTCCCCTGAGAAGCGGGCCCCAGCCACCCCCATGCACGGTGCCAGGCCTGCCCCCACCCCGCCCCAGATGCCCCCCCCCACCATGGCAGTGGCCGAGGAAGAGGCCGTCCCTGGCTGTGGTGTGCAGGGACCAGGAAGGAAACGGGAGAGGGAGACGAAAAGCTACAGTACCTGGATTAACCTATCAGCCAGAGCAGCGCTCTCCTACCCGGCGGAGGGGGTTCCGAGCAACAGGGGGAGGAGGCAGAGCGGAAGGCGCGCAGGGACAGGAGAGGGGGAGAGACAGACAAGAACGACTTGTCACTAACGCAGTGGACTATCTCTAGAAGCAGGGGAGAGAGGAGTGAGACCAGAGAACCAAAGAACCAGCAGGAGAGGACCCGGAGGAAGACCAAAGCCAGAGCTAGCTCCGTCCTGGAGAGGGGTCTGTGTGTGGGTGGGGACGTGGGGGTGCCCACGGCTACACCCTCCAGGGCCCAGAAAACTCAGCGTGGGAGGCGGCGCCATCCCCGGAGGGTGAGGGGCGGGGTGGCAGCGCTGGGCCAGGACGAAGTGTTTTCCCGTGGAGTCTAAGCAAGAATTGAGACTTTGGGGCAAGGGCAGTGAAATCTGGTGGGGGGCTACTCTCTGTGGGCAGTGGAGGGCCAAGTGAGGCGGGGAGAGGAGCAGGAAGGTGGGACCCCCCGCCTTTACTCCTGTCCTTAAAAGCAGGCTGGGGGCCAGGGTCAAGGTTGTGGCATCCCACCACGGCACCAGTGGTAAGGCCTCCCCTCTCCTCTCCTTTCTTTTGAGGGGGAGGCTTCCAAATTCTACGGTTGGGAGCCTGCGGCCTAATTCGGGGCACCTCAGTCAAAGCTGCGGTTCTGCCTCTTTCCGCCCCATGCAGACCACCCAGGAGGGACCAGTGTGTGCAGTGAACTGGGTTGTGACCTCACACCCGATCCCAAGCGAAGCGGCCCTAGAACCCCTGAGTATATGGCAGCCCCCATCTCGGTGGGGCTGGGGGTGGGGGCCCCGTGAGATTTACACCATGCTCCTCAGGGCCTGCTGGCTCAGGGTGGGGCCCGGGCCCTGGCCCGGGTGGGGGGCTGGCCGGCCCTCTGGCTGCTGGGTCCTGCTTGGGGCCTGGAGGAGTTGGTGCCACAGGCTGGTGGCCACGCTCCTAACCTTCTCCAGGGTCTCAATCCGTTGTTTCAGGAGCCGGTTCTCCGTCCGAAGCCTCTATGTGGGGAGAGGGAGGGGAGTGTGTCAGAACCCCACCCCGTTCCCCATACACACAGAGGTCTGCCCCCTTAAGGGCCAGGTCGCCTCCGGGCAAGATGGAGTCCTGGTCAAATGTTCTGGGTCAGTGATTCCAGAAAACAGTCAGGGCCAATCCCTGTTCAGAATGGCCCATTAGATTTTTTTTTTTTTTTTTTTTTTTTTAAAGAATCCTTGGTTCACTTAAAACAATGTGATCGCTTTCAGGGGTCAGCAGTCAGCACCCACACCCACTTTCTCTGGAGTCTGTTTCCACCCCACACGGGGGCCTGCCAAAGGCCAATGTGACACCTATCACCGGGCAGACCCTTCCTCTGGGTCTGTCAGTCCCCGCCCCTCATGGCTCTGCTTCGGGCACCAGAACGAACTGTTCTCAGAGTCTGGGTCCAGGGGAGGGGTTCTTGCTGAACACACACGCTTCCTTCAGCGGGACAGCCACATTTCTGTGAGCCACCAAAAATCAGCTGTGCTCAAAAGCTGTCACTTCCCTCCAGCGGGGCGGTTCTGGAGGCAGTTTCCCTCGCTTTCCGCCTTCTCTCCTGCACTGATGGATTTGGGTTAGATGTTTGTGGTTTTAAGTTCCCCGTGGCCTTTTGGGAAGCAGGTGAGCTTTATATATGCCTTGCGTCGTAGCCTCTGCTAGGTACCCCTTACGAAGCGGGTACAGATAGTTGGACCCAGAGTGTG
This sequence comes from Leopardus geoffroyi, assembly GCF_018350155.1. NCBI lineage: Eukaryota > Metazoa > Chordata > Mammalia > Carnivora > Felidae > Leopardus > Leopardus geoffroyi. The sequence continues at coordinate 6,020,080 of NC_059331.1, forward strand.
TGCTGAATGAACACCAACCAGATCCTGCATCTTCCTGAAGCCCCAGGCCCCACATTCATCCGTTATTAATGAGGGCCCCGTCTCCCTGTGGATCACAAAGAACCTTTCCTGGTTTCTTCCCGGGAGAAAAAGGTGATGGAAACACTCAGAACACTCCCAGGAGGCAACTGCGGTCAGAGAGAATCATAGACTCGATTGAGGGTCATTCACTGATGTCACGGGTGGGGAAACTGAGTCCCAAGGGGGTGGTGGCTTGCCCGGGCCTCCCAGCTGGCCTGGGTTCGATCTGTTTCGGGCAGGCTCTCTGCCCCATATCTGTGCTCCAGGGTCCTGATCCTCGCCCCCGGCCCCTGCACTGCTCTGTCTTCTCTCCGGCCACGACCCACCACCGCAGAATCGCAGAGATCCCTGAGAAGCCGCATGTGCCCGACTGACAACTCCCCTCTCTCCTGCTTACCCCAAAGGGAAAATAAGAGACAGGGAGTGAACAGGGACTACAGGGTCAATGCATACGCTGGGCTTTTTTTTTTTTTTTTCTTTTAAATTTTCTGTATTTTTGATGCTTTGATGTCCAGCCACCTTGCTAATCTTGGAGAGACTGCCTGGCCCTCGACTAGCCTTTCATATGCAAACCAGCCAATACAGAGCCCACAGCCACCCACCTTCCCTATAGCACTCGCACACCCAGCCAGCGTTCTCCCTGCCCCAAATTGTCCCAGGGCAACCGAGGACTCTCCTGTAGCCCACAGCTTCTGCTGAAATTGTTCAGACCAACCAATCCTGAACTCAAACTTGACTGCCTGCCTTGCCCATTCCTTCCTGGGGATGCCCAATAAAGGAGCTGGCCCACGCTTTCCCTCTCTCACCCTCTGCATCCTGACCCACTCTGACCCACTCGGGTGCTTCCCCACGTGGCCAGGTGTGGTGGGGCGTGCCCCCTCCTTTTGGCAACTAGGAGTGATAAATTCTTCTTTCAAGGGCAGTGTCGTCTCTGTGTCTGTCACCTGACCACCTGATTAAAACAAATTTCAGGTACATTTCGAAACAGGCTAAAAGTGAAAGCGCCAAGGGCAGGGCCATCCATGAAAGAAGGCGTCTGCCTGGATCCTTTAAGGTCTGGGCTCTCAGGCTCCTCTCCTGGAAATTTCCAGGTTGGGCATTGTAGTCTGAGTGTCTGCTGTGTCCCTACGTACCCACCACTGGGCCCTCACAGTCACCAGATGGGCGCAGGCCCATGACCATGTATGAGCAAGACAGGCACACACGTTGGGACTGGTGCATCAGTCAAGCTGCCATTCTTGAGAAAGGGGGATGCTTGCAAACTCAGGACACAAAACTTTCTGGAAAACCAACAAACAGGACCAGGACACCGATGCCCTCTTTCCCCTTCAGGTATGGGTGGCAGGTGACCTGGCTTCTAATCTAGATTCTGCCTCTGCCTCTGCCTCTCTAAAGGGGGTGGAGACATTGATAGTGGTGATGATAATAAAACTAAAATTAACAATGATAATAATCTGAACAGCAGAGCAAATGTTATTCCCATTTTGCAGAAGGGGACACTGAGGCTCAGAAAGGTGAATCCACCTTCCTGGGTCATACAGCTGGTCCACGGCAGAGCTGGGAAGTGAATCCTGAAGAAGACAAAGCCAAGTGTGTTGGGGTTTGGGTTTGTGTCTGTCCCTCTCATTGGACTGGGGGGACCCTCAGTCTCTGCTGTGACTCTGGCATGCAGTAGATGCTCAATAAATGCGTGTTGCATGAATAACTAAAATCACATGCAGAAGGATGAAAGCAGAAGGAAGGAGAGAGAGGCGAGTCTGGGTCTGAGGGGCCACAGTGGGCACCGTCCTCGGTCCTCCGTGCCTGCCCCTGACCTCAGGGCTCTGCCCATCAGGGCCAGCTTTCCTGATATTCCTCCGGTCCATCAGGCCTGCTGTTGCTCGGCCTTTTTGCACTGACTCCCTGGGCCCAGAGCAATCTTCCCTGGGTCAGCTCTGCCTCTCTTCTGCGCGTTTTTATCCAGAGTACTTTCTGGAGTCCATAGCCTGTACCATTTATTCCCCGACCATCTCCCCACGATAATGAGGAGGGCGTCCCATGAGGGCGGGGACCTATCCACCTTATCTGCCACCGGGTCTCTGACAGTGGGGTGGGCCCTTGCTCACACGCCGGCCCACTGGTTAAGGAAGGGCAGGTGTGTGGAGGCAGACGCCTCGGACTCGAAGCACAGGCTGTGTGCGGCTTGGGCAAGGCTGCCCTCCCAAGGGCACCCTGTCCCTGCCCCCACTCCCGCGACTCACTTTGATCTCGATCTGCTCCTCCATTTCCTTGCTCTTCATGGCTGCGTACTCCTTCTCCAGCCTGTAGAGGGGAGTCAGATGAGGCCACGTCCCACTCTCGGGGACCCCCTCTGGGCCAGTCCCCTGGCTGCCCAGCACTGACCTCTTCATCTTCTTGGGGTTGTACTTGACCTGGTAGGCCTTGAGGATCAGCTTGTCCGGGCAGCTGTCGAACTGGTGGGGGATCACCCTCTGGAAGTACTGTGGGGGCACAGGCGGTCACTGACACAGAGGCCCCGAGTGCGGGGGCCGCCGGAGCTATATGCTGCTTCCCCCGCGGGAGGAGCTGGTCTGCCAGGGGCACGGCCACGGCCCAGCTCAGGGTGCAGCCTGTTGCGGGCGCTCTGTCAGGGCGTGTGGAGCGAGCGAGTGAGCGTGAGAAGCGGGGCCGGGGAAGCAGCATCCACAGCCCGGACCTCAGTTCGAAGGGAAAAAGCAGGGCTTCGGGAGCTCTTGCCGGCAAAGGCCAGGCGGTAGAGGGGCCTGAGCACAGGGACCTCCGCAGGGGAAGGGGCAGGCATGTCGCTGCCCCCGGGGGGCAGTGAGAGGAGGCCGAAGAGTGTGAGGAATCAGGGTGGCGGGAGCAGCCTGGAGGGAAGACCCCTCGCTGGTCGGCCCGCACGCCTGCGCCCGGGAGCCCGGGCAAAGGGTTAAGCGTAAGCCCTGACGGAGCACACAGCTTGCTGCGGTTCGGGGCCAGGCCGGCTCCCGCTCCCCAGCCCAGCTGGCCCCCTCTGGCAGCTGCGCACAATGGATGCCCGTGTTCGTGGACACAGCCGTGGCCTTTGTGCATTCTTCCCCGAAGCACCAGCTGGAAGACGCGGGGAGGGGCAGGGGCCTGCATGATGGGGACATGGCGGAAAAGCAGGCTGGCCTCTTCTCCAGCAGGCGGGACGGCCAAGGCGGATGTGAAGCTGCCCGGACCCCTCCTTCCCTCCCGGGCCCTCGCCTGGCCCACGTGCTGGGACCAAAACCACACTCAAGACCTTGTAGTTTGGCTGGTATTACTATTTGCCGGGTTAGACTTTGGAGGACCCAGGGCTGGGAGCAGGAGGTCGGGGCGGTGGGGGGGGGGGGGGGGGGTGGTTAGGAGGACCGCCCAGGGCTTGGCTTAAGCCTAGACCTTCCGTCATTTCCCCCAGGCTGCTCCTCAGAGCCTGTCTGGGTCCTCCAGGAAGGCCTCGGGGAACAGAGGTCATGGCAAAGGGTCAGGATGCTCAGGACACCTTCCGCCCTTGCAACGGCCCCCCCCCCCCCGCCCCCTGCCATCTCTCAGGAGGCCTTCACCTGCCCCGGTGCCCCTAGTGTAAGGGAATCCCGCCCACCCTGCCCCTCTGGCCCACCTGGGACATCCCCTCCATGTCCAGCTGCATTAGCTCTGTCTGGTTCACCTGCAGCAGGGCGAGGCCGACCCGGAACACAATCTCCAGGCCCTGCAAAGGTGACGGTGGCGGTGCATCTCAGGTCCTGTCGTCCCAGGGGTCTCCGACCCCTCCCCGAGTCCCGGCCCTCCCTCAGCCCGGGCCTGGCTGGGGATCTGGGAGAGGAAGGGGTGTTCGGCGTCCTCACCTCGTACATGAAGATGTCAAAGACACGAGTGGCAACAGGGAGCGGGAAGGTGGTCAGGAAGAGTGTGAGGAACCAGGACGAGGCATACATAGATGTGTGGAAGCTCTGGGAGCGGAAGTGGGTGTTCAGATCCGGGAGCTGCTCCTGGGGTGGGGGTGGGGGGGAGGCCAGGCGCCGTGAGGAGGCCGCCAGGAATGGCTGTCCGGGCCCCCCGGGGCCCCCTCCACCAGCCAGGGCCGGGCTTCGGCGCCCCGGCCTCCAGGGGGTCTTACCCGCCTGCCCTTGACAACCCGTGGCACTGTGTCTGGGGGAGGCTGAGGTACCCCAGGGCTCTGAGCAGCACGAGGTGGGGACACCGGCAGGGGCGGCAGGTGCACGGGGGGCCGCACTGGCACAACCACCCGTGGGGTCCTCACCGCTGCCTCAAGAGGGAGCTTCCGGGGCTCGGGGGAGGTGGGTGGTTACACAACTCCCCAAGTTCACCCAGAGAGCGAGAGGTGGGCTGTGGCGTGAGCCCCATATTCTGTGACCCGCCGGTTGCTGTGTCCACCCACCGCCCCCTGCGTGGTACTTGTGCCCAGCGACGCTCAGGGGACGCCTGTCTGCCTGGCCTGAACTTCAGGCGGCTGGCAAGTGACAGGACCCGGGGAAACTGGGGCTGGACCAGGTGTTAGGACCCCCTGGATGTCCTTCACCAAGACAAAACAGAGTCTGGGGCTGTCTCCCCACCTGCCCTGGGGCTTCCTCCGCAGCTGGGGGTTCTCTGGTGCTGTCCAGCTACTTCACCCGGGAAGGCCTTGGCCACCCAGGCCAGGGTGGGGTCACTTCTTCTCCGTGGCCCCGGGCCACCTGCTTGCCAACACGACCCAGTCCCCTCAAGCGACAGCACCTCCCTGCCATCTGCTATGCAGAGCTACACAGCCCCACCTGTGACCAGCTTCTGAAGCAGGCCGTGTGTCTGTGTGTGTGCGTGCGTGTGTGTGTGTGTGTGTGTGTGTGTGTGTACACGCACGCATACACGCACGCCCAGTCTCTGTCTGCCAGCCAGGGGCGGGCCCTGCGGGGGCTGCTATTTATAAACAGAGGCGGCTGCTCTCCAGTATCAGCAAAGGCAGGCAGACAACACTTTCCCTCCTTCCGCCACACTGGGAAGCAGACAAGGAGGGGCTGCGGGTGTACCTGACAAGAGCCAACCCGACCCCTCTTGCCCTGGTGGCTCTGGGAGTCCCATGTTCTCAGGGGTGCCCACCATCAATGGTTGGCCCTTGCCCCGTTGCTTGAAGCACCCTTTGGGGCAGTACCCATCCGCCCCCCGCCCCCCGCCCCGGCCCTGTCGCAGCACAGGACCCCCTTCTGAGCTGGAACCTCTGTGTGCGATTTCCCAGCCCTGGAACTTTCAGCTAAAGAGCCTGGAACGGGGCAGGTCTAGGTTAGCACCCACGGGCGTGGGGTGAGCGGGTGCAGACCACCCGGCCTCCGCTTACCTGTAGCATGGACTCGAACTGATAGATGCAGAGCCCCAGCTCGGCCATGCTGGGCTTGAAGAGCTCCCTCAGGCGGTACTCCTGCATCAGCCGCACGAAGACACAGAAGGCCTCCTCCTCGGGCATCTGGGTGGGTGGGGACAGGCAGGGTGGGAGGGGGCGCTCGTGGCTCTTCTTATGGCCCTGGGGCGTGGTGCTTCGCCTGCCTCTGTTACGTTTAGACTTACAGAACGCGGACTGTGTAGGCTGCCTGGACCCTCATAACAAACCCCTGGTAAATATCATCATCCCGGTTTCATTGATGGGAAAACTCCTGAGGCTGAGGCCACAGGCCTCCTGGCAGGAAACAGGGAGCTGGGACTTGAAGCCCGGGGCTGGCCGCCCCCAGCGCCCAAGGTGAGACACCTTCTGGTTCAGCCCCAGCTGTCTCCATTCTCCCCTCCTAGGTCTGCCGGGTTCTCTGGAGGAAACCCTTGGCCCAGCTAACACCGCACTGGCTGACCTAAGCCCTCCGCCTGAGTGCCAGGCCTGGGCGATGACCGGGCAGCTCCCGGAGGGGACGGTGGACCAGGACAGGCAGCCAGCCCCTCCGAGCCCACGCACAGGGGGCTTGGCCTGGGGCCTGGCGGGGGTCGTAGGTGGATGGGGAGGGAGGTCTGACCCCAGGAGGACCCTGGACGGGGGCACGCTCTGCTTTGGCCCACCTCCCGGGCTTGTGGCTGGTGCCTGGCCTACCTGCATGAGGAGCAGACCCACGATGAAGGCGCTGCCCTGGCAGTAGCCCACCTCCCTGTCCACCAGGGAGTACGCCTGCAAAGGGGATGCACGCGCATCACTGCAGGGGCCCTCCGGCCGGCGGGCCCTCACAGGCCGGGGTCTGGGCGGTGGAGACCCACCGGCCCTGGGCCTCACCTTCATGACGTTGAAAAGGACCTCCTGGCCCAGGCTGTCCTGGCCCTTGAAGAACTCGTGCTCTGGGTAGGTGCGGGCGATGTCCCTGCGGATCAGCTTCTCACAGGGCGAGGACATCTTGAGCAGCTCCGAGTACTGGTTCTTGACGGGCATGTCTGTGGCGCTGCACAGGAGTTGCCACACGATGGCCCGGAAGTGGTGGGGGATGCCCTTGCGGATCAGCTCCTGCCAACGGGGGGGGGGGGGGGGGGGCGGGGGGGGCGGGAGGCCGGGCTGGACCCTGTCCCAGGGCGGCCTCCCCACGGCCACCCGCTCCAGCCCTGAGACGGGGCTGGCCTGTGGCTCGATTGCGGCCCAGAGCTGGCCGAGCCCCCGTGCTGCGGACAGAAGCCACGCTGCTTAATGCGCGGTCCCCAGTCCGTCACGGAACAGAGCGGGCGGGAAACAAACGGGTACCTGAGACACCGGCGTGACAGCCACTAGCTTGGCTGGCCCCACCCTGCACCGTGGCCCTGGCCCTCCCGTGTCCTGGCAAGGCTCATCTCCACTTCTGCTCTCTGCCCGCGGGGGCCCCGGACGGCCCTGGGACCCTGGTGCTGCCCTCCGGTGGCCCAGTGACCCGGCCGGCCCCGCCCAGCCCCACAGGCCCCGCCACCTTGAGCAGCTTCTCTTTCCTGCGCCTCCACTCCTCCCACTCGTTGGCGATCCGGCCCCACAGGATCCACGTGTCCTCCTCCAGGTGGCTCAGGTTGGAGGAGGCCGAGGAGCTGGACACCAGCGAGGAGCCGCTGTTCCGCCGGGAGCCGTTCATGGAGCGCATCGACTTGGAGTCGGCTTCCAGGAGCCTGGGCAGAGAGGGGCTGGTGGGGGCGGGGCCCCGGCTGCGGCCAACTCCTGCCCCCGCCCCTGGGCTCTAGTGACTCTCTGCGGACAGGGCACCCCTGGGGGAGCCCGGCCCCTCCTCTCAGGAGTCCCAGACTGGGTCTAAGTTGTTCTCGCTGAGGGGCCTTAGCCGGTGCTCTACCCTCTCTGAGCCGTGGTCCTCATTCCCGGGCCCCCGGAGAGGCTGCCATCTCTGTGTCCCGTTTGTGTCCAGCACGGGGCTGAGAAGCCCGTGCATTGGCGGACTCAGTCGCGTACCAGCACCGCAGGGCAGGGTTGGTTAAGATCTACGCTCTACGCACCAGGTGTAGGGAGGGCGAGCCACTCAGCCAGCTGGCAAGCAGCTGTGTGGCCGTGTGTTTCTGCTGCTCTGCCATCTGGGGCCTCGCTGACCCCGGCGGGGGGGACCACCCTCTGGCAGCCTAGCAGATTCCTAGAGATGGGTAAGGACTTGCCTGCCAAGTGCAGTTTTCCTATGCAGACCAACCAATCTAGAACCCCCAAACCAACCCCCTCCCCTGCTCTGATCACCCCAGGGCCAGGTGCCAGGCCAACTAGGCTTGGCCCTGCACCCCCGAGCCCGCTGAGATTACTCGAGCTAGCCAGTCGGCCTCGCTGTTCCTTCCTACAGGAACCACAACGAAGGCTCTTGCTCACGTCCTGCCTCATTCCCTCTGCCCCCTGACCGACCCTGGTGCTTTCCTGGTTAGCCCCACATGGTGTGCCGGGCCCCCTCCTCTTAGAGGCGGTGACTCACAAACTCTCTGTCCATTGGCCTCGTTGTATCCAAATAATAACAATACCGCCTACATTTTGAAACCAGGGGAAGGGCCAGAGGAGAAAGGTGGGAAGGCCTGGCTCCAGAGTCAGAGGATTTGTTCTTCCCTCCAACAGAGGCTCAGCCAGCGAAGGCCAGGTTCACTGGCCCTCTTGAAACCTTGGTCTCATCGGAATGGGGAAACTGATCACCAGGGGTTGGAGGACGGCAGAAGACGTCCCTTGTCAAGCCTCCGGTGGGCGCTGTTACTTTGCCGAGGGCCGGGCCCAGCTCTTAGTGTGAGGGGGGGCCCCCGGGAACTTCTGCGTGGGGCCCAGGCTGCACCCCTGAGGCCACTCCCCGCCCCCCAGGCCCCAACTCACCGGTTCTGCTCTTCAAGCTTGGCCAACAGCTCCAGCTCATCGGGGCTGAGGTTCTCGGAGTCAGAGGTGGGGGAGCAGGTGGGGGCCGACAGGGCCTCCTGGGATGAGGAGTCGGGGCTCAGAGTGGGGCTCGCCATGGTGGGCAGGCTCGTCTGCTGCGAGCAGGGCCAGGTCACAGCTCTGTCTGGGGGCCGGAGACATGTATGGTCAGCACTGGGTGGGGCGCCTACCCTGTCTGGCTGGCTCTGGGCCGGCTGAGCCAGCTGCTCACCTGGGGACATTTCCTCACCTCGGGCTGCCCATCTCTGGTCTGTCCGCTCGGTGCACCCCCCACCCCCACGTACTCCAGCCCAGCGGACGGCCATGCTGGCTCCTTCTATGCCAGACACCAGCTACCACGATCCCTGCCTGGGTCCAGATGCATGGACGGAGACAGAAGGACTGCAGCCAGGGCCCGAGCTGCCCTGCTGTCCCCGGGCATAAAGGCCAGGTCTCAACTGGACATCCCCGAGTCCTCAGCAGGACCAGGGGCAAAGGCTCCCTGTCACTCAGACCTTGGAGGCACAGAAGCCCCTGCTCCAGTGGCCCTTCCTGACGGCCTTGGTCCCTGTCTCTGGCTAGATCCTGTCCTGGGAGCCCTGCCTCAGCATCCGACCTTCCCCGTCTCATCAACCAAAGTGGGCAGCTGGCACAGCCAGAAACAATTATTCTCTACCATTGATTGGCTGGTGTTGCCAACGGCCGGAAGAGTCGACTCCCCTTGGGCTGGGAAGCCGGGGATGGACGCGTCAAAGTGCTAGGAATGTGTGGCCCGGCGGATGCAGAGCGAGAGCCACAGGCTCTCGTCAGTACCCCGATCTTGGCCGGGCGGGTGCCAGGCCCATTTGTCTGATTTTTCTTGGGGAGGATCTGGCCCCGCCCTCCTGGCGGCTTCCAGAACACTAGCCTCTTGCTTTCTGCCGGCTTCAGGAGAGGCAGCTCAGCACCGTGCCGAAAGTGAGGGCTCTGGACTCAGACAAATCTGTGTCTGAACCGCGGTTCCCCCTCAACCAGCTGGGTGGCCTTGGGCCAGTCCCCTGGTCTCTCTGAGTCTCCAAAGACTGAGGATCATACAGGACCTGCTCCAGAGGGTGGCGGTGAATCTGAGTGTGCCACCGCATGGAACGTGGGAGAACGGCGCCTGACACTTAATGACTGCTCTCTAGATGGTGGCCTTGATCATTCGTTCCAGGGCCAGGGCCAACGTCTAGCTGGCCTCCAGGGTTCTGCTATGCCTGGTGTGGGGACTGCTGGCAGGAGCTGCCATCACCCTGGTGGGAGGTTTTAGGGGTGGGGGATGGCTAGGGGAGCGAAGGCAGGGGCCGGGGGCGGTGTTCTTTCCACTCAGTCATGTTTCTGGTAAGCCCAAGCATCAACGGTCTGAGAGGATGGGGATCTCCAGGGCCATGGAGGCAGGAAGAAAGTGCTCCTCCCGCCCCGCACTCTCCTGCATAGTCTGTGGACAGGAATCCACTATTGCCCTTGGACCCCACGTGACCCGGCTCTGACAGCTCCGCCCGGAGGGGCCCTTGGCCAGGCCCCGGAGAGGGGGCATCTGGTCCCCTAGGCAGCAGAAGGACAATGACAGGACAAGAGTAGACCATTTCACACCTGCCATCAGGTCACTGGGCGCCTACTTGCAGCCTAAACTCAGACCCCAGCCGACACCTGAGGGCCCACTGGGTGGCTGGGCTTGACCCTGGCCATACACTTGATTCCAGCCTCCTTGCCCTGTGCTGCCCTGTCACGGGGTGGGAGCGAGGGGGCATCATTCTTTTTATATCTTGTAGGGGGCCCAGAACCCTCCCTTCCCAGGTCTCTGTGGTTCCTCAGGGCCCCTGGTTCTGCCTCTGGCTCCCCAAGGCTCTCCGATTCTGTTGGGTGCCGAGGGCTCTGGCTTGGGTGGGTGGTACAAACTCTGGGTGGTGAACCCCAGCAGAACTGGAAGAGCTCTTCTTCCCACGGCCTCGCTGGCCAGCGACAACTGCCCCAGAGAACGGGCCACTCTGCACCGTCTAGCCAGGAGTTAACCTCTCCGGAGAGAGGTGGGGCCCGCTCCGGGCCTACCACCGAGTCAAAGTCTGTGACCAGCCAGGGCAGAGGCGGTCTGTGCACAGGAAGCCCTGACCTGGAAGGATCTCTCTGGGCGGGGAGGAGCTGGGAAGGCAGGCTTGGGAGGTGGGAGAGAGGTGGGGGAGGCGAGCACGGGAGCCTCCTAAGCACCGCTGGGGTGGGGGAGCAGTGGGAGCCCTGGAGCAAGAGACCACACGTGGCCAGGGTGGTGGTCCGGGCCCGCCATCTCAGGAGGCCTGGAGTGCCCTGGTGTCCACGATGCCACCCCCAAAGGGCCCGAGGGACTGCTTCAACTCTGGCCTTCTGATTTCAAAACACAACCAGCCACTAGCAGGGCTTGTCCAGATATTTATCACATATTAATGTGGACTTCATACAGGAAGTAAAATTGATTGAATACACAGGGCTGAAATTTGCAGTCCGAGAGGCAGAACCTTCTGATCCCTCAGGAACTTTCTCTTGACTCGTCGCCAGATTCTCTAAACACTGCCTGGCGCTGGAAGCCATCCTCCTGATGCACACACACACACACACACACACACACACACACCATACACACTAACACACTCATGTAATTGACCCACACACACCCACACATACTTACATACACTCACACACTACCTCACACCCCCTGCACTCACAGCGGCACACACGATCTTGCACCCACACCCATGCGTACACACTCGGACACAGGGCCCACTCACACGTATCTACAGTCCGTCTCACACCCACGCATTCTCACGTGTGCACACACACACACATGCACGCACTTCCTGCACGGACCAGATCTTGCCACTCTTGGGACTGAGTAGGTTGGGACGGACACCGGCCCGCCACCCTCCTAGCTCTGCGGGTGGCCCTGCCTCCCCTCCAGAGAGGCCCAACTCTTCCCGGCTCACTGTCCTTCCCTGATGCTCACTGATGGTCTGAGGGCCAGGCACTGTTCTGGGCACAGGGAAATGGGGGGAAATAGGCGGATGAGGCACCGCCTCCCTTGCCTGATGGGTACAGAGACCCACAGATGGGGCAGTCCCTTCGAGGGCTGAAGGGCCACCAGCCTGAGATGTACATGCGGGTCCAGTGGGTCTGACGTGCCAGTCTCTCGGCATCCTTCATTTCAAGCCCCTTTGCCTCTACCCCACCTCAGCCACTTGAATGGGGTCCTGGACCCTGCAGAGCAGGCAGTGGGCCACCTACCCCTTTGCCTGCTGGCACTCCCACCCTCCACACGCCCACAGGGTGGCCCATGGCTTATGAGGCTGAGTCCATGGCTAAGCCAACCTAGAGGGGTGGGAAGAGACTGCCAGTGTGCTGGGGGCAGGGGGCGTGGGGGCAGAAGGGCCCAGATGCTGGGCGTTTTCTACTTCCCTCCCCCTCTCCGGGCTGTTTAGACACTGCCAGCCATGCGCCCCCCTTCTTGAAGCCCTTTTCCACCCAGCTTCAGACAGGCCAGGCTCCTGGCTTCTTTCCCACCTCTCTTCCTGGGCTTCTCAGTGTCCTACACGGCACCTCTTCCTCCACGGGCCTTGCCTCGGCCCCTGTCCCTTCATGCCCCTGGTGGTCTCATTGTCGAGGCTTAAATGATCAAATAAATGCCACCAATTGGGACACTCTCCTTTCCTCAGCTTTCCCTTTCTCCTGAGCACCAGCCAAGATTGCCAACTGGTTCCTGAATATCACCCACCAGGGTAAAAATCGCCACTGTCTGGGTCCCTGCCAGTGTGGTGCCCTGCACTGAGCCTACAACATAGGAGTTGAGAAATTGAACCCACCTGCCCACCCACCCATATTTGCTGAATGCCTGCGAGGTGCTGGGCACCATACTGGGCAAACACTGACGCAGTCGCGGCCCTCCCGGAGCGTACAGAGCGTAGAGAATAAGAAACGACCATCCAAACTTTCTATTACAGATTGAGAGGCACGCTTGGAAGAACAGATATCCCGGAAAACAATCTGGCAGTTCCCTCAAAAGTTAAACACGGAGTTACCCTATGACCCAGCAATTCCGCTCCTAGATATCTACCCAAAAGAATGGAAACCGCACGGCCACACGCGAACTTGCACATGACTCTTCACAGCCGTGTTATTCGCAACAAAAAGTGGAAACAACCCAATGTCCGTTGATGGATGAACAGACAAACAAAATGTGGTCCATCCATACAATGGAATATTACTCAGCCATAAAAAAGGAAGGAGGCTCTGACACCTGCTACAACGTGGACGGACCCGGAAGACATTATGCTCAGTGCAAGAAGTCAGACACAAATGACCACAAGTGACATGGTTCCATTTATATGAAATGTCCAGAGGAGGCATATCTATAGTGGTGGCCGGGGGCCAGGGCTTAGGGTGAACGGGGGAATGGGGGATTTCTTTTTGGAGCAAGGAACTGTTCTGGAATTAGACAGCGAGGAGAGTTGCACAGCATTGTGAATATACTGAAACCCATTGAACCATTTGCTTTGAAAGGGTGACTTTTATGTTATGTGAATGATCGCTCAGAGAAAATGATGATAGGGATGGGATGGGGTGGGATGGGATGGCAGAGGGACCACAGGACAGAAGCAGGAGGGAGGCATGCTACTCTAGAGGAGACTGGAGAGTTCTGTAGAGGCCAGACCCCCACTGGGTCCTGTGGACCAAGGCAGGAGCCTGGCTGGCCTTGCATTTTAGGAAGACCTTCCCTAAAGCCAGCTGCTCCTCCTGATGCAGAGGGGCCTCGCTGGGTCTGTGGTGCTGCCCTCCACCCACCTGCTCAGGCCAAGCCTGGCGCTAGCCCTCTGCACTTGCCCAGACCCTTCAGCCACTCCCTACTTGGAGATGGAGACCAAATGTTTTTGCCCGGTGCGCACAGCCCTGCCGGCCTCCCTTTCTCTGTTATCCAAGCCCCACCAGGCTCAGCCCTCTGTGACCACCTGCTTCTTTCTGCCTGTGTCTTTGCACATGCTGTTCCCTCTTGCTGGAAAGGCATTCTCCAACATTTTGAATATTTTTTTTCCTGTGAAATTGTTCCTGTCAACCTCCACCTCCAGCACGCTGGCTCACTTCTCTCCTCTCTGCGAATATCTCCTACAACCCAGCCCAAGGCACATTCCATGGCAATTACTTCTATACGTGCCTGCCTGCCCTACTGGGTCATGAATGTGCTGAGGGCAAGGGCCTTTCTTTTTTTCTTTTTTTAAAATTTTTTTAATGTTTATTTTTATTTTTGAGACAGAGACAGACAGAGCATGAACAGGGGAGGGTCAGAGAGAGAGGGAGACACAGAATCTGAAGCAGGCTCCAGGCTCTGAGCTGTCAGCAGGGAGCCCGACATGGGGCTCGGGCTCCCATACCGTGAGATCATGACCTGAGCCGAAGTTGGACTCCCAACTGACTGAGTCACCCAGGAGCCCTGGGCCTAACTTCTTTAATTTTCTACTCCAAGATCCTAACACATCTGGAATTTAGCAGGTGGTCGGTAAACGTTTGCCAAATGAAGACAAAAATCTCTGTGCTGTTCAGCCAAGTGATCAAGGTCAACACGGACAGTGATAAGTCATACTGAGAGCTTGGGCCCGTGATGAGATGACAAGGGCATGGTCACCTCTGTGTCTTTCCTCCCAGAACACATCACCCCAGTTTAACTACGAGAAAAACATGTGACAAAGCCAGACGAGGGGACATTTTAGAAAATTCCTGACCAGTCCTCAAAACTGTCAAGGTCATCAGCAGTAGGGATAAGCCTAAGAAACTGTCCCAGCCATGAGGAACCTAAGGAGATTTGACAACAAAATGTCACGTGGGATCCAGGATGGGATCCTGGAAGAGGACAAGGAAATTAGGGAACCTGAATAAAGCGTGGACTGTAGTTAACGTATCAACATCAGTCTGTTAATCATAACAAATGTGCCAGACTAACTGAAGACGTTACTAATAGGGGAAACTGGGTGTGGGGTCTTCAGGAACTCTCTGTACAATCGTCTCAATTTTTTTTTTTTTTTTTTAAAGTAGGCTTTGGGGAGGGGCGCCTGGGTGGCTCAGTCGGTTGAGCGTCCCAGTTTGGCTCAGGTCATGATCTCGCAGCTCGTGAGTTTGAGCCCCGCGTCGGGCTCTGTGCTGACAGCTCGGAGCCTGGAGCCTGCTTTGGATTCTGTGTCTCCCTCTCTCTCTACCCCTAACTCACTCGCATTCTGTCTCTGTCTCTCTCTCTCAAAAATAAACATTAAAATTTTTTTTTAAACATAAATAAAGAAAGTAGGCTTTGGGGAGCCTGGGTGGTTCAGTCAGTTGAGGGTCTGACGCATGATCTTATGGTTCGTGAGTCTGAGCCCCACATGGGGCTCACCCGCTGTCAGTGCAGAGCCCGCTTTGGATCCTCTGTCCCCCTCTCTCCCTGCCCCTCCCCTGCTGGAGCGTGCTCTCTCTCTCTCTCTCAAAAATAATTAAACATTAAAAAAATAATAATAAAGTAGGCTCCATGCCCAATGTGGGGCTTGAACCCATGACCCCGAGATCAAGAGTTACATCAAGATGCTCCACTGTCCTCCGTTCTTCTGTAACTCTGAAACTGTTCGAAAAAATAAACCCTATTTGAAAAAAAGATGCCATATCAGCGTGGACAGAAAAGTAAAGCACAGTTGTAACACACGCCAGGTGCCGTAGCAAGTAGGACAGGTGCCAGGGCCCCCGACGAGGCCGCGGGGGAGGCAGGACTTGTGCTTGGATTTCTGACTCCAGAACCTCTGCCTTCTTTCTGCTTCCTTTCACTTTAGGAGTAATACACATAAAACTCGAATGCCCAATTTACCGGGCACTGAGGAAAGTGCAGTCGTTGGTTTTCAATGGGGAGAGGGGGTGAGTGTGTATGTGCCCTCTCTCAGAGCCTGGCATTTTCAGAGGCAAGAATAAAGACCCCAAGATTCCTTCCAGTTTGGCTCCCCACTTCCCCTCCCCCTGCCGGCTTCTGATCCTCTTCTTGGAATGGTTATGGGGGGCACAGAATCATTTCTGAATCTGATGCCTCAGGAGATGCCATGTGACCCTAGATGCCCAGCCTGCCAGGACGGTCACTGTGGGCCTGCAGACCGCCATGGTCCTGGCTGGCTCCAGCTCCTGCGGAAATGGCCTGGTGTCTGGGCCCTTTCCCTTGGCGAGGGGCGGGCAACCGATCTGTAACCTTGGATAACAAGAACAGCAGTTGGAATTCAGGGCTTACTGTCTATCCTCCTCTTTTCCCCAGTTCTCGCTGCAACTCCATTGCTGCTCTAGATGTTTCCATATCCGTGTGTCTCTTCTTCCATGGCTCTCTTGGCCTCCTGGGAGAACTTCAGAGCCAGTAGCCTGCGTTCAAATCCCTCCTACATCCCTTTCTATCTTTGAGATACACTTGGCCTCAGTCTTGTCATCTGAAAACAGGGTTAACTGTTAAACAGTACCTGCCTCCCAGGTTTTGTTGGGAGGAATACCTGAGCTAAACCTGTCAGGTGCTTAGGACAGGAGCCGGCCCATAGTATTTGTTCCCTGCGGGATGGAAAGTTCCATGAGGGCAGGGGCTGTCTAGCCCACCCCTGGATCCCCAGAGTTCCATCACAGCATCAGGCATCCAATATTTGTGGGGTGAATAAACAAACCTCCCCTCCTCAGCAGGCCCACCCCCAGTGTGGTGGCCCTCTTTAAAAGTTAAACGCAGTAAAACTATCATTATCATTATTGGTAATAATAGCAGCAGCAAATACCTTCAGATTAAAATCTGAGAGGTGGACCAGTATGACCTGCGGAATCCCTTCTGACCTAAAAAAAATAAAATAAAATAAAATATTTACTACCCTGTATCATCTCCAACTTTCCTACTGCCACCGAAACAGCTTCATTCCTGCAAACCCCTCGTTCCTCTAGGTCCCTGAGGATGACAAAGGGGAACATTTAAAGCCCTTATGAGCCTTCCAGGGACCCATGAATAAGACAAGTGGCATCTTGCAAGGCACTTGGCTCTTCAAAGCCAAGATGATAGCTTTTCTGGTGCCCGTGTCAGCTGCACAGGCTCTCTGGGCCAGGGGGCAGGGGCGAGGTGGGTGCGCCCTGCCTTTGGGGGCTCTCCAAGGCCAACAGGTCGACTTCTTTCTGGGGAAGAGATTTAGGTGCTCTTTCGTAAGTGGGTTGAGTAGGGAAGACTGTCAGATCCTGAAACGATGCAAGTATTTACCGAGCATCCAGTTGCCTGAGACTCAGCCATGAACAGAGAGGCACCCTGCCCTCGTGGGACTAGTGGTCTCCTGTGGGAGGCAGACCTCAATGAAACCACCTCACAACACATCACAGCACGCTGAGCCATGCAGGAAAAGTGCAGGCGAGCTGTGCTGTGCGGATGGGGCCTTCGAAATCTCCCTGGAAGGGATACATCGCTTCCCTGGCTCTGGTGAGTTCGTGCTCGCTCCTTTCACTGCCCCTGTTTGGCTACCGGAGCCCATGTGCTACAGACTCCCCTGGGCAAGGTGGGGCTTGCTGCCTGTCCAAGTTCTTCCAGCTACGGGTCCCTTTTCCCAGGGAGCAGCACACAGGGTGCGCCCCATGGATAGCATCTGGGACACAGGGCCTGCAGGATGAGGCCCACCAAACCAGGCACGATTTCCTGAATGCACCACGCTGGCTCCTGCTTGGTAGGCCTCTGTCCAAGCACTCTGCCTGCCTGGCACGCCCTTCCCTGCCATGCCTGCCCGGTGAGCTCTTCTCTGGGCCTCTACGTCATCCTTGCTCCACCCTCCCTGACGCCCCAGGGATGCGTTGGACCCTTTCTGTGCTCCTGCCGCACGCTGTGCATAATTCCATCTCATGCTTCCACACGGCAAGCAGCAGGACGTGGTGGGAAGGGCACACACTGGAATCTAGGTTTCTCCAGGTTGTTCGGAAGATTAAATGAGATAATATGTAAATGGTGCTTGGCACAGGGCCTAGCATGTGGCACGGGCCTGATCGCAGGGCACACCGCTGGTTTCAGCTCTTGCCTCCCGATGCCAGGGGGGTCTTTAGCTGCGGGGCAGGGACCACATGTGACATTCTTTCATACCCCAGCAGCTGAGTCGGTGCCTAATACTTGGTAGGGCTTCACCTAGAACAATCAGCGCCTCTATTTTGCAAGAGGAAATTGAGATCATGTTCCTCCTTGCCCCCCTGCACCTGCCAAAGCACATAGACACAAAGACACAGGCCTGTATCCCAAGCGAGGGTAAAAGTGCACCGATGCTGTTCACAAGCCCTCCCTGGCAGCTTTCTCGTGTGTTCCTGAGTTCGTACCCAGCCTCTTCTGAGGAGCCTTCTGACCCCACTGGATCTGCACCAGGTCCCACCCTGGGGAGGTGGAGACTGTTTCCTGTGTACCTCGTGACCTTCAGGAGTCTTCACTACCCCTCCCTTCAGCAAGTGGGCAGAGCAAACCTCTCCCTGCCCAGGTCTATGCATCAGAGGTGTACGCGGGCCAGAGGCATTGCCAGCAAGCAGTCCCCCTCCTACCCTCCGTCCCCACGGGAGGCTTCTGTGTGGCCACAAATCCCACAACAGACCATCTCTCAACCCCCACCTGAGCCGCCTTCCTGAGATGCAGCTGGGCCACAGAGAGATGGCCATCATCCAGAGAGGTGCCAACGAATTACAACCAGGGGACGAGGGCGGCCAGTGATCCTGCCAGCGCCCATGGATGGATGACTGCCCTGCTGGACCCCACCGGCCCCTTCCACATGGCGCCCAGGGGGACACTCGGGACTACATCCTAACCTCATTGGCTCCCCTGCAGTACAAAGCGAGGATCTAAGGATCTTTCCCCCCCACTTTCCAGATGGAGAAGTTGACGCCCTGAGTCAATATGGGCTCCTTCTCAGGGCCGTCCAGAGTCCACTGGTGAATATCCACAAAGAAGCCTGGGCTTGTTTCTCTGGGGCTTCCCAGGCTAATGTCGCTCAAAGGAGTCCAGACAGGCAGTGCGGGGGCTGGACTGATCTGGATTTGGCGCGGGCGGGACCCAGACTCCTCCTCACCCCTGCAGTCCTGGCCACACCGTCGTGCCCGCTCTGTGATCTCCTTTCCTCATCTCTGTGCCAGGGCCAAGCCACCTGCAGCTCCTTCCAAACCGCCCACAGGGGTGACCACAAAAGCCCAGGGGCGCCCACAGGTTGGACCTGAGGGTGACAGCTGTAGGGTGGCAGGACGGGCGGTGGGAACCAACACGACCCGGGAAGACGCGTGGATGCTGGGGCCTCTAGCTTGACCGAAGCCCGGCCCTGGGACAAACCAAGCTGACTACTCACTTGTGTTCCACCCGAGCCTCTTCAGCACATTCTTCCCTTCTGAAAATATTCCTTAACAAAGAGCTGTGTGCTTCTGGCAGGCCCCAGCCCGGCCCCACCGGGTCCCAAATGCCAGGGGAGAAGGGAGCCGTTTCATTTTGGCATGACACGCGGGTGGTGGGTGAAGGAACTCACGTGGGCTATGAGGGGCTGCCCCTGGCGCGTGCATGATGGGGTCCGGAAGCTGGTCCTGCCGGTCTGGTCAGACTTCAGGAGCAGCCTGAACTCCCCCTCCCCACCAGGGGGTGGCATAAATCAGGGGGCAGGCAGTGGGGAGGGGGGGCTTCCCTTTGGGAGACTTCAGTGTAGGAGGGAGAGTGAGTGTCCTTCCCTCTGAAGAAGGGCAAAGCAGGGAGAGACGGGTACGGGGAGAGAGGCCCGGGGCAGGTGTCCACAGGGGTGCTGGGAGATTCTGGGTCACCCTGCCACCCTTCAGGGCCCCAACGGGGACGCCGGGCAGGCTGGCTGCCTGGGGCAGGGCAAACAGCTCATGTCTCCAAGTCTGCCTGCGCTGGGAGCTTTGGGCACTACGGGAGGACCCGGGCAGGTGGCGTCTACGGAGGCGTGTGAAAGTGCTAAGGAGTCCTGCGTGTGCGAGTGTGTGGGGGGAGGTACCAATTGTCTGCGTCTGTGTTGGAGGTCCTAAGTTTTTCTGTGTGCGTAGGGGATCCGAGCGTCTAGCTCCGTGTGTGTGTGTGTGCGTGTGTGTGTGTGTGTGTGTGCGCGTGCGAGAGCGCGCACGCCCGCATACCAGGGGGCTCCTGGATGCCTGCGTGTTGGGGGGCAGGATGTCTGTCCGGACGCGTTGTGGAGGGTTCGTGGTCATCTCTCTGCGCGAGAGAACTGTTGGCTCCCAGATGTGCGTGTGTGCACGCGCACGGGCGCGTGTGGGGCTCTCAGAAAGATGTGTCTCTGGGAGGGGAGGAGGGTTCAGAATATCTATCTGTTGGGAGGTCCTGAGCATGAGGGGAGGGTGGATGCTCAGGAAGCAGGCTCAGGGGTGTGTGTGCAGCTGCTGAAGCGCGCTGGGAGGAGCCTGAGGAGTGATTTTTCCGGGTGCCCTTGGGCATGGGGTTGCTGGGGGTGGGAGATGGGCCAGCAGGCCGAGGTCAGGCCTGTGGGTACGAATCCTGATTCACAGAGGCTAGGGGAGGGGTCCTGTGGGGTCGGAAGGGAGGGGTAGGGCTCTGAGGCTAACACCCTTGGGGCTGGGGGCAGGCCTGGGCCCTGAGATAGGATGCCAAGTGAGGGGAGGGAGGGGTGGCAAGGGGTCTGCAGATGGGAGGGGTCCTGAGGGATCCGGACAGAGGGAGGGCGGGGGTCCTGGGCCTGCAGGGAGGGGGGGGGGGCGCCTGTGGGGGGCGGGTCTGCCGGTGGGGGCTGGGGGAGCCCTGAAGGGTCCGGGAGGAGTCCTGCGCGTCTGTGGAAAGGGTGGGCGGGAGTTGGCGGCCGAGGGGGGGCAGGCTCTTGGGGAGGGGGCGAGATGGGGGAGGGGGCGCCCGGAAGGGCCCGGGGAGGGGCCCCGAGGGGTCCGGAGGCACCGGGAACGAGGGTGGGCGGGGGCCGGGGCCCAAGGCCGAAGGCCGGGGTCCGTGCCGGGAGTGCCGAGGGCCCCCGGCGCGGGTTCCGCGGCGAGACGGCCCGAGCCCCGGTCTTGCCGGGCCCCCCGCGGGCCGCAGCGCGGAGCCGGCGGCCTGAGAAGGCGCCCGGGAGGCCCGGCCCGCGCCGCCTGCCTACCTGCGCCGAGCGCGCCGCCATCGCCGTGCCGAGCCTCACCGTCCCGGGCCGCGCCGCTGGATCCCCGCCGCGCCGCTCGCCCCGCAGCCCCGGCCCGGCCCCCTCAGCCGCCCCCCGGGACCGCGGCCGCCGCCGGTTCTGCCGCTGCCATTTCACCCGCTGACAGGAGCGGCTGCCCCGCCCCCGAGGCCCAGTCAGCCAATTCGCCGCCCCCAGGCACCCTGGCTCCGCCCACGGTCCAGGAGTGACGGGATGCCGGGCCAATCCGTGGCCATTCCGTGAGGAGGGCCCTGGCTACGGCCAGAAGGTTGCCGCCTCTAAGGAGAGAAGCAAATTGAAATTAGGAAAGCTGTGAAGGACGGGCAGTTTTTCCTATCGACATGTGGAATCCTGTTGAGCAACACCTGGCGGCACCAATAACAAGGAGGGAGGGGTGTGTCTCCGAGGAAAGGCTGCAGCCTTGAAGAACCCCAGACAGAGGCAGCCAAGCGTTTGGCTCTAAGCCCCGCCCAGAGCCGGGCTTTCTGCCCAATAACGAGACGTCTTGAGACGTCCATTATTATCTGCCCCTCAAATCTCGGCCATGGCAACTGTTGGGACTCTATAAAGAAGATTGACACCTCGGGACCCAATAAGACCGATGGAAGGCGGTGCACTAACATTCTCTGGCCAATGGGATCGTGCGGTTGGTTTGAGGTTGGTCTCCCGGGCGGTGGGGCTTGAGGCCTGGATTGAATGAAATAGGGGAGGGGCTGAGAGGGGCGTGACCTGGACCGACAATGGGGCGGGGCCAGTAAGGGAGAGGCTAATGGGTTGGGTCTGAGAAGGGGCGTTGGCAGGCTGAGGGGGCGGTGATGGGACCGCACCTTTGAGACCGGCTTTAGGCTGGGGGGCGGGACTGTTGGGGGTGGGGTCACATCCTAAACTCAAGCTGGTTCCCGAACCTGGTCTAGGCCGGGTTAAGTATCTTCTCTGGGGCTCACAGTGCTTTATGTTCACCCATCAAAACTCTGATCAGGCTATTACCACTGCTTATACGGCCCTCCCACGCCCCACGTGGGGTGTGGGCGTGAGTGGATGATGCAGGGCGTAGGCAAGGGGCCTGGCTCCTGGAAACTAAGTATAAATGCTTGATGAATGAAGGGATGAATGAATGGTAGCCCCCAGACTCTCAACAAGGACGAAAAACGGTGGGGGAGTGTCACTCAGGCTGAAGAGGAGCATGTAGGGACAGTCACTGATGGCAGGCAAGACTTAGCAAAAAGGACACGTTCCCACCCCAAGGGATGGACCCTGGAGGGGGTGGGGTAGGGAAAGACCCTGTCACCGAAGAGAGGGTGACATTGTAGGTTCCGAATGGGGGCTGAAAATGGGGAGACAGAAATGGGTATGGGGGGGCTTGGGATGGAGAGTGGGCCGTTATCAAGACTTTCTAAGATCTGAGGTTTCAACCTTCTAAATACCAGGGGCTTCTATCTGGTTTTGGGAGCAATGACTGACATCTGTTCGCTCCATGCCCCTGGTCATCTCTCTTTGCCTCTGTCTACGCTCTGTTCTATCTACATTTTGCTTCTGCCTGCATTCTCCCTGCCACTGTGTATTCTCTCTGCCCCTGCCTAACACTCTGATTCTGTCCACACCGTCTTTGTCTCTCTCTCTCTCTCTCTCTCTCTCTTACTATCTACATTACATCTATTAAAATTCTGGAACTGTAAGAAAAGCCCCAAAACATATTTCTAAAAACTCTGGTGGTAAAAATAAATATAATGCATTCCTTCTCCCCACATGCCCATATCCCCTTTCCCAATTTTTTATTTTTTTATTTTTTTTAAGAACAGATCTTTACCTCCCTTCGTTTAAAGTCAGCTTATGTGCTGGGCATTTCATAGTCTTGACAAAGTTATAAGGTGACTTTGGACTTGCAGAGTACGAAGCTGAAATGAATCTCATCGACATTGTCCCCTGATTTCCTGGGTGGGCTTGAGAGGGGGCCACAGACCTGCATGAACATGGTTAGAAATGTGATACAGGATGTTAAGTCAGGAGGATAAGAGTAATGCCAGGACATGATAAGGATCAATTGACCAGCAAGGGACAATCCTTATGTTGGCTGTCCATGGTCCCTCAGTGGGTGGGGGCGGGGGGAGGAGGACTGAGGAGCCATCATAAGGGCCAAAGTCTTGGGATTTGCCCCGGTTTCCAGAGATCTTCCCCACTAGTGATCCCCTCAGAAAAGAACAGTTTGGTGTGAGCCATACCTTCCGAGGGACAGAAAAACCTGGACAGGTAGCCAGGATGTGAGAAACAAAAAGGTCTGTGGAGGCACATGTCAGGGTGGAGTCCGGGGTACCCCGGAAAGGAGTCATGACCAGTTCATTTCTGGGGTCTTTCCTGGGAGATTAGCAGCATCTGGTGTCTGGTGAATAAAGTCAAACACAAGAAGGATGCACAGGACATTTGACCCTCTTGTCCTCACATGGCCATTTTCTCACAAAGGATGGTTTTATTCTGGGGACACTTTGATTCCATTTTTATAAGCACAGTGGAAAAAAATCCAACACATTTCTGTTGGAAAATACTTTTGAATCACAAACTGCATTTAGCCAATTAGATTCCTGGATCCTTTTTCTATTTAGTGGAGCTAAACCGTTCCCAATTTTTTTTTTTTCTATGCTCATTTTTACTTGATTGAAATCATCTTTATCGGGAACATTTTTTACCATGTGATTTTTGGAAACATTCGATTCATTAATGAGGCTCATTTTGTCCAATTTTTACCAACTGTCAATTCTACCACTGTGATTTTTTTGGTATGTGGCTGTCATATCTTCAGAGTCAATTTTTGCACATTCAAGTTTATTAAAAGACTCTTCGCTCAGTATTTTTCTGATAACCAGTTTTAGCACAATAAAAATTTTTTTCTGGGTTAAACTTCGGACTCAAAATTCATTTGTTGTGAATACTGACCATGGGAGCCTAGAATTTATTTGTCTCAAAGAGAGCCGAGAAAGCCACAGTATCTGTAGCTCCTCTTATGAAGAGGTGAAGTGTGTTTTCTTATCACTTGAATCTGACCTAGCTTTGTCACTTGCTCTGACCAACAGAATGCATCAGAAATAAGGCTGGGGTAATTCTAAGCCTAGACTTTAACAGGCGTTGTGGCTTCTTTTTCTTTTTTGAAAAATGTTAATTGTGATTATATATATATATATATATATATATATATATATATAACGACATGCCCTTTTTTAATTGTAATTTAATTTTTTTCATTTATTTTTTATTTTTATTTTTTTAATTTTTTTTATTTTTGAGACAGAGAGAGACAGAGCATGAACGGGGGAGGGTCAGAGAGAGGGAGACACAGAATCGGAAACAGGGTCCAGGCTCTGGGCCATCAGCCCAGAGCCCGACGCGGGGCTCGAACTCACGGACCGCGAGATCATGACCTGGCTGAAGTCGGACGCTTAACCGACTGCGCCACCCAGGCGCCCCAACATTTATTTATTTTTGAGAGACAGAGAGAGCACAAGTGGGGAGGGGCAGAGAGAGAAGGAGACAGAATCCAAAGCAAGCTCCAGGCTCCGAGCTTTCAGCACAGAGCCCCACGCGGGGCTTGAACTCACAAACAGAGATCATGACCTGAGCCGAAGTTGGACGCTCAGCCGACTGAGCCACCCAGACACCCCAACACTTGCCCTTTTTAAGACTGCAGTTCGATGCATCAAGTACATTCACAATGTTGTGCAATCATTGCAAATCATTCCAAAATGTTTTCATCATCCCCAAATAGAAACTCTGTCCCCATTAAACACTAACTCCCCATCCCCTCCGTCCCTAGCCCCCTGGTTACCTCGATTCTATTTTCTGTCTCTATGAATTTGGCTCTCCTAGTTACCTCATATAAGTGGAATTACCCAATATTTGTCCTTTTGTGCCTGACTTCTTTCACTTAGCATAATGTTTTCAAGATTCATCCATGTTGTAGAATGTGTCGGAACTCCATTCCCTTTTTTATGGCTGAGTAATATTCCATTGTGTGTGTGCACGGCGTGCTGTTTGTTCACTCCCCTGTTGATGGACACTTGGGTTGTTTCCATCTTTTGGCTTTTAATTTTTTTATTTTTAAAAATTTACATCCAAATTAGTTAGCATATAGTGCAACAGTGATTTCAGGAGTAGATTCCTTAGTGCCCCTGACCCATTTAGCCCATCCCCCCTCCCGCAGCCCCTCCTGTAACCCTCAGTTTGTTCTCCATATTTATGAGTCTCTTCTGTTTTGTCCCCCTCCCTGTTTTTATATTATTTTTGTTTCCCTTCCTTTATGTCCATCTGTTTTGTCTCTTAAAGTCCTCATATGAGTGAAGTCATAGGATTTTTGTCTTTCTCTGACTAATTTCACTTGGCATAATCCCCTCCAGTTCCATCCCCGTACTTGCAAATGGCAAGATTGCATTCTTTTTGATTGCCGAGTAATACTCCATTGTGTATATATACCACATCTTCTTTATCCATTCATCCATCGATGGACATTTGGGCTCTTTCCATTCTTTGGCTATTGCCGATAGGGCTGCTATAAACATGGGGGTGCAAGTGTCCCTTCGAAACAGGACACCTGTATCCTGTAGATAAATGCCTTGTAGTGCAATTGCTGGGTCGTAGGGTAGTTCTATTTTTAGTTTTTTGAGGAACGTCCATACTGTTTTCCAGAGTGGCTGCATCATTTTACATTCCCACCAGCAATGCACAAAGGTTCCTATTTCCACACATCCTGGCCAGTACTTGCTTTTTTTTTCACTGAAAAAAATTTATAGCTATTTTAGTAGGTGTGAAATGTTATCTCATTGTGGTTTTAATTTGTGTTTACCTAGTGACTAACAGGGAGAGAGCGTCTTTTCATGTGCTTATTGGTCATTCGTACAGCATCTTGGCAGATATGTTGTTCAAGTCTTTTCCCCATTTTTTCAACTGAGTTGTATGTCTTTTTGTTGTTGTTGAGCTGCAGAAGCTCTTTATATATTCTGGATATTAAGCCCCTATTAGATATATCATTTACAAATATTTTCTCCCATTCAGTCAGTTGTCTTTTTACCTTCTTGAGAACGTCCTTTGATGCACGAGGATCTTAATTTTTGACGAAGTCCAATTAATCTGTTTCTTTTTTGTTGTCTGTGCTTCTGAGATCATATCTTAGAATCTATTGCCAAATCCAGCATCATAAAGATTTAACCTTACATTTTCTTCTACAAGTTGTTTGGTTTTTGTTCTTATATTTAGGTTGTTGATCAATTTGCAGTTAATTTTTATATCTGGTGTGAAGTAGGGGCCCAATTTCATTCTTGTGCATTTGGAGATCCAGTTGTCCCACACCAGTTATTGAGGACATTATTTTTCCCCATTGAATGGACTTGGTACCATTGTAAAAACTCAACCAAACATAGATGTATGGGTTTGTCTCTGGGCTTTTATTTCAATTCCATTGATTATATGTCCATCCCTATGTCAGGACACAGTGTTTTGCTTACTGTAGCTTTGTATTAAGTTTTGAAATCTGAAAATGTGAGTCTTCTAACTTTGTGTCTCTTTTTTTAAAGATTGTTTTGGCTTTCTGGGGCCCCTTGCAATTTCATATGAATTTGAGAATTTGGCATCTCTAGTCTGCTAAAAGGACTTGTTGGAAGTTTGGTATTTTTTAATCTGTTGATAGCTTTGGGAAAGAATGACTTTTTTTTTTAAGAGAGAGAGAGAGAGAGAGAGAATGCACAAGCCGGAAAGGAGAGAGGCGGATGGAGAGAGAGATCTTAAGCAGGCTCCACCATGCTCAGTGTGGAGCCTGACACAGGACTCGATCTCACAACCGTGAGATCATGACCTGAGCCGAAATCAAGAGTTGGACACTTAGCCAACTGAGCCCAGGTAGTATTGACATCTTAAGAATATGAAGTTTGTTGGGGCGCCTGGGGGGCTCAGTCAGTTGAGCGTCCAACTTTGGCTCAGGTCATGATCCCACAGCTCGTGTGTTCAAGCCCTGCATAGGGCTTTGTGCTGACAGCTCGAAGCCTGGAGCCTGCTTCGGATTCTGTGCCTCCCTTTCTCTCTGCCCCTAACCCAGTCACATTCTGTCTCTGTCTCTCTCAAAAATAAATAAACATTAAAAAAAAAAAAAGAATATTAAGTTTGCCTATCCTTGAACACAGGGTATCTTTCCACCTGTTATGTATTCTTTAACTTCTTTCAGCAATATTTTGTAGTTTTTCAATGTACAACTTTCCACCTCCATGGTTAAATTTATTCTCGGGTATTTTACTCTTTTATTAAAAAAAAATTTTTTTTAATGTTTATTTTTGAGAGAGACAGAGACAGAGCGTGAGCTGGGGAGAGGCAGAGAGAGAGGGAGACACAGAATCCGAAGCAGGCTCCAGGCTCTGAGCTGTCAGCACAGAGCCTGACGCGGGGATCGAACTCATGGACTGTGAGATCATGCCCTGAGCCGAAGTCGGGCGCTTAACCGACGGAGCCACCCAGGCGCCCCTCCTTTTCTTGATCTTAGGGGGAAAGTTTTTGGTCTCTCACCGTTGAGAATTGTTGTAGTCCCTTTGGGCTTTCATAACAAAATACCATAGAATGGGTGGCTTATAAACAACAGAAATTTATCTCTTTTGTTCTGGAGGCTGGAAATTAGATCAAGGCAGTGATGGATTCAGTCCCTAGGGACTTCCTTTAGCATTTCTTGCAGGGCAAGTCTAGTGGTCATGAACTCTCTCAGCTTTTGTTTGTCTGAGAATATTTTGATTTCTTCTTTATCTTTGAAGGATAGTTTCGCCAGATATAGAATTCTTGGTGGATAGTTTTTTTTTTTTTTTCCTTTCAGCACTTTAAATATGTCACCACAGTCTCTTCTGATTGCCATGACTTCTGGTGAGAAGTCAGCTCTTAGTATTGAGGATCCCTTGGAGATGATGAATCCCTTCTCTTGCTGCTCTCAAGATTTTCACTTTGTCTTCTGACAGTTTGATTACAATGGGTCTCAGTCTCTTTGAGTTTAATCCTATTTAGAGCTCGTTGAAGTTCATGGATTTGTAGATCCATGTTTTTTTACCAAATTTGGGGAGTTTCAATCATTGTGTATTTTTGTTTGTTTGTTTTTTGTTGTTGCTTTCTTTTTGCTTTTGTTTTCAAATGGTATTTCTACCTCTCTCTCTCTTCTCCTCCTGGGAATCCCATAATGTGTGTATTGGTCCATTTGATTGTATCCCAAAGGTCCCTTAGACTCTGTTTATTTTTCTTCATTCTTTTTTCTTTCTGCTCCTCAGGTTTGATAATCTCAATTGTGCTATCTTCAACTTTTCTGATTCTTTCTTCTGCCTGCTTAAATATACTGTTGAACACTACTAGTGGTCTTTAATTTTCAGTCTTGAACTTTTCAATTCTATGATTTTTGTTTGGTTCCTTTTTTATAATTCCTATGTCTTTATTGACATGCTCATTCTATTCATACGTTGTTTTCCCCATTTCTTTTAAATCTTTGTCCATATTTTCTTTTCGCTTGTTGAGACCAGTTAAGACGGTTGTTTAGAAATCTTTTTCTAGTAAGTCCAGTATTTGGGCTTCTTCAGGGATGGTTTCTGTCAATTTGTTTTTTTCCTTTGAATGGGCCATACTTTTATGTTTCTTTGTATGCCTCTGATTTTTTTTTTTTTTTTGTCGAAAACTGGACATTTGTATGTTTATAATGTGATAACTTTGGGTATCAGATTCTCCCTTGGCTCCAGAATTTGATGTTGGATGTTATTGTTTTTGTGTTTTGATTGGTGAGAGCTCCAGTAATGCATTTTTTAAGTAAGTGACTTCCTCTGACAATTCTTGCAAATACCATATTCCTTCATGTGCATGGTCACTGAAGTCTCTGTTGCTTAGTTTGTGGTTCAGCTGGTGTTTTTGCAGAGATTTGTTTTAAACGCCAGGAGCTAAAAAAGCAAGCAAATAAAACAAAAACCCCACCTTTCTGTCTTCACAAATGGCTTCTGTGCCAGAGCACTCCTTAAACACTTAGCCAGGCTTGCACTGAGCCTAGAATCAGCCTGAAGTAAACCTTGGGGTCTTCTCAGGTCTTTTCTGATCATGTATTTTGCCTTGGGCATGCACCAGACTTTCTACATCCCAGTTGATACACAGGTGTTTCTGAATATCCCAGTTTTCCAAAAACACTCTCCCCAGCTTTTGATCCTGAGCCCCAGGCAATGTAGTGTATGGTTTGACCATAATCTTTGCCTCAGATGTCTACAGGTTGTTAAGCCAAGTTTACTTGAATGCCAAGTAAGTAAAACAGAGATGTGTACTTTGTGTCAGTCTTTCAGGTAGTTTCCAGACAGGTTAGAACAGGCACTCATTATAATTTTTGAATAAAGCCTCCTCTGTTCCCTCCAGAACCAGGGACAAGGGTCTCACACTGGGAACATGGGCTTCCCTTTTTAAGACAATGCCATACCAGGGAGAGGGTGGGACAAGGGGAAATAAAAATGCCACAAAGCCTTTTACCATTTTGGAGTTGCCCTTTTTATTATTATTATTAATTCAGGATTTACTTGGTTGCTCTAAATCTTTGACTGTTTTCCAGAGTTCTGAAAATTTGGTGATGACAATTTATACTTGTTTTTTGCTGTTTCTATTGGGGATGGATGAAGGCTGCCTACTCTGATTTAGCCCAAGCTAGCCTGGGTCGTGAAAGATATATGACTCCATCACTTCTGTGGCCTCAATCACCAGCCAGTCAACCTCCAGCTATGAATGAGGCCATCTATTCCAATATTTTATGGCTGTGTAACAAACCACCCCCGAACTCAGTAGAAAACAGTAGCCATTTTTCTTTTAAATATGTTTGTGGATTCTGTGGACAGAATTCCGTGGGGGGTGGGGGGCGGGGGATGGTTTATTTGGCTCCATGGCATCTAGGGCTTAAGCTGGGAAGACTCAAAGGGCTGGCGTTCCCGAGTGGTTTGGGGCTGAAATTATTTGGGGGTCATCTTTATTCACATGTCTGGTTCCTGGCTGGGACTGCTCAAATGGTTGGGGTCTCATTGTACTACTCTCTCTGTAGTTTCAGGAACCTCCATGCGGTCTCCCCACATGACATCTATAGCATGGCAGCCTTGGGGTAGTTAGACTTATTACATGATGCCCCAAGCCTCTGAAAGTGAATCTTCCAGCAAACAAGGGAGAAGCTTGCATGGTTTTTAATGATATCGCATTGGAAGTCATAGTACTGCTTTTGATATACCTATTGGTTGAAGAAGTCCAACCACACTCAGATTCAAGGTGACCTCTTCTCTTGATTGTCTAAGTATTTTCTTGGTTAAAGTATTTTCTGTTATGTTTTAAAACTTCACTGGCGGGGCACCTGGGTGGCTCAGTCAGTTGAGCGTCTGACTTCTGCTCAGGTTATGATCTCACAGTTTGTGGGTTCAAGCCCCGCATCAGGCTCTGTGCTGACAGCTCAGAGCCTGGAGCCTGCTTCAAGTTCTGTGTCTCCC
Source organism: Leopardus geoffroyi (assembly GCF_018350155.1). Taxonomy (NCBI): domain Eukaryota; kingdom Metazoa; phylum Chordata; class Mammalia; order Carnivora; family Felidae; genus Leopardus; species Leopardus geoffroyi. The sequence goes on from NC_059331.1 coordinate 6,050,103, forward strand.
GCTCTGTCTGCTCCTTCCCCATTCATGCTCTATCTCTCTCTGTCTCTCAAAAATAAATAAAAGTTAAAAAAAAAAAAAAACTTCACTGGCTAAGTAAACAAACTTAGCTAACCTACAGATGTGTGAATGAGCCCTGCTATGCTCAGCAGAACTTTCCATCTGAGCCTGACCCAAATTTCTGAACCACACAATGTGAAACAAATAGTTTTTATTTTGAACTATTGATTTGGGGGGTGGTTTGTTAAGCAGCAATAGCTAACTGACACATCTTGGCAGGTATATCACACTCATCAAGCCTAATATCAGCTGATCATTTCCTGGAGCCCTACAAGGTGATGCAGGTGAGCAGACCCATGGCTTCTGTAGGCCAGTGGCTCCTCCCTGTCTGTGTTCACCCTACAGTCTGCCACCCCTGGTTTAACTGCTATAAAAGTTCCATCCATCCCACTGTTCTTTGATTCATTTCAATATCCTTTGAACAGAACCCCTGACATAATAAAAGACACGTTGAATTGAACAATCCCTAACTATTCTACTCTTGGTCCATACAGCTTACTCCATTCAGTATTTCGTTTTACAAATATTAAAGGAGCATCTACAACAGGCCATTCACCCTTCAAAATACTGGAGAAGTGATAGTTAACATGAAAAAAGTGTTGCTTCTGTAATAGAATTTGTATTCTGGTGGGATATGGTAAGCAATTTCTAAAATTGTTCCCAGAGGTCTCCACCTCCTGGTATTCATGGCCTTGTGTAATCTTCTTCCAAGGAGTGATTTGCTTCTAACTGATATAATACCTCATCATTGAAAGAAATGTCATTTTTTTGTAACTAGGTTACAAAAGATTCTGACTTCTATCTCTCTGGCACATTTTCTCCCTTGTTGGCTTTCATGAAGCAAGTTGCCACGTTGGAACAATTCATGTGGCAAAAAACCTGAAGGCATCCTTTGGCCAACAGTCAGCTAGGAGCTGAGGCCCTTAGTGCAACAAGAACTGAATGCAACCAAAAAGCATGTGAGTGAGCTTGGAAATAAATCATTCCCCAGGTGAGCCTTCTGATCAGATCCTAATCTTGGCCATTCCCTTGATCTCTCAGCCTCATGAAACACCCCAGGCAAAGGATCCACAAAGTCATGTCTAGATTCCCGACCCACAAAAACCTGGGATGATAAATGTGTGTTGTTTTAATCCATTTGGTTTGTAGCAATCTCTCTTACAGTAATGGACAATGTGAGGGGAGTTGGGATAAATAAATGAACAATTCAGAAATAGATCACAGAGTGATACAAGCTATCCAAAGGATACAAGAATGGGGTGCCTGGGTGGCCCAGTCAGGTGAACATCTGGCTCTTGGTTTCAGTTCAGGTCATGATCTCGTGGTTCGTGAGTCCGAGCCCTGCCTTGGGCTCTGCGCTGACAGAGCCTGCTTGGGACTCTCTCTCTCTCTCCCTCTCTTTTTGCCCTTCCTGCTCTCTCTCTCTCTCTCTCTCTCTCAAAATAAATCAATAAACTTAAAAACAAAACAAAGGACCCAAGAAGTGGGGAAACCTGAACAGACTAAACATCACAGGAAACATTGGAAAGGAAGGTAATTGAAGATTTCATATGTGAAATAGCACTGGGCCAAGGTGGTTCTATAGCCTCACCCTGGTCTCCCTATACCCTAGCTTGACCGTTTGATTCCTATGACCAGTTTGCACTTTCATTCTCAACCTGTTGGATCTTGGAGAGTTTCTCCTTCAGTAATGGCCTTGGTGCCTCCCTCTGACTTTGCTGTCCCTGTAGACCCAGGCTGACTTCAGTCTAGAGAAACTGGGGTTTCTGGAAACTGGAGCAGTTTCTGGCTGCCTTTTGTCCTCAACCTCCCAACAGCAGAAGGGGATTTGGAGAGCAAAGACTCATGAATGCCAGGCGCATTTCAAGGTCAGGCAGAAGAAGAGGAGCCTGTGAAGGGGATGGAGGAGGGGCTGGGGAGATTGAGGAGACCCCAGAGAGGACGTGACCAGGGAGGGAAGTCCTGGGAGAGTGGAGTTTCAAGCAGGAAGGAAGAAGCTCTTTTTAGCGGGTGGGACCACGACAACAATGGGTCTGTTGGTTTTCCCAAGGCAAAAGTAGATACTGTCATTGGTCGTGTTCACGGAGCGGGGGGAGGCAGCAGTGAGGAAAAGCCTTTTCCAAGAAGTTTGGTGACACCTAGAGGACTAAAGGTGACGAGAGAAGCCAGGCCTATGTTCCTGGAAGTCTCTCTGTTCCAAGACGTGAGGCACAGATCACCCGCATCCCCAGGAACGGAGTTTTCAGGACAGAAGCAAGAGTGGACCCAGGCGTTGGCTTCCCTGCAGGGCAGAGCTCTGCGGTGGGGCCACGCCCTTCTTCCTGGTGTTGTCATGGGCAGCAGTGCCCAGGAAGGACTAACGCTCATGGAAAATGAGCAGACCCAGAGGACTGTGAAGTCACTCTCAAGAACTTGGAAACATAGGAGACGCGGAGGAAGCAGAGGTCCCAGCCAGTGCGAAGGCAAGGAGGCAGGAACGTGTGGCATGCCTTCTGTAAATCAGCGCTGAAGCCGCCTTGGGCGCTGGGCGGCACTGTCCAGCCTGGTGAGACACCCAGCGGGCTGCCCATTCCCATTTCTCGATTCCTGACCACAGCCCTCGGTGGTCTCCTTCTGGTCTGTGGCTGTCAGCTGAGGTTCACGGAATTCTGCTGCTGGCAAGCTCCTGAGAGGCCAGCCCCAGCCTGGCCAACATTTCAAAGAAGGAGAGAATGACATCTCTAAAAGCACAGGTGTCACTTGTCTGAGCCATGAGAGGTTAAGTGGGCTCTGACCTGGGATAGATCTTTGGGGGAAGATTTTGTATCAAGTCAAAGCTTACAGAGTGTGTCAGAGTCCGTGCAGCCCAGTTAGTTTGGGAATGGGCTGCAAGTAGGTAGGGAAGGAAGACTTCCTGGAAGAGGTGGAATCGAAAGGTGATGAGATTCGTTAGTGGAAGAGCGGTGAGAATGTGGGTGGGGATGTAGGACTGAGCAGCCACGTGAGGTGTTGAAGTTGAACTGGGCAGTGGAGAGAGCCAATGTTTGCTCATTTATGGAACACCTCTTCTGAGCCAGCTTCTCTACAGGGAACTCCGTCTGCAGTGGGGAGGCAGATCTGAAAGACAGATCCAGGAAGAGCCTGGAGGACGCACCTGCCCCAGCCTGGTGGACATCTAAGATGGCTTCTCTGATAGAACAAGAAATATAGTTAGTCTTTGTGTTTGGCTCCTGGCAGAAAACTCCTAAGACCTTTGTAATTCTCTGAGTGATAAAAGGATCATGTGTTATTTATAAGTCGCCCCTTTGCATCATACCTCAGTTTATGTTAACGAGATGACTCAGCAGAGGGCCTGGATGGGCCTGGTCCCCGTGAAGGTCAGGGGATTTGAAGGTTGGAGCTTCTAGGGGCTGGAGTTTGAGCTCTACAACAATCCTTGAACAACAAGACTTGGTTAGCTTCCCGGTTAGTGAGGTGTCCGCATGTGGGAGGCTGTGCAGCTCAGTTCCATGGGGACCCTCTGGACTCATTCTGGGCACCCCTTCATTTGCCTGCTCATCTGTGTCCTTTATAACATCCTTTATAATAAACCAGGAAGTATATGTAAGTTTCCCCCTAAGTTTTATGAGTCGTTCTGGCAAGTTATTTGAAGAGTCCTGAGGAGGGGGTCATAGGAACCCCTGATTTATAGCCACTGGCTCAGAGGTATGGGTGGCCTGGGCTTACAATTGGTGTCTGAAGTTGGGGACAGTCTGGTGGCAATGAGCCCTTAACCCGTGGGATCTGTTAAAAACAAGGCAACAGGCCCCACACACGCCAAGCCCCACGGCATGGGATGGAAGCTTAACTTAATCACTGTTTTGCTCTCTCAGAAGTGGAAAATTTTTTAATGTTAATTTTATTTTTGAGAGAGAGAGAGAGAGAGAGAGAGATCCACCAGGGGAGGGGCGGAGAGAGAGAGAGAGAGATTGAGAGCGAGAAGCCCAAGAAAGCTTCACACTGACAGCAGTGAGTCCGAAGCGGTACTCAAACTTACAACCCGTGAGACCATGACCTGAGCAGAAGTCAGACGCCCAACCAACTGAGCCACCCAGGCGCCCCATCTCAGAAGTGGAATCTTAACCAGCCAGTCCGGAATCACCTGATCAGCACTAGTTAGGTGACCTGCTTCATGGACCCCTGCTGTCCCCTACACGGCAAGGAAACTTGCAGCAACCAACCTACCTTTTTGTTGTTGTTGTTTTAAGTGGGTTTATTTATTTTGAGAGAGAGAGAGAGAGAGTGTGTGAGGGAGGGGCAGAGAGAGAGGGAGAGAGAAGCTCAAGCGGGCTCTGGACTGTCAGTACCCAGCACCCAATGCGGGGCTCGAACCCATGAGCTGTGAGATCATGCCCTGAGCTGAAATCAAGAGTGGGATGCTTCACCGACTGAGTCACCCAGCTGCCCCTAGTCAACCTGCTTTTTGGCCTGGCACAATTTCCTTGTTCTTGCCCGCTTCTGCCTATAAAGTCTCTTGCCCTTTAAGCTCCTCAAAACTCCTTTCTATCCGCCATATTAGATGCTGCTCAACGCATGAATAATTGGATAAAGGCAATAAGGTCTTCAGTTGAATTTTTTTTTTTTTTTTCAATCAGATCCGATGTTACCTCCAGGTTGATAATGTCATCACGGAGTGAAATTTGTGGGACGTCCAGTTGGTGTCGGCTGAGACTTAGAACACAGTTTGGTGACACTGGAGCACACGCAGAAGTTCCAGAAAGAAGGCGGTTGTGCTTTGGGGGAAAGGCTACACTCTGAAGGGCGAACTGCTTGCGCAGAGACGGAATGGGGAGGTGGGAGGAGGAGTGTCGTTGGGGCGACTGGCACATGCAAAGATCAGGAAGTGAGGCAGAATGTGACTTCCCAGGGGAACTGAAAGTCTTTCAGCAGGACTCCAAGTCCCAGGAGGGAAGACTGGATGGCTAGTCTGGGATCCACCACGAGGTGTTCAGCCGCAGACGGAAGGGTTAATCACAAAGGTGGTAGGACTTGGCCCGCCCAAGAGAGAGTATCTTGTCTGGCGTTCGGACGAGGGGTTGATGTCACGGCTCCGCTCGTGTGTCTGCAGATGGGAAGTCGGCGACTCCTCTGAAAGTCCAGCTGGGCACCAAGAGGATGCTAACCGAGGCAGACTTGGACCCCAGCCCTGCCTCTCCTGCTGTGCAGTCACGGGCAGGTCTTCTCCACTCTCTGAGCCTCCGGCCGTCCCCATGTGTGAAATGTACAAGCGATAATAATTCATTTAGGCAGACCTTTCACAGCCACGGATGGAATGAGAGTTCTTGACCCTGGGGACAGAGCAGTGAAGAAAACAGACTCAGTCTCCTCCCCCTGAACAGCCAGCCCCCTGCTGTTGTTATAAATCCTTTGGTGAAACACAGCCCCCTCTCCATTCGCTGACATATTGTCATTGGGGCCTCCTCGTCCTAGCAGCAGAGCTGAGCCGTTGTGGCAGAGACCGTATGCCTTGCAAAGCCAGCAAGTATTTACTAGGTGCCCCCTTGGTCTAGAAAGTTCTGTTCTGGGGGAGACAGGTAGTTGACAGATACACAAGTTTGGAGCCTGAATCTGCCGCCTCCCCTCCTCCTGCCTTCCTCCTTCCCTCAGACTTCCTGAGTCTGAGAGCGCTATCAAATCCCCCCTCCTGCTTTTTTCAGCTGGCCGGAGTTTGGGGCACAGAGCCGAATGAAGAGGAGGTCTGTCCCGCAGTTCCAGCATTCATGGGCAGGTGACACAGTCCTCTTTTTACTCCCAGGTAAAGTGGGAACAACAGTGGCTGCGTAATGGGAATTGACTGAGATCACATCCAAAAAAGCATTTAGCACTAAGTGCTCAAGGAATGCTGGTAGGATTTTCACTTCTGGTTACAATCCAGAAGGACCAGGGCCACCTGGGTGGCTCCGTCAGTTGAGCGTCCGACTTCGGCTCAGGTCATGATCTCGCGGTTCGGGAGTTCGAGCCCCGCGTGGGGCTCTGGGCTGACAGCTCAGAGCCTGGAGCCTGCTTCGGAGTCTGTGTCTCCCTCTCTCTCTGCCCACCCCCCACTTGTGCTCTCTCTCTCTCTCTCTCCCCAAAATAAATAAAAACACTAAAATAATAAAAATGTTTTAAAAATTTAAAAAATGTAGAACAACCCCAAAGACCCTCACTATCATGGCGACAACTAGAAAAACCCATTCTTTCCGATGGAGCTAGTTCAGAGTGGTGGATGAAAGGGAGTTTTGATGAGCTGGTTTTCAGAGATAAAATGAGCCCTTTGTAGGTGAGTCAAGAGCAGTGACATCTTCTATACCCAGGGGCAGGCGGACGCCAGTTCTGGGTATGGGAAGGCTTGCAGAGATAAGGACATGTTTCAGGGACAGAGGAAATCAGCCAGTTACTGGAAGATGAGAGTTAATGTTTCAAGTGGCGGCCACTAGAGTGTTGGAGTCCAAACCTGGTGAGGGGGACATCCACATGGAGGGTTGTACTGGTATGGGGGGGTCAGAACCCAGGCGGGGTAAGGGCAACATGGTGGTCAGTCTGCCTGGTGGGAGGAGTCAATGTCCAAGCAAAGTAAGGAAGACATCCATACAGGTAGAGGAATGGTGTCAGAAAGGGAGACTGATTATATAGCGGGGCATTCATTCATTCAGGATAATGGGAATCAGGTTTCCCGATATCAGATATCAGCACCTGATATCAGGGTGCTGCCAAGTTGAACAGAAAGAAAACTAGAATGAACCCTATTGTACTTAATTGGAGGTGTTGGTATAAAATCATGGCTTTCAAAATATTTAGAGAGGTGCGCGCGTGCACGCGCGTGTGTGTTCCCATTTGTCTACTGAGAGGTCTTGGGACCAGTGATACTTCAGAGAAATGAGCACACTTAACACCCAGGTCCTGGTTTCTGAAACGCCATTCTCCGCTTAAAAGCAACCCAGCCTCTTTGGGAAATGGCTGGCTCCAGAGTTGGGACAGGGAAAGCCTGGAACATCCAGTTAGAATAGAAAGGAAGTGTTGGAGTAGGTCATCAGGAGGACCGCTGGTTGACCTGTGAGCCGGACCTGGGCACTCAGAGGCTCCTCTCCCATTCCTCAATCCTTGGAATGTGGGTTCCACTTGCCTTTTCTATTCCCAGAGGCTGCCCCAAGGACATAGCCTTGAGATAGCGATGTGGTGCTGAGATATACCATCTGGATGGTATATATGAATGGGTCCCTTAAAACAAATTTTTTTTTAATGTTTATTTATTTTTGACAGAGAGAGAGAGACAGAGCATGAGCAGGGGAAGGACAGAGAGAGAGGGAGACACAGAATCCGAAGCAGGCTCCGGGCTCTGAGCTGTCAGCACAGAGCCCGACGTGGGGCTCGAACTCAAAGACTGCGAGATCATGACCTGAGCCGAAGTCGGACGCTCAACCGACTGAGCCACCCAGGAGCCCCGAATGGGTCCCATTAAGGTCTCTACATAAACTTTTAAGATTCTGGTGGGCAGGTGTGGAGATCTACTCATCTTGCAGACACCCAAGACAAGCCTCGAATGTCATTCCTTTGCTTATTAAAACTGCCACCTACCGATCTGGAGTGGCCTTCTTCTTTCTTCCTGCCCTATATGTATGGGGACTAGTTTCAGATTTCACCCAGGGAAAGTCCTGAGGTTGCAGACCAACAGGAAGGAAAACTGATTGGCAAAAAAACGGATAAGCAGATGTCAAGAGGACACAGAAGCCGGTTGGAAAGGCTTCCCCTGGCCAAATCAAAGACGATTTAAGCATCAGAAATATGGGAGGAAGAAGCAACATCAGCAAAAAGGCCACAGTAAGTTTTGTCCTTCTAGGAAAGCGATGGAATAAACTGCAAAATTTGTCAGAATCAGCATTTTTAGAACTGTGGAAATCAACCAAAATCTCACAATAATTCAGGGAGCATGTAGTCAAGAAAAAGAGCTGAATCTCAGTAAAGAACAGTGAGCTCAGGAGAATCTTAACTTACTGCGGTTCGATTCCCCACCCTCCAACTCAGAAGTAGCCTTGAAAAGTAACAGTCTGGATAGCTGGTTCTGGAGAGAGAAGAACACAGCTGGAGCTCTTAAAAATCCTCACTGCCGAGCAGGAGTCATCATTTGATCTGTCTGATTTCCCTGGAAGGCCACACTTGAAAGGCTAGTCTTCAACTGACCCTGCTTGAACTTGCCCAGTGCTAAAAGCCTCTCTCCAGGGGACACTCCTCAAGTGTTTTAACAGGACAGCTGCCTGAGGCAATGAGGCAAATACCAGCCTAATCAAAAGTCTCAAAAGGAAAAGTTAAGGAATGAGAGATGTCCTTGGGGCTTTGAAAAGTTCTGATATATTCTTGGGATCTGAAAGGTCACCTGTATGCACAGGGGTTTGTGCACACCCAGGAAAGATCTGAGAAAGCCCTAAGCTCTCAGTTCTGGCTGGCTTTAAGGCTCTGGGAAAGCAGGAAGTGAAGGCTAAGGCAGAGCTTCAAACTTTCTGGCTGTGTGTTGAAGGTGTGTCTGAACACACAAAGTCCCTCAGCAGAGACTGGGAGACTTTTAGAGGCATTCAAGGAAATCTCTGTCCAGCCATCAGCTAACTTCTAAGCTAACTGAGTAGAGATTTTAGTGGGCTTACATGACAGAGACTTTACAGAGTTAGTTCAGAAAAGTCATTAAATAAGCAAAAAACAACAAACAACAGTGACAGCAAACCTTTAGGAGGAGGAAAACTCTGATTTCCATAGCTGCCGTATTATTTAAAGTGTCCATTTTTCAACAAAAAGATTATGGGACATACGAAGAAACAATGAAATATTACCCATACACGGGCAGGGAGGTGGGGGTGGGGCAGAAAAAGTGACTAAAAACTGTTTCTGAGAGAGCACAGATGTTGGAATTACTAGGCAATGATTCTAAATCAGTGATTTTAACTAAATTGGTATTGATCCTACCTAGATGGTGATAAATTAATATGCTAATAGTAATCCCCAGGGCAACCAAAAAATAATTCAAAAATATATAGTAAATGAAACTAATAACCAAGAAAGACCTAAGACATATAAAAAACAAATAGCAAAATGGGAGATATAACTCCTACATTACCAGTAATTACATTAAATATAAATGAACTAAACTCTCCAATTAAAATGTAGAGATTGGCAAAAAATTAAAAATAGAACTACCCTACAACCCAGCAATTGCACTACTAGGTATTTATCCAAGGGATACAGGTGTGCTGTTTCAAAGGGGCACATGCACCCGAATATTTATAGCAGTACTATCAACAATAACCAAAGTATGGAAAGAGCCCAATGTCCACTGATGGACAAGTCGATAAAGAAGATGTGGCGTATATGTATAGATAATGGAGTATTACTCGGCAATCAAAAAGAACGAAATCTTGCCATTTGCAACAATGTGGATGGAACTAGAGGGTATTAATGCTAAGTGAAATTAGTCAGAGAGAGACAAATATCACATGACTTCACTCATATGAGGAATTTAAGATACAAAACAGATGAACATAGGGAAGGGAAACAAAATAATATAAAAACAAGGAGGAGGACAAAACATAACAGACCCTTAAATACAGAGAACAAACTGAGCGTCGCTGGAGGGGTTGTGGGAGTGAAGATGGGCTAAATGGATAAGGGGCATTAAGGAAGACACTTGTTTGGATGAGCACTGAGTGTTTACATAGGGGATGAGTCACTGGAATCTACTCCTGAAATCATTATTGCACTATATACTAACTAACTTAGATGTAAATTAAAAATAAATAAGTAAATAAAATGTAGAGATTGACAGAATGGCCTAAAAAAGATGATCCAATTGTATGCTGTCTACAAGAGACTTTGCTTATTTTTAATGTTTGTTTATTTTTGAGAGAAAGAGAGAGAGGGGGAGAGGGAAAGGGAGAGGGGGAGAGAGAGAGAGAGAGAGAGAGAGAGAGAGAGACAGGATCTGAAGCGGGCTTCTTGCTGACAACATCGAGCTTGACCTGGGGCTCTAACTCATGAACGTGGAGTTCATGACCAGAGGGGAAGTCAGACGCTTAATTAAAACTAACTGAGCCACCCAGGCACCCCAAGAGACTCACTTTAGATTAAAAAAAAGAGAGAGAGAGAGAGAGAGATAGTAACGTATAACCAGTTGAATCAGGTTGGAAACCGGGGGTCCATACATATGCAAAAGGAGAGTTTGACATGCACAGTTTCAGAGTGACTCTGCAAAATGCTTCATAATCAAAAAGAGGAAAAGAGTAATTGCTTAATAGTTGGTTAATCAAGGGAACGTTAAGTAGTGGTTAAGCAGGGACCCAGAGGCCCACCTGCCAGGGTCCTATCCCGAGTACCGAGTACCGCCACTTACAAGCTGTGTGACCTCAGGCAGTTCCTTTCCCTCTCTGTTTCTCAGTTTCCTCATCTGTAAAGCGATAGAAAAACCGTGTCTCCCTCACAGGGCAAATGTGAGATCTCTCAGGGCGCGCCCCCACCCCCCAGCCAAAGACCACCAGGAACTCACTCGCGGTCGAACAGATCCAGAGTTATTGCGAGTTTCCACAAGGGGGAACACACACCCTGGGGAACTGCGAGGCGCGTGCCAAACGCTATTGCTACTGAGTACCTATTATTAGAATAGGCGATGTATACACCCAGCACTAGCGCCCGGTGGTAAACCTCACAGAAACAGATCGAGGCAGGGCGCTTGTCCCGCTTCCCACCTGAGGAAACAGACTCCGACCAGGCCGGGCCAGCGCTCGCCGGACTGGATAGGGGTTGGAACAGCGCCTTGTGACCCCGGGGTTGACCGTGCGGCTCCTGCCCCCACCCTCCGTGCCTTCTCTCCTACTTGTGTCAGCACTTCATTCCTCCACCCTCTTTTCCGAGAGGAAGCAGTGTCCTGTTTTGTGTTCTTCTTCCTGAATCGGGGAGGAATGTTCCTGAGGAGGGGCTGCTGGGGCAGCACGTGGGGTTATAAAAACCACCGCGTGGAGGGGAGCCGGAGAGAAGAGGAGGATGGCGGAGATGTGTGACCCCAAGGAGCCGGATGACCCCGGTGAGGCTGAGCCCCCACCCTGGGGTGACGGCAGGGAGGGCCGGGCTCCCTCCAGGCTCCTGGGGGAGTCAGGCCTGGCCTCCGGCTTGCAGTCCTGACGGCGGGGCTCGGGCAGGCTCGGCTTCAAAGCTCGGCTAAGTGTGTTCTGTCCCGTTCAGAGGTGGAGGTGTTTGGGGACCAGAGACTGGCTAAGAAATACACCGGCCTGCTCAGGAGCTCACGGAGCCTGCCAGGTACCGAGGTGGGCGTGTCCAGAGCGGGCATCTGGGCAAGGGGCAGCCGAGAGGCCCCCCGCTCCAGCATGGGGGGTGGGGGGGGGTGGGGCAGGGTCCATCCCTGCGGACCTCAGCTCTGCCCGTCTGCTGGTCCTTCAGGGTGTCTGACCCAGGCCCACCTGCCTCTGCTGCTGCTTCTCGTCTCTCTGGGCTTCTTCATGCTCCTGGTGACCACTCTGGTTCAAGGTGAGTCAGAGGCTAGGGGCTCGGAGTCTTGGGTCGCTTTAGGTTGTCCCTCTGGGAAGGTCTGGGTGCTATTCCGCATCGCCTTCTGTGTGGCTGGGGGCTGGTTACTACCCCTCTCTGAGCCTGTTTCTTCATCTGTGAAATATAGCTCGTCTTCCTCCACACGGGACCTAGGCTCCCAGAGACCTTGAAACTAGATTTGACACCGGGTCAGGCCTGAAGCTGGTGCTGATGAAAGGGCAATTCTCGGGGCTCCTGGGTGGTTCAGTGGGTTGAGCGTCCTACTTCGGCTCAGGTCATGATCTCATGGTTCATGAGTTTGAGGCCCGCATTGGGCTCCCTGCTGTCGGCACAGAGCCTGCTTTGGATCCTCCGCCCCCCCTCTCTTTCTATCCCTCCCCCACTTGCTGTTTCTCTCTCGCGCTCAAAAATAAATAAACATTAAAAAAAAAATTGGGGCGCCTGGGTGGCTCAGTCGGTTAAGCGTCTGACTTCAGCCGGGGTCATGATCTCTTGGTTGGTGGGTTCGAGCCCCGCATCAGGCTCTGTACTGACAGCTCAGAGCCCGGAGCCTGCTTCGGATTCTGTGTCTCTCCCTCCCTCTGCCCCTCCCCTGCTCACACTCTGTCTCTATCTTCCTCTCTCAAAAATAAATATTTAAATTTTTTTTTTTAAATAAAAAATAAATAAAGGGGAATCCTCTGGTCTGTTGCAGTCTCCAGGATCCACCAATCCCTGCAGAGAGACACAGGGGACCATCGGGAGAGGAACCATCAGGAGAGCCCCGGCCTCGGTGAAGGGCTAGATGCTGGGTTTGGGGCAGGAGAGGGCTCAGAGGCTGTGTGACTTTGGATGAGCCACCGCATACCCCTCCCCCCAGGGGTGAAGGAGGGAGGGTAGAGGTGGGGGAGGAGACTGGATCCCCCAGTGAGACCCTGGGGACGATGTCAGGCAAGTCATTTTCAGAGCCTCAGTTTTGTTGTGTGCATAATGGACTCTTGGGGTCCATTGTGAAATCTACTGATAATGTTGTCACGGGGCCCTCTCCACACCACGCACACCCTAGGTGCTTAATAATTGAAGTCCTCTTTTCCCAGGGGATGTTTCTCAGGCCCAGAAACAATCATCCCTGGAGGAGATACTCCAGCAGCTGACCTGGATGAATGCCACCCTGGGTAAGCGTCAGACGCCAAGGTCGGGAGGGAGTTTGGGGATCCCAGGTGGGGCTGGAGCCCACTTTCTATGGCTCCTGGCTTCCTCAGGCTCGGGTCCGTCACACGGATTTCCTGGGGACTGAGCCGACAGCTGAACACAGGGGCCCGGCCCTGGGTTCCCAAGATCTGATGCACCTGCTGGGGGCCTGTCTGTCCCAACCCCGCTCTCCTCCCCAGCTGGCCTGTGCCGCCACTGCCCCTGGAAATGGGAACTTTTCCAGGGAAGCTGCTATTTCTTCTCCCTGACCCAGAACACCTGGAAAGAGTCCATTGCCGCGTGTCAGAACATGAGGGCCCAGCTGGTGGTCATCAACAGCACTGAGGAGCAGGTGAGCTGAGCAGAGCGCCCGACTGGGGCGGGACCTCGGGAAGGTCAGCGAAAAGCCTTGTGTCCCTCTTCTGCCCTCCCCGAGATGGAGGCCTGGGGCGGGGAGATGGCAGGAAAGGCTTCCTGGAAGAGGTGGCCTTGGGAAGGTCATGTGAGAGAAGAACATGCCCAAGAGGAACCCATGTGTGAACAGAAAGGGAACTCAGAGCCCTCTCGAGACTGTGCAGAATCTCTCCCCAGACATGAAGCCAAGGCTCCAGTAAACACGTTTCCACATGTGTACGCACATTAACACAGCCACAACACGCGCGTGTGTGAACACATACAACTTGAGTGAGGGCTATCGGCTGGACCACAGGTCTTCCGTTGGGGGGTGGGGGGCAGGGGACCATGGGAATGTGGGCAGACGTGGGGAAGGGTGATGTCTCACTGCCCGTCCTCCCCCGCCCCAGAAATTTCTGAAGTCTTGGAATACGAAAAATAGCCAGCGCACATGGATTGGCCTCAGTGACCACCACAATGAGGGTTCTTGGAGATGGGTGGACGACACTCCCCTCCAACTCAGGTGACCTCCCGGAGACAATGGCCTGGGAAGGGTGGGCACTGAAACCCAAACCCGGATGCTCAGACTCTGGAATGGGAAAGCATCATCTGATGGGCTTGCTCGGTGGAGATGCAGAGTCCTGACTCCATCCCAGGGTGGGGGAGTCTGATTCTATAAATCTAGGTGTGGGCCCCGGAATCTGCATTTGTACTTTGCAAGCACTGATTCCAGTGGGAGCGGTGTTTGAACCCTCGTTCGGAAAACGCTGCCTCTGAATCCTCGCCACTCTCTGACTGCTACGGGGGCTTTTGCCACCGAAGGCCGGGGACCAGCTCTTCCAAGGGTGGGCTGGGGAGTGGGCTCTGGGTGGAGCAGGGGGGCCGATGGCTTTGATGGTGTTCACAGCTTCTGGAAAGAAGGGGAACCCAACAACCACGGGGATGAGGACTGTGTGGAATTGTACAGTGACGGCTGGAATGACAACAGATGTAGTACAGAAAACTTCTGGATCTGTAAGAAGCCCTCGTCCCCCTGCCCGGGCCCCTGAGGGCCAGTGCTCCCCGTGCCCCACCCCGTCTCCAGAGATCAGGCAACGAGCTCATGCGTGCGTGCTGCTCGTTTCTCTCGGGCTTCATTCTTTCTGGTTCTCCTGCTGGTGGACTCCCATCCTTCTCCTGCATGGAGGCCTTTAAGATCCTGAGAGAGACTCCGAGACCCCCGTCTCCTCTAAGATCTGTCCCTTTGTAGGCTGTAGACGTCTCCCTTCTTCTGTTGATGGTCTCAGCCCCTCTCCAACACCCCCCATGACATCCCCTTAATAAAGTCACACACTGCATTATGTGTTCCATTGAACTTCTATTTTTTTGGCCACTGTTTCACTTACTATAGTTTTAAATTATATTTGATATAAACTAGGGTATTGTTTTCTTTCACTCAGTTTCTCTCTACTACTTTGTATTTTATTTCTCAGATACAGTTTTGGATTAATTTGTAATTTGGGTTGGGAATATACATATATACATATAAGTATGTACATGTCTATGTGTCTGGCTATCTATTTATCTATCTATCATCTATCATTTATCTATCTATTATCTATCTATCAATCTATCATCTATCTATCTATCTATCTATCTATCACCTATCAACCAATGTATCTATCTATCCATCTATCATCTATCTATCTATCTATCATCTATCAATGTATCTATCTATCATCTATCTATCTATCTATCTATCATCTATCTATCTATGTGTTCATTCATTCCTGAACACATCATGTCTTTATACGGCACTTTTAAATGTCCTCCAGTAAAGTTTTGTGACTTTCTTCATAAAAACTTTATTACTAAATGTGTGTGTTAGTGTCCTATTGATGCTGTAACAAATTACCACAAACTTTGTGGCTTAAAACAGCGCAAATGTACCTCTTACAGCTCCAGACGTTCAGTGTCTTAATTGTCTTCGTGTCCTTAACCTTTTTGATAAGTACTAGTCAATTATTCCTTTTTTTAAAGTTTATTTTTATTTTCTTTTGAAGGTGGGGGGAAGGGACAGAGAGAGAGGGAGAGAGAGAATCCCAAGCAGGCCCCACACTGTCAGTGCGGAGCCTGACACAGGGCTCGAATTCACAAACCGTGAGATCAAGAGTTAGACGCTTACCCGACTGAGCCACCCATGCGCCCCTATTTTTAATTTTTTTAACTTTATTTTTTAATTTTTAATTTTTTAAATGGTATCTGTGCCCTTTATTTCTTTTTCTTAAATTTTTTTTAATGTTTACTTATTTTTGAGAGAGAGAGAGAGAGAGAAACAATAAGTGGGGGAGGGACAGAGAGAGAGGGAGACACAGAATCCAAACCAGGCTCCAGGCTCTGAACTGTCAGCACAGAGCCTGACGTGAGGCTCGAACTCACAAACCGTGAGATCATGACCTAAGCTGAAGTTGGATGCTCAACCGATTGAGCCACCCAGGCATCCCCTATTATTATTTTTTTATAATAGCTATCTTAGTGGATGTGAAGTGCTATCTCATTATGGTTTAGGTATGCTTTTGGTTTGGGGTGTCCAGTGCTCTAGGTCTCCTCAGGAGGCAGAGCTAGGAAATACATGCATGTGTTCTAACTGAAACACATACACATACACTTCTATATTTATTTCTGTATCTACTTGTCTGTGTACATATGAGTAAAAACTATGAGTTCAGGGATGCTTGGTTGACTCAGTAGAGCATGCGACTCTTGATCTTGGGGTTGTGAGTTCGAGTCCCTGTTGGGTGTAGGATTACTTAAAAAAAAAAAGCACAAATTCATACCGATACTCTACTTCCTGTCCAACACTGCAGTTCATTCTGGCCTTTCCCCTGTGCTTACTTGTAAATTTTTAAAATGTTTTTATTTATTTTTGGCAGAGAGAGAGCTCATGTGTGCGTGAGCATGGTGGGGGAGGGGCAGAGAGCGAGAGGGAGACACAGAATCTGAAGCAGGCTGCAGGCACTGAGCTGTCAGCACAGAGCCTGATGTGGGGCTGAAACCCATGAACCTTGAGATCATGACCTGAGCCAAAGTCGGACACTTACCCGACTGAACCACCCAGTCGCCCCTCCCCTGTCCTTATTTGTAACATCTTTCAGCAACAGTGAGAGACCTGGCTCTCATTATTCACAATATATTTGCTAATCATTTGCTCAATCCTAGAATACACAGGAAGTAGTTTCAGAATTTATAATTCATATCTCTGTGAGAAACAATTATCCTGTTGTTGAAGTATATCCTTTCATGGATTCTTCAGCAAAGACTAATGGGTACAGAATTCCTTAACATCTTGTGTGTAATTGAAGGACAGCTGGGCTGGGTATCAAATCTTAGGTTTGTGCTTTTGTTCATTGAGTTTTTGTTTTGTTTTTTAAAGTTTGGGTTTTTTAAAAAAGAGAAATGGGGAAGGGGCAGAGAAAGAAGGAGAGAGAGAATCTTAGGGGCCCTGATGCAGGGCTTGATCTCACAGATGGTGAGATCATGACCTGAGCTGAAATCAACAGTTGGTTGCTTAACCACCTGAACCCCCCCAGGTGCCCAGTTTTGCTGTGTTTTTTTTTTTTTTTTTCAACGTTTATTTATTTTTGGGACAGAGAGAGACAGAGCATGAACGGGGGAGGGTCAGAGAGAGAGAGAGGGAGACACAGAATCGGAAACAGGCTCCAGGCTCTGAGCCATCATGAGCCATCAGCCCAGAGCCTGACGCGGGGCTTGAACTCACGGACCGTGAGATCGTGACCTGGCTGAAGTCGGACGCTTAACCGACTGCGCCACCCAGGCGCCCCTCTTTTCTTTTTTTTTTTTTTTTGCTGTGTTTTTTAAATGACACTCATTGTTGTCTTGTTTTGAATGTTAGTTTTGAGAAGTCTTAAATCAGTAGAATTCTTTTGACTTGGTAAATTGTTTGATCTGGAGGGCTTGAAGATTGAATCTTTGAAATTGAATAGTTAAAAAATATGTTTCAGAGTCGGCCATTCTGGGTTAATTTTCCTAAGTACCTGCTGAGCCTTTTCAATGTGTAAATTCAGGTGATTTTCTATTTCTGAAAAAAATTTTTTGAGTATGGTTTAAATATTTAGCTCTGTTTTATTTTGTCTTTCTTCTCCAGGGACTCCAAAAATACACACATTATTCTTTCAGTCTGGACTTCCGTTTTAATCCATTTCTCTCTGACCCTGTTTGACTTCTTTCTCAAGTCATTATTATTTTTTGTTGTTGTTTTCCTGTCTTTTTTCTACTACGCTTTATCAAATTTTCATTGGAGTCTATTCTCTCTTGAGTACTTTATAATTTATTCTACGGGTCTGAGATAATTTTGCCTTTTCTTCTATTTATTTCCTTCATTTATCCCCATCCGTGTCAGTATTTTAGTTTTTGAATTTTTGATGTAAGGAGATTTTTTTTTTTTCATATGGGCAAATGCCCGTTTGACTACACAGTATTGAATTCTGTTTGGAGCGCTGACTTACAATTTCCTTCTACATCTTGACTCCTTTCTGGGAGTCGTTTTTCCTTTGTTGATTTGTGTGGATTTTCATTTCCTGAATTTTTGCAATTACTCTCTGTGGACTTAACTATGTTCCTTTTGTTCTGGTTTTTGTTACTGGGAACAGTCCATGAGCTATGAGGCTTGATGGCGCCCTCTTCTGTCAACACAGCAAAGGGACTTACTTTAGTATTTTTTGTTCTGCTTTGTTGGTGGCAGGAATAGGTTGAGAGACCTCCAATTCAGTTTTCTTTTGTCTCGAAGGGCTCTACATTTTCCCCTTCCATTCCTCTTCACCACCAGATTGCCAACCAGCTCCTCTCTCTTCCTTTTTCCCCTTTCTTTCTCCGGAAGCTATGCGTATTGAAGACTGTCCCTTATATTCATTCCTTTTCTAGAATTTGCACTCTCGGGGCGCCTGGGTGGCTCAGTCGGTTGAGCGTCCGACTTCAGCTCAGGTCACGATCTCGCGGTCCTCGAGTTCGAGCCCCGCGTCGGGCTCTGGGCTGATGGCTCAGAGCCTGGAGCCTGCTTCCGATTCTGTGTCTCCCTCTCTCTCTGCCCCTCCCCCATTCATGCTGTGTCTCTCTCTGTCTCAAAAATAAATAAACGTTAAAAAAAAATAGAATTTGCACTCTCTCTGATCTGCTCAGGCATCACTGCAGTATTTTCAGACGTAGGGTGAGCTTAGTCTATCCAGAGCTAGTTCTAGATCAACCTCAGATTGTTTTGCTAGTTTCCCTTTTTCGTATCCACTGTAGTTTTCCTCCATTGCCTTTGATTCAAGCATGGAGCACAAGGGTGGGGCCCTCATATTTCAATTCCATGATTCTTCACTTTTCCTCATGATCCTTTCACATTCTGGCATTCTTTGTGTTCAAGCTATACCATACCTTGCTTCCCCCTCTTGTTTTCTGTTGCTTTGGGAAGAAATATTTGGGAAACAGATAGATCTCCCCATGGTGGGACCCTCTTGGGATTCTTCATAACTGTTCTGATACTAATGGATAATGTTGTCAACACCAAAAGACATGAGTGGCATTGGTATTGTTTTTCTAGGCTTACAGGGGACTCCCAATTGAGTTGACCGTATTTGCCAGACTGAAGATTGACCACAGCCAAACCACAGCCAAGATGGTGGTCTTCAGTGGAGGGTGGGATGCGGACAACAGAGGTTATGGCATCAGTAAACAGAACTGCTATCACTAGATATATAGGGTACTAAGGAAAGGTCAAGTAAAAGCTAACAGTTCAGCACTATTCACAATAGGCAAAAGGAGGAAACAGCCCAAATGCCCATCAACCGATGAACGGGTAAACAAACTCTAGTATTTTCATACAATGGGATATTATTCAGTCATAAAAAGGAACTAAGTACGGACACCTGCTACAACATAGATGAACTTTGAAAACATTATGCTCAGTGGGAGAAACCAGACACAAAATGTCACATATATGGAATGTCCAAAGTAGGCAAATCTTCGTAAAGGCAGAAAGCAGATTCGTGGTTGCCAGGGACTGGGGGAGGGGAGGGGGGGAGTAAGTGCTAATTGGTCCAGGATTTCCTCTTTTGGGTGATGAAAAGTTCTGGAACCAGAGAGTGGGGGTGGTTGCGCAACATTGTGAATGTGCTCAATGCCCCAGAATTGTACACTTTAAAGTGGTAAAAATGGGGGGCGCCTGGGTGGTGCAGTCGGTTAAGCGTCCGACTTCAGCCAGGTCACGATCTCGCGGTCCGTGAGTTCGAGCCCCGCGTCAGGCTCTGGGCTGATGGCTCAGAGCCTGGAGCCTGTTTCCGATTCTGTGTCTCCCTCTCTCTCTGCCCCTCCCCCGTTCATGCTCTGTCTCTCTCTGTCCCCAAAATAAATAAACGTTGAAAAAATAAATAAATAAATAAATAAATAAAGTGGTAAAAATGGTCAATTTTATGTTATGTGTATTTTACCCCAATGAAAAGGAAGTTAGTGTTTCGCTAAATATTCTGTTCTGTCCATTTGAATCTATGAGGGGACTGGATCTGTCACTCAGCATCCCCCAAATGACAGGTTCCTGGCAAATGTGGAAAAGCTGGGAGGTGGTTCTCTTGTCCACCTTCATGGCCACTTGGGCGATCTTGTGGCCAGTGCCATTGCTTCTTGGTTATAGGCTTATGAGACTCTTCTCAAGTTATCAACTATGAATATCATCTACTGGCTTGTTATGTGGAAACATCTCTTCTCTTGACTTCATCCTTTCTTGTCAAAATCAGATGGAAATTTCTAGACCCCCTTTTTTTGTAGCTGTTTAACTTTATTATTTTTTATTTTTATTTTATTTTATTTTTAATTTTTTTTAAATTTACATCCAAGTTAGTTAGCGTAGAGTGCAACAATGATTTCAGGAGTAGCTTCCTTAATGCCCCTGACCCGTTTAGCCCATGCTCCCTCTGTTTGTTCTCCAGTAACCCTCTGTTTGTTCTCCATATTTAAGAGTCTCTCATGGTTTGTCCCCCTCGCTGTTTTTATATTATTTTTGCTTCCCTTCCCATATGTTCATCTGTTTTGTATCTGACATTCCTCATATGAGTGAAGTCATATGATGTTTGTCTTTCTCTGATTGACTAATTTCGCTTAGCATAATACCCTCCAGTTCCATCCATGTAGTTGCAAATGGCAATCAGCTTACGTTCTCCTGGTTCATGAGTTTGAGCCCCACGTTGGGCTCTGTGCTGACAGCTCTGAGCCTGGAGCCTGCTTCAGCTTCTGTGTCTCCCTCTCTCTCTGCCCTTCCCCTGCTCACGCTCTGTATCCCTCTCTCTCTTAAAAATAAATAAACATTTTTGAAAAATTAAAAAAGAAGAGGGAGAGACACCAGAGCTCCCTCTCTCCTCCATGAGAGGTAGAGCGAGAAGGCAGCCATCTTCCAGCGAGGAAGAGAGCCCTCACCAGGAACCATATCTACAGGCACCTTGACCTTGGACTTCCCAGCTTCCAGACCCCTGTTGCTTACAAGCCACACAGACTATGGTATTTTTAAAATAGCAGCCTGAGCCGAATAAGACACATGCCTCTCACCCCATTCCTAAAAGCACGGATTTAAAATAATCTCCCTGTTCAGGGCCCAGGACTGGCTTTGTCCTTTTCAGCTGTAAGGGTGTGTATGGGTTAGGATGTGTGCAGTTGTTAGCAAGAGGCAACAACACAGACAGGTATAAACAAATGAACAAATGACTAACTGGCTCAGGTAACTGAAAGTCCTGTTTCGGAGCGAGCGCAAAGATGCTGCTGAGGACCCCATGCCTGCCCATCTCTACTTCCTATGGTCTCCGTCCCAAGTTATGGCCTGAACGTGTGGTCAATTGTGATGACAGGCTTGGAGGAAAGGGCCAGGAGAAAACAGGGCTTGCATCGGAAGTGAAATCTAGTTATCACAAAAGACTCCCCACCACCCCGATTTTCCTGGGCCTCGCCCCAGACTCACTGAATTGGACTCTCTTGGGTGTGGGTTAAGAATCTGCATTTTTTTTAAAGTTTATTTTGAGAGGTGGGGGAGGGGCAGAGAGAGAGAGAGGGAGAGAGAGAGAATCCCAAGCAGGCTCCACACATTGAACGCAGAGCCAGACACGGGGCTCAATCCCATGAACCATGAAATCATGACCTGAGCAGAAATCAAGAGTCAGCCGCTGAACAGACTGAGCCACCCGGCCACCCCAAGGATCTGCATTTTAATAAGTGCCCCCAGGGAAATGCAAATGAAACCCACAATGGGATCTCCCTCTACACCCACTAGAACAGCTAGAATAAAAAAGATAATCGCAAGTGTTGTCAGGGATGTGCAGAAATTGGAAACTTAGAAGACATTCATAAGAGAGCAGGGGCGCCTGGGGGGCTCAGTCGGTTGAGCGTCTGACTTCGGCTCAGGTGGGTTCGAGCCCCGTGTCTGACTTTGTGCTGACAGCTCAGAGCCTGGAGCCTGCTTTGGATTCTGTGTCTTGCTCTCTCTCTCTCTGCCCCTCCCCTGCTTGTGCACTCTCTCTCTCTCTGTCTCTAAATAAATAAATGTTAAAAATTTTAACAAAAGAGAGAGCAGATCTTCAAAATTCTCATCATGAGGGGAAAAAATGTATAACCGTTAACTATGGAACTAGATTTATTGTGGAGATCACTTTGCAATATATACATCTATCGAATCATTATGCTGCATTCTTGAAACTAATACAATGTTATGTGTCAATTACATATATATTACTATATATATATATAATATATATATAATTATATTATATGTGGTGAGTGTCTCGCATATTTTGCAATACGATCGCCTATCAAATGCCTGGCGATGCCAGCCCTACCCAGAGGCCACGGTGAGGCTCCTGACCGTCCAACCAGTTGCCTTTGAGGATGAGGACACTGATCCCCAGAGAGAGCTGCTGCTGGAGGGCCAGGGGGCAAGGATTCCAAAAGCAGCCTCCCTGTCACCCTGCCTCTGTCCTCCCTTCCCCTTCCCTGCACCAGAGGTGAGAGGGACTGTGGGAGAGGCCACCAGACAGCTGACCAGGGAAACCCAGAGGAGGGAGATGAGTCCTGGCTTGCGGCCCCACCTCCGTCCTGGGCCTGGACCCGAACCCCTCAGGCTATGGCGGTTTGCTCTAATCTGTAACCTGCAGGTGACATTATCTACCCCAACGTGGGAAGATTAAATCAATTTGTATATGAAGTAGCTAGAAGAATGCCCAACGATAGCAGCTATTAAATAAACAAGCAGTTGTGACTCAGCCCGGACTCCCGAAGTCAGTCCCAAAATCGCCATCAATGAGGCCATCGGGAAGCCAAGAGGGCACAGTGGAAGTCAGAGGGAGGTGATGGTTCCAGGGCGAGGGGGGCACGGTCCGAGCTGCCCTCAGTGAAGGAGGCATCACAAGTTAGCCCTACTTTCCACGTTGTCGGATCTCATCCAAAGCATCCCATGGCCTGGCCGTGGCACAGGTGGACCAGTCCTCCTGGCTGTTGCCCCCAGACCACCCTGCACCACCTTTTGGAATTCCCAGAAGGCCCAGCCCATCTCATTCCGCATCAGAAGCTCTGCCCTCTCCCTCCGGCCTCTTACAGTGATGTGTCACGGCCCGGTGCCCGGTTCCTTTTCCTGAGCGAGAGTAGATTTTGGAGGTGAGCACCACGGGGCGAGAAAGAAAAGCCGTGGGTCCCCAGGAGTCCCGGACAAGGCGTTTGGGGACCGTAGGTGGACATGCGCCACTCCAGGGATGGCTCGGCAGCCGGGCACCCTGGGCGAGGCCGGGTTGGGACTCGGATCTTGGGGAGGGCGGCAGGGGCTGGCCCTCTCTGGTCTCAGCTTGGGCAGACTCTGATTGCCTCTCTGCCCGTTCAGAGGAGGAAGGGCTGATAACCAGCGGGACCACTTGTCCCCAAAGGCTTTGGATTCCGACAATCCGTGGTTTCCAGAACTTCACAGGTACAACAGGGTTAGGGCACGGAGCGCAGGTGGCCAATACTGCCAGACTCTTGGGCCCCGGGAGGTGGGGGCTGGGGGACAGGCTTCCCTGGGGCAGGCGGAGGCAGGGACACAGGTATGCTGGAAGCACCCATCCTCCGCTCCCTCAAGGTGTCTGGGCCACTACCAGGCCCTCCCGGGCTACTGTTCTTCCCTCTCCTGCTCTTTACTGGGCTGCTGTGGCTGTCCTTGTCCAAGGTCAGCTATAGGCCCCCAGGGCCATGGGCTTCCAAGCCTGGTCTTTGGTGGCAGACATTGCCTGGGCAGGGAGGGGGGCACTTCCCAGAGAGAGATGGGGCTGTTTTCCTGGTCAGCTGCCCTCCCTGGTGGCCCACCCAGAGCCTCTCCCCACTCTGGTGCAGGGGCGGGGAGGGAAGGGGTGGAGGAGGCTGCACCCCCGCCCTCCTCGTGCATCTTCAGACGGGATGAACCAAGATCTAGACTGAGAAGCAAGCTCCCTGAGGGCCCAGTGCGGGGCGTGCACACAGCAGGCACTACAGTAAGCCAGTCTCTTGTTCTGAGCTCCCTGCTTGTCCCAGTCTGGAAGAGATGGGGGTCGGGACTCCAGAGTTCTCCTGGGCTGGGGGGGCGGGCCGGAAGTAGGGAGGGAAATGGGCCGTTCGGGGTGTAGAATCCAGGACAGACCCCCAACCCTCGAGGGACTGAAGAGTGGGCAGACACAGGGATAGGGGTGTCCTGAGTCCCAGCCCTGTCCCACCTGCCCCAACAGCCTGCCTGTGCCGGTCCAGCCCTGGGAGTGGACATTCTTCCAGGGAAACGATTACTTCTCCAGTTCCCATCACAACGGACACAATTCTGTCACTGCCTGCCAGGAAGTGGGGACTCGATTCATCGTAATTGCAACTGCCCCGGGGGCGGGGGAGTTGCCTGGGTGGCTCAGTCGGTTAAGCATCTTGATTTAGGCTCAGGTCAGGATCTCACCGTTTGTGGGTTTGAGCCCTGTGTCGGGCCCTGTGCTGACAGAGCGGAGCCGACTTGGGATTCTCTCTCCCTCTCTTGCTCTCTCTCTGCCCCTCCCCCCCCCCTGTGCATGCACTCTCTCTCTCAAAATAAATAAACATTAAAAAAAAAAAATGCCGGGGAGCAGGTCTGCCTGTCCAGGGAGCCACCGTGACCCTGGGGCATGCACCTGGCCACAGGATTTTCTGGAAGACAGGCTGTTTGCTCCACTTGGAAAGGTGAGGGAGAGAAGGAAACGAACCAGGCACCCGGCAAGGAGGTGCAACACTTGTGTTTGGGGACCGCCTAAACCGGAAACAAGCCCCAGGCGAACGAACGAACGTTTAACGACCTGCGCTCTGCAGGGGGGACGGGGTGGGGTGGTGAGGGGGGGAAGCGAGTCCTGATGCGAAGTGTCCGCCACTCTCCCTCGTGTACATCCTGCCGCTGTGGCTGCTTCCAAGCTGTTAACACGACGCCCCTCCACGCGGAGCTGAACAGAGACCGGCTCTCAGGGACTGGCTCGTTTTGCTTCCAGCACGCGAACCCGAGTCGTGAGTAAATTCGCGAGTAGTCTGTCCTTGGCGCCTGGGAGACGCTTGCGCACGCCTGGTGACCCAGTGTGTGTGATGGGAGAGCTGCTCACAGGCCAGAAGGTCAGACTGAAAGAAAAACTCCCTGCCAAGTGCCTAGGGAGACGCTGAGCCCAAGAAGTGGGGGGTCAGAGCCCCCTCCGGCCTCCTCTCCAGACACCAGAACTTACTGCCGCTGCAGACTTTTCAAGAGTAACCGCTTCACCTGCCGGGGGCTCTCAGACGTGGAACAGAAGCCACTGGATGGACAAATCACCCCGTGCTGCCCAGGTGAGTCTCGGGAGAGGGAAACGCTCTAGTGGGGGTGCGGGTGTGAAACCCTGACATGAGCTTTCCCCGGGGATCCTCCCCGGGCTCCCTGACCCCGTAGGCCTAAGAATCTGGGATTTCTACTGAGTCGAGGAAGGCGGTGCTCACATACTCCGGCTCAGATAGGTTGCCGGGTGCCCCAAATTCTACCATCAGAGCTCCAGCCAGGATAGCTTGCAGTCCAGGTGAATGCTTGAAAAAAACTTTTTTAAGTTTATTTGTTTACTTAGAGAGAGCAAGCTGGGTAAGGGCAGAGGGAGAGAGAGAGAGAGAGAGAGAATCCCAAGCAGGCCCCGCACTGTCAGCGCAGAGCCCGATGTGGGGCTCGAACCCACGAACCGTGAGATCGTGGCCTGAGCCTAAATCAAGAGTCAGACGCTTAACTGACTGAGCCACCCAGGTGCCCCTGAGTGCTGTAAAATATAGCATATTGGGGCACCTGGGTGGCCCTGTCGGCTAAGCGTCCACCTTCGGCTCAGGTCACGATCTCACGGTTTGTGAGTTCAAGCCCCGCGTCAGGGTCTGTGCTGACAGCTCAGAGCCTGGAGCCTGCTTCGGATTCTGCGTCTCCCTCTCTCTGTCCCTCCCCTGCTGACATTCTGTCTCTTTCTCTCTCTCAAAAATAAATAAACATTAAAAACATTGAACACCATGGTAACAACCACTGTAGGCAAAACCCACAGACAGATGCTTATAGTTAACATGTGCTACTCTAATGAGAGAAGCAGGATATTTGCATAACTTCCAATTTGTGTTATCTCCCCCGAAAAATATTTATTAATTACTGTGCTGGTTTTAACATGGGTTCGCACGGGGCGCCTGGGTGGCTCAGTCGGTTGAGCGTCCGACTTCAGCTCAGGTCACGATCTCACGGTTCATGAGTTCGAGCCCCGCGTTGGGCTCTGTGCTGATGGCTCAGAGCCTGGAGCCTGCTTCGGATTCTGTCTCTCCCTCTCTCTCTGCCTCTCCCCCCACTTGTGCTCTGTCTCTCAAAAATAAATAAATGTAAAAAAAATAAAATAAAAACACAGGTTCACACATGTAAAAAAAATTTTTTTTTAAGTTTTTATTTATTTTTGAGAGAGAGAGAGAGAGAGCTAACAGGGGAGGGGCAGAGAGAGAATCCCAAGCAGAGTCCAGAGTCAGCCCAGAGCCTAACGTGGGGCTTAAACCCATGAACCATGAGATCGTGACCTGAGTTGAAATCAAGTTGGACACTTAACCAACTGAGCCACCCAGGCACCCCTGTTTACACATTTTTTAAGAGTGCTTCCTGTGGGAGGAGGGAATTAATTCTCTTCCCCTTGGAGTGGGGCCGGCTTAGGGACTCACCTCATAGGAATAAAGCAGTGTTTATCAACCTTGTTTTAAATTTTGCACACACACCCCCCCCCGCCACCACCAAATAGCCTTTTAAATATTTTCCCTCCTTGCCCCCTTATATCCAATATTAAGAAGTAAGGGGTGCCTGGGTGGCTCAGTCAGTTAAGCGATCAACTTTGCCTCAGGTCATGATCTTGCGGCCCCCATGAGTTCGAGTCCAGCGTCGGGCTCTGTGCTGACAGCTCAGAGCCTGGAATCTGCTTCGGATTCTGCGACTCCCTGTCTCTCTGCCCCTCCCCCACTCGTGCTCTGTCTCTCTCACTCTCAAAAATAAAATAAACACACACACAATTTTTTTTTTTTCAACGTTTATTTATTTTTGGGACAGAGAGAGACAGAGCATGAACGGGGGAGGGGCAGAGAGGGAGACACAGAATCGGAAACAGGCTCCAGGCTCTGAGCCATCAGCCCAGATCCCGACGCGGGGCTCGAACTCACAGACCGCGAGATCGTGACCTAGCTGAAGTCGGACGCTCAACCGACTGCGCCACCCAGGCGCCCCACAATTTTTTTTTTTTTTTTAATAAGGTCATGAGGACGGACCCTAACCCAGTATGACTGGGGTCCTTATCAGAGGAGTTTAGGACACAGACGCGCACAGAGGGACGATCGTGTGAGGACACAGGGAGGAGACTGCGTCTATGCCCCACGAGAGACGCCTCGGAAGGAACCAGACCAACTTGCCCACGGCTGGACCTCAGACTTCCAGCCTCCAGAGCCGTGAGACAACACGTGTCCGGTGTGTTAGCCGCCCTGCGTGTGGTCCTTTGTCGCGGCAGTCCTAGGAGACTAACGTGGGGTCTGGACTCAATGCCACGTGGGGTCCTGGATTCAATCCTGGAACGGGAAAAGGACACCCGTGGAAAAACGTGAAACACAAACGAAGCCTTTTGTTTCGCTAATGGTGTTGCACCAATGTTCCTTTCCTCTTTTTGACAAGTGACAGTAATTTAAGATGTTAACAGGAGAGGAAGCTGAGTTAAGTGTATACGGAACTTCCTGCACTATCTTTGCAATTAATCTGTAAATCCAAATGGTTGCACAACAGCGTGAATGTGATTGATGCTGCTGAGCTGTGTGCTTAAAAATGATTAAGACAAAAAATTCTATGTCGTATGTGTGTCTTTTACCACAATAAAACAACTCTGTCAAAAATCTACTTAGCATGTTTAGGGACGCCCGGGTGGCTCAGTCAGTTGAGCGTCTGACTTCGGCTCGGGTCACGATCTCGCGGTCCGTGAGTTCGAGCCCCGCGTCGGGCTCCGTGCTGACAGCTCAGAGCCTGGAGCCTGCTTTGGATTCTGGGACTCCCTCTCTCAGAAAATAAATAATAAACATTAAAAAAATTTTTTAAAAAGGAAGACACTGCTGTGGGTTCCTGGAAATTGCTGCTTATCAAATTATGGAAGTTTTATCCTGTCCTTTGTTTACTAAGCACAAATGCTTAGCTTTTTTTTTTTTCTTTTTTAATGAAGACTGAGTGTTGAAAAGATATATCTTGTAGTGTGGAGGAGGTAAAAGATAAACTGTGGAAGGGTACAAAACAAGGGCACCACGTACAGAAAGCTTCTGGATGTGTAAAACCACCCAATATATTGTCTAAATGCGCAGTTGAAGTGGGTTTTAACATAGTAAACACCAAGTTTGAGATGGCAGTCGCCTCGGGGGGGAAAAGAGAGAAGGTGCACAGGACTGCCGGTTACAATTTATTTACTCTCCGCCCCCACCGCCCCGCTCCCACTGAAAAGTTTTTCCGGGCCTTTTGGATCGAAGCAGGAATTGACGTGTCGGGCAGGGTGGTCCCATCATCCTTCTGCTGGGACCAACGCCATGACCTCCTCTTTGATCATTCCATGTCTGGCCCTCACACAGAGCGTCCGGACTTTCTCATCCGATGCCGAAGCCCGACCTACTCAGCACCACGTAGAAGTCCAGGCCATACATACCGGTGCTTGGGTCCCCACATCGACGCGCTCCTGGATCCCCACACCAAAGTTTCCCGTGCCGGAGAAGTTAGTATTTCTCAACTCATGCTCCCACATCTTTAGAACTTTCTCAGGGATTTCTTCAGCCTTGACCCCACGGACTGTGCAGTGCACGGCCATCTTTTTTTTTCATTTCTCCTGCTGCCAAAGGCTCTGACGGCATATCCAGCTCTGGAGAGCACGGGGGTCTGGCCTGTGCACTGCTCCAGCACCCTGGCCACCCCGGTCAGTCTCCCCTCTCCCCCCACCCGACCCCCCGACCGCAGAGGTTGAGGCAAGAACTTGCAGATGAGAAGTTCGCACGTGGGATTCCCCTTTTCACCTTGATCCGCTACGGCGGAGATCAGGAAGAGAGAGCACAATTTATTTCCTTTTTTTTTTTTTTTTTAATTTTTTTTTCAACGTTTATTTATTTTTTTTGGGACAGAGAGAGACAGAGCATGAACGGGGGAGGGGCAGAGAGAGAGGGAGACACAGAATCGGAAACAGGCTCCGGGCTCTGAGCCATCAGCCCAGAGCCCGACGCGGGGCTCGAACTCCCGGACCGCGAGATCGTGATCCGGCTGAAGTCGGACGCTTAACCGACTGCGCCACCCAGGCGCCCCAATTTATTTCCTTTTAAGAGGATCCGAAATATGTGACCAAGTCAAAACCTGGTGAAGCCGAGTGGAGATCGCACGGGTTTTCGTGTTTCTACTTTTTCTCTGCATACCTTTGTGTGTGTTCACGTTTTCTCATAATAAAAAAGCAAAGCCAAGACTGACAGCCACAGCCAATGCTTAACACAGCCTTTGCACTCAGCCAGGTTCCCTGGGGAGTGGCGAGCCTCCCATCTCCAGAGAAAATGGAAGCCACAGGGTGGTCTTAGCCTTGGAGCTGAACCCTGGGACTTCTGCCTTCTTCCCACTTTATTTTTTACGTATTTCTTTTTTTAAGTTTATTTATTCCGAGAGTGTGGGTGTGTGCTCACGTGCGCATGTGAGTGGGGGGGGAGAAGCAGGAGAGGGAGAGAATCCCAAGCAGGCTCCACGCTGTCAGCATAGAGCCTGGAACGGGGCTTGATCCCATGAACTGCGAGATCATGACCTGAGCCGAAGTCGGATGCTCAACCGACTGAGCACCCTCAGGTGCCCCTGCTTAGTCCAAACCCCTGGTCCCTGCTATTTGAGTCCTTGTGTGGTCCAGCCCAGACTACTGCCCCTGAGTTAGTCTCAGCCTTTCCAAGAGTCCCACTCCCAAACTCTGCACGTGCTAATATCACAGCGGGGACGCTCCTTCATCCACACATCCCCTCCAGAATAATTCTGGCTCCTCCAGACGTCACCACCTCCTCCAGGAAGCCCTCCCAGATCCTCTAGGCTGAGTCCGATGCCTCCAGTGGTCCTCACATTCCCTGTGCTTCTGAGACCCATTACATTGTTTTCAAATCCCTGGCCACATGTTCTGCCTCCCCACCCCAACCCAGTGGGTCTCCCTTCCCTCTTCTGGGTCCAGGGCTCTTTTGGGTCTGGGTGGTTAAAAGTCTGTGGCCAGCCTCATGCCAGGAACCTCCCTTTCCTTTTAATTCCCCTTTCAGTGAATTTTGGGCATGGGACATGGGTGGGTCGCCTTCTGGTTGCCTCGCTGGGCTGGACAGCTTCCCCTGGCTCCCCAAGGCAGCTTCAGCCGCAGCCACATACAAAAGAGACCCAACTTCCTGCCTCTTGTGCCTTGGCTGTGCCCTCTGCATGACAGACCCTTCCTTTTTCTCTCGCCAGTGGACGTGTCCTCAATGCCCACTTCCAGAAGGCCACCTCTGCTCCTCCAAACAGCATTCACTGTTTCTCCCTCCGTAAGGGCTGATGAATCAATCCTATCTACCCCCTTTCCCAAGAACCTTATTCGGATGAGGTTGTGCAATCCTTTGCGGCCTTTTTTTTTTTTTTTTTTCCTGTTTCCTCCCACTGAGCCCACGCCCCTCCTGAGTACTGCTGTCCTGGAGAGCCCCAGAAGGAGGGTGTGCCCTCCCAGAAAGTTCTGCCCCACAGTGAAATCCTGGTGCTAAGTCAGCTGTCGGTGCCTGTTGACGCGGGCTCCGTTTCTGATGAGAAGGGAAGCACGAGCCTTGCCTCTCGGAAGAAGGGGACTTCTGAGAAAAGCAGCAAGACCCTCCCGTTTTTTGGGAAAAGAGACTTCCTTGGTCCTGAACTGTTCTCTGAGCATTGCTGACTTCTGACGCCAGACTTCTTCCCCGCTCTGTGTCATGGGCATCTACTCCGACCTCTGTGATGGTGTGTGACACACGTACTTAAACATCCGTACGTGGTGTCGTTGTGTGTGACTCACATCGATGTCACGGGACGGCGAGTCTCACGTGCTGCCTGGCGAGACCCTAGGTTACTGATATCTAGAGACGAGGTCTTCTCGTTCGTTTGCTTCAGAGTAGATAGCCACCGAGTCTGACTTAGTGACAAGCACTCAGAGACACCATAAGGAAGATGGAAACACTAGCCATCACCCAGGAGATGATATTCGCATCTCTTATCCGTGATACATACAGACCTTCTGTAAACGAAACTTTTTTTAATGTTTACTTTTGAGAGAGAGGGTGAGTAGGGGGCGGGGCAGAGAGCAGGAGACACAGACCTGGAAGCAGGTCCAGGCTCTGAGCTGGCAGCACAGAGCCCGACGCGGGGCTCGAACTCGCAAACCCGCGGGATCATGACCTGAGCCGAAGTCAGACGCTTAACCGACTGAGCCACCCAGGCACCGCCCCGCCGCCCCCCTCCCCCCCCCCCCCGCCCCCGAACTTCTATAAATGAATAAGAAAAAAACAAACCGCTTCCTGGAAACAATGGAGGAAGGATACAAACAATTTACAGGAAAGCGAAACAGAAGAATGTATCAACATCCAGTGGATACTCAAAATCTCGGGAGTTGGGAAACCATCTGAAGCCACAGTGAAATTCAATAAGAAGCAGTAAAAGTAGCTTCAAGTTTAAAGACTTTTTTGAACTAAGGAGCAGAGGGGAGAGAAGGAAGAGGGAGATGGAGAACAAGAGGCTGAACATGAAGGAGTTAAGGATTTCACTTGATAAATCAGTTTTTTTTTTTTTAAGTTTATTTTTTGAGAGAGAGCGAGCAGGGGAGGGGCAGAGAGAGAGGGAGAGAGAGAGAGAATCCCAAGCAGTCTCCAGCTCTCAGCACGGAGCCTGATGTGGGGCTTGAACTCACAAACCGTGAGATCGTGACCTGAGCTGAAATCAAGAGCCAGACACTTAACGAACTGAGCCAGCCAGGCGGCCCGATAAATTAGTTTTTAAAAACAAACACAAGACAGGGGCGCCTGGCTGGCTCAGTTGGTGGAGCATGTGACTGACCGACTCTTGATCTCAGGGTCATAGGTTCAAGCCCCACACTGGGTGTACAGATTACTTAAAAATAGTATCTTCTATTGGGGTGCCTGGGTGGCTCAATTGGTTAAGCGTCTGACTTCGGCTCAGGTCATGGTCTCGTGGTTCGTGGGTTCGAGCCCCGCGTCAGGCTCTGTGCTGATGGCTCAGAGCCTGGAGCCTGCTTCCGATTCTGGGTCTCCCTCACTCTCTGCCCCTCCCCCGCTCGTGCTCGGTCTCTCGTTCTCAAAAATAAATAAAACATAAAAAAGAAAAAAATTGTTTAAAAAAAGAAACCCTTCCTACCTGGATTTTCCCCCCAAAGTTTTGCTTTTCAAATATGTAGGTTTAGAGCCATCTGGGCTGGGATTGGCTGTCTTGTTCACCATTCCACCGCCAGGACCTTCAACAGGGCATGATACACACTAGCAGTCAAATCTGTTGAATGAATTAATGAGGGGCTGCTGTGTGTGACCTACGAGGATGAGTACCAGGGATGGGGGGGGGGGGGTGTAGCAGGCCACGTGCTGGTAGAGGGAATGAATCTTCTTCCTGCAAAGAAACACAGCATTGGCCTGCAGGTATCTGGGCCCAGAAAGGCTGTCTGTATCACTCACTGATCAGACCACGGGCACCAGGCTTCAATAGCACCACCGTATGTCTTGGAAAGAAACTGTGCAGGAGGGGACAGATAAAAGCCAATTTCCATTTGAGGGGAAAGGCCGTTCTGTTCCCTCTCCTCGGACATTTGGTTTTTCGGGCCCCTACAAATTCTTGGACAACTCAAGAGACAAGAGAGAAAATCTGAGCTGCCTGCTAATAAGGGAGAAAGCCACTAATTAGAAAAAGAAATGAATTTATGGGACATTTTATTCTAGTAATGTAGTAACTGGAATTCTCGGTTTAATGTCTGACTTCTAGGACAGCTAAAATTTTGGCTTCGTATTCTTCACTGTACTCCCAGCTCCCAGGCCCTAGGAGTCGTTAAATGGGCGTGTGTTACGTAAACAAGAGTAAGTCTGTGGGTTTTTCCTTGCTCACCGCACCCTAGCACGTTCCTGTCTCCACGGGGCTCCCTCTGGCTGGCGTGTGTTTCTTCCAGTATGTTCAGGGCCATTCCCTCACTTCATTTAGATCTCTGCTTCGATGTTTCCCCTTCTTTCCTGGCTTTATTGAAATACGGTTCACATGCCACACAATTCTCCCTTACCATTCAGTGGTTTTTATTATATTCACACGATTCTGCATCCGTCACTACAACCAAAGTAAGAACATTTCATAATCCCCAAGTCCCATGTACCCGTGGGCGCCTGGTAGGCTCACTCTTGATTTCAGCTCAGGTCATGATCCCCAGGTCATGGGATCGAACCCTGCCTGCATCAGGCTCTGTGTGGAGCCTGGAGCTTGCTTAAGATTCTCTCTCCCTCTGCCCCTCTCCCCCACTCACACACTCTCTCTCTCTAAAATTAAAAAAAAAAAAAAATGAATGAATCTATAAAGAATTCATGTACCCTTTAACCATCACCTTTTTTAAGATTTTTTAACGTTTATTTATTTCTTTTTTTTGAGAGACAGAGACAGAGCATGGGGTGGGGGTGGGGGGGGGCGGAGGGGCAGAGAGAGGGAGACACAGACTCTGAAACAGGCTCCAGGCTCCAAGCTGTCCGCACAGAGCCTTGACGCGGGGCTGGAGCTACCCAGCGCCCCAACCATCACCTTCTAGTTTCCCCCATCACTCCCAGCCCTAGGCAGCCACGAGTTAAGTTTCTGTTTCTATAGATTTCCCTATTCTGGACACGTCATAAAAATGGAGTCACACAATCTGTGGCCTTTTGTGTCTGGCTTCTTTCATTTTGCATGTTTTCGAGGTTCATCCACTTTATAGCACATATCGGCGCTTCGTTCCTATCTAGGGCTGAATAATAGTCCCCATCGAATGGATGTACCGCACTGTGTCCATTCACCAGTTGATGGACATTCGTCTCAGTTCCGCTGTTTGGTTATTCGGAACCATGCCGCTGTGAACATGCATCCCCAAGGTTTTGTGCGGACGTGTTTTCAATTCTCTTGGGTAGATACCTAGGAGTGGAATTGCCGGGTCCCCGGCGCATATTTGTCCATATGTTTACGGTCTTTCCTTTTCCAAGATTGTGATCTCCATAAAAACCGATATTGTTGCCAATTTTGGACCTTGCTGAATCTCCAGTGCCTAGAAAGGCGTCTGACAGAGAGCAGCTCGCGAGG
Source organism: Leopardus geoffroyi (assembly GCF_018350155.1). Lineage (NCBI taxonomy): Eukaryota > Metazoa > Chordata > Mammalia > Carnivora > Felidae > Leopardus > Leopardus geoffroyi. The sequence continues at coordinate 6,084,118 of NC_059331.1, forward strand.
CACGTGAGCAGGCGTCCCAGAGGCCGCAGGAAGCTGGACGTGGCCACTTCCGTAAACGCACCCCCAGAAATCCACAAGATCCCAGGTTCCGTGAGGAAGCGGTTGGAGCAGGGAAGCCCTGGCACTGGGGGAAGCTGCGGGGCAGAAGCCAGATGGCCGCCCCGGGGCCTGAGCGGGGGCCGAGGTTCTGGAGAGTCACGCTTCCGAGAATGCTGATGCTGGAAGTAAAAAAGCGCTGCCTGTCCTGTGTCTGGAAATGTCCTCTGACACACCCGCCGCCTTCCCGGGACGCCTGCGGAGAGGGGCGCCCCTCCCCGCTCACCCCAGACCCCATCGTAACCGCAGCGTCCGCTCGGGGGCCCAAGGGTGCACCCGTCGAGGCCCGTGGCTGCTCCAGTGGGCGGCTGCGGGGCAACCCCCCACCCCCAAATCGGTGGCTCCCAACAACAGCCCTCTGCGAGTGTTCACAATTCCGCGGCGTGCGTGGCTGGCGCGGCTCCGTTCCTGGCCTCGCCCGGAATGAGCGGGTTCGTTGGATTCGGAGGACACAAGAGCTGGAAGGGCCAAGCGGCCGCTGGCCGGTCCTCGCCGCCCCTCAGCCTCCAGGGGCCGAGCCAGGGTCCCCGACGTTGCAGCCAGCGGCGTGAAGGCGGCAAGGCGGAAGCCGCAAGGCATGCTGGGGCCCAACCTGGCAAGTCACGTGCCGCCGCCGCCGCCCACCGATTGGTTAAAGCGAGTCACGGGGATGACGCCCATTCCCGAGGGGCGGAGAATAGACACCGCCTCCGGTTGGGAGGAGTCACGGTCGTGCAGAGGCAGGTGTGCCCAGGTCGGGGGGGAATTAGTGGCCAGGATTTTTCAAGTAGAGGCCATGTCGTATTATCGTCGTCTTGCTGGTCATACTTTTCGCTCACCATCCCCCCCCCTCCCCAGGGAAACGAGCCACAAATCAATAATTCTTAAATCTTTTCTGGCCGACGCTCTCCCCCCTAACGTGGATAATTCCATTCGCTAGGGGCCCCGCTTGACCTTGGATGGCAACGACGGCGAGCGGATGATAATGGCACTGGCCAGAACAGCTACCTCTGACGCGTCCCCGCCAGGCTGAGCGAGTTACTCCGCGGATCTCTGGACGCAGACCAGGAGTCTTGGGGTCACCCCAGAAGCAGAGTTTAAGAACGTGAAAATGTGTCCTTTCCCTGGGCGGTGATTCTAGAGGCCCCGGGAGGAAAGTAGGGAAATGGGACTGGGATGGGAAAGAGTCGGTGCTGGGTACCGGGGTGGGCGCTGGGGCTGAATCCCACTGGGCATCGCTGGAAGGCAGTTTGGAACAAGTGGCTCAGAGCTCTCCTAACCCCAGAGCGTTCACTCGCTTGCACTCCCGGCCTGCCCTCCACTTGGGTGAGGGGAAAAAACTCTTCAGGCGAAGAATTCCAGGAGATTACAGCGAGAGAGGTCAAAGCCAAGGGGATGTGGATAGCGTGCTGACAGCCCTTTACTACTTCCGTTTTACGGAGGAGGAATTTGAGGCTTACAATGACGCCGCCAAGAATCAACCCCAGGTTCCTCTCTCTCCGGAGCCCTGCTCTCTATCGCTCTGCTATACTGTTTTAGACCTCGGGTTGCCTCTAGTTTAACAACGTTTCAAGCTAATACCCCTCCCCCCAAATTTTTTTTTTTCAATGGTAAGATCTTGCACCTGACTCAAAATTAACTCCCAACTGTCTCAAAGACCCAAACGCAAAACCTAACACCGTTAGGAAAAAGCATGGGAGAAGTGTTTGGATTAGGCAAAGATTCCCTAGCTAGAACACCAAAAGCAAGATTCATAAAAGAAAAATGGGTAAATTGGATTTTGTCAGCATTTAAAACTTTGCTCTTTGAAAGCTGCTGTTAAGGGAATGAAGAGAAAAGCCACAGACTAGGAGAAAAGGTTGGAAAACCTCATATCTGATAAAAGATTTGTTACCAGCATATTCTAATGAACTCTCAAAACAATAAAATAAGCATTTTTTTTTAAATTAACGATCATTTCTCTTTTTTTTTTTTTAATTTTTTTTTCAACGTTTATTTATTTTTGGGACAGAGAGAGACAGAGCATGAACGGGGGAGGGGCAGAGAGAGAGGGAGACACAGAATCGGAAACAGGCTCCAGGCTCTGAGCCATCAGCCCAGAGCCCGACGCGGGGCTCGAACTCACGGACCGCGAGATCGTGACCTGGCTGAAGTCGGACGCTTAACCGACTGTGCCACCCAGGCGCCCCAACGATCATTTCTTTTTTAGAGACAGAGACGGAGCACGAGTAGGGAGGGAGCAGAGAGAGAGAGGGAGACGAAGAATCTGAAACAGGCTCCAGGCTCTGAGCTGTCAGCACAGAGCCTGACGCGAGCCCGGTGCCCGATGCCCGATGTGGGGCTCGAACTCACAGACCGAACTCCCAGACCGTGAGATCATAACCTGAGCGGAAGTCAGATGCTTAACCGACCGAGCCACCCAGGGGTCCCGGCAACCCAGTTTTAAAAAACACTCCTCATTGAAGTATTTTTATACATGTACAATGAGTGAGCATTAAGGTAGTTATCTTGGATAATCCATTCAAGGAAGCTCACTTGATCCAACTTAGTGAAGCCTGTATGCTTCACTTCATAGTGACGGAGACACTGGCGGGCACATATTGAGCCGTATTTCTGGAGCAGACTGTGCCAGTCTGAGCAGACACAGCGAGAACGAGAACCCTGGCCCAGCTTCTTCGGCTCCAATAAAGCTGCCGGTGACCATCTTGCTCTCTCAGACGCAACGAGCCAATCCGTTTCTTTCAATGGGCAAAAGATCTGAAGAGACAGGTCACCAAAGGAAATATTCAGGTGGCAAAGAAACATGTGAAAGGATGCCCCACGCCATTATTCATGGGAACGCGTTCAAGGGAACGCAAATGAAAGTCACACCGCGCACATGACAGAATGGCCCAAATGAGAAAGGCTAACCATGCCATGTCCTGGCAAGAACGCGGAGGAAACGGAACTCTCATCCATTGCCGGTCGGGTTGAAACACGGCACAGCCACTTCGGAAAATCGTCTTGGCAGTTTCTTAAAAACTGAGACGCACACCTCCCGTGTAACGCAACCATCCACTCCTGGGTATATACCCAGGAGAAAGGAGAGCGTCCGTGCACAAAAATACTTGCTCCCAGAAGTTCATGGCAGTTTTATTCGTGATAGCCACAACCGGAAACAGCCCAAATGCCCACCAGCAGGTGAGCGTATAATTGAGCTGGCATATTCAGGCAACAAAATTCTACTCAGCAGTAAGAAGGAAGGAGGTATTAATGCAGCCACATGGATGAATCAAAATAATTATGCTGAGCAAACGAAACCAGTCTCGAGAGGCTGTATGCTGCCATTTCTACAAAATTCCAGAGAAATGCAAGCGAATCTAAAGACAAAAAGCAGATCGGTGGTTGCTGGGGGATGATGGGGGTGGGGGGGGGGGGCTGACCAGGGGGCGCAAAGAAACGTGGGTGGTGATGGGTGCTTTCACGTTCCAGATTGTGATGGTTTCGTGGGTTTAGTCAAAACCCATCAAATTGTAAACGTTAAGGGTGGACAGCTTATTGTATGTCAGTGATACCTCAACAAAACTTTGTTTTCAGGCACTTGAGAAAGTTAATCAAAATATTTCAAGTTAAAAATAATCACAACAGGGGCGCCTGGGTGGCGCAGTCGGTGAAGCGTCCGACTTCAGCCAGGTCACGATCTCGCGGTCCGTGAGTTCGAGCCCCGCGTCGGGCTCTGGGCTGATGGCTCAGAGCCTGGAGCCTGTTTCCGATTCTGTGTCTCCCTCTCTCTCTGCCCCTCCCCCGTTCATGCTCTGTCTCTCTCTGTCCCAAAAATAATAAATAAATGTTGAAAAAAAAATTAAAAAAATAATAATAATAATCACAACATTTGGGGCGCCTGGGTGGCTCAGCCGGCTACCTGTCTGACTTTGGCTCAGCTCATGAGCTCGTGATGTGTGACTTTGGGCTTGGGATTCTCTCTCTTGCCCTCTCTCTGCCCCTTCCCCATCTGTCTCCTACATGGCCACAGAAATGTAATGAATTGGGTTGACAAAAGCTTTATCACCTGTTGGTGGTAACAATGAAGAAATGGGGTACCAAGAGAGTACGTGCTTTGCCTGAGGTTATCTGGCTCGTAGGTGAGATTTTATATCTTACTCTGTGCGAGGCCCATTTTCTCCCACTGAAATGATTTCCTCTCGGCTCAGGATTCTTATTTAGAGAGACCAAGCACCGATGACAGACCCCAGGTACCCACCGAAGCCCTTGTCTCACCCTTCACTCAGCCAGATTCTCTCCCTGGTCTCAAAGTCACTGCTTCCGGAAACATGCTAAAAGCACCCCCAAACAGTGAGGACAGCCGTTCATTTGAGGTAAGTCTGCTTTCGAGAAAGCCCTGCCTGGCCACGACGCTGTCCACTTTGACCCAGTGGTAGAAAATGGCTACCATATTTATGGAAAGTTCAGTGGGGACTTGGTCTACACGTCTGTTGGAGAGATTCCGCTCCAAGAATTTGCTGCACATTTCCAGATGTCTGACCCTACTTTTCCTGCTGCATTTATCAAGAGCCCGGCACCTCTGGCTGAATTTTGTGCACCAGACTCTCTTAGATTCCTGTTCCCTTCCTGATTCTCAGTTTTCCTTTGCCTTCTCAAAAAAAAAAAAAAAAAAAAAAAAAAAATTCCTCTGTCTTTTCATCGTTTTTTGTTTAAGTTTATTTACTTTGAGAGAGACAGAGACAGTGCGAGCAGGGGAGGGGCAGAGAGAGAGAACCCCAGGCAGGCTCTGTGCTGCCAGTTCGAGCCACCTGTGGGGCTCGAACCCACGAAACTGTGAGATGAGCCGAAACCAAGGGTCTGACGCTCAACCGACTGAGCCACCCAGGCGCCCCTCTCTGTCTTTTCATCTTATTTTATCATGTGTGTCTCTCTCATGTCTTTCTGGAACAAGGTAGGGAAATGGGCAGCAAACACAATTTTTAAATAACATGCGGATAATGTGTGTTCTTTCTGAGGGTTGTTGAGAGGATTTGGGAAGGTGGAGTGTGTTTCTGCATCTACCAGGGGGGCTGGAATGAGGGAAGTACTCGATAAAAAAAGATAACATTTGTCCCCCTCAGTGAAGGGCACTTACTGCCCCAGCCCTGGCACCCCCCCCCCCGGCACCCCAAGCCTTTTATACTGCTTGACTTAATCTTCTTTTTTTCATGGCACTAAGAGCTTGTTTATATATGACATTAGGGTTCTCACCCTCAGCATCATGGACGTTGGGAGTCGATGGTTTTTTGCGGGGGGCGGGGGGGGGTGTCCTGTGGGTGTCCTCCACCCACCACCTACTGTGATAGTCACAAATGTCTCCAGACATGGCCGCGGGTCTCCTGGGAAGCATAATCGCCCCCGGTCAAGAACCACGAGGCTCCACAACTTAACTTTCTCGTTATGTTCATTATTTCGTTGTCTGTCCCTCTCTACCCCCATCTGGAATGCTTGCTCTGAGAAGGAAGGAATTTGCTTGTTTGGGTGGGGCACTGATGTGTGCCCGGTTCCTAGATTGATGCCTGGCCCAAGGTGGGTGCCCAATATTTACTGAAAGAATGAACATTTGGTGGGCTTTGTGCTCAGGGGTGGTGCTAGGGCTTGGCATGCATAAGCTCACGTCCTTATCTTGGCATCCCTCGGGGGGAGGCCATGTCACTCTCCCTCACTGTCCCCCTTTGCATAGAGGAGAGAAGCTGAGGCTTCCAGAAACTACACACATACATCCCCACTCACCCAATGCAGAAGCTGAGCTGGCCACCACCCAACAGATGTCTGTGTTCTCCCTTCTGGCCAAGAAGGATTGAATCAAGGTCAAATCGGGGGTCAAATCCAGCCTCCAGGCACCTGCAGGGAAGTTGAGGAAGGAAGCTGAGCTGGCCTGGAGGGCCAGGCCTGAGGAGACTTTCTCAGGGCCAGAACTTGGCTGGGTTCAACCTGCTCCTCTTGGGAAGAGGTCTGGCCCCCACACCTGTAAGAGATGGGGGTGAGCTCCAAAATGAAGCCCCCAGTATCCTTAGGGAGATGTTGCTGCAGCTACTGGGCCAGGGAGGCTGGAACTGCGTGCGTGCGCGCGCGCGCGCGCGCGCGCACACACACACACACACACACACACACACACACACACCACTCCCCACCCCTCTCCACTCCCTCTGGCCCTTCTACCCCTCACCTCTAACTCCACTACCCCTCAACACACACACAAACTTCACACTTATCCCTAAACCGGCCCAGAACAGAGAGGGCCCTGCGCTGTGATTGGTCCATGAGTCCCTGGTACCAGGAACTGAGAGGAAGGAGATGGAAAGGAAGGAAAAGAGTAGGCGGGACCAGCAGGGGGCTACATTTATATCTATGCCCAGGGCTGGGCGCCTGCTCACCATGGACACTGCCGGGTACACCAAGTGGGACAGCAGGCTCGAGGAAGTCCCTGGAGGTAGGAGCAAAAAGCCAGCCTCCCCGGCCCCCTGGGGTCTCTCAGGCCAGAGGTTTGGGGTTTGATGGGAGAAGGGAGGGGAACAGCCAAGAGCGGGTCCATACAGTGGGTGCAGAAGAGACATCACAGGCGCCAGAACCAGCCGGACCTGGGTTCAGATTCTAACTCTGCCACTTAGAAGCTGTGTGACCACGAGCAAGTTGCTTTGTCTCTCTGAATCTCGGTTCCCTGGGAGGAACCCAAGCACCCAAGGCTCTGTCCTCGGGGGGCCAGAGATCCAGGGCAGTCCTGGTGCAGGAGGGACCCACGGAGTCCATCTGTGTTATCCCAGGGCACTGGGGACGCTGGGGACGGAGACTCCTCTTCCTGGCCCTGGTGCTGGTGGCAGCCTTAGCCCTGTGGGCCCTCATTCTGAGCATCCTATTTTCTAAGGGTGAGTGACCGTGTAATGAGGCCCCCCGGGGGGGACACAGACCTTCCCTCTGTCTCAGGACGCCCCCAGCTGGGTCCCGGACCCCTGTCTGGGTCGGGGGTGTGAACACGTGTGAACAGAATTTGTGCATGTCTTTGGGCTGTGTGCACCCACCTGTGTATGCATATGCGTGCATGTCTCTCCTCGGCGTGTGTGTGTGTGCGCGCGCGCGCGCGCGCGCACATCACGTGCGCTGTGCGCCTGCCCGTCCCTTCTGAGCGTCCGGAGACGGGAGCTCCTGCACCCCCTGGGCAAGGGGAGAGTTCCGGAGGCCCCGGCCCCGCCTGCAGGAGCCTCTCTCCACAGCCTCCACAGAGCGAGGGGCGCTGTTCGGCCACCAGGACCTGCTGAGGACAAACGGTGCGTGCAGAACGGTGACGGTGACTCGGTGACTCTTAGCGCCTCGGCCCCCCCCCCCCCCCAGATGTGAGGGCCGGGAGTGTCTAGGACCCTGGAGACAGGGTAGTGGGTGGGTGAGGACCCCTTCGGTCCCAAGGGTTGGCCCCGGAGTGGGGGAGGGTGTCCTGTTTGAGTCCCCGCAGATGACCTGGAGTGTGTGGGGGGCGTGCGGGGGTCATTCCAGCCTCGAAGCAGAAGGCGGCGCTGGGTGTTTTGAACGCGGAGGTCCGAGCCTGCAACAGCTGCTGTAAGACGTGTGTGCTGGGGGCGGGGCTTGGGCCGGGATTGGAAGCGGCGAGCCGGGATGGTCTTTGGCAAGTGGGGGCGGGGCAGGTTGGTCACCGACGTCCCGCGCCTATCCTCCCCCGTCCTTCCCAGGCTCGGGGACACAGACGCTGCTGGAGAGGGCACGCGCGGAGCTGGGGGAGGCGCAGGCGAAGCTGATCGAGCAGGAGAGTGCCCTCAAAGAACTGAGCGATCGCGGTGAGAGCTGGACATTGCCTCGACCCCTGATCCCTCACCCGGGCTGTCACTCGACCCTTGATTCACATACTAACACCTATCCTGAAGAGGGTTACCGCGACCCTATCCTGTGATCCTGACCTCTGACCGCTGTCCTCTGATCTCGACTCCAACTCCTAACCCCAAGCGCAACTTGGCCCCAACCAGCTGTAACAGTCCTTGACGGTGATGTCATTCTTGACCATGACCATGACCCCGGACGTGGATGCTGACTTTTACCTAATCATGACCCTACTCCCGACCCTGACCTGAGCCATAATCTGGACTCCCTTGACCTCGCAGTGACCCAGAGCTTGGCTGAAGCGGGCAGGGACCGCGAGGACATCCGCAGTGAGCTCTTCAGGGCTCTGGAGGCCGCCCGGCTGGGGAACAGTGAGCAAGACAGAGGGGAGAGAGGAGGGGACAAGTGGACCCTACGTGTGGGCCTCGGGATGCGCCCCGTCCTGCCCTTTGACCTTGGCCCGTTCTCTGTGGCTCCGCCCCTAGACCTCGGGGGTCCACCTCCCCCCAGTTTTTTTCCGTCTGCTCTACCCCGGGGGCAATTCACCTCTTTGACCTTCGCCATCCCACAGGCTCCTGTGAGGAGTGCCCCGCATCGTGGCTGCCCTTCCAGGGCTCCTGCTACCTTTTCTCCATCCTGCGGGCCACGTGGGAGGAGTCGCAGCGCAACTGCGCGGGCTCCGGCGGACATCTGGTGATAGTGGGGGACCTGGAGGAGCAGGTGGGCAGTCCCCCCGAGGTCCCAGGAGGGAGGCGGAATTCACCTGAGGGGGCGGGGCCTGGGAGGGGCGGGGCGGGGGCGAGGCGGACCCCGCGGGCTCAGTGTCCTTCCCCGCGCAGGGCTTCCTGAGTCGGAACACGCGCGGCCGCGGTTACTGGCTGGGCCTGAGGGCCGTGCGCCGCGCGCGCCAGATCCAGGGCTACCAGTGGGTAGACGGAGTCCCGCTCAGCTTCAGGTGAGGGAAGGGACTTGGGGAGAGGGACGGGTCAGACCCCAGGGGTAGTGCTGTGGCCAGATCTGTGGGGATGGGCAGGCTGGACCCCAGGACCTGGCGGAGGGTTTAAATTCTGGGAGTTTAGAAAGCTGTATCCCAGGTGCACGCTCAAGTTAGACCCTCGGAGTGTCTAGGTTGGACCCGAGCAATAAACAGGATAGATCCTCAGGGCTGGACGCCAGGCCCGTCCTCAGACTCCCAGAAACAGCCCCCCGACAAACCTCCGCAGCCACTGGAACCTGGGGGAGCCCAATGACTCTATGGGGCGCGAGGACTGCGTGATGATGCTACGCACTGGGATGTGGAACGATGCACCGTGCGACAACGAGAGGGACAACTGGATTTGTGAGAAGAGGCGCAGCTGTTGACCCCGCCCCGCGCCCCGCGCGCCCCGCCCACCGCCCGGCGGGCGGTCCCCTGAGCGGTTCACCTTCCCGGCGCCGCCCCGGCCCCGAGAAGCCTTCTCGGCGTCTCCGCGGCTACCGAGAGCCTTCCCGCGCAGTCCTGTCAGGTACAGGCCCTGGGACCTCTGCTCCAGCCTCACCGCCGGCCCTCAGGTGGTCATAACCGAGCCTCCACCCGACCCAAACCGCGGGCGGCCCACCGTCCCCACCTCCCTCCCCGGCCAAAACCGGGCAACTCCGGACGAGCTGTTTGGTGTTCTTGCATTTTTTCCCCCCAGACTGGGAAGCCTTACAGACAGGGGTTTTGTGAGCTGTCTTCGCAGCCCTTAGGAAGCATCAATAAATGCTTGAGAAATGAATCTTGGTTCATGGCTTTGGTGAGCTGTTCAACGTTTAATCTCAGAGACCCTGATATTTATCCCCGTGAGTGACCCTGACCTCTGTCAGTGACCTCCCGGTCCTATGGTGCCCCAAAACTCAGGGCGTAACGTGTACTGGGCCAGGATTGGCTGTAGGGCACCGGGGACACTGGAATGACTCAGACCGAGCGCTCTGATCTAGCGGGGCACTGGAACAGTGCTATGATCAGTGACTCCGAGGAGTGGACAAGGCCCCGAGGCAGGTGGGAGAGGCGCTGCCCGGACCTGAATAGCAAGTCCTTTCTGGCTTGGGCACCTAGGTTCGGTGACCGCTGGCTGGAGCGATCAGGAAATACATCGCAGAGAACATGGCCTATCGAGCAACCACGGGAGGACCTGGGAAGGAAGGTGTTTGCAAGCAGGGGGTGTTAAGTATGGCCGAACCCATTCTGGGGGGTGCAGGGTGCACCGAGCCTGGCTTTCGCAGCTGGGGACTTTTGATCTGAATTCACCCTGCACTCCCAAAGTTTCCTGCTCCTGTCCTGGAGACATGGGGGCTCTCCCAGAATTTCCAGTGGAGACAGGTCCAACTGAGGGGAAGGGCAGGCTAGTGGCCTTTAGTCCTGGGCAGCTTGGGAGCTCGCAGACCCCCTGGCCAGGGGAGACCTTGCTGAGAACCCCGACACTTCTCTGGGTGCTCTGCTCTCCCAGAGCGAGGCACTAACCAGGCTCAGGAGCCACCTCTGTCCCCAACAGATAACCTACCTAGGGGACGGCTGGCCAGACTGATGAATTTCCAGGCAGTCAGCTTGGAGGGGTATGAGTGTTGTGGCACTGCTGTAACTAATGACCGCCAGCTTGATGGCTTACTAACAACACCCATCCTCTTACGGTTCCGGAAATCTGAAGTCCAAAGTTGGTTTTCCTGGACCAAGATCAAGGTGTCACCAGAGCCAGGCTCCCTCTGGAAACTCCAGGGGAGAATCAGCCTCCTTGCCTTTTCTAGCATCTAGAGCTGCACCCCTCACACTCCCTGGCTCCTGGCCCCTTCTTCCGTTTCCAAAATCGGTGGGGTAGTATCTTGCTTCACTGACCACAGTGCCGTCCATGTCAAATCTCCCTCTGCCTCCCTTCTTACAAGGACGCTTGTGATTGCTGTTTAGGGCCCACCCAGATAATCCAGGAGGATCCCCTGGGATATTGTAAAACAGTTGTAAAACTAATCACCCTGACTTAGCTCAGATGCCACCCACAGGTGAAAGGTACAGTTCCTTTTTCTTTCTAAACATTTATTTATTTTTGAGAGACAGAGAGAATCCCAAGCAGGTGAACACCGTCAGTGCAGAGCCCGACGCGGGGCTTGAACTCACAAAACCGTGAGATCGTGACCTGAGCTGAAATCAAGGGTCGGATGCCCAACCGACTGAGCCACCCAGGTGCCCCCCCACCCGGCTTTTAAAAATGTTATTTATTGGGGCGCCTGGGTGGCGCAGTCGGTTAAGCGTCCGACTTCAGCCAGGTCACGATCTCGCGGTCCGGGAGTTCGAGCCCCGCGTCAGGCTCTGGGCTGATGGCTCAGAGCCTGGAGCCTGTTTCCGATTCTGTGTCTCCCTCTCTCTCTGCCCCTCCCCCGTTCATGCTCTGTCTCTCTCTGTCCCAAAAATAAATAAACGTTGAAAAAAAAATTAAAAAAAATTTTATTTATTTAAGTGATCTCTACACCCAACATGGGGCTCGAACTCATGACCCCGCGATCAAGAGTCGTATGCTCTTCTGACTGAACCGGCAAGGCAAGATTGCCCTCACTGCAGATACCAGCTGCAAGTTTGGGGTTGCCTAGGCCACCTGCTCTTTGAACTAACTGATTCTGACCGACTGATATACATTCAAAGGATCTCACAATCCCCCCTCTCCCCGGTTCCATAATTCGCTAGAATGACTCCTAGAACTCAGGAGAGTTTGCTACAGTTCTTACAGTTTTATTATAAAGGACACATCCAGACTGGCCCAATGAAGAGACCCGTGTGGCGATGGCCAGGAGGGTCCCAAACACAGAGCTTTTGTGTTCAGTCCCCAGGGACTCAGGTCATGTCACTTTCCGGGCACAGTGATGTTTCCACCCACCAGGAGGCTCCTCTGAGAGTTGGTGTCCAGAATTTTTTTATTGGGACTTCATTTTGAAGGCGTGGTGGATGGAATCAGAGGCCACACGATCCCGTCTCTGGAGCTCAGACGGTCACAGCTGGTCTCTCTGGCATGACCAGCCCCCGCCCTGAGTTATCCCCTCCGTATAACTCAGGTGTGGCCCAAGGGGACCCCACAAATGACAAAGACACTCCTATCACTCGAGAAATCCCAAGGGTGCAGATGATCCCTTCCAGGAACAAGGGACAAAGACCCGCCAAATTCTGAAATATCTACATCTTCCCACCTCTAAATTCTTGGTCTAAAATCTCTGTTGCCATGTAAGATGACAGTCAAGGTTCCAGGGATCATGACATGGATATCTTTAGGGACCACTGTGCAGCCTCGCACCAGACGTGACCAGCTGACAAACAGACTCGCAGGTAGGGTAGCAGCCAGAACACCTGCTTGGTGCCCAAGGGCTTGGTGAGTGGGGTCAATGATGGTCTGGAGGACAGATACCCCGCAGCACAGACGGGCAAGAGGCCCAGGTATCTCTCCTGGGAATGGAGCTGAATGGGCACCGTGGTTGAGGCAGAAGGGGGTGGCCCCAGAGTTAAGCAGGAGCTGCCCCGGGATCTTTTATTTATTTTTTTAATGTTTGTTTATTTTCGACAGAGAGAGAGAAAGTGGCAGGGAGAGAGAGAGGGAGACACAGAACCTGAAGCAGGCTCCCGGCTCTGAGCTGTCAGCCCAGAGCCTGACACGGGGCTTGAACACACAAACTTCGAGATCGTGACCTGAGCCAAAGTTGGATGCTCAACCGCCTGAGCCACCCAGGCGCCCCTGCCCTGGAATCTTTCAGAGACCCGGCTCCGGCTAGAGCAAGCCCCTCAGCTCAGACGTTGGGGTCTGGGGCCTGAGGGGGCCCTGGGTAGGAGCCCAGACAAGGTAACTGGCCTAGAGCCCCCCCCCATGCCCTCTACCGTCTGCCCTGTCCCCTCCCGGTCAGTTCGCAGGCACTGCCTCCCCGCTGCCTGGCTCAAACCTGTCAGCATCCAGTTGGCACACGAAGACCCTGCATGAAAGGGTCAATCAAGTTCCCCAACTTTGGCTTCTTGGTCCCAGGCCCTCCCTCCTCCAAGATTCGACCTCCCTGGGAAGCAAGGCGTCCCTGGAGCCTAACCTAATCCCAGAACAGACCTCGGCCTTTGGTTGGCTTTTGTTTTCCTGGAGAATCAGTCTTGCCGGAAAGACTAAATTCTAAAGCTGATACAGGCGGGGACCTGAACACCGAGAAGCCCTGTGATGTCTCCCCGGCCGAGAGGCTGGCTGGGCCAGGTCAGCAGTCTTAAAGATGGACCTCCTTTCCTGGAGACCCCAGAGGCTCTGAGAGCCCCCGTAAGATCCAAAATACACCTGTAATGTGCCCGGGACATAACAGTAATTGCTCAGAACACCTGATAGGCCTGTAGCGGACAGAACAACAGTCCCCCAAAGACGTCCGTGTCCTAATGCCCTGAACCTATGAATATGCCGCCTTATATGGCCACAGGGACTAGGCACGTGTGATTAAATTAAGGGTTTTGCGGTGAGGACATCATCCCGGGTTGTCCGGGTGAGTCCGTTGTAATCACAAGGGTCCTCGAAAGTGAAAGGAGGAGGCAGGAGAGCATCGGGGAGGGTGAGACGTGGCTACGAAATTTTTAATTTAATTTAATTTAATTTTTTAAATCCTTATTTTTTTTTAATGTTTTTATTTATTTTTGAGACAGAGAGAGACAGAGCGTGAGCAGGGGAGGGGCAGAGAGAGAGGGAGACACAGAATCTGAAGCGGGCTCCAGGCTCTGAGCTGACAGCACAGAGCCCGATGTGGGGCTCGAACCCAGACAGTGAGATTATGACCTGAGCCGAAGTCGGAGGCTTAAACGACTGAGCCACCCAGGTGCCCCCAATATATATTTTTTAATTTTAAAAATAACGTCTTAACCTCCCACCCAGCCCCAAAAGGATAAAAAACCAATTTCCCCCCAGAGCCTCAAGACCAATGCCACTCTGCTGACACCTTGACTTTGGGCCAGTGAGACTGATGTCAGACATCTGCTTTCCAGAACCGTGAGATAATGAGTCTGTGTTGTTTTCAGCCACTAAGTTTGAGGTAATTTATCACCACAGCCACTGGGGACTAAATAGGAGTTTCCCTGAAGGTCACCCATAACTCAGCGGTAACCAGCCCTCTGTGATAATCCTGCAACATACCTTAACATGTCTGTGGGTGCCTATACCCCGCCACAGAAGCATCTCGACTTCACAGAAGCCACTGGAAGCACCAGTAACAAACTTTGAACATCCATAACATGGCAGTCACCACTTGAGATCTAACCGTCACCTCCCGTCAGCTGACAATACACATATACCTCCTACCTTGACTAAGGTGGCCACATGTCTCTATTTGTCTCACGTGGTCCTCATTTGCAGTTGCTCCCCATATAACTATTTTTAAAAAAATAATTTTAGAGGCGACTGGGCGGCTCCATCGGTTGAGCGACCGACTCTTGATTTTGGATCCGGTCACGATCTCATGGTCACGGGATCGAGCCCCGCCTTGGGCTCCTGCTGAGCGTGGAGTCTGCTTAAGATTCTCTCTCTCCCTCTGCCCCTTTCCCCCACTCCTGGTCTCTCTCTTTCTCTCTAAAAGACAAATTTTTGTAACTTATTTTAAAAATCGACTTTGTTGACGTGCAACTGATACACAATAGAATGTGCCAACTTATCACACCCATTCGGACAAGGTCTGTCAAAAAACAGCGACCACAAAACGGCAGGTGCCGGCCAGGATGTGGAGAAACTGGAACCCTCGTGTATGGCTGGTGAGAGAGTAAACTGGGGCAGCTGCTGTGGAAAACAGTATGGCGGATCCCCCTCCCCCCCAAATTAGGAACAGATTACCATTGATCCAGCAATCCCATTCCAACCCAAGCGTCCGCTGCCAGATGAACAGATACACAAAATGCAGTCCATCTATACAATGGAATATGATTCAGCCTTAAAGGAAAGACATTCTGGGGCACCCGGGTGACTCAGTCGGTTAAGCGTCTGCCTCTCGATTTGGGCTCAGGTCATAATCTCACGGTTCATGCGATCGGGCCCCATGTCGGGCTCTATGCTGACGGCGTAGAGCCTGCTTGGGATTCTCTCTCTCTTTTCTCTGCCCCTCCTTCCGTTGGGTCTCTCTCTCTCCTGTCACTCTCTCTCTCTCAAAAAATAAACTTTTTTTTTTTGAGAGAGAGTGTGCAAGTGATCAAGGGACAGAGAGAGAGAGAGAGAGAGAGAGAGAGAGAGAGAAGGGGGGCTCACCCGCCGTGGGGCTCAAACTCATGAACCGTAAGATCATGACCTGAACCAAAGTCAGAGGCTTAATGCCTGAGCCACTCAGGTGCCCCCCAAATAAATATAAACTTTAAAAAAAAGGACATTCTGACACCTGCTACAACACGGATGAAACTTGAGGACACTATGGTCAGTGAAATAAGACCAGTCACAAAAGGACGGAACGTGTACTATTTCACTTACGTGAGGTATCTAGAGTAGTCCAACTTGTAGGAACCGAAAGTCGAATGGTGATGGCCAGTCCCTGGGAGGGAGGGAGAAATGGACAGCTGTTGTTTCATGAGTATAGAGTTTCAGTTTTGCAAAACGAAAAACTTCTAGACATTGGTTGCCCAACAATGTGAATATACTTAACACTACTGTTAAGTGTATGCACTATACCACACGCTCAAAAATAGCTAAGATAGGGGCGCCTGGGTGGCGCAGTCAGTTAAGCGTCCGACTTCAGCCCAGGTCACGATCTCGCGGTCCGGGAGTTCGAGCCCCGCGTCGGGCTCTGGGCTGATGGCTCAGAGCCTGGAGCCTGCTTCCGATTCTGTGTCTCCCTTTCTCTCTGCCCCTCCCCCGTTCATGCTCTGTCTCTCTCTGTCCCAAAAATAAATAAACGTTGAAAAAAAAAAATAGCTAAGACACGGGGCGCCTGGGTGGCTCAATGGGTTACGCCTCTGACTCCTGCTTTGGGCTCAGGTCAGGATCTCACAGTTTGTGAGATCGAGCCCCACGCTGGGCTCTGTGTTGACAGCATGGAGCCTGCTTGGGATTCTCTCTCTCCCCCTCTCTCTCTCTCTCTGCCCCTCTTCCTCCTCTCTCTCTCTCTCAAAATAAACAAACATTTGTTGAAATAGCTGTGTATTTTGTTATGTGCATTTATACCACGATCCCAATTTTAAAAATGTAATGCACCCACTTCAAGCTAACAATTCAACAAGGTTCCAGACGGAACATTTCCAACCTCCCCTAACATTCCTTCCCGACCCCCTGCCCCAGGCCACTGCCGCTCTGCCGTCCATCGTGACTCGCTACGCTTGCTTCTTCTGGATGTCGTCTGAATTGAGCCCCACGGTATGTACCCTTTTGTGCCCGGCTTCTCTCTCCAGGCGTGATGTTTTTGAGATTCACCCACGCTCTTGTGTGTATCCAGTCTCTTCCTTTTCGTCTCTGTCTCGTCTGCCATCGCGTGGCTGGACCACAACGTGCGCATCCGTTCACCTGTTGACAGGTGTTTGTGCTGCTGCGATGCTAATTAGTATGAATCAAGCTGCCGCGAACACTCCTGCACAGATCTCTCTACGGATTTCCATGGTCGCTTCTCTCGGGGGAATCTCTAGGCGTGGGTCGGATGGTAGGTGAACGTGAAAGTTTAGAAGACACTTCCGGTCTCCCAAAGGGGTTGCGCCATCTTGGGTCCCCACGCTCAGCAATGTCTCGAAGCTCCGGCGGCTCGGGGAGGGTATTTCTGACCCAGGAAAGCCTTCAGCAGTTCTAAATCCAGGTGGAAGGGTTTATCTAGAGAAGCGCAGGAAGGGAGGAAATGCTGCTGGAGGTTGAGGCAGATAAAGGGGGAAAGCAGGAAGCTGGTGGTAACATGTGCCTGATAATCCGTGTTCTCGTGGGAAGATAAGCCTGGGGACCGGGAAGCAGGAGGTAGGGGGTGGGGGTGGGGTCTCTGCTATTTGGTATTACAGCCCCTGAACCCAGACCAAGGAGGAGGTTGGTGAGCAAAGTTGGAGAGAAGGAGTCAGATCAACTCTCTTGGGAGCAAGGAACAATTTCATTCATTCATTCATTCATTCACTCAGTGCAATTATTTCCCTACCCATAAACACTCCTCAGCATTTATGATATGCCAGGCACAGGGATTCCAATGGAGAACAAGAGGTCAGGGTCTCTGGCCACAGAGGAATCCGAAAAAACAGGCAGAGCGGAAGCAGCCATTTGTGAAATCTTATAGACTTTACGAGCCTGTTTATATGAAATTATCGAAACAGGCAAAACTACTCTGGGGTAAAGGAGACGTGAGAACTGTAGTTATGTGGGAGCAGAGGCAGGGGTTGCTTAGGGAGAGCCATGAAAGAACTTTCCGAAGGAATGGATACGTCTTCACAGGGATTTGGGTTCCACAGGCGAATGCATTGGTCAAAGGTCGAAGAAAACGCACTCGGGAATTGCACGTTTTATTGTTTTACTCAAAAGGAAAAAAAGTCAGAATGGCAAATATTGGACTCTAGTTGGTGTTTTGTGGGCTAGAGTTTTAGGGGGAAATGAGCTGATGTCTGCAACTTACTTTGAAAAATGCAGAAAAATTTAAGATGGGGATTGAGGGGCGGAGGGATGCATTGATGTGTAATATACCAATGATGCAGTCTAGGGGTGGGTTTCTCATCCTTAAACTCATTTTTTCTGTATGCTTGAAAATTGTCATAACGAAGTGTTGGGGTTCAGGTTGTGGTTGGTGCCTTTCTGGGGCTCCCAGTCTGGTGGGCAGAGGGGCAGGCGATGAGGAGGGATAGAACATGGTATGCTCCCATGATAAGGTTGCAGGTGGAAGGTTCTGGAAAAGCAACCCCCCATACCCTGCACTTCTAGTCTGAGGGGGGAAGGCAGGGGAGGGAAATGAGGGTCTGTCTCTGAGGGGCCAAGGGGTCTTGTACTGGGAAGCAGGGAGGAGGGGCATGGAGGGTACGCCGGTGCCCTCTGACCCTTTCCCAGTGGGTGTCCCCACCAACAGCCCCCTGAGTGACACACGACCACACTTTCTGGGGCTGAGTCAGCAAGTCAGTGGTGACCCCGAAGCCCAGCCAGGTTTCCTGGACAGACCGGTCCCACCCATCACCCCACTTTCCCAGGAAATGACCTTGTGACAGAATAGACTGTTCTTTCCAAACTCCGACTGCCCTCCCCCCATCCTAGGAAACCCCCTGAGATCCCAAGGCCTCTTACCAGGTTGGCTGAGGTGTCTGGGGAGTCCCCCAAGGTAGGGCAGGACACACTCTCTTCAAGCCCTTGCTAGCTAGCCCCTTCCCCATCTGCCTCAAACCCCCACCCCCATGCCATCCCTGGCTCCAGACACAGATGGCTCCAGTGGGTTAGTCTGGCAGATGTCGACAGAAAGCCCAGAGTCCGAACCAAAACCTGTGCTTGCCACTGACACACTGGGTGAGGCTGGGCACGTGACTTTCCTTCTCTGTGCCTTTGGTTTTGCATCCACCAAATGGGATGACAACAGCAACAGCATTTTCGAGTACTGCGATCGGCTGAATAATGGCTCCCAAAAGGTGTCCCTGTCCCAGTCCCCGGAACCTGTGATGATGTGGCCTTGCATGGTGAAAGGGACTTTATAGACGGGATTCGTTAAATCAAGGATCTGGAGGTGGAGGCCATCCCGGGTTATCCGGGTGGGCCCAATGTCAGCATCACGAGTCCTTATAAGAGGGAGGCAATCAGGGGGCGCCTGGGTGGCTCAGTGGGTTAAGCATCTGGCTCTTGATGTCGGTTCAGGTCATGATCTCACTGTTCGTGAGTTTGAACCCCGCGTCGGGCTCTGTGCTGAGGGTGCAGAGCCTGCTTGGGATCCTCTCTCTCTCTCTCTCTCTCTCTCTGCCTCTTTCCTGCTCTCTCTCTCTCTCACTCTCTCTCTCTCTCTCAAAATAAATAAGTTAAAAACCGAAGAGGGAGGCAGGAAGATCAGAGTCTGAGAAGGAGGTGTGACAACAGCAGCAGAGTCGGAGAGAGATCAGAAGTTCTCCGCTGCCGACTTCAAAGCTGGAGGAAGGGGCCACAAGCCAAGAGGTGTGGGTGGGCCCCTGTAGAAGCAGAAAGAACAGCAAGGAAACCGATTCTCCCCTTGACTTTCCAGGAGCACAGCCCTGTGGACGCCTTGATTTTAGCCCAGTGAGGCCTGTGCTGGGACTTCTGACCTCCAGCTCTGTGAGATAATAAACTTATGTTGTTTAAAGCCGCCAAGTCAGCGGCTGGTACTTCCTTAGCGCAGTCCTAGGACGCTCACACGGCTGTGACGCTTCGTGGCGCAGCTACGGCGCGCCGTGTGCCGTGTGCCGAGCCCTGGGCTGGGGACGCGGTGACAGTCCTGCCCTTCCCACTCCCGGAGCGCACCTTCCAGCGGGTACCGGTAACAAGCAAACCACACGCGTCCACACACAGGAGGTAGGTCATAGAGACGGTCCCAGGGGTGACTGTCACCGCCCTCAGAGAGCAGACACCTGGAGGACGAAGAAGGGCCACGGAGAGGCCTCGAAACCCAGAGAAGCCTGTGGGTGTGGCTGCAGCAAAGGGGCAACCGTGCAGGAGAAGGCGCCAGCCACACAGGGCCCGGCTGGCTGCGGGGGGCCGGGGCTTCCTTGGAGGGGCCTTCGCGGGGCGGGGTGTAGGGGTTACTCACGGGAGAGACTCCAGCGCTCCCCAGGGGCTCGCCTGTGCTGTGGGCTTGTCTCCGTTCGGCACCCGTGGAAAGCTTTAGGAGCACGAGGCCCTAGGTAGGAGGATTGTGTTTCTTCCCACTTTACAGACGGGGAAACTGAGGCCCGAGAGGATACAGTCAGCCCGCAAGGAAAGGGGGTGGAGCTGGAACGCCACCCGCCCTCTCCTCTGCCCACCCAGTGGGGGGGGGGGGGTCGCCCAGTGGGGGGCAGTGACCAGATGTGTCCAGCAGGGGGCACACGCCTCCTGTGCTGGCCCAGCTGGAGAACCTTCGCGCAAAAGGGCCCGATGGAGTAGAAAAAGCAAACGATCTAGACCAAAGTCTTATGGGGCTGGGGGCCTGGGTCTTTGAGGGGCCGGGGACCTGGGGCCTGGATTTCTGAATCCCTGAGGGGCTGGGAGCCATCCTTCAGCCTGGTCCCCACACGGTACCCTGTCCCCTCAAAGAACCGTGGACATTGTCAGAAAGAAATCCCCAAATCTCCCAGTGTGGGCCTGGAATGTTCTCAGGATTCCTGGGATGAGCTGGCTCAGCCCCCCAGTCACTGGGGATGTGCTGGGGTCTGGGGGGTGGTGTGGAGGTGCGGGCAGTGGGCCCCGGAAGGCCTTCTGAAGAAAGGATGTGGACAAGCCGACTTCTGGACCCCCTCATCCTGAGCCCCCCTCCAACCTCTCCCTCCATCCCAGCAACACACAGGAACAAAACCAGCTGGGCTCCAGACCCCCAGGCTCCAGGAAGATGAAAATGCAAAGCCAGCCTCCTCCTGTCCCACACTGGCCTTCCCTCTTCCTGTTGACAAGGTCACTGCAGGGGTGGGGGTCGGGGAGGGGAGCAAGGAGGGGTGTGAGTGAGTGTGGGGGGTGTGGCTGGGAGCTGGGGCTAGCCCTCTGGCCCCTCAGCTCCCAGTCCTGGGGAAGGTGCCCATTTAATGTAGGAGCTCAGGGCTAGGGAGAGGGGAGTGCAGAGGGCTGTTGGGCGTGGGGGGGGGGGGCCTCTGAGCCTGTGAGTGAGTGAGGAGTGAGTTCAGGACCAAATGAAGGTCAGGGGAGGGGGCTGGGCAGAAGATGGAGACGTAGGAAGTCAGCAGGGGTTGGGGGTGATTGAAGCCGAGGGGGGGTCATGGAGAGGCAGAGAGAAGTCCCTGAGGGGAAACTGAGGCGTGCATGGGGGCGGGGAGGAGAGCAGAGGCAAACGGGAGGGCTGTTAGTGGAGGAGAGCTACTTTTTCCCCATCAGCCTCTCCTCTGGGACAGCAAAGGGGACCCTCGTGCGTGTCTGTGTGACCGTGTATGTCTGTGTCTGTCTGCACGTGTCCGTGGGCCTGGAACGTTCTCCGCGTGTCTGTGTGTTTCGTTTCTTTGTATGTTTCCGTGCGTTTATGGGCGGGGGCGGGGGGGGGGTTGTGTTGGTACGTGCGATTGTGTTACTTGTGTCTCCGTGCACACGGGGTGTGTCTATCTTGTGTGTGTGGGGTGGCCACATTTGGACCTGTGTGTGTGTCCCTACCCCCGCGCCTACCTGTGCGTATGCCTCCTGTGATTCGTCGTGCGTGTGTGTGTCTGCGGTTAAGCCGCGTAGGGACCGTCAGTCTCTCTGTGCCTGCGTGCCTCTGCCGATGACGGTGTCACGTCACCCCGGGTGTGTGCGTGCCTCTGTGTGCCTGCGTGTTGGGGGCCCCCACCTGTACCCCTCACTCGGCTCTCACGTGAGCCCGACCCCGGTCCTGCAGAATTTCCACTTTCCCAGAGCACTGGGGTCCTTCCTGCAGGAGGTGATAAGGCTTCCGTGCCTGTCAGGGAGGCGCTGGCCAGGACCCAAGCTCGGTGCCCTCCTCCGTCGGGGAACTGAGACCCAAAGAGGGCAGAGGCTGTGGAAGCCACGTGGCCAAGCTGGGGGAGGCCGCAGGGCAAGCCCCTCTCTGGGACCTGGGGCCTCTGGGAAAAGGCCGAATGGATTTCCCCTGTCTGGGAGGGGGCGGGGCACCAGCTCAAGGCTTTGAGGTTGCAAAGCCCCCGGAGAGGGCCTCCGGCAACCAGCATGAAACAGAAGGAAAATCCAACCTTCCCGAGGGGTCTGCTCAGACCTCCCTTCACGTCCCTCAGGTTCAGAACCCTCCAGTCTAAACTAGCCCTTCTCCCCCGCCCCCAGGACCCTAACCCTGCTTTTCCAGCACCTAAGACTGTCCTGCGGATTTGTGAATTTTAAACTTTGTTTTTATGCTGCATCGTGGATGAACCGTGAGGGTGTCATGCTAAGTGAAAGGGACTAAACACCAAAGCACAGACCCTGTAGGATCCCAGTTAGATGCCGTCCCTAGAGGAGTCCCCTCCGCAGAGACAGGAAGTAGATGGAGGGAGCCAGGGGCTGGGCGAGGGCAGGGGGAGTTGGTGTTTCGGGGGGGGGACAGAGTCTCAGTTTGGCAAGATGGAAAGTTCTAGAGACTGAGGGCGGGGATGGTGGCGCGGTGTGAGTGTGCTTAACGCCCCTGCAAATGATTCAAATAGTAAATTTTGTGTTCTGTATATTTTATCACGATGAAAAACCGAAACCTCCCTCGCAAGAACTGGGCCCTTGTTCTCCGAACCTGACACCCAGTAGATGCCCAAATAATGGTTGTTGAGTAAATGAAAGAGGAGAGGTCATCTGTCCCCAGCAGATGGAGGGACAGACAGAGACACAGAGAAAGCGTGTTCAAGCCCGAAGCCAGAACCTTCTCTTTGTCTGTAAATCATGCTTCAAAGCAGTGGTTCTCAACTGGGGGTGATTCTGCCCCTCAGGAGGCATTCGGCGATGCCTGGAGACATTTTTGGCGGTCGCGACTAGGTAGAAGGGGGGACTACTACTGGCAGCCAGAGGCTAGAGGCCAGGGATGTTGCCAAAGACCCTGCAATCTACAGGACAGCCCCCCACCCCAACAACAAGGAATCATCCGGCCCCAGTGCCAACAGAACTGAGAATGAGAAACCCGGTTTCAAAGCCACCTCCTCCTGCAAGCCCTTTGGGATTTGACACACCCACTTCCCTCCCGCCCCACACCCCAGCTCCTTCCTTTCTCCCTTTTGCAGCACCAGGAGGGACCGATCAGGTGGGGAGAGCCGGGGGCTGGGCCACCAGGGTGGGGTTGGGGTCAGCGTGGATGTTCCTTCATCACATTGGAATTGAACGCGGGGCCCTGTCCTAGGTGCTGAGGTTCTAAATTTAGAGGTTGAGGCTCCTCTCCGCACAGGGCACAGGTGTTGGGGGTGAGTTGGGGTTGAATAGCGTCGGGCCGGGGCCAGGGTGGGGACCCGCCCGGGGATCGTTTGTCATTGTTGCAGGACCCCTGACTCGTTCCTCCTGCGTCCAGATCCAGGTCTGTGCCGAGCGGGGGGCCGGGGCGGGGGGGGGGCCGGGGGTGGGGGGGGCTGCCCCGGGCTCAAGGATCCCAAACGTGAAAGAAGAACTGACACCCTCGATGGGGGCCCACATCCGCACGGTTTCCTGTTTTTCCCTTGAAGTGAACAGAGCCCTGGGTCGATACCGCAGAAGGGAAGAGGGAGGGGTCAGTCGCGTGACAGGGTTTAGTGCAGCCCCGAGTAGGGGGGTTGAGATGTCACCCCCAAAGCATCCTCTTGTCCAAGTTCGGTCTTGGCAGGGACCCAGCTTCGCAGGAGCCGTGGAACCTTCCGGAAGGACACGGTGGAGACGGTGGGCACCAGTGTGGACGGGGGCTGGGCACCTGGGCTGCAGAGCTCTCAGAGGTTCAGGAACACCAAACCGCATCCCCACCCCATCCTCGATTCGACACCTCCTACCCCGTCCTGTGTCTTCACTGCCACCCAGCGAGGCTTCTTCCCAAACTCTCTCCTCTTCCTTCCTGTGTCCTCAGCACTAGGACAGCCCCGCTGTCTACCAGAGACTGCGACTGACACCCAGTCAAGTGTTACAGCATCTTCTGGGTGCCCCCCCCCCCATCCTCACCCATCACCAAAGCCCGTCTCTTCTCAAACCTGTCTGTTCATTCCCACAGCCACTGTCCCAGACACCTCCTCTGGTGCCTGGACCTGGTGACAGCTCCCCAGCGTCCCCACCCCCACCTGGCCCCATGATGACACTCAGGGCCCCCCCCCCGCCCCAGGGCTCCTGCTACCTTCTGTCCACCCAGCAGCCCCAGTGACCTCTCTCTGGTGCCCACCTGACCACTCTCTTCCCTACAATGACCATCCCCTGTCCCTTGGCAAAACACGCCGTGGGTTCAAGTCCCCGCAAGTAGCCCAGATCGAGTTGAGAGGGACAGTCGGGGCCCTGAATGAACAGCCTCAACCCAACAGTCATTCAGGCAGTACACATGTACTGAGGGCCACCCCTCCATGCTGGAAACACAGTGTGACACATGAGGCAGCTTCGTGCCTGCTGTCCTGGAGTGCAAAGTCCAGGGGACATGTCGGGCCAGGCCCCTCCCCATCTGGTGGTTGGCCCAGATCGGTCCCGGTGGGAAAGTGGGACACAGGGGCCCAAGTGGGCGTCTTGCAGAGTGAGAGGCAGAGCATCAAGCCTGGGGGACGGAGGCAGCCCTTCCCGGCGTGGGGATTGGCCTGGGGTGTCCCCCAATCAAGAATGGGAAGAGGGTTAAGGATCAGAGGACACAGTTTAGGGAGGAAGGGCAGGGTGTGAGGTGTGAAGAAGTCCCCATAAGGGGCGCCCGAGTGGCTCAGTCCGTCAGGCGTCTGACTTTGGCTCAGGTCATGATCCCACGGTTCGTGGGTTCGAGCCCCACGTCGGGCTCTGTGCTGACAGCTCGGAGCCTGGAGCCTGCTTCCGATTCTGTGTCTCCCTCTCTCTCTGCTCCTCCCCCACTCCTGCTGTCTCTCTCTGTCTCTCAAAAATAAAATAAAAACATTAAAAAAAAAAAAAAAAAAAAGAAGTCCCCATAAATCCAAGGCTAGGCGCACGGGGGTTAGGGCTGCTGACTTGGGGCCTGCGCTGCCTGGGTTCAAATCCCGGCATTGCCACTTATGAGCTGTGCAACTTTGGACAAGTTACCTAACCTCTCTGCGCTCCACATTCTTCACCAAGAAGGCAGCATGAGGAACAAAAGCATCTACCTCATAACGTGCGAACGTTAAATGTTTCGATGCACCTGGGACACCGGGACCTGTCCCCCCCCCCCAGCTCCCTGGCACACACTGGTATTAAATTCAACCCTGTAACAAAATTGTTACTATTTGACCAGAATGTTGTCTCATGGATCTTTCTGTTTCTTCCCTACCTCCAGGCTCCCTCCTTGCTCATCCCTCTCTCTTTCGCTCTCCTTTTCTTCCCTCTTCCCTGCCACAGTGGTATAATGACTTCGCCACGTTAGTTCAGTCCTGGCTCTCCCACTTACTTCCTCCAGCACTCTGGGAACGTGGCTTAGCCTCTCTGGACCTCAGTGCTGCTCACCTGCGTAATGGAGATAATAATAGGACGGACTTTACCGGGTTGTGGGGAGCATCAGGGGAGGCCATGCGTGTAATATGGGTAACCAGGTGGCAAGCCCATAATTAGGCCTGTGAAAATAGAAGCCGTGGGTGGGCCTGCTTTCAGAAGAAAACTGTCTCCCCAGGCCAAGGTCCTCACCACCACCCGCGGCCCCGCCGGCCCCTCCAACCCGCCCCAGCGGACCAGGACAGCGACGCCGTTCGCAGCGCATGTGAGTGCGAGATACGTGCGAGTGGGTGGGCGTGCGACTGCGTGTCTGCGTGTGAATGTGGGAGCACACGCATGTGACCCTCTGTGCGTGTGTGTGTGTGTGTGTGTGTGTGTGTGTTGGGGCCGGCAGTGGGACGTGGACGTTGAAGGTTCCTTGGAAGGAGCGGCCTCGGGGCTGGGTCTCAAGGGACAGAAGGGCGGTGGGCAGCGGGCAGCGTGGACAGAATCGGCAGGCGCGCGGGGTCCTGGGTTGGGGCAGTTGAAGCCAGCGCCTGGCGTGACCGAGCAAAACAGATGAGCTTGGTGGGTGCACCGGGGGCTGATCGTGCGGACCCCAGAGGGCCGCGGAAAGCCGTCCGCAGGGCTGGGAGCTCCTAAGTCAGAAAGACGGCCCGGCATCGGGACCCTGCCCCCTGGCACTCACTGGCAGACACCCATCAGGGGGCCGTGTCCCCAGGTGGTTGAGCGAATAGGCTCCGATGTCACCTGTCCTGGGTTCAAGTCCCCGTTCTACCATCGTGTGGCATGGACAAATTACTTACCTCCTCGGGGCCTCAGTTTCCCCAGCTCCCCACCAGCAGGTTAACCGAGCGCCTGCTGCGTGCCACGCCCATCGTGCTTCATCCAGTGGGCTTGGCACGGTCACCCCTCGTTGACAGATGAGCAAACTTAAGTCGCTCGTCCTGGGAGAAGCCGGGACTCAGCCCCCAGTCTGTCCAGCTTGGGCTCAGGCACGTTTGGCTGCAGGATGGTCAGGCCTCTGGCCTCTTCCATGATGGCACAAGGTCCAGTTGGAGCTGCCGTTAATCAGAGCCTGGTCACTCCCCACACCCACCTCCCCGGGGCTCAGAGAGGGGAAGCATATTGCCCATAGTCCTACGGCAAGAAAGGCAGCCTGTAACCAAACCCGCCCTCTTTGGCACAACATAGGTGCTCGAAAGACTTTGGGGCGCCTGGGTGGCTCCCTCGGTTAAGCCTCTGACTCCTGATTTTGGCTCAGGTCACGATCTCACGATTCATGGGCTCGAGCCCCGCGTCAGGCTCTGCGCTGGCAGTGTGGAGCCTGCTGGGGATTCTCTCTCTCCCTCTCTCCCTCTCTCTCTCTGCCCCTCCCTGCTCACTCCCTCTCTCTCTCTCTCAAAATAAACAAATAAACTTAAAAAAATTTTTTTGTAAAAGTCAAGAGACTTTAAAGATGCCTTGGGCACATTGCAGAAGAGGAAGCTGAGGTCTGGTGACGGAGTTTCTGCACCGCCCAGCAAGGCCTGGCACACAGCAGGTGCCTGATAAGTGTTTAGGATCTGAAGACCCACTGTGCGCGCACAGCATCTTGCCGAGACATTCACCTATGTTGTCATCTCATTTGATCCTACCTCGACCTTGTGAGTTGGGTACGAGCGTCCCTCCCATTCTATAGAGGGGACACTGACGCTCGGGAAGGTTGAGTCCCAAGCCACGTTGGCAACCGGCGGTGACAGCAGCAAGCTGATGATGATATTTGTGGGGCGACGGACCAGCCCTCGATCGAAGCACCTGACACATCCGTGAAGGGCACGTCACCACCCTGTGGTGCGGGTGTTACTGGCGTTTTATGGATGAGACGGTTGGTTTTGAGGTTCGGTCACTCGCTGCATTTATGAGGCACCTGCTGTGTACCCGGCCCGCGTTGGCTCTGGGGCGCCCACCTCTGGTCTCAGGCCTGTGTCTCCCAGCGAAATGCCGCGCTGACTCCTGGTCACGGACAAAACAAAATCAGCCAGTGGTCACCGAGCTCCTCAAGTCCCAGACGCTGTCCTGCGCCCGTAACCAGAGCCTGACGTCTAACCTTAATGCTCCTCAGAACCCGGATCCCGGCCAGAGCCGCGACTACACCCGCTAAGTGGGCTGCCTTGGGAGGTGGTGAGCAGCCTGTCCCTGGGAGAATCCAAGCAGGGCGGCCATGGAGGAACATGTCTACTCAGGTGAGAGGGCTCTCTGGAGCTGACCCTGGCAAAACCAAGCACCTGGCCTCCTCCCTTCCACCCAGGAGAGGAGAGGGGTTCCTGGGTCTGTCTCTGGGAAGAAGGCCCAGCAAGGGGTGAGGGGGAGGTGAGCCCCGACTGGCCTTCTGGGCACAGAGCCAAGCAGGAGGGGGAAGCCGCAGGCCCCTCCCTGCCCTGACTCAACGCCCTCCAACAAAAAAAATCGGCTCCAGCTCGGGTGCTGGGAGCCCGGTAGATTTGGAAGTAGAACGGGGACTCAGCAAGGAGAATCCAGCACGATGAATCCTCACGGCCAGGGCGAGGGCAGGGGGCCCGGACCCACGGTGGGGAGTCAAGGTAGAGTCCTGGGGGCCCCAGGGATTGTGGTGAGGCTCCGGGGGGTCTGACATCCGGGGGAAAGGCTGGGGAAGGGCTTGGATATGGAGGAAGAACACAGACCCAGCGTCCTGGGTTTAGAGAAGGGGTGCGGGGTGGAGAGGACAGCCACAGGGTGAGGGCAGGAGGTCCAAGGGGAAGGAGGACCCAGCTTCCTGGGCGTAAGGCTGGAGCTCGGGCGTTGGTGTGTGAGGGCGTAAGGGAAGAGGGTCGCAGCGAGAGCTGGGTGGCGGTCGGCCACCTGATGGGGGACCACGGAGGGAGGGTCTCCGCTCCCGGCCCCCCACCCCGGGCTGCCTTTCTGGACGGTGCCCTGGCCCCAAGTCAGGCTTGCTGACCACTGGGGTGTGAGCAGAAGGGCTGGACGGACGGAGGGACAGATTCAGAGATGCGCAGACGCAGAGATGGATGGAGTCGGGGTGGGGGGCAGCGGTGGGGCACGAGGGCGGCATGTGGGGAAGGTGTGCGGAGCAGGCTGGGGGTCCACTGAGACCCACGGCTTTAGTGTGGGCTCTGGACAGGCTCCCAGGACTTAGGGGCTGTGGGTGACGGGGAGACAGGCAGAGCCAAGCCCCGTCTCACGCTGCACCCCTTGGCGCTCCCCCCTCCACGCCCGGCAGAGTTCCCAAACCTTCCCGGAAGGCGGCGGCGGTGCTGTGGGCAAGGGACCCAGATGGCACTGTTGGGGCTGGTGACCGTCATGCTGTGGGCCGGACTGCTGACCCTGCTTCTCTTCTGGCGTGAGGACACCCCCAGCCCCATGCGGCCCCTCTCTTGTGCTCTCTCCCAGAACCCCACTTTCAGATGCTGGGACGTCGCGCCCCTCCGAGTCCAATTTCCCCATCGTGCCTCCCACCTTGTCCCCAGCGGCCCCCTCCCGAGGCCCTCTGCCCCCCCCCACCCGAGAGCTCCCCACCCCGTCCAGCGTCTCTGTCTCCCATCCTTTCTGTGCCTCCCGAGTGGTATATACCCAAGGCGTCCCTCCCCAGCTGACAGGTGGGGGGGGGGGTGTGGTCGGGGGCTCCTGAAAACCCGTCTTCGCCCCTCCTCTTCTCCCCTCCCCAGACTGGGACGCTGTACAGAATCTGAAACAGCTGGAAGAAACCACTGCCCGGAACGGTAGGGGGGGGGGGAGGGGCGGGGGGAGAGGAGGCAGGGAGGGGGGCTCTCGTCCTGCTTCGGCCACTGGCCGCTGTGGGACGTGGGAGAAGGACGGGGCTCCAGCATCCCCTGCCGGGAAGTGGGGGTCAGCCTGCCTTGCCCCCTCCCCTTGGGGTGAAAACCCCGAGCCTCTGGGAGAGACGGAGGCTCTACGAGGTGTCTGATGGGCTGTTAAGTAATGGCTCCAGGCCTCGGTTCCCGCACCTGTAAAGCGGGCATCATTTCAGGGTGTCGAGGCAGAAACGAGCGGAGACTTGGTGAAGCATTTAGACCTGCCTCCAGTGAGCTTGCAGGAAACGCCGGCTGCTTTTACGTTGCGTTCTGGGTGCGGGGAGGGTACACGTGTTCATCCTATTCTTGCCTGCGTCTTCCTCGGTACCTGGTCCCCAAAGTGAAGATGCGAGGGGACCCTGCACTCGGGGCCAGGGAGGGGAAGGATTTGAGGACGTGCCTTCCTGGTTCCTGAGGACACATCGTCTTTCCTGCGGTTCTAGTCTCTCAGGTTGCCAAGGACTTGGAAAGACACAGAGGGGACGAGATGGCCCAGAAATCCCAGGGTGAGCGATGTCAGCTCAGGTCGAGGAGGAGGAGTGGGGTGGGGGTGGGGGAGCCTGGATTCACATGTGGACAGAGTGCTCTAGGCCACCAGTGAATGGCAAAGTGAGCAGGGGACCCCGAAGACAGAGGCGAGAAGGACAAAGGGGCCAGCGGGGGAGCTGAGGGGAGGGGGGGGGCGGGGGCGGCCCTGAGGACCTGCTTACCACTGAGCCCCCTCCCCTGCACCCAGCTGCCCAGGTGTCACAGAACATGGAGGAAATCCAAGCTGAACAGAAAAGAATGAAAGCTCAGGGTGAGAGGCTGGTGGGGACGGGGGTCCTAGAGCTGGGAGGGACTGAGAGGCTGGGGGCCGGGCTCGGGGACTCCCAGCCCTGACCCCAGCCCGGCCCCGTCAGACTCTGAGCTCTCCCGGAACCTGGATGGACTTCGTTCGGACCTGAGCAACCTCAAGTCCCAGAGTGAGCCTTGGGAGGGGAACGGGGTAGAGGGTGGAGGGGGGGGGGGCGGCGGGGGGCGCGCTCCAAGCTCGTCTCTGACCACCGTCCCCCACCCAATCACCCGAGGCTTGAACGAGAGGCGCACAGCCTTGCACTCGTTGGAAAGGCTCCAGCAGGAGGTGGTAAAGCTGTGGATTGAGCTCCACGTGTCCAACGGTGAGTGTGCTTGTGAGCCTGAGCCTGTGGTGTGCCGGGGCGTGCGAGCGACGGGACGGGTGTTGGGGGGGGGTGTGCTAGAGGGCTGCACGTGACAGCGTGGACGGGTGTGGGCTTATGTGTGCGGCAGGGTCCATGGGGGACACGCGGCAGTTTCTCTCTGAGTCCAGCCGCCTCTCTCCACGGAACTGGAGTGGGGGGGGGGCGGCGGGGGGGGTAGCTCGCACGCTTTTTTTCCCTCCTTCAGGTCGAAGCTTCTCTGTTGTGTCACCATCTCTGGGTTCACTTTGCTTCTCCTTCCTCTGCCCCTCGTGGCTCAGAAGAGGGTCATCAGTAGGACGCCCTCAGCCACAGCCCTCCCAGAAGATTGTCTGAGCAGCCGCGGGGCTCAAGGGGGCGGGTCCCCTCTGCAGAGACGGGGCAATGCTGGTGGTGACAAGGCTTGGGGTGAGGGGTGGCCCCGGCAGGCTTCAGGAAGAGCAGAAGTCCCGTCAGCGTGCCTTCAACCTGGGACAGGAACCCGGGCGCTCCCCACCCCCCACCCTTGGTTTTTGACTTTCCACCCCTGGGAAGCCCCTGCTGCCCTAGTTGGCGAAGAGAAGAGGAAGGTTCTGTGCTTGGTGTGGAGTGCAGCCCCCCGGGGACATGCCGTGGCTGTGGGAATCCCAGCCAGAAAGCCGGCAGTGGTCCCCTCTGGGGAGGGCTCCGGGCCACGTTCA
Organism: Leopardus geoffroyi; assembly: GCF_018350155.1. Classification (NCBI taxonomy): domain Eukaryota; kingdom Metazoa; phylum Chordata; class Mammalia; order Carnivora; family Felidae; genus Leopardus; species Leopardus geoffroyi. The sequence goes on from NC_059331.1 coordinate 6,114,867, forward strand.
TGTGGATGGATGACCTCCCAGTTCCTACCCGGTCCCTGGGGTGACCTGGGGGCTGAGGCCAGCTCCAGGGCTGTCTCTTGATGGGGACACAGGCAGGGTACCTCCCTCCAAGTTTTCTTCAAGTGCCCGGGGATATCCCCTTCCGGTTTTAATGTTCCCCACCCCCCCTGCACCAGTGGCCACATACTGGTTACTGGCCCATGTGTGAGAAACACATCCAGCTTTGATCCCCCAGAGGTTGGGGACCCCAGGTCTCGTTTAAAAATTCCTCCAAAGCTCTGGAGCCCTCTCTGCATGTCATTCCAAGAAAAGCTGTTTTCAATCAAGAGGGAGTCAACCCAGTAACAGTGGGTTTAACCCCCCGTCTGGGAGTCCTGGGTGGGAGGTGTGGTTGACAGTGCCTAAGAGTTTCTCCGGGATGTGGACAAGAGGAGACAGAGACCAAGGTGGCCCCAGGTCAAGGCCATGCGGACCCGGCCCTCCCTAAGCTCTCCTGCTCGGTCCCTCCAGCTAGACAGAAATCGTCGCATTCTCCCCAAATCTGGTCAACAAGGCTGGTTTTGGGGGTGCCGGGAGCAATGGCCACCAGGGTTGTCACTGGAGCTGTTGGTGGGGACAATACAAGGGGACCGTGATGCTGGCAACCGTGGCCTCGGAGGTCGGCCCTGGTGATTAAGCCGTGGCTGGTGTGACGATGGTGTTGGCCATGCTGGTGGCACTGGAGAGAGGTTGCTGGCGATCCTGGGTCCCCCCGGTGATGGCGGTGGGACTGAAGGTGCCGCCGAGAGCGGTGGGGTTGGTGGCCATGGTGTTGGCGGTTGACACGCTTCTGACCGTGAACGTGTTTGTGGTGATGGCGTTGGTGGTCGAGGGGCCACGAGCCACAGAGCTGGTGACGTGGTGATGCCGCGGGTCTCTTTGTGGGGCTGATGCTGGCAGAGGCCAAAGAGCTGCTGGCCAAGAGGTGTCTACGATGACGGTGTCGGTGACAGGCATTCGGGGAGGGGAGGGGCGATATTTGTGGCAATGGTGCGGGCAGCCGAGGTGCTCCCGCCGGGCGGCTGGTCTGGCCGGGAAGAGGGGCAACCTGCAAGTTGGTCTGCTTTCAGCCCGGACCCCAAGAGTGACCCCAGGAGAGACGCTGCCACCCACCCTGCCTATTGTCCCCACGGTGCCGGCCACGGCGCCGGCCACAGCGCCCGCCACGGCACCGGCCACAACGTCCGCCACCGCGCTGGCCACAGCGCCCGCCACGGCGCCGGCCACAACGTCCGCCACCGCGCTGGCCACAGCGCCCGCCACGGTGCCGGCCACGTCCGCCACGGCGCCGGCCACAGAGCCCGCCACGGCGCCCGCCACGGCCGCGCCCCTGAGCCTCTCCTCCGCCCCAGGCTCCACGTGTAACACGTGCCCCGAGAACTGGGTCAACTTCCAGAGGAAATGCTACTACTTCGGCGAGGGCGCCAAGAAGTGGATCCAGGCCCGGTTTGCCTGCAGCAAGCTGCAAGGGCGGCTGGTCAGCATCCACAGCCAAGAGGAGCAGGTGGGCGGGGCTCTGCAGAGGGCGTGGCCAGCAGGGGGCGGGGATCCCACCGCGACCTCTGTGTGCGGTGGGGGTGGGGACCCCAGGCACAACCCCGCAGCCCCTGCAGCCGCGTCCTGCTCCCCAGGACTTCCTGGCCAGACGCGCCAACAGGAAGGGCACCTGGATTGGCCTCCGGGACCTGGACATAGAGGGGGAGTTTATCTGGATGGATGAGAACCCCCTGAACTACAGGTGAGGCCCAGACTCCGACGGCGGGGGGGGGGGGGGGGTGCCTGTCCGCAGTGGTCGGGTTGAGGGGAGGGGATGTGGGCAGCCGGTGTCCCTGGGTTGCAGGGCGTGGGGAGTGGGGATCCAGGGACGGGGGGAGGGGCCCAGACCCTGAGGGTCGCGTCTAGGCCGAAGGCAGTAGGGCTCCTGCCCCCGACCCCATCCTCTGACCTGAAGTCTTCTGCTCCAGCAACTGGCGGCCGGGGGAACCCAACAACCAGGGCCAGGGCGAGGACTGTGTGATGATGCAGGGCTCCGGGCAGTGGAACGATGCCTTCTGTGGCAGCCGGCTGGACGGCTGGGTGTGTGACCGGCTGGCCACATGCTGACCGCCCCTCCCCCGCCACCTCGGCCCCCTCCCTGGGGTTCCCCGGGAGGTCCTTGGAGACGCAGACCCTGATGGCCCCCTGCCCACTTGCCAGGTGCACCCCTGCGTTGCTCCCCCAGCTCAGACACAGGAGCAGCTGGGCCCACGGCGGGGCCCGCAGCCGCGGCCTGGATGCCTGGTTTGTGGCTAAGGCCCCAGCATCCCTTTCTCCTGCCCAAGAGGAAGAAGGGCTGTTGACCCCTCCCCAGCTCCTGCCAATGCCCCTGAGGGCCTGTCCCTTACTCCTCAGCCCAGCAGGCTGTCACCATGTCCCTGCCTTCAAGGGCTCAGAGTACCCACCTCGAGAACTTTCCAGAGAGCCTCAGACCCCTGTGAGCTTCCTCTGTCGGGCCGCCCCGCAGTCTGCTGGAGTCAGGACCACACCTCCGCCCCACCCCTGGCCTCCCCAGATGCAGTCCCCGTGTCTTAGCACCCCAGGGAGAGGTCCCCAGCTCAGGCAGCCAGTCCCCTTGCCCCCAGCCCATGTCAATAAAATGGGGGCGAAGATGGCCCCATCTCAGAAGCCTCCGGGTGTGGGAGCCGGGAGTTCCAGAACCTGGTGCCTGAGTCCGTCTGAGTATCCAGAGCAGCTGAAGCAGCAATTATATCTCTCCACCGTTTCCCCTCTACTTTATTACAAGAAGCATGTACTAGACAGGGCTGGAGACAAAGCCTCTGGGATCTAATGGAGCAGAGAACACCCTAGACGCCTAAAAGTACCGCAGGGCAGGCAGTGGGCTGGTCCCCCCCGCCTAGGCTGCTGGCAGGAGGGCACAAGCTCACGCATGGGAAGTGCTGAATGGACCTGGTATACAGAAGGCACTCAGTAAATGCTAGCAGGCCCAGGGTGGCCTGGCCACCCAGGTCCAAAGGTGCTGGTATGACTCTGACACAGGTTTTGAAAGAAACAGGTGGCACCAGCCCTGCACCAGAGGCTGAGGAGGGAGGCGGGCCAGGATCGCAGGACACCCCTCGTTAAACTCCTCGCCTACCCACCCCACCCCCAGCTCCCGGCCTAGGAAGAAAGAACCAGGGGCGCCTGGGTGGCTCACTTGGTGAAGGGTCTGGCTTCGGCTCAGGTCATGACCTCACAGTTCGCAGGTTCAAACACCGCGCATCGGTTTGTGCTGAGGGCGGAGCCTGCAGCCTGCTTCCGATTCTGTCTCTGTCTCTGTCTCTCTCTGCCCCTCCCCTGCTTGCACTCTCTCTCTTTCTAAAAATAAATCAACATTAAAAAAAGAAAAGGAAGAACCAGATGGCTCACGTGATTCTCAGGCCTCCTGGAGGGGAATCCGTGGGGGGAGGACCACACTGGACCACCTTGGACCTGGGAGTCAGGGGCCCGGGCCTAGGGGGCTGGGGAGGGCCCTACAGTGGCACCCAGGAGACCTGGGGCCGGGAAAGGGCAGGGATAGAGCTCGTCCTAAGTCACCGGTTACCAAGCCATTGTCCCTCCCAACCCCCCCCCCCCCACCACCACCAATTTCTGCCTCCTCCAGACCCCTCCCAGGCCCCAGGCCAGAGCACAACTACCTACCTGAGCTCGGCAAAGGGGACTCCCAGCCCCACTCTGCAGGTCACCCAGGCCCATGTTGGGATGACAGTCATCACCGGTTTCCCTCACTGAACCCTCCAAATCCTCAGGGAAAGCCATGTGCAGAATCTGTCCACTTCTCACCCCTCCAGCAACCGCCTTGGTATAGCCCCAGCCCTAGCTTGCCTCGATCTCTTCTTCACTGTCCCAGACCTTCCAGAAGTTTCCTTCTGGCTCAGAGGAAAAAAAACCCACAGTCTTACAGGGTGCTTTGCAATTGCAGAATCCCTGCAGCTTGCCTTGTCTCCCCAGCTTGACCTCCTTTCTGCCCTCCCCCAACCCCAGCACCTACACCAGCCTCCTCACTGGCCCTTACACATATAGGCTTGCTCTTTGCCTCAGGGCCTTTGCACATGCCCCCTCCCCTGCTAGCTCTTCAGTGAGGGCTATCCTGGGCTCCCCGTCCTTCCTGTTTAAAATGACACCCCTGACTCCGGCTCCCTTTTACCTTTGATCTCCTTTCTCACCACAGAACACTTCCCCTTCCAACCAAACTTGTCACTCACGGATCTGTGTGTGCTCGCCGCCCTCCCCCCCCCCCCCCAACGCCCAGGGCTAGCATGTGAGCTTCAGGAGGGCAGGAGCATTGGTCTTGCTCTCAGCTGTGACCCCAGCAGCTGACACAGAGTAGGTGTTCAATAAATAGCTGTTGGATAATCAATGTGTGTCCATGGGCAAATGACCTCTTCTCGCAGAACCCACTTCGTGGTCTGTTCGACGAGGGGGAGCCTCATGTCTGGCTGGCTCGCCGAGGGCTGGTGCTGGGTTCCTCCTCCTCACCCCCCACCCCCGGGCCCCCGCCAACCTGTCTGGGGGCTTCAGGACTTCAGCAGGGACTTTATTTGCAGCTCACAACCCCCCGCCCCGCATCCCGCCCTCGGGGACCAGCCCATCTCTTCCTCCCCCTGCCCTTTCTCTCTGGCAAACTTCACTGCCAGGCCTCTGGATGCAGCAGGCTGGGCCATCCCTGCCTCCCGCAACCTGCCCCTCACCCAGCAGGCCCTGCAGGCCAAGCTCGCCAGAGTCCCCGGGGGACCTGAGGCTGCTAAGCCCAAAGCCTCCCGCAGCTCCCCCTGAAAATCCGGCTTCCCAGGCACCAGGTGCCCTGCCCACTCCACCCAGACGGGTGGCTCCCGCCACTGTGCTGACTCCTGGACCTGCCTCCTGGACTCCAGACCTCCAATCCTCCTTGGCTTCCTAGACATTGACCCCTCGCCCCCCGTTTCAGACTGCCGCTGTGACCACCCCCTTCCCCAGGCAACAGCTATTTCCTGACCATGGCCATCCCTGTGCTATACACGGGAGGCGCCCCCAAGTTCCATTTATGGACCACGTATCTTCGAGATGGGCCGACACCCCCCCCCCCCATCACCCTGGTTGGAATTCCCGAAACTGCCCCCTGACCAAACCCGGCGCCTCAGGTCTCCCCACCTCATGCCCGCCTCCACCATGCACCCCCAAAATGCAACGGAAAAGCTGCATCCGTCCCGCCCTTAAACCCTCCATCAACGGTGAAGGGACCCAGCCCAGGGCACCGCCAAGTTCTCCTTCACATCAGGCTCATTGAAATCCAGGGGGAGGGGGAGGGGGAGGGAGGAAGAGACATTGGAAAAGTTTCCCCCCAAAAGTCTGGCAGGATGGACCCTGGGGAGGAGGAGCTCTCAGGAACCCCGCGAGGGTGGTGGGCAGAAGGGAAAGGCAGGGTTGCCTCAGGCGTCAGATTTTACTTTTTAAACAAGGCACACACGGGGCACCTGGCTAGCTCAGTAGGTACGGCATGCAACTCTTGATCCTGATCAGGGTTGTGAGCTCGAGCCCCGTGTTGGGTGTAGACGTTACTTAAAAGTAAAATCGTAAAAAAACACAACAAGGATATGTTCATGTATCATCGATATCAACTTCAAAATACGGTAGGTGCCCCGAGGTTTCGGAAGTGAGCCCATCCATTTCCCCAGGTCTCCAGGGGGGTAATTCTTAAAATGCGGGCCCCCCCCCCCCCCCCCCCCCCCGAGCATCAGCCAGTTCCTGGGAACTTCCAGAAATGCAAATCCTCAGCCCACCCAGATCTGCAGAATCGGAAACTCTGGGGGTGGGGCCCGGCCACCCCAGTTGGAACATACTCTGTGCCCTAGAGCACCGCTTCTCAAAATAGGGTACACCGGAATCCCCTGGGGATCTTGCCGAATGACACGCTGTTAGTGGGCCTTCGGGGGGGGGCCCGAGAGTCCGCATTTCTGACAACCTCCCAGGAGATACGGAGGCTGCCTGTCGTGGACCACACTTTGAGAGGCAAGGCTCTAAAGCAGGGGTCAGCAAAGGATCCCCCTCCGCCTGTTTTCTAGACACACAGCCGCACCCAATCCTTGGCATACTGCTGTCTACACCGCGAAGCAGAGTGGCTGGACAGAGACTTCTAGGCATAAACTCCTATCTGGTCCTTTACAGAAGAAGTGTGCCCGCCTGATGGAGCCTCTCTCCGCCTGATCCCTCCCTCCCCACCTCTCCGGCCTGGCCTCCAATCGTGATTCCAGAGAGGGTCAGCATCCTCCTGCCTCCAGCCACGCCAGCAGCTCCTTCTGCAGACTTCTCTCCACACTGCCCCCCGGCCTTCCCCCGGCCCCGTCTGGAAGCCCACCCCCACCGCAGCCCCACGGCATCCCAAACAGGCTTGGGTCCCGGCCTCCCTCACCAGCCTGAGGCAGGGACCTGGGTCGAGGCGTTGAGCGGATCTCTGAGGCCCCCCCACAAGACACAAGACACACTTGGGAAGGGGGCTCTCTGCATCTTTATCTCCCGCGGGGTCAGCGGCCCTCCAGCGCCCGGTCTCGGGCTATGACGGCCTCCTCAAACTTGATCATGAGCGTGGTGCCCTTGTGCCAGTGCGCCGTGACCTTAGCAGGAAAGCCGCTGTGCGTGAGCACCGCCTCCACGATGCCCGCCGTGAAGCTGGCGCAGTTGAGCGTGCTGTTCTCCTTGGGCACGGAGATGTAGGTGTTGATGAGCGGCTCCCGCTCTATGATGTAGAAGGTTCGCGCGTCGTCGTTGGCCTGCTCCAGCTTGTCGGCCTCCTTGCCGAAGAGCGCCTTCCACACGGCGCCCTTGACGAAGAGCAGGGCGCCCAGCACCTTGGTCTCGCGCCGGGCACCCTTTTCGCGGGCCACCAGGGCGTCCAGAACGCGCGCGCCCACCTGGCGGCCCAGCGCGGCCAGGCGCGCCTGCAGCTCGGCCACGGAGAAGACGCGGCTCTGGCAGTGCTGTACCAGCTCGGAGAAGAGCAGCGCGAAGGCGCTCAGGCTCACCTCGGTGCGCGGCCGCACCAGCGCGCGCTCCAGCAGCGCCGACTTCCCGCGCGTGAAGCGCGCCTCCATCCTGCCGCCGCCCTGCGGGGACACAAGGAAGCGCGTGTGGGGCGGGGAGGGGGGTGCGGAGAACGCCACTGCTGACCTCCCGTGTAGGAAAGGAAGAGGGGGAAAGAAAGGGGGGGCGTCCGCCGGCGCGTAAAGCACGCCCCCTCCATGAAGCCTAAGCCCGTGAAGGAAGACGGGGAAAGAGGCAGGTTTGCACCTTTGGGGGAAGGGGGGAGGTGGGAAGACACAAGACGGGGAGGGGAAGGGGGCGCTGGAAACCACTCTTAAGTTCCAGGCGATTGCTCCTACGTGAAAGGACCTCTGTGCCCTGCCCCCTCTGCCACCTGTGGGAGCGACTAGAGAACCAGTGCATGGGGGGGCGGGGGGACCAAGGATGGGGGGCCGTGAGAAGACTCGGGTACTGTCCCCTGCAAGCGCTCCAGCAAAAACAGCGCTGACTTCTGCAGATGAAGAGAACATCCCCGCCTCTCCCCTGCGGAAAGCCAGACAAACGGGAGAAGGCAGTAGGGTGCGTCAAGACCCCTGGCGGGGGCGGGGGGGGGGGGGCTGCGGTTTGGGGGACGAACAGAGGAGATGCGAGGCGCAAGCTAGGAGGAAACGGCTCTGGCAGCGCCCATGTGTCAGGCACGAAGCACGCCTCCTTGAGACGTGGGCGGGCCTGCGTTTGTAAGGAAGACTGCGGGGGGGGGGGGCGCACAGAAGGCGTTGGGAACCCCTCCATCTCCGCGCCCTCCAGAAATGTAGCTGGACAGTGGAGGACAAGGTGGAGGAGGCCGAGGCCGAGTGTGAGACCCGAAGTTTGGGGGGCCCAGGAGGGGGCGCTGTGATCCTCCCATCCTAGCGCCCCAAGCTAGTGGTCAGTGGGGGAAGAGACCCGGAAAAGGCTGTTGGAGAAAACCCAGAGGGGGCGCTAAGATCTCCGCGGAGCGGATCTACGGTGGGGGTGTGGGGGACAGGAGCTGCTGGGGGGAATCCCAAAGGCGCGGAGACACCCTCCCTCCCCGCCCCCCGTCCTCGCCCATTCAAGTGTGAAGCCTCTGCCAGGGGTGGGGTCGAGAGGAGGAGCGGAGAACCCCCTTCCCACTACCAGGGAAGGAGCCAGAGGCCGGCGGGGTCTGGGGAGGGTGGGCCTGCCCCAACGAAGTCTGCGGGGGCGGGGGGGGGGGGAAGGCCAGCGGGGGAGGGGGTCCAGGGGCTCCAAGACGCCCCCCAGGTGCGCAGCCGACTACAGGAGGGCCCAGAGCGTGAGACGGGGGGGTGGGGTGGGGTGGGGGTGTTGAGACCCCTCCACTGGGCTGTGACGGGGGCCAGTAAGCTAAGCCCCGGAGAGGCGGGGGCCCCAAGCCCCCCACGCCGGCGTGAACCGGGCAGAGGGCCGGGGAGGGAGCCCACCCTCCTCAAGGACCGTCCCCCCTTGCGTGGGCCGAAGCGGACGGACCGGGGATCGCGGGCGCCGAGACCTTAGGCCGGGATCCCCAGGCCCACCGGGCGCGGGAGGGTCCGAGAACGGACGAGGCCCGACGCGGGTAGGGGTCGCGGGCGGGCGGGGTCTCACCAGGGTACTGAGGCCTTCGGTTCGGCCGAGCAGCTTTACGGCGCCGTAAAAGGCCTTAAGTGCGCAGGCGCTGCGGCGGACAGGCTCGTGGGCGGGGCGCGCGCGCTCACGGAGATTCCAGAGAGCAGCCGCCTGGGGGCGCGCGTGTCCGGGGCAGCCGACGGAGGGGTGTGGCCCTGAGGCCAAGGGCCGGGGTGGCGTGGGGTGCCAAGCGCTCAGGCAAACTGCACGGATGGCTACCGGCTCAAGAGCACACAGTTGACGATGGGCCCATGTCTCGGTCTCAGGGGCACATGTGTGCCCTTGGGCATACGTCTATTTGGCCTGGGAGCACACCTATGCCTTGGGGACACAGTCTCTGGTCTTAGGGACACGTGTATATCCTTGGGCACATGTTCTCTCAGGGACACACGTCTGCCCGTGTGCACATGTCCATTTGTCTTAGGGACAAACGTTTGCCTGTGGACACATGTTCTCTTAGGGGACATACGTCCACGAGCCAGGGCACAGTGCACTTAGGGGCATGCGCACTCACTAATATATGCTCAGTGGGCATATACACTCAGGAATAGTTACACCCATGGGGACATGCTTAAGGGTTCAGATGTATCTGTGGGTCCCCCTACACTTAGGGAGACATTAATTTTTTTTTAATGTTTATTTTTGAGAGAGAGAGAGAGAGAGAGAGAGAGAGAACGCGAGTGGGGGAGGGGCAGAGAGAGAGGGAGACACAGAATCCAAAGCAGGTTCCAGGCTCCGAGCTGTCAGCACAGAGCCGGACGCGGGGCTCGAACCCACGAACTGGGAAATCATGACCTGAGCCGAAGTCGGACGCTCAACCGACTGAGCCACCCAGGAGCCCCACTTAGGGAAACAGTGTATATCTCGGGCCACAAACCCTACTGGGCACACAATCTCAGGCACGGAGACTGTTCCTCGCTGGGTACAAGTTCATGGGCACAAAAGGACCCATTCAGGGCATTCATGCTCACACACGCTCGTGCCCCCAGGGCTCCTGGTTATCAAGTGCGCGTGCTTGCTGTGTGACTTTCCTCATCCCTTAATACTTGCAGACCTTCCACCACCGGGTCCCCACCCCCACCCCCAGATGCTCCCAGGAACAGATCTGAAAGCCACATTCTTTCCCATTGGCCTTTATCGTCACAAATCACAAAACGTGAGTGCAGAAACAAGGGAACGCACAAATGTACCCGCTCTGCACACCCTCGGTGACATAATCAGTCACACACTGACACCCACCTGTTCAGACAACACAGGGAGTGACGGGGTACACTCTCAACACCTGCAGTTACAGTCATGTAGGGGGTGCTCCGCACGCACACACGCACACACACAGCTCCAGGACATTCACACGCAACATACCACAGGACATTCACACGTGTTCACAGTGCAACACGTGCTACCAACACCCGCGCTCAGGCTGACACACTTCTGCGGTCCTTGCTGACACAGCCGCCCACTGTGTCATGTGTTATCGCTCCCATGACGCCATGAGGCACACGTGCGGCCGTCTTCACGGGGAAGTGCAGCCCCGTCCTCCAAGCTGCAGCCCGGGTGTCAATGTCTTCTCATTTATTGAGCTGTGGGCTCTGAGCAGGATGAAGACCCAAGGTCAGGCAGATCCCTTCCCCCGTCCCCCCCCCCCCCCCCAGAGAGAAACCAGGGCCAGAGATGTGGCTCCCTCCTCATCCACCTCCCTAGCACAACTTACGTGGCTGCGGCTTCTTCTCTAGTACCTTGGAGATTTCATGTAATTTAGTCTTGATTTGGCTTAAGTCTGGGGGCAGGGGGACAGGAGAAAGCTGGTCTGGGCCTCAGACAAGGCCCTCACCTTTATTGGAAGCCTCTTCCCTGCCCACCCCGCCCCCGCCCCAGCCTGGGTGTTGCAGAGCCCATGTACTTGGCCTTCCCTTTTTAAATATCCCCGCCCAGAGGGTGACATCCATCACCCCCTAAACCCTGAGCACTGGGAGGGCAGACCCCTGCTGTCGCCTCCCCCAATCCCCCAGCGCCCAGCATGAGACAAAGCCCGCCCAGTAAGGGTCTGCAGGGGCACCTGTTGACAGCGTCTTCACTTTCTCATTCCCGACGTGGACATTTCTCTGGATCATGTCAATGTGCTGCCTGGCCTCCGTGATGAGCTGCTGGATGCTGCTCCAGCCCTGTTTCTGCTCCTCCTGACACTGTTGTCCCGAGATGGAGACTGAGGCAAGAAACAGACACGTCTGAATCACCGCTGCCCACCCCGACCCCATGGGCCTCCCCCAGGTCCCACCCTTACCATTCTGGAGCTCCCTTTTCACGACCAGCAGCTCCTGGGACACCTCAGAATCTGTTCAGGAGGAGGGGCGGGGGAGGCAGGAACACCCTTGAAGCGCCCCCAGTTGGGCTGTCCTGGGAACAAGGGTGGGGGAAGGGAGAGCAACGAGGGAGAAGGGAGACAGGGTGGGAACACGGGGCCTCCCCCACCTCCCGAGGCCCCCCTTTACGCCGCCCCAGCCCCCTCCCCACCCACCAAAGAACGACAAAAAGGAAAGTGAAACCGAAGACCCTACTCACTCTTCACCAGGACCAAGGCCAAGAGAACGATGCAGAACAGGGCAAGGAGGATGTACAGGCTCAGGGTGGCTCTGTGCAGCCAACGAGGGACCTGGGCAGAGTCTGGGGCCGGCCTCGACCAGGCTGGGACTGGAGCAGAGGCAGGACAGGTGACCTCCAGGACCCAACACTGCCGCTTAGACCGTCGGCACTGACTCTACACTGAGCTCTGACTCAGAGCTGTCTCGCCTGCTCCCACTCCTGCCGATACAGCCACTGCGACCACCAGCATGCACCCCGCCCACAGCCACCAGTAGTTGTCCGTAACGCTGTCACCGTCAGGTCTCCCCCTTGCCATCCCCTTCGCCAGCACTCACAACATCAGCAGCAGCTGTCACTGAAGCCCATCCACCTCAGTGCCTGTCGTTATCAGCACTGTCCCCAGCAACAAGTCTCATCAGCTCTTGTCTAGGTGGTTCCTTCCTGATCCACTGCACGATCACCTCACCAACATTACCCACACTGTCACCAACACTCCCACCAACACCAGCACCACTCGCATCATCATCGCCACCTGCGGAGCTACCCCCGCGACTGTAACTCACAAGCCCTGAGGCCACCACGCCCCACACCATTGCCCCAGGCCTCCTCACAGTGCCCTTGTTCCCGTGATGTCCTACCAGGGGCCCCTCCCGAGGCTGTGCGGTGCGGGCTGGCAGGTGGCTGCTTGCCTCGATTCTTGGGTGGTGAATGGCTGCCCCTTGGTTGCTCCTGGTTTCTGAAGGTCAAGGTGATATTCTCATAGTCAGGGTCTGCACCTGTAGGTGGGTGAGTGAGACTGGAAACCTGCCTGGAGCTCTGGGGCTGGGGTGGGGGTCGGAGGGGGGCTCAGAGATCTTGGCTCAACCAAACCCCTGCAGATAACAGATTTCTGGGATAAAAGAGAAGGAATGGGGAAACAAGATCTGCTTCTTGGTTAGGTGGAGAGGGCGTGTGTGAGTGTTTGGGGGGTACACGTACACACGTGCCTTTTGGGGTAGGGGAGGGAGCCCTGTGACCCAGCTTTCAGCCCCTTACCTCTCCCATCCCAACCTCTCCCTCCTGCCGTCTCCCCTCCCCACCTGGAGGTACCTAACCTTCCTTATGGTCTGGGGCCCTCTGTTTCTTGTCTTTGAAGGCTGCTGCCTGCATCTTGACCTCCTGATTCCAGCAGATTTCCTCAGACCCCATGGTTCCCAGTCTGCCAATTTGCCCACACACACCACACCCACCGGAAGGTGTCGCGGCAGATGAGGAAATCTCTGGGTTGAGGGTGGGGGGAGGAGAGGTCAGCCTCCTCTTTTCAGTGATCTGGGACCCTCTGACCCTGGGGCATCCTCTCCTCCCCTCCCAGATCCAGAGGGTCTTAGGAGTTCAGAGGTCTCACGGAGGGTCAAGCAGAGAAGCCCATGGACCCAGAGACAGGACAGAACGGTCAGGAACCCGTGGCAGTCATCCTGTTGCAATATACAAATGTATCATCAGGCTTACACAATGTGACATGTCAATTATGCTCGATGTAAATAAATTCAAAAGAATTTAAAGGACGATCAGGAACTTTACAGGAAGCTGTGTGTCTCCCCAAATGAACTTTGTCCCCTGCCCCTCTCAGGAGAAAACCTGGGGCACCTGGGGTCCCCACCTTTTAGGTTTGAGGCAGCCGGGCTTGGAAGCAGGATTCCTGAGCCTGCCACGTCTTTCTCCCCACCGGCCCCAGTCCCACCCCTCAGCTCCACCCCAAGAATTCTGCTTCTTTAAGGCCCCATGGGAGGAAAGGAACGGAATTAAGGCAAGAGGACCAATTACTGGAGCCCCACCCACATCTGGGACTGAAGCCAGACCCATGCCTTGACCTAACCCTGGATGGGGTGTCCCCTCTCCCCGGGTCCCCAGACAGAGACTCACTGGAAACACTCACTCTCATCCACACATCTGCTCATCTGCCCACACTCACACACACTCCCAAATACCCTTACGCATCTGCTCACGTATTCACATGGCTTGCTCATTGGCATGCCTCTACAAGTGCTTGCCCTAGAGAAATATCCATATTCATGCATTCACACGGTGGCACTCTGTCTAGATGTCTTAGAGCTCTCTTTGTCTGTGACCTTGAAGACTGGAGATAAAAATGAGACAACGTGTACAGGGAATTTTCTCTTTAACTCTAGAACAGTGCCTTCTGGTAGAAATGTAATGTAAACCACATCTCCAGTTTAAAATTTTCTGGGGGTGCCTGGGTGGCTCAGTCGGTTAAGCGTCCGACTTCAACTCAGGTCACGATCTCGCGGTCCGTGAGTTCGAGCCCCGCATTGGGCTCTGGGCTGATGGCTCGGAGCCTGGAGCCTGCTTCCGATTCTGTGTCTCCCTCTCTCTCCCTCCCTCCCCCATTCATGCTCTGTCTCTCTCTGTCTCAAAAATAAATAAACGTGAAAAAATTTTTTTTAAAAAAATCATCTTAAAATTTTCTAGCAGCCGCATTAAAAAGATAACAAAAAAGCAGAGAGTTAATTTTAATAATGTATTGTACTTAGCATAGTACAATTATCACTTCAGCATGTAGACGAGACTAAAAAATTATCGAGATGTTTTTGGTTTTTGGTTTTTAGACCTTTGGGTTTTGGCTCTGAGACCTTTTTTTGGTACTAAATCCTTGAAAACAAACGTGTCTTGTGTTTACACTTAAGGCACATTTCAAGTATTTGATGGCTGCCTTACTGGACAGCGCTGGTCTAGACTATTGATGAAGTTTTGGGGTGATGGGTCCAGAGCCGACGGCCAAGAAAGAATTCTTAAAGATGTCTTGGTGCAAAAAAAGGTGATTTTCTTAAAGCATGGGGACAGGACGCCTGCGCGAAAAGAGCTGCGCTGGGGTTGTGACAGGTAACTCAAATATGCCCTCATTTGGGAGGGGGTCAGGGATGGAGTAAGTCTCTAAGGAATTTTGGAAGCAAGGGTTCCAGGACCTTGAGGGGCTGGCTGTTGCTAGGGAAACACCATTTATTACTGTTTGATAAAACCTCAGTCACGAGACCCTTCGGATGTATATGGGGGAGGGGCCAGAAGCTGGGAGGATGGTTGCCAGCATATATCTTGGGGCAGTTGAGATAAAGGAAATGGATTCACAGGATCCTTGAGGTAGGGATCGCGTTAAGCTAAGGTTTTTTTTTTGCCCCCAGGAAAGTGTCATCCTTGAGGCAGCTGAGCTCCTAGAGGGACGTCACAAGGACTTGTCAATGGGCTGTAGGCAGTAAGCGGATTTGATTTTCCATTTGCCTTAGTTTCCCACATCACCACGGCAAGCACTTAAACCCCTTTCCTTTGTTCTTGGGTAGCTGGGAGTGTCCAAGGAATATCACACAGATCCCACCCGGGCGAGGGGGGTGGGGTGGGGTGGGGTGTTAGTTTGTGCTCAGCCTGCCTCGTGCTCCCTCATCAGCTATCCCAGTTTCCTCCCTTTGGAACAATAAGTAAAAGAGAATTTAAAAGGGGCGCCTGGGTGGCGCAGTCGGTTAAGCGTCCGACTTCAGCCAGGTCACGATCTCGTGGTCCGTGAGTTCGAGCCCCGCGTCGGGCTCTGGGCTGATGGCTCAGAGCCTGGAGCCTGTTTCCGATTCTGTGTCTCCCTCTCTCTCTGCCCCTCCCCCGTTCATGCTCTGTCTCTCTCTGTCCCAAAAATAAATAAACGTTGAAAAAAAAAAAATTAAAAAAAAAAAAAAAGAATTTAAAAGACTTTTATGTGTGAGAAGTATGTTTTAGCTCTTAAATGTGTGATTAAACTGTTCTCGAAACTATTGCCAACCTTGTCTGCTCAGAGATTGGTTTAATAGTGATTAGACGGCAGGGGCGCCCGGGTGCCTCAGTCGGTTGGGCCGGCCAACTTCGGCTCGGGCCATGACCTCATGGTTCATGGGTTCCAGCCCCGCGTCGGGTTCTGGGCGGAGAGCTCGGAGCCTGGAGCCTGCTTCGGAATCTACGACTCCCCCCACCCCCCCGCCCTCTCTGTCCCCTTCCCAGCTCATGCCCTGTCTCTCAAAAAATAAATAGACGTTAAAAAAATTTTTTTTAAAAATAGTGATTAGATGGCAGCTCCTCCCTCTGACCTTAGAAAGAAGTCAGCAACTGAGGAATTCAACTCCCTTTCCTGATGTAACAGCCGCGGAGGAGCCGGACCAATGGGCAGCTGGCTCTGCTGTGATGGACAGGTGCAGGGGGTGGGGCCGCAGCACCGCGCATTACGGAAGGTCAGTTGAAGCCAAGACCAGACTCCAGCCCTCTGGCAAAGTGGTAGCTGTGAGACTGGAGGCCCACGAGCGGTCATGAGGGGGCTCTGTGGGGTTCCCTGACCAGCCCCTGCCATGGAGTAATAGTCTCAGTTTTCTCTTAAGAAAGAATATGCGTCTCAAGTCCAACCGACCGTAAACCAGAGGTTGGTTTAGAGTGGGCACATGATCCAGGCCCAGCCAATCAGAGTCTAAGATTTGACACAGGGGTGGGCAAATGAGCCAGAGTCAGCCCATGAAGCTCAGGCCCGGGACTTTTGTTGCATTTACCAGGAAAAAAAAGGCATTTCGTCTTTTTTTTCCTCTCCACTGGGACTCTCAGAGACTGGGAAGATGTAAGCCTGGAGCTGTGATGGGGAAGGACCTACTGAGAGAGAAGCCAGCCCTGAGGAAAGCAGACCGGAGAGGCAGTCGGGTCCTGGAGGCATCATCTGATACCTGGATCCAGCCATACCTGAACCCATTGCTCTACCCTGAGCCTCTCAGTTGCATAACCCAGAATTTTCCTTTTACTTTTGCTCACACTGGTTTGAAGTGGCATTTGTGGCACTTGCGACTAGACCAATCTTGGCTGCCTCAGGGGGCTGGGCAGTTGGCAATTGAGGAAATGGAGGCTTAAGAAAGGAGCTTGCCTGTCCAAGTGTGCACTGTGGGACAGAGAATGTGAAGTGAAGTGAAGTGAATTGGAAGTGAAGTCTCTGAAGAGTACCTTCTTGGGGTCCAGATACAGGGGGGCAATTGAGTAGGACTTGGAGGTAAAGACGCATTCTGACCAGAATCTGGGGACAAAGGAGGGCGCCCCCCTCCACATCAGTGAGGGGGCGGGACAGGCCAGGCACTAGACTCAACTTCTCTCCTCCTCCACACACTTCTGACTCAGTGGTCCCACCTCAACCCCATGGCCGCCGTGGGGTCAGGAGGGAGGACCTAGGAGAGGAACCTCTGGATTGGGGTCTGGGTGGGCTCCAGGGGCAACAGGAGTGTTTGTGATGTCAGCTTATGGCCACCAGGAGCAGACAGGAGGCTGTGGCATCGTAGGAGGTGGGTGGCTGTGGAAGGAGAGTCCAAAACATCTTGAAAACCAGGATCCCACCCCATTGCCCATTCCCAAGTCCCTGGAGCGTGCTGCTGGGGACTGGGACATTTGAGGCTGGGGTCCCTTTCAAGACCGGGCACCACGTGTTCTGAAGTCTGAGTCTGTGTCTTTCAAGGGACTGGGTTGTAAGATAATTTAAAACTATCTTAACGAATAGGATTATTATTTGATAATAATAACAACAATAATAATAATAATAAATTAGGATTAGGAGTCCCAGGGAACTGGACTCTGAATCACCAGATTTGTGCCCCCAGGAAGCTGTGCAGGGGTCACACGTGACTCATCTTCTGGGTCAGAATTCAGACTGAGATCGCGGTCCTTCCAGGCTGGGATGGGGACTCTGTCCAGGACTTAAATATGTCTATGTGTCTGTGCTCCTCTTTCCACGGGCACACCTTTGTGATTCAGGGGTGCCTCCTTGTGCCTACGTGTGTGTGTGTGTGTGTGTGTGTGTGTGTGTGTGTGTGTGTGTGTAGGCATGGCGTATCCCTGTGTGACCATAGTAACTGGGTTGCGTACTGTGTGCACATGGCCGTGTGTAACTGTGTCTGGACCTGAAGGGTGTGCACCTGCGTGGGGTATCCACGTGCGTATGTGGTTATTTATGTAACAGACATTTCCTGAGTGCCTACTATGTGACATGCTCTCTTTGAAGCGCCAGGGATACACCAAAGAGCGGACAAGTACCCTGCACTCTGTTTTCATATTCAAGTGTCCGTGAGGGTGTATATACCGCGGGTTGTTAACTAACTCCTCCAAACTGCGCCTGCAAGTGTGAAAACGTGAACTCGCGGTTCGTGGCCTCAGGTAAGCGTTCTCAGCCGGCTCCGGTGGAGATTCCTCCCTGTCCACGGCCTGGCTTTGCCTGTGCCTTGAGGGACCCTCAATGAGGTTGGGGAGTGAGGGATGGGGGCTCAGGACTCTGGGCTGAGAGGTGATTCAGGGGTCCACCTTGACCCTGGGGCTACTGGGGGTTTGGGGGGCCTGGAGTGTATGAGGGATGGGGGGCGGGGGTCCCCGTGCCGTCCAGACCTAGACCCCTGATGAAGCCTCGTTGTGGGGGCTGGGGCAGAATGAACCAGCGCCTTCCTGGAAGGCCAGAGACCCGAGGGTGATCGTCAAAGTGGCCTCAAAGGTAACACCCACTTCCCCTCCTGAAGGAGGCGATGCTCTTTGGGTGTGAGTGTCCTTAGAGGAAGTTGAGGCCCTCTTCTCCGAGGCAGAGGTGGGGGCAAACATGGCAAGAGGGGGATGGCCCCCGGCCACCGCCTCCCTCCAGCGTCTACGTGCCCCGCTCTTTTCGGAGACGCCAGCTCTCTCCCCCAAACCCCAGCAAGACAGCGCGGCGCCCAGCCCCTCGCCGTTGTCTTCTCAGGGTTTATTTCCAGCCCCGCCCCTCCGAGGCCTGGCCTCGCCCCGTCTGAAGCCCGTCCCCGCCCCTCTGAGGCCTGGCCACGCCCCCCAGCCGGGTGACCTCAGGCGGGGGCCTGCACGCGACAGCAGCGAGCCCCCGTCCAGTCCATGCCCGCGCACTGGCAGTGGCAGGTGGTCTCGGCGCGCACGTCCCACGAGCCGCAGGCGGAGCCACAAGTGCAGGCGGTGACGGCGAAGCCTGCGGGCGACAGGGGAGGGAGCTTGGCTCCGAGCCGGAGGCTACGGGCCTGGGGGTCGGAGGGGGCTGGAGGCTCCCAACACCTGGGAACGGGGGCCGCAGTGCTTGCGGCAGGGAGGCCGGCGGCTGGGGGGGGGTGGCCTGGACTCTCCAGTGTCCTAAGGAAATGCGGTCCCGGAGCGGGGGCGCGGGGAGGGCTGGGGCTGCAGACCAGGACTCCAGGGAAGTGGACTCAAGCAACCGAGGCTGGGGGCGCCTGGGGGGGCTCAGCTGGTTAAACCTCGGACTCGTCTCGGACTCAGCTCAGGATCCCAGAGTTGTGGGATCGAGCTTCGCGTTGGGCTCTTGCTGAGCCTGGAGCCTGCTTGGGATCCTCTGTCTCCCTCTCTCTCTGCCCCTCCCTTCCTCTGTCTCTCTCAAAATAAAGAAACCTTTAAAGGGAAAGAAATAGAGGCTGGTCTTAGGGGGAGGGGGTACGGGGTACTGGGAATATAACTGAGAGCCTGGACAAAGGACTTCTGTACTCACCTAAGGGGCAGGTGGCCAAGTCACCCCTGGAGGTGACCGTTCGGCAGCTCAGGCCGATGGTCCTTATTGTCTCAAGGACTGTGGGAGAAGAAGGGACCGAATGAGACCAAGCTGCCCCTCCCCCACTCTCATGCTGCCGGGGTGGATTGGAGACCCGCCCAGGGGGTCTGGAAAGCGCTTTGGAGGAAGGCCCAGGTGGTCGGGGGGGGGGGGGGGGGGGGCCCTGGTAGAGAGCGAGAGCCGTGGGCGGGCAGCTCACCGCCTCCCAGGCTCCCATGAGTGTTTTAGAGGAAGGAGGATTCGGGGCTTCTGCTGAAGGCCGAGCTGCATGGGGGCTGCGGTTGGGTCGGGTCTGGGGGTGAGGTTTGGTTCTGGTTGGGGCTGGCTTCATGGTGGCTCTATGTCAGGAGTTAGAGGGGTTTCTGAGGCCCCTGCTGAGGGTCCTCACTTGAGCGGGTGCCGTCCTGGATCTTCTCATTGATGGCTTCCTCCACTGGACACACAGACCTGCCACGCACCAGCAGCCCCAGGACCGGGAGGAGGAGGAGGGGAAGAGCCTTCATTCCGCAGGAAATGCAAGAGGGAACCAAGACACCCACAGCTGGGTCCGGGGAGGATCGCGCCTACAGAGCAGGAGGGATATGGAACCCTGGGTCCCTGTGGGGGACGCGGCTGGAGTCCCCGCTTTGCCATGGCCCCCTCGGGCTGGGGCTCTGGGCTGAGCCAGGGCTGGGCTCTGGGCAGCCGTCACTTACCCTCTGGATGGACTCAGCAGGCCAAATCTCGGACACTGATTTCGTGCGCCTGCCACAGGTCCCTCTTTAAAGCTTCTGAATGTGGAGCTTCCTGTCCTGGCAAAGTTTCTTGGCTCCCTGACCCTCCCATCCCATATCCGGGGCCAAGAGGAAGCCCCCAGGCCAGACTCCAGGGGCCTAGGGGTGGAAAGCCCTGCCCCCCTCTCCCCCTGCCACAGTTTCCCCATTCAAGAGCCCCCCCCCCCACCCTTGTCACATCCGGGCTGGGGCTGGTCCAGGAGGTAGTGCCTGGGGCATGATTCCAGAAGCCCTGGTTCCAGACGCTGGGAGCTTGCATGCAGGGGTGGGGAGTGCAGGCATGTCCAAAATAACCTCCCCGTGTGTGAACTGCGTAGGAGGTTCATACCCGGATGCCCATCAACAATGGAATGGATACATTCATGGTTTATTTTCCTTCAATGGAACCATCCGCAACAGATGGTGACAAACGACAGCCCATGGGACAAATCTGGCCCACTGTCTATTTCTGTGCAGCCCAGGAGTTAAGCATGGTTTTACGTTTTTGGGTTTTTTGCGTTGTTTTTTTTTTTTAATTATTATTTTTTCAGGGCAAGAGAGACAGAGCATGAGCGTAGGAGCAAAGAGAGAGAGAGAGAGAGACGCAGAATTCGAAGCAGGCTCCAGGCTCTGAGCTGTCAACACAGAGCCCGACTGGGCGCTCGAACTCACGAACCGGGAGATTATAACCTGAGCTGAAGTCGGACGCTTAACTGATCGAGCCACCCAGGCGCCCCAGAACCTCATTCCTTTTTATGGCTAATATTCGTCTGTATGGACAGGCCACTTTGTGCTTATCCATTCTTCTGTTAGTTGTCGTGTGCATTGTTTCCACCTATTGGGTGTCGGGAATGATGCCTCTGTAATCATTGGTGTATAAACATCTCTAGTCCCTGTTTCCCGGAGTGAGATTGCCAGATCATATGGCAATTCGATGTTTAACTCTTTGGGGAGCTGCCAAAGAGTTTTTACATTTTTAAATCGTTGGGGGAAAAAAAATGTAATCCTTAGTGACATATGAAACGTATATGAAATTCAAATCCCAGCGCCCATAAATAAAGCATTCTTGGAACGTGGCCATGGCCACTATTTTAGAGATGATCTGAGGCTGCTTTTCCTAGGTCAGTGGCAGAGTTGAGAGGTTGTGACAGAGACTGACTATATGGCCTACAGAGGTGAACCTGGCTATATCGGGCCCTTTACAGGAAAAAAAAAAAAAATTGCCCACCCCGGTCAACAGAAATGAGTATGAATGAGACATCACACTGTATCGTTTGCAGCTATATGCAACAGTCTGGAAGATTCTCACCATTATAATTGTGAGCCAAAGAATCTAGGCCAGGGGTGCCTGGGTGGCTCAGCTGGTTAAGTAAGCGTTCGACTTCGGCTCAGGTCATGCATGATCTCACAGCCCATGGGTTCGAGCCTTGCTCTGTGCTGACAGCTCAGAGCCTGGAGCCTGTTTCAGATTCTGTGTCTCCCTCTGTCTCTGCCCCTCCCCCCCTCATGCTCGATCTCTGTCTCAGAAATAAATAAACATTAAAAAAATTAAAAAAATAAATTTGAAAAACATACATTAAAAAAAAAAAACAAAACAAAAGGGCCAAAAAAAGAAGAAAGGAAAAAAAAAGCACCGCGAATCTATGCTGTTGGAGGATGGAAGTTTCCTGGGGAGTCTGATGAGAAAAGGGCAGAGGGAGGGTTTCTGGGAACGGAGCGAAAAATTTGACGCTCAGGTCCGCACCCATGTCTTTCTGTATGTCGTATTTTGGTGAAAGTGATAGGTGTGTGTGAAATCCCTATGTAAAAACAGCCGTGTACACGAGCCATAGTATAGGCAATGCTTATTGAGCACCTACTATGTGCCAGATGTGACGCTACGCACGTGCGTGTGGTGGGGAGCAAGGGGACACCCCTCCCCTCCCACCCCGCCATGCACTTTGCCCTGTCGGAAGAAGACAGACACCAAGAGAGTGCTCAGTCAGCCTCAACCCCCACCAGTCACTTGTGCCCTGAAGGACAGGAACCTGGTGCTGGGAGAACTTCTGACATTAGAATGTCCCACCCAAGGGACTCCTGGGTGGCTCAGCCGGTTGAGCATCTGACTCTTGATTTCGGCTCAGGTCATGACGCCACGGTTCATGGGTTCGAGCCCCGCATCCGACTCGGCGCTGACAATGCAGGATTCGCTCTCTCTCCCTCCCTCTGCCCCTCCTCTCCCCCTTTCAAAAGAAATAAACTTAAAAAAAAAAGAAGAAGAAGAACATGGCCCCCAGTGGAAGAATCCAGGGAGGGTTTGTGGAGGAAGAGATGGCTGAGAAGAAATCAGAGGATGAGACAAGTTCAGCAAAAGAACCAGTGAGGGAAGGCTTTCTGGGTGGAAGGAACAGCATGTCCCAAGGCCCTGGGGAAGGACAGGGCGCACCAGCTTTGAGGAACTGAAAGAAAACTAGGGGGGCAGGAAGACAGCTTGGCTGGGATAAGCAATGTCACAGGCTCCCTTCCTTGAAGGGACAGACACGGCTTGGGCACAAGGGTGACTCAGGAGGCAGCAAAAGTCATCGTTTGAGAGTTCTGGTTCTTCAAACCCTTTGGTCTCAGAACTTTTCAGGTAAAAGCTTTTGAGGGGCACAGAAGTAGGCAGCTCTGACTTCAGGTTGGATGAAAATCAGGGGGAGTATGAGGAACCCCTAGGATTCCTTGGGATCTTAGTTTGAAAACCCTTAGTTAAGTAACAGGAAAGGGCCACAGGCCTTTTCATTGTCTTTAAAGAAAACTAAAATATTTTCGGGACGCTTGGCTGGCTCAGTGGGAAGAGCATTCGACTTTTGATCTCTGGGCTGTGAGTTCCAGCCCCACGTGGGGTGTAGAGATTACTAAAAAAAAGGCCAAGTTAAAAAAAAAAAAAAGAAAAGGGACACCTGGGTGACTCGGTGGACTGAGCATCTGACTCTTGGTTTAGGCTCAGGTCGTGATCTCAAGGTTCATGGGATGAGTCCCTCACCAGACTCTATGCTAATAGCACGGAGCCTGCTTGGGATTCTTCCTCTCTCCCCACCCTTCCCCCACTCATGCATGGGCTCTCTTTCTCTCTCTCTCTCTCTCTCTCTCCCTCTCAAAATAAATAAATATTAAAAAAGAAAGAAAGAAAGAAAATAGAAGTGCCTGGGTGACTCAGTCGGTTAAGTGTCCGACTTCAGCTCAGGTCATGATCTCTGGGTCTGTGAGTTCGAGCCCCGCGTCAGGCTTGCGTCGGGCTCTGGGCTGACAGCTCAGAGCCCAGAGCCTGCTTCGGATTCTGTGTCTCCCTCTCTCTCTGCACCCCCCCCCCCCGCCCACACACAAACACTCACGCTGTCTCTCTGTCTCTCAAAAATAAACATTAAAAAAAATCTTTTTTTTTTTTTAATTTTTTTTTTTTCTCAACGTTTTTATTTATTTTTGGGACAGAGAGAGACAGAGCATGAACGGGGGAGGGGCAGAGAGAGAGGGAGACACAGAATCGGAAACAGGCTCCAGGCTCTGAGCCATCAGCCCAGAGCCCGACTCGGGGCTCAAACCCACGGACCGCGAGATCGTGACCTGGCTGAAGTCGGACGCTTAACCGACTGCGCCACCCAGGCGCCCCAAACATTAAAAAAAATCTTAAAAAAAGAGAAAATGTTTTCATTATCCCTGACTTCTTTTTTTTAAGTTTATCTATTTTGATAGGGAGCGACAGAGAGAACTCAAGAGGGGGAGGGGCAGAGAGAGAGGAGGAGAGAGCCCAAATCAAGAGTCAGACACTTAAGCGACCAAGCCACCCCTTTTTACCCACCCCCCAGATTTCTATCAATGAAACTGAGTTCTAGTGGCCTCGATTTTGCATCAAATGCTATCAAATAAAATTCCAGAGCCAGGCCTTTAAAATGTATAGTACGGCAATCACACACTTTATTGAGGTATGATTTTCTTTAAATAAACCACATCTATCTTAAGCATTCAGTTGGATGCATTTTGCAAACATATATATCTGCAGGCAGCACGAATGTTTTGTTTTTCCCAAGCATTGTCTCTTTGAAAAATAAGGTGTAATTTACATAAAGTAAAATTCATCCTTTTTACTGAGGTCTATGAGTTTCCACAAACGCATAGAGCTGTGTGATTATCAATACCAAACGCTTTTTTCTTTTAATGTTTATTTATTGTTGAGAGAGAGAGAGAGACAGAGCGTGAGCAGGGGAGAGGCAGAGAGAGGGAGACACAGAATCCCAAGCAGGCTCCAGGCTCCGAGCTGTCAGCCCAGAGCCCGATGCGGGGCTCGAACTCACAAGCCATGAGATCATGACCCGAGCTGAAGTCGGACGCTTAACCGACTAAGCCACCCAGGCGTCCCCAGCACCGAAGTCTTCTAACTTAAATGATGGTTGGAAAAAAAGGAGTTTCCCAACAATCTGAAGGAAACCTGTGTCCTGAAGCCTACTGCAGACAGAGAGGATTTTTGTGCCCCGTACAACTGGTTTTCCTGGGTGGGGCAGCAGATCCTGGAAATATTCACAACTGTTAGCGGCTTGTGCTCGCCTCGGTTACTGTACATGTGCCCTTGAAGGATTGCTTTGCAGGCACGGAGCCTGGGGAACTGACCTCTAGAAGCAACATGAGCTTCCGGTTGGTTGCTCGCCTCCCTGGGCAACAGACAGCTTGCTGTTCTGGTGACAGAGCTGAGCTGACAGGTGGCTGAGCCAAATCAGGAAAGAATCAGTGACACTTGCTTCCTGTGCCGCCTGAATGACAGGAAAGTAAAAGCCTCGGAACGCTGCCCGATTTCTTTAAGCCAGAGCTGGCGAGCCTGGCTTCATTTACAAACACTTCTGACCTGGTGGGGGAGGGGCGGGGCAGGCGGGGAGTCTGCAGGGCAGAAGGGGGAGTCTAAGCAGCGGCCAGCAAACAGCACAGGTTTGGAGACGATAAGCTGTGGGCTCCGGCAGGAGCTGACCGGGCCAGGCTGTCCCCTGGGGCAAGGAACAGAGTCTGGAGGCCGGGTGGTAAAGATCGTAGAGTTTTCCAGTGTTAACTCCCTGAGATTTTCCTTTGCAGAGACCATCTCCCGCCTCCCAGCGTCCCAGGCTCGGTTCCTTGGGCCTGTTGCCTCCTTGCGGAATATTTTTCATCGTGGAGGCTCCTCAGGGAGCTCTGAGGCGATCCCATCTACTGTTTGTGGAGAAATTTACACATGTGACCACCATCCTGTCAGGTAGATGAGGTTATTATCTCGACAAAAGGGGTTGTTGAGGCTCAGAGAGGCTAAGTCATTTGCCTGAGGTCACACAGCAAGTTTCCCCGCTTTCCTTAAAAAATAAAAAGAAGGGTAGGGGCCCCTGGGCGGCTCAGTCGGTTAAGTGTCTGACTCTTGATTTTGGCTCAGGTCATGATCTCAGGGTCGTGAGATCGAGCCCCGTGTCAGGCTCTGTGCTGAGTGTGGAGCCTGCTTAAGATTCTCTCTCTCCCTCCCACTCCCCCTCTTGCTCGGGCTCTCTCTCTCTCTCTCTGTAAAATTTTTTAAAAATAATAACAATAAAAAACAAAAGAGAATATTCCTGCAGCTTTTCTTTTTCTGTTAAAGAAATGACAGAAGGGGCGCCTGGGTGGCTCAGTTGGTTGAGTGTCCGACTTCTGCTTAGGTCATGATCTCACAGTTTGTGAGTTCGAGCCCTACATCTGGCTCTGAGCTGTCAGCACAGCTGAGCCTGCTTTGGATTCTGTTTCTCCCTGTCTTTCTGCCCCTCCCCTGCTCACGCTCTGTCTCTCTCTCCTTCAAAAATAAATAAACATTTAAAAAAATTTTTAAAAAAAGAAATGACAGAAATAAAACGTCCCTATTTAAAAAGGAATTCAAAGAGGCACCTGGGTGGCTCAGTCGGTTAAGCGTCCAACTTCGGCTCAGGTCACGATCTCGCACTCCGTGAGTTCGAGCCCCACGTCGGGCTCTGTGCTGACAGCTCAGAGCCCGGAGCCTGCTTCGGATTCTGTGTCTCCCTCTCTCTCTGCCCCACCCCCGCTCATGCTCTGTCTCTCCCTGTCTCAAAAATAAAAATTAAAAATTTTTTGGAATTAAAAAATTTAAAAAAATAAAAGGAGTTCCAAGAATACAGAAGTTTATAAAATAAATGTCCCCCATATTCCTACTCATGCAGAGTAATCAAAAAATGGGGGCGATTACAGAGCAACCTGCACCCCCCCCCCCTTCAGCTGAGGAATATGAATATAAGGGGATAGAGGGGAGGTCTCGTCTGGCCGGAGCCTCCACACCCCGCCTCCACCACGGCCCCCCGCGCTCCCTACGACCGCCTTCCCAGTTCTCCAAGCAGCCGTGTGAAGTTTTGCAAAACGGGAAAACTCACCTGGGTGAAGTCGATCACTTTCAAAGGGGAGATTTCAGGCTCAGATTTGCCCAATGCCAAAGTCTTCCCTTTTAACTAAGGCATGTTCCCACCCCAACCATGGGGAGCGTGGTACACGGACCGGGGAGGGGGTACATGGAGAGCAAGGTCAGGGGGGTAGAAAGGCCTCCATCCAGCCTGGCTTTTTTAGATTTCACATATTAATTTTTTAAAATTGTTTTGTTTTTTTTTTAATTTTTTTTTCAACGTTTATTTTTATTTTTGGGACAGAGAGAGAGCATGAACGGGGGAGGGGCAGAGAGAGAGGGAGACACAGAATCGGAAACAGGCTCCAGGCTCTGAGCCATCGCCCAGAGCCCGACGCGGGGCTCGAACTCACGGACCGCGAGATCGTGACCTGGCTGAAGTCGGACGCTTAACCGACTGCGCCACCCAGGCGCCCCTAAAATTGTTTTTAATATTTATCTATTTTTGAGAGAGAGAGAGAGAGAGAGAGAGAGACAGAGCAGGGGAGGGGCAGGGAGAGAGGAAGACACAGAATCCGAAGCGGGCTCCAGGCTCTGAGCTGTCAGCACAGAACCTGACACGGGGCTCAAACTCACAGACCGTGAGATCATGACCTGAGCCAAAGTTGGACGCTTAACCAACTGAGCACCCCGGGCGCCCTTCAATCTTTTTTTTTTTTTTTTTTTTTTTTTTTAGTGCTTATTTATTTTTGACAGAGAGACAGAGAGCGAGAGAGAGTGGGGGAGTGGCAGAAAGAGGGAGACAGAGGATCTGAAGCGGGCTCAGCGCTGACAGCTGAGATCCCAATGCGGGGCTTGAACCCAGGAACCACAAGATCATGACCTGAGCTGAAGTCAGATGCTTCACGGACTGAACCGCCCAGGCGCCCCTAAAATAGCTTTTATAAGGAAAAGCAACTGAAATGCTAGTTTCATGATGCTCATCGACTCTGGGGCTGTGAAAGATGATCGTTTTGCAAGGTCCTCCAAAAGTCCTAAAAATACAGAAAATTCCTTGACAGCTGTAATCGGGTCATAGAAAGTCCTAAACCACTTTACCTTTTCCTGGCACCCTATGGCTGTGGAAAACGCCTCCCGCTCTCTTGCGTAAACATCATACGCTCATCTGGACGGTGGACAGTTTACCAAAGTAAATAGAGGAGAGTAATAAAGTGCAGTAAATAGTGTCCCATTCTCTAGGAAGGTTTTTTTTTTTTTTTTTTTTTTTTTTTTTTTTTTAATGTTTGTTTATTTTCGAGAGGGGGAACAGAGGATCCGGAGTGGGCTCTGTGCTGACAGCAGAGAGCCCAGGGCAGGACTCGAACTCGCAAACCTGTGAGATCATGCCCTGAGCCGAAGTCAGATGCTTAACCGACTGAGCCACCCACGTGTCCCCCATAAAACAATCTTAAAAAAAAAAAAAACTCATAGAAAAAAGAACAGATAGGTGGTTGTCAAGGCAGTTCGGGGGGAGGGGTGAAGGTGAAGGTTGTCCAAAGGTCCAAACTTCCATCTAGAAGATGAATAAATTCTGGGGACTACAGTTAACATTACTGTATTGTATATGTATTCTTTTAAGTTTGTTTATTTTTTCCGAGGGGGGAGGGGCGGAGAGAGGGAGAGAGAGAATCCCAAGCAGGCTCAGTGCTGCAAACTGCCTTATAAGAGAATAGATTGTAAAAGTTCTCACCACACACGCGCACACACGCACACACACATTTACACATGGTTACTATGTGTGGGGTTGGATGTGTTAACTAACCTATTACAGAAGTCATTTTGCGATACATCACAAATCACTACCTTGTACACCTTACATTTATACAGTGTTATATGTCAATTACATTTCAGTAAAGTTGGAGGGAGAGAGAGTCCACACATGAGGGAAACCATACAGTTTTGTCTTGATCCTTCTGACTCGCCAAGCGGGGCTTCACATGGATCTGCGGAACCATCCAGAATGGGGCACCACACAGAGTGACTGCCTCGTACGTGTTGCCTTTCCTTACCATTATTCCATTATTTTCCCAGAATATCCCCAGCCGCCGACAGGGATTGAGGCTCTGAGTGGTCTCAAAAAGCACTGTGGTCACTAGAGGCAGGGGGTGGGGCAGAACCCCAGCCGGGACCTCCCCGTCCTGTCCTGTCCCCACCGGCACCCCAGCCCTGATGACTCCGTCCGTCTCTGGCCCCCGCTGGAGCAGAAACTTCCCACTCACAAGACAATTTCTTCACTCCAGATGCCTTTTTCACAATATTCTTGGCAGCTGTTGGTTAACTTGCGTTTTAAGATTTTGAGTAACTTTAGAACAACAGAAAAGGGAAGCTCGCCTCGCCTCCTCGCTGTCTGGGCTCCCGTGGAACAGATATCCTCCTTTGACGTGCCTCCCTGCCTGGAGGTTTCCTTGGCTCACTGAGTCACACTCACTTCCCGTTCCTGCGCTGGGGCCATGGAGCCCCTTCCTACCAAGGAAGGCGAAGGCGTGGGGCACTCCTTCCTCTGCCCCTTCCTCTGCGGGGGTCCTGCCTGTCCCCATGGGGCCACCACCCCTCCTGCCCAGCTGGCAGCTCCAGCGAGCCCTGGAGCCTCACGTTTGCTGTAAATTGAGCAAGTTTGAGACCACAAACCTTTCCCTTCCTTGTATGACTTGGATGAGGTATTATTCTAGAAGAGGCCCCCCGGCACGGCAAGGGTGGAGAACTCCCACTCGGTGCATTCCTGATGCTGAGAACCTTAGTCCTCACTTCGTCTGGGGCGGGCCCTCGGACCCTCCAAAGCGCTGATGTTAGCCTGAGAAATCCTTTTTTGCTCCCTTTGTGGGGCCCTCCTTCTTTTCTTTCTTTCTTTTTTTTTTTTTTTTTTAACGTTTATTTATTTTTGGGACAGAGAGAGACAGAGCATGAACGGGGGAGGGGCAGAGAGAGAGGGAGACACAGAATCGGAAACAGGCTCCAGGCTCTGAGCCATCAGCCCAGAGCCCGACGCGGGGCTCGAACTCCCGGACCGCGAGATCGTGACCTGGCTGAAGTCGGACGCTTAACCGACTGCGCCACCCAGGCGCCCCTGTGGGGCCCTCCTTCTTAGCCTGCCCAGGGCTGGTCCCCATTAGAGTGTTAAATAATAATAATATTGTATCAATAATGTATTATGATGATGATCATCATGACTGCAGCCAGAGTTTCCTGGATTCTTCCTAGTTGCTTACAATGTGACCGTCCATCACCCTGAGGTCTGTCTCCACCCCAGACCTCCCTGATAAACTCAGATCCTGCTGCCTCCTGGGGATCCTGGGGAGAATACCGAAGACAATGTATCAGGTTGTTACTTTCTGTGGCTTTCTATGTCCAACTAGTTGCAGTCATTTGAGAAGGATCCCAGCTAATTCCAGTGGAAGGATTAATAAGGTTGGAAATAAGC
The DNA here is from genome assembly GCF_018350155.1 of Leopardus geoffroyi. Classification (NCBI taxonomy): domain Eukaryota; kingdom Metazoa; phylum Chordata; class Mammalia; order Carnivora; family Felidae; genus Leopardus; species Leopardus geoffroyi. Next base: position 6,144,299 of record NC_059331.1, read on the forward strand.
CTCAAGAGATCATGGGTCCAGGCGCTGAGACTTCATAGCAGCTAACACCTTTATGGGGAGAACTGGTGGGGACAAGGGGGCATTCGCCCCACTCCCCCCAACCCACAGACCAATTGAAGCATCATGACATTATGGATCCCCTGAGGAGGTACAAGTATCCAGCTCCACCAGGGAGAGAGGATTCTCACCTACAGCTTAAGCTGATCTAGGCTATCGTGCTAACCACCTGTTGACCGAGGAAACCGCACGGTGGGGATGGTGGGGACAGACGCTAAGGAACAAGTTGCGTAGGGTCACGAAGAAGCAGCCAGCCAAATCCAGAGTGGGGGCCATTCCCCAGGACAGGAAGACAACCCCAAAATGTCCTAGTTGGGATAAATGTCCTGAGGAGATAAGGCACCGTGACATTTGAGCTAAAACGAGAAGGAGGGAGGGATATGGAAATTGGGGGAAAGAGCATTGTAGGCAAAGAGAACAGCAGGTGCAAAGGCCCTGTGGCTGGAAGAGCGTGGTGTGTTTGAGAGACAGCAGCACATCCAGCCTTGCTGTGGCTGAGGGAGCCAGTGGAGTCACGGAGGGACCTTGTTAAAGCAGAGAGAGGGAGGTTGGATAGTATTCCCATAGGAAGGTTTTGAGAAGTCTGAGCAATGCCTGCAGAGGGCTTGGCATGATGCCTGCGACACGGTCAGGGCCTGACACTGCTGGCTGCTGTGGCCCAGAGGGGTCTGTGAATATTTGTTTGAATCAAAATGTCCTTAAGTGGGAGACGTTACAACATCTCCCAGGTACAGATAAGGGGCAGAGGCCGGTGTAAGCAACAGTTTTGTTGCTGCGGGGGAAGCACGGAGTCACCGCTGGCTTACTTCTTGTCGTTTCCAGCCAGGGCCACCCAAACTCCAGGCGCAGACTGGAAAGTGCGAAGAAACCGAAAAATTGGGCCACAGCGCCCCCTGGTGCTCGCAGCGCTCACCTGCTTAAGCGACTCCCCCCCCACCCCACCCCGGAAAGCGAGTTTAAATATTAAACTGTGAAACTATCTCCCTCCCGTTCCGGCTCGGCCAGTTAAAAGGCTTCCCTGCCGAGGCCTGGCGGAGAGCCGCGCCTCCAGGGCGGGCGTCTCACCGCCACCCCGCACCCCACGCCCTCGACGGACCCTGTGCATCTTCCCGCCCTGGTGGGAGTTTCGCGTAAATCCTAGAATTGCGGGGTCAGAGTGTTCAGCGCTTCTCCAAGGCCCCACCTGCAAAACTGCGTGTGCGATTTTTTCTGGGGGAAAAAGTGTCCTTAGATTTCCCCGAATTCTCAAAAGGATGGGGGGGGTGGTTAAAATCAGGGCCACGTCCTCCAGGGCTGGTGAGGAAGCGGCCTGTGCGTTCTGCCTCTGCCCATGCCTTCCCGGTCCCAGCCTTGGACGGGCCACATCCCCAGGTGATAGAATGGGAATAAGCAACGCTCCACTGGGGGGCGCTGTACCCACCCACCCACACGCCCTCCCCTGGCACCCCTCCCAGCGGAACCTCTTCACCAGCATTAGATGCGGTCCCCACCTGTCCTGGCTCACATCCCTTCTGTGGTTTCCCACTGCACCAGCAGAGGCCAAATCCTCACCCTGGGCCCCCAGAGGCCCCGTGTGGCTCTCAGATTTTATTACCCCTTAATATCTCTTTTGCTCCGTCTCAATCTCTTGCCTTTGTGTCCGGGCGCCCTCCCTCCCTCCCTTCCCTGACTCCTTTTTTTTTTTTATTTTTATGTTTACTTTTGAGAGTGTGAGTAGGGGAGGGGCAAGGGAGGGGGTGTTGCTGGACAGAGGATCCAAAGCGGGCTCCGCACTGACAGCAGAGAGCCCGACGCGGGGCTCAAGCCCACGACCCGCGAGATCACAACCTGAGCCGAAGTCAGACGCTGTACTGACTGAGCCACCCAGGTGCTCCTGACTCCTCCTTCCATTCTCAACTCAGACTTCCCCTTCCTCCAGGAAGCCCTTCTTGACTGCCCCCAGACTGGGTGGATTAGGGTATCCTCTGGGCTCCCACAGCCCCCTCTGCTTGCTGTCCACCTGGCTCTGCATCTGTGCCCCAGAGAGAACGGTCACCACGTGTCCTATTCACGCTGTGAGACCCGTTTCTCCTTTCGGCTGAGTGTTACGGGCTGAATTGTATCCGCCCAAAATTCATGTTGAAGTCCTAGCCCCCAGGACCTCAGAATGTGACTGCATTTGGAGACAGAGTCTTTTACGGGATAATTAGGTTAAAATGAGGTCATTAGGGTGGGCCTTAACCCAATATGACTGGTGTCCTTATAAGAGGAGATTAGGACACAGACAAGCAGGTGAATAACCATGTGAGGACACAGGGAAAAGATGGCATCTAGGGATCTACTTGTCAAGGTGCGAGGCCTCAGCCGACACCTTGACCTCGGACTTCCAGCCTCCAGAACCGCGAGAGAATACATTTCTGGTGTTTAAGTCACCCAGAATGTGGTACTTGGCTATGGTGGCCCTGTCACACTCGTGTACCCTCTGAACACCCCGGGCGGGGGGGGGAGGACGATGAGCAGAGTTCTAACTCCGGGGTGGGAAGCGGGCACGGTTTGCTGTGTGCCTGTCCTCCCACCGAAGACGACTCTGATCCCAGGAGCCAGAGAAGCCCCCAAGCCTCGTACGGCTCCAGGTCTCAGGAAGACAGTTCCCGGGGGGGGCGGGGGGTGGGGGGGCAGGATGCAGGGTCCGTTCTGCTTAATAACACTAAGAGTCCCATCAGAGCCGCCAAGTGGAGGAACAGCAGCTGCCACACTGTTTTGCTATCAGCTTTCTGGCCCCGTCCCTTATCTCCTCTGCAAAGCTGCTGCCGTCACTGGCCCCGATGTTTGGATGCACGGAGAAGCCAGCAGGTCGGCCAAGGAGCCAGTGTTCAAACCGAGCCCAATCCTTAACCTTGGCCCCGGCTTAAGATGCCATCTGGCGGGATGAGTCCTGGGTCCTGGGTCCTGAGACACAGGTCGGGGAGGCGGGCCCACGGGAGGCTGGCCCAATACGGCTCCCTCGGAAAGAAGGCGAGGTGGGCACTGGCTGGCAGAGAGAAGGGAGGATTTTATTTCTCTGGAAGGGGAGGGGGAGGGGGAGCGGGTCAGGGCAGGGCAACGTCCTCCAGCTTCTGGTCCAGCGTCTTGAGGTCATCCAGGAAGCGGGTTGGAGTGAGGATGTGTGAGGAGCCTGGACAGTAAGGGAGGGTTGGGGTGGGGGGGACGCACTGTCTCAGGACCCCCAGCTGAGGTCCTTGGGAAAGCAGCCTCTGATTCTGAGGACACAGGGGTCCTTAGAAACACAGGGGTCTGGCCTGCAGGTGACCCCCTCCCTGGGAGGCCCAGCCCCGGCGCCAGCCCCCGGGAAGCTCAGGATACAGGCAGGTTGAAGCCCTGCGTGGGCTCCAGGCTTTGGGGACGCAGCTGGGAGTCCAGCTGTCAGCCCCCCACCTTCCTCCAAGGCACCTAGGAGTCCAGCCCCAGCACCCAGGGACCCCAGTCCCGGCTGCTCACCAATGAGCACCTCCCACTTGCCATCGGTGGCCCTGGTCACCTCATAGGCGGCCCTCATCTCTGACATGGCCACGCCGCCCATGACATAGATGATGAGCCGGGGCCCCGCCCGTGCCTCCAAACCGGCCTTGTTCTTGTGCCAGTGGCCGAAGCGGGCACTGTGCAGGGGGAGGAGGGCAGAGGTCAGTCTCCGGGCAGGAGACTCTCCGCCCGCCCTCACAACCCTCAGCCAACATGGGCGGGGGTGGGGGGGTGTCCCCTGGGGCCCTCACCTGACTGCAGCCTGGGAGCTGGAGGTGGGGGCGGGGTCGGACACAAAGGGCCACAGCTTTCTGTCCAGCCGGTCCTCCAGGGCATCCTGGGGGCCACAGAGGGAGCCTCAGGTGATGGGGCCTGGGGTCTGGAGCCCCCCTCCCCCGGGTTTGTTCAAGGGCCAAGATCCTGGCAGACAGGAGCCCCCATCTGTATCTCTAGCCTTTGGGGACCCAGAAGTCTGTATCTGCAGTTCCTTGGGGACCCAGGAGTCCAGGCTCCAGAGTCCATAGGGGTGGGAGGGGGAGGCCTGCTGGGCCCCTGAGTGGGGAGAGGTACCAGGTTCCAGAGGAACAGCAGGCAGGAGGCAGGCCCCTTGGCCTGGTCCTTTTTGTTGTTGCTGTTTTGCGCCCCCAGGATGGGCAGGGCCAGGTGGTGGGGAGGGTTAAGGGGGAGCAAGGGGACTTTTGGTGGGGACAGCAGGGGAAGAGAATAGAGGGGGACACAAGAAGGAGCCAGCGGTTGGATAGGAAATGGAGCTCCCCCACGAGGTGCCCATCTGGTCCCAATTACTTGGATGCCAGCTTGGGACACTCCCCTGGCAGAGCAGATCGGATGCCAGAGGGATGCCCATAATGAGGGATATTCCCTTAAGCCCTGAGGCTTAGCACCATGACATGAAGAGGACTGAGCCCCCACCTGGTCAAGGGCAGGACTTGGCGGGGGTGGGGGGGCACAGGGGGAGGTCAGGCCCCACCAGTGGTACCTCCATCACGTCCTTGATGACTGGGGTCCAGCGGGATAACTGATAGGTGGGCTCCAGGCGCTCCCTCCGTTCTAGCCGACTTGAGGTCCCAGAGCCCTACAGGTGGTGGTGGGATGGAGGGGGGAGTGGTGGGACAGTGGGAGGATGGGGGAGAAGGAGGCGGGTCACACATGGGGCTGGGGCTTGTCTGGCTTGGGGGAAGGGCTGGAGAAAAAGATGGAGAAATGGAACAGAGGAGCAGAGAGACAGGGAAGAAAGAGAGAGAAGGAGAAAGGGACAGGGAGAGGGAGAAAGAGGGAAGGAAAAGGGAGGGAGGGAGAGGAGAGAAAATGAGAGAGAGAGAGAGAGAGAGAGAAATACGGATGAAATGAGACCAAGCGATGGGGCAGAGAGAAAGACAAGGAGAGGAGGTGGGGATGAGAAAACGGGAGCCAGGAAGTGGGCACAGGGCGACAGACAGGGGCTGGGAGGGGGATGAGGGACAGGCGAGGGGGACACGAGAGCCTCCCCGGCAGTGGAGGCAGGGTCAGGGAGGTAGGGACACATAAGGCCAGAGGGAGACAGGAGCGGCTGGGCAGGCAGCTGGGCGCAGGAGGCTGCTGAGTGTGTGTTTTGGGTGGGAGGTCGTCCAAGACCTCCAAGAGACCGGGGTCAACTGTGTGCCCTGATCCCAATGCTCGAGACCCTGCTGTCTGCCCACCAGGGCCTCAGGCCACACACCCCACCCCACTCCATCACCGGGGCCAAGGTTCTGACTACACCTCGCCGCCCTGCTTATCATGTGACCCAAGACTGATGACAGCTGTGGGGCCCGCCGGTCCCAGACCTGATTCTGCACAGACCTCTCTAAGAGCCACACCAAACCCTGTGCCCTGGCCCCGATGATGTGCCCTCCGCCCCCCGGGACCCAGGTTCTGACTCTCACGGGCACCCCCCCTCCCCACACCCACATTTGCTTCCTGCCCAGTCTCTGACCCACAGCCTGCTCCCGGCATACCCCGGGGTTGGTGACCGTGCCCCCCAGCAGCTCTAGGTTCCGGATGAGGCTGCTGTGTGCCTGCACGTTGGCATGCTGGATCAGCTTGGCCAGATTCTCCTCACTCACACCTGGAGGAAGAGGACGGGGGAGGGAGGGGCCCCTGTAGATGGGATTCTCATGAGGGGGGCCGGCTTGGGGAGGGCGGGGGGGGACAGAGGTGGCCATGGGGCTCCTGGGTGGTGGCGGAAGGAGGTCCCCAGACTGTGATGGGGGCATCCTGCATTTGGGGTGGGGTGGGGGGGTGGTCCTCAGGACCGAGGGAGCCTCTGGGGCAGGTGCTAGGAGGATCCCAGAATTCTGGATGGAGATCCCAGAGAGGCCAGATGGGGGAACCTCTGGAATTAGTTGAGGGGGCTAAGTTCGGAGGAGTCATAGATGTGGGGGTCCCTGTGTCAGTGGAGCCCTCGTGTCAATCAAAGTTCCCCTAGGTTAACGGAGGGGGGTTCCCAGGGTCGAGAGGGGTATCTGCGGGGTCCAGTGTGCTTGGGGAGTGGAGGCGGCCCAAGGTCAAGGAAATTATGGGGTAGAGACAATCCCAGGATCATTACAGACCCCAGTGGACGGGGGTGTCCGGGGGCCCTCCCCCAGCCCACCGTTCCGCAGAAGGATGTAGAGCAACAGGGCCCGGATCTTGTCATAGGCTGGCACCGCCGCGTCCAGCAGCACGGGCACGATGAGCTTCATGGCGTCCTTGATCTTCTCACCCTCTGCATCTGAGCCCATGGCCAAGTCCTGCGGGCCGGGGGCGGGGCCAGGGCTGGGACACCCGCAGGGTTCTCGGCAGCACCCTGGGGACCCGCTTCATCCTACTACCGGGTCTCCGAAGATTTCATCCCTGTCCGTCAACAGGTCCCGCCCCTCACAAGGCCCCACCTCTCCACAGGCCCCAACCCCGGGTCCTACCTCTCTATGCACCTGCCCACAGGGTCACACCCAAGTGCCAGGCCGGCCTCTGCACGGGATCCACCCCTCTCGCAGGCCACACCCCTACAAGGCTCCTCCCCTGCAGACCCGGCCCCCACACGACAGGCCCGCCTCCCCGAGGCCCCGCCCCCTGCCCCAGGCCCACGCCCACCTGCTCCACAGCGCACAGCTTCTCCACCGAACCCTTGAAGTGCTTCATGCAGTCGTCGGCCAAATGCAGGTGCGTAGAATACTGCGGGGTGGAGGGTGGGGATGTGGGAGTTGGGGGTAACAGGCACTGAGACCCAGCCAGGAGTCTGGCGCCAGAGGGGGAGGGGCCGGTTTCTCCCGCCCCCGCGCTCACCTTGTTCAGCTCCTTCTGGTATTGAGGCATCTTTTTCAGGATGTGGGACAGGTCTTTGATGTTGGCCTGGGGACAGGGAGGCCGTGAGGCCCCGCCCTGCCCACCCCAGATCCCACTCCAGACGCCGCAAACAGATTGGGGCCCCGCCCCTCTCTGTGGGGGCAGGGCACTGTCCTGCCCATCCCGACGCAGGCCTGCCCCTACCTTGTCGGTGGTCAGCCTCTTGCTCTCACAGAACGTCTTCAGGAGCTCCGTGACCCTCCTGGCGGTGACAGCGGGCAGGGATGAGGTTGAGGGCTGGCGCCAAGGCTGTGGTTTGACGGCAGTTGGGGGAGGGGGGGGGTCACACAGCCCGGGGGGATGGGAGCCAAGGGACACGCGTCCCTGTACCAGGCCATGTGCCAGCCCACGTTGAGGAGCCCGGTTGAGAGCAGTGGCTCGTGGTGGGGGGGGCTCTCCCAGAGCCAAAGGCTACGCACCTGGCCCACGACGGGGAGGAGGGGATGGGAGTGGGGACATGGGCGGGGAGCACAGGACAGAGCGGCCCGCACCCTCGGCGCCCGCCGCCGCGTGCACGCACTTGGACACGTCGGCGATGTGCATGTGCCGAAGCTCTACCCACAGGTCATCGTCCTCGTCCAGCAGCACGGCTTTCTCGCGGGCCTCACTCAGCCCTGTGGTCTCGTACCTGCGGGACACAGAGGGTCAGGGCGGCTCGCTGAGGGCCAGGGACCCAGGTGGTGATGGGCGGACGGTGTTTCTGGGGTCCGCCCACCTGTACGTGTCCTGTTGGATGTCCAGCAGGTCATAGGCCATGGCCTGGAACGTCAGCTCATGCAGCAGAGGGGACACAGGGTCCGCCGCCCGGTCCACAATTAGTAGCTGTGAGCGGGTTTTTTCAGGGCCCTGGGAAGGGGGGTTGGCAGGGGTGAGGACACTGACCCCATCACCCTTGGCTGGGGCTTCACCCCCACCTCCCCAGCACGCCCCCTCACCTCGCCCAGACTGGGAGTGTCCGCCTTGAAGGCATTCAGCTTGGCCAGGACGGCGTGGGCCAGCTGAGCTGTGTCCTCTGGGCCCCTGGGGGTGGGGTGGGCAGACAAGGGGGCTCAGGCTTGGGGAGGGCCGGGCACGTGCTGGAGGTCAAGGATGGGATTAGGGATGGGAGTCGGGTGCGGGTGAGGACCAGGACGGGGGTCAAAAGTGAGGTTCCAGGCTGCGCGTGGGATGGGGTCAGGGCCGGGGGTGGCCTTGGGCTGGGGTCCCCACTTGCGGTAGCGGATGGCCGGGTACTCCTGCAGCGTGGCACACAGTGTGGCGATCTGCTGGGCCAGGGCCTCGATCTGCCGCGCCCGCTCCCCCGCGCGGAAGGGGCAGTAGAGGTTGTAGGTGCTGTGGGGGGCGTCCAGGGAGAACACCTACGAGGGCACAGGTGCCAGGGCCGCCGCTGTGGGCACACACCTGGCCAGCTCGCAGCCTCCAGCACCCGCCGCCCCCTGCGGCTTCCCTGCTCTCCCTGCTCTGCTCTGCCCTGGTGGGGGTGCGGGGGGCGGGGGACAGGCCTGGGGCGGCTTCCAACCAACAGGAGGCGGAGATATACCCAGCCCCCTCCCCCATGGGCAGGACCCCTCGGAGGTGTGCTCTATGCTGCCCCTAGGGACAGAACTCCAGGCGCCCATGGTGGTAGGAACTCCGTTGCTTTCCTTTGTGACCTGATGTCCCCTTTCCTTGTTTCAGTGTCCGTTTCTGAGGGGACCCAGGACGTTTGATCAAGGACTACCCCCCTCCCCACACCCCCAGCACTGGACTAGCTTGGGCTGTACCTGGGCCTCGTAGGGGAGGAAGGCCAGGTCGATCTCCTTCAGTGTCTTCACCACCTTTGCTAGGCGGGAGCGGCCCAGCTCACTGAACAGGGGCTCCGGGCAGGCTGGGGTGAGCGAGCGGGGGCATCAGGCCAGAGCGGCCTCTACGCCCCGACACCCCCCCGGCCCCCAGCCCGCGGCACTCACTGTCAGTGAAGAAGACGTGTGCTGCTTTGTAGGTGAAGGTCGGGGTCCCCCGGAAGTCTGCTATCAGGGCCTGCACTGACTGGGGAAGGCAGGACATTGTCCAAGCCTGGCCCTGCCCCGCCTCCGGACCCCTGCCCCGGCCCCCCAGCCACTGCCTGTCCCCCAACACATGCGCACACACGCATAGAGGCATGTGTACACACACACACACACACACACACACTAGCTCGCATAGGCACCTTCTCTGTGGGGCTGAGCAAATAGATGGCCTCCAAACTGGGGACAGGTTCTCGCCGTTTGTTAATGTCTTCGACAACTAGTAGAACAGAGAAAGGGACATTGGCATTGGGGCCAGGGTTCACAGAGCTTCTCAGACTCGGGAGAGTTGGACACATGGGCAAGAGGGCTGGATGCTAGGGCAGGGGATGCTGTACTCCCTCGGCACCTAAAGGGGAGGTACCTGCCCGTGGGTCACACAGCTAAGAGTTACTGGGCAGGGTTCTGCACGTCTCAGTTCACGGCCAGGCTCCCAGGGATCCCCCACAGAAAGTTACACGCTCCGAGAGGCTCACACTGAGTTCACCCTGGGGTCCTACACGGGGTTCCACACACAGGGGGTGCAGAGTCAGGGAGGCTGACCCCTTAGGAGTCGCAGCTGGGGAGTCCTGCACGGGAGGTCCGCCTGCCACAGGCTCCCATACCGAGGAGGGGGAAGGGCTGTCTATGCAGGGTGCTGCACACTTGGGAGTTCTGAACAATTTTAGGGGATCCAATACTTTAGGTCCCATCTGGGCAGCATTGGGGTGGGGGTGTCCACTCACTAGTAATGCCCTCAGCCAGGATGTCTGACATCTTGCAGCAAGAAGACAGGATACGCATGCTCGGGTGGTCCATGATGAGTACCTGTCCGGACGGATGGACAGACGGACTGATGGACAGAGGAGCGGGCAGGAGAGGCTGCGGTGGGGCTGGGGTAGTGTGAGCAGGGCCGGCGGCTGCACGAGCTGGCTGGATGGGAGGACCCAGGACCCCCCACCCACCCCCACCCCAGGGACCAGCAGCCTCCTCCCAGAGTTCTTGTGGGTCCCACAGTCAGGGCCCCCCACAGGGGCCTGGACAAGGCATTCTGCCAACCCCGCACCTTCCACTCGCCATCCTTTTTGACACTCCGGATGACTCCGCTCAGAATTTCTGCAGGGGAAGTAGGGTGGGCTCAGGATGCTGGGTTCTCTGGCCCCGACAAGCCCCCGAGCCTTCTGGGCGTCGGGGCTGGGCCTCCACCTCCACTCCTGTTTACTTCTGTCCTCAGTCTTGTGAGGTCACCCCTGGTGTCACCCCCGGTTTACAGGCAGGGAAACACGTTGAGAGAACAAGTGACTAGTCTAAGCACCCGCAGCCCCAAGTGGCTAAGTGGCCACTCAATAAATACGCGTCAGATGAACAAATAACTGAGAAGCCAGCGCTCACATACGGTCCACCTCCCTCCAGAGCCGGATCTCGCCTCCCCATCGGACAACCTCGCGTTCTCTGGGTGGGGACGTTGCAGCCAGACCCCCGCCCCACCTCCATCGGTTTCCCTGAAGAACCCCTGGCTCCCTGCTCTGAGACGGGCCTAGCTGCGGTCACCCCATCGCCCGACCTCCAGCCTCAGTTCCCTCATCTGTAAAATGGAACCAATGGTTTCCCCTCTCCGCATTACCCCTGTGCAGAAGGCTCCGATTGTTGCTTGGGGTGCTGGGGTTTGAGCCACAGTCGGCCCTGCCTAGCGGGGGGAGGAGGGAGAAGGGACAGGGCGGCCGCGCCTGCCCACAGGGTCACGTCCACTGTTATCAGGACCGACAGGGCGGAAGGAGCAGGAAGGAGGTGCTGAGGCCGGAACTACCCGAGGTGGGGGAGGGGACGACCTCCACCCCTCTCCCAAGATCCCAGACCCACGCGGCCCAGTCGCCCGAGTCCCCACGCCGCATGAGGATCGTGGGGGACCCGGGGTCCCTCACCCCTGGGCCTGGGCATCGGCCTGACCACGTCCCCTGAGCTCTCACACCACCTGGGGTCGTCGACCAGCGCACCCAGCCCGGCCCCAGCCCAAGAGTCCAGCCCCCCCGGACTTTGCCAGGCTCAGAGACGCGGCAGTCTGGACGTCCAGTTGTGCCCTCTCCCTGCCGGCACCCTAGGGGGTCCAGGAGTGCGAGCCCTGGTGCCTGTCTACGGCCACCCCTAGCCCGGTCCCCTTGAGCCCCCGGAGCCCAGCCTCCCAACTTTGTTCCGCTCCGGCACCGGAGAGCGGGGACGCCCCGCAGGACCAAGGTCCCGCCCGCCCCCTCGAGGATCAGGTGCTCGACGCCCAGCCCGGCCGCCAGGTCCCCGCCGCCCGAGTCCCAGGGTTCGTGCGCCCCTGGCCCCCGCCCCCCGGGAGACGCACTCACTTTCCCCCACCACCGCCTTCAGCCCCGAGGGCGCCATCTTCCCCCAGGGGCGCCACGGCCGCTTCCGGGTCTGTCCCAAGGTGGGGGCGTGGCCCCGCGCGTCACCCACGTGGACCCCGCCCTGCTGGGCCGGCCCCGCCCCCCCTCGGTCCTCGGGGAGGAAGGTGTGTGCCTCGCCGAGCCGGCCGGTGTGTCCCCCGCAGACGCGTGTGAAGTCCCTCGAGGGGCACACCCCGACGACGCGCACCGACGTGAGCTCAGACGCACCTTCCCTGCTCGTGTGCGGCGAGAGCGCGGGATCGCCGGGGAGCAACGCTTTAATCTTCCCGAGACACAGCCACCACCCTGCCAGAAGTTTCTCCGTGGTTGACGGAGGCTGTGTGCCCAGCCGGCGCCGCGGGGGCCATACGCCTGTGACCCACTTGCCTTCCGTCCCCCAGGGTGCAGCAGCCGGCTGGACAGCATTTGATAAACTCAGGAGGAGGCCTGGAGGGAGGCTTGAGGCTAAGCCAGCACCTACTGTGTGCCAAGGGCCCGTGCCAGAGTCTCACCCAGTCCCCTCAGAAACCCTGACGGGGGGGGGGGGGCGGGAGTGCGGTATAGACGGCGAAGCCGCGGCTCAGCAGGGCCCTTGTCCAAGGCCACGTGACGAACAGGCCCGCTGGGATCTGAACCCCAGGACTCTGTCCCGGGAGGACTGCCTGTCACATAGCCTGGTCCTCACCAGGGGCACTCACACACACCCTGATAGGCTGCTCATCGCGTTCATCGGCTGATGACTTCGTGGGTTTGGAGGCACGCTCAACCCCTTGCACGCTGACACACACACGCGATTCACGTGTGACCTGAAATTTCGCGGCCTGCTCCTGCTGTGCGCCAGCGAAGGGCGGCCACCTTGTCACACAGAGGGCACAGGCAGCAGCACCCGTGCAAAAGAGGTCCCGGGCGTCAAGCGTGATGCACGTGTGTGAACGCAGAGTCCAGAACCGGGTCCTTCATTTGGCCGTGTTTCTCGAGGCTTGGTCTGGCGCCTGGCCCTTTGCCACTTACACGGGAAAGGTGGCAGTGAATGACTCTCCGGTCTGCCAGGTGGCGCTTAAAGTTGAATGGAAGGGGGAGAGACAATAACTCTCTCCACCAGAGGGGTACCCGGACAGGGTGGCCTCTAGATTTAACCTGAACGACATCACGAAGCAGCTCTGCAGCGGTCCAGGCAGAGAGAAGCAGGGGGTGTGTCTTGAGGGGCAGAGGGAGGGAGGTGAGCTTGGAGGGACTGCAGAGGGCTCGACTTGTCACTTGTCGTGGGACAAGATAGGACTAAGCCAGTCCGATTTGCCTGGGATTGAGAGGTTCCCCGGACACAGGACTTCCAGCCCTAAAACTGGGACGGTCTCGGGCAAACCGGGATGGCTGGTTACTCTACGTGGGGCTTTGGGGCTTTCTTTCATTTTTTCCTCCCTCTGTTCCTCCCTTCCCTGTTCTCTTTTTCTTTCTTTCAAAGCTTTATTGAGCAATCATTCACCTACCACACACGTCAGTCACTGAGACTGGACAATTCAATGCCTTGTAGCAGATGCAGAGATGCGCACCCACCCCCGATTTTAGAACATTCCATTACTCGGAGGTGTTTGAGTTGTCTCCTGAGGACAATGGAGGCCAAGGTTGAGTTCTGAGCAGGGGAAGGAGGGGGTCCCTGCAGCTCCGGAGGGGAAGGATGGATTGCAGGGGCAAAGGGAGTTGTTGGGAGACCGGGAGACCCCCCACCCCAGCCTCTCAGCCTTTCCCCTGGGGGTGAAAGTCTGTAGGGCCTACCACCCCCTACTCTACACTGTGAGAGTGACCAGGGTGCTCGGCTGTTTATGGGCTGCATGATATCCTGTCCACCCTCCGCCACCAAAAAAGGTTGAAGCCCTAACCTCTAGTTCCTCAGATTGTGACCTTATTTGGAAATGGAGTCGTTGCGCATGCAATTAGTTAAGAGGAGGTCACACTGCAGTAGGGGTGGGCCTTTATGCAATGTGACTGGTGTCCTGTCTTATGACGGCCTTGTGCAGACAAGGACACAGAGGAATGTCGTGTGATGACAGAGGCAGACTTTGAAGTCCTGCAGCTCCCAGCCCGGGAACACCAAGGGCTGCCTGCAACCACCAGAACCCGGGGAGAGGAAAGGAAGGACACACACACACACACACACACACACACACACACACACACACACAGGTTCCAGAGCATGGTGCTGCCACACCTCAACTTCAGGCTGTACGACAATGTCTGTTGCTCTCGGCCACCCAGTTTGTGACTTTGTCAGGGCGGCTCCAGGAGACCAGTACATCCGCGGAGGAGAAGAGCATCCTGTTGGCATCCAGGACTTGGGGCTGTGGAGGGGGTGTAGACGTGGGCCCTGGGTGGGTGGGGGGGCTGCCTGGGGGAGGAGGACCAAGCTGCGCGCTTAGGGACGTGTGGGGACAGTGTGGCCCATTTATTCCAAGAAGAAATCTTAACTGGTTTCCAGAAAGGCATCTTGGGGAGGGGATGGGGTGCCAGTGACACCCTCCCAGTGGCATCCTCTCCCAGGGCACTGAAAGAAAGCCATAGCTGCTTGGGGGAGGGGGCAGGGACTTTCCTCCTTGCCTCCGGTCCCCAGGCACTGAGATGACAGATCACAGGAGACAGCTCAACCTGACACTGGCAGCAGGACAGGAAATCCCAGACCTTCTTGTCTCGGGGCCTGTAGTGGGCAGCCGGACCCAGGGCCAGTGACCAGGAGGCGTGGCCTGGAGACACAGAAGGAGCCAGTCTGCCTGGCAGCACCTCAGTGGTCCTGGGGTCCAGCTTCTTCCCCCAGCACCTGCAGATGACAACTGCCCCTCCAGCAGGCTGATGCCATCCTGCACTGCTTCCCACTGGGGGCTCCACATCCTGCCCGAGCCGCCCTGGTGGCCCGTGCTCTCCCGATGGGGCCAGCCAGCCCCCGCTCCCCACCATGGGGACACTGCTCTGGCTTGCTGTTGAGCCCCACCTGAGAGTCCCTGCGGCCCAGTGAATCCTGCTGGGCGAAGTCCAAACCCGGGTCCCCCTGCCTCCTACCCCCACAGCAGCACTGGCATCCTTTTGCAAAAACAATGATCTGGATCATCTTTATGGGGCTTAAGCCTGGGTGGGAGCAGATGGGGCGTGAGCTGGGGATTTGGGGCTGGGTATCCACTCTCCCCACGTCACAATCTTTTAAAAAGCCTTCTCCGGCACAGGGCCGGGTTAGAGGCCAGCAGAGAGGGAGACCCAGGGGAGGGGAGCGGGGACCATGATGGACCAGGAAGAGAAAGTGGACGGGAGCTCGGGCCCTTGTGTCAAGGTAAGCACACCCCCACACCCCCCCAACTCAAGGGCCTGTGAATGACAAGACTAATTAGTTTGTAGGGCACCTAATTAGCAGGCAGGTCTCCTGGGACCCCTGACCCAGTTGCCACGGCCCGAGGAAGTGCTGGTGGGCACGAGGGTCCACGTGCCTAGTCCAGCCCCAGGGCAGGGGTCGGGGCTCTCAGTGCCGACCCCTGTGAGGTGGGAGATGCAGATTTGGGGGCAGCCCCTCGTGTGTTTCCCTGGCCCGCATCCCAGCCCCCAGGCTCCCCTGCCGTCAGGCCCCGATTTAGGACGTCAGGATGCCGGCACCCGCAGCCTCTCCCTTGAGGCGGCACCACGTGAAGTGGCCCCGCTGGCCGGGCCCCTGGGGCGGGGGCCGGGCTCGGGAAGGAGGCTCAGGTCTCATTCTGAGCAGCTCTGCAGAGCAGCACGTCGGCGGGACCATGGTGAGAGCCGGGGAGGGGAGGGGAGGGGTTCCCAGCTGAGAGGCCGGCTGGACTGAGCGTGTCTGTCCCCCAGGCTGGCTCTCCAGACCAGGAGGGCTTCTTCAACCTGCTGACCCACGTGCAGGGCGACCGGATGGAGGAGCAGCGGTGCTCACTGCAGGCGGGGCCGGACCCGGCCTCCGAGAGCCGTGAGAGCGGGCAGGGGGTGCATGGGAGCGGTGTGATGTCTGGGGGGGGCACGAACAGGGCAGGCCGTAGGGGTACGGGGAAGTGGCCGTCCGGGGGGCCCGTGGGCAAGAATCTGCGACAGCACCTCGGAACCCAGGGCAAGGGACGGGGCGGGGGGGGGGGGGGGAGAGACGAGCGTGTTTCCTAGAGAGCACGAGTGGGGGTGAAGAGGCAGGTTGGGGGCTGCAGCTGGGCCGCATCCCCTGCAGTCTGTGCATACGTGCATCCCCACATGCCTCTGCTTAACACAGAGAGTGGCCCTGCACCCGAGATGGACAGTCTCATGGACATGCTGGCCAGTACCCAGGGCCGCCGTATGGATGACCAGCGTGTGACAGTCAGCACCCTGCCTGGCTTCCAGCCCATAGGCCCCAAGGTAGGTGACCTCCTGCTGGGGCTAAGCCGAGACCCTGCCTCCCACCCCCCAGCCAGGAGGAAATGGGGCCTCACCCTCACCTACCCATGACCTGCCCCCTAGGGATGAGTGCCTGGTAAGAGTGCCACCCTGTGTCCCTGCCAGTCACAGGACCCTGGTCTATCCAATACCCAGCTTCAGGTGGGATGACAAAGGCTCTCCCCGATGGGGCTGGGAGGGGCCCAAGGTCAGGCCGGGGGCACGTTACTGTCAGAGCCATGGCTGGAACTCGTGACTCCTGCCTCCATGTCTCAGGGTGTCCGAGAGGACAATGAACAGCCCCCCTCCCTGGGGAAGTTCCCGCCAAGGAAGAGGGCACAGGCGCTCATACCAAGGACACACGCATCCATACACTCCTGCGTGTCTATGACACACAAAATCACAGCAGCCTGGGTTCTGATCAAAACCCCAAATACCACCCTAAGTGTTGAGTAACTAAGGTGCCTAGAGGCTGGGAGATGGGGGTGCCTGGGTGGTTCAGTCGTTTAAGTCCTCGACTATTTTTTTTAATGTTTATTTATTTTGGAGAGAGACAGAACACGAGCGAGGGAGGGGCAGAGAGAGAGGGAGACACAGAATCCCAAGCAGGCTCCAGACTCTGAGCTGTTGGCACAGAGCCCGGTGTGGGGCTGTGACTCACGAACTGTGAGATGATGACCCGAGCCAAGGTCAGATGCTTAGCCGGTCATTTCCCTCGCTCTTGGGAGCCCCCCTTTCCAGAGCCTCCGTAAGCCCCCGACTCTTGATTTCAGCTCAGGTCATGATCTCACAGTGATGAGATCGAGCCCGTTGGGCTCTGCACTGGGCATGGGAGCCTGCTTAAGATTCTCCCTCTCCCTCTGCCCCCACCCCCCGCCCCCGCTGGCATGCACACATGTACACTTTTTTTTAAAGTTAAAAAAAGGGGCGACTAGGCAGCTCAGTCGGTTAGGCGTCTGACTCTTGATTTTGGCTCCGGTCATCATCTTGCGGTTCATGGGTTCGTGCCCCGAATCGGCCTCTGCGCAGACAGTGTGGAACCTGCTTGGGATTCTCTCTCTCCCTGACCCCTCTTCTCTGCCCTCCCCAACTTGCACTGTCTGTCTTTCCGGTAAAAATAAGTAAGTAAACTTGAAAAGTTCCTCCCTCTCGCTGACCCCTCTTCATCCGCAGGACGGAATGCAGAAACGAGCCGGGACGCTCAGCCCCCAACCCCTCCTCACCCCTCAAGATCCGACTGCTCTCAGCTTCCGTCGGAACAGCAGCCCCCAGCCCCAGACCCAAGCCCCCTGAGGGCCTGACACGTCCTGGGCCCTACTTGGCCCCTAAAAGCAGACAATAAAACACTTCCACGAGAAACAAGGAACCGCGTGTGTGTTATTTGGTGGGTGGAGGGGCTAGGACTCAGGAGCTCTGCTGGGCGGCACGAAGGAGTCTCTCCTCCCGCTGCTTCCGTATCCTCTCTTTGAATTCTTCTAGCTCTCGGCGCTGGGGGTGGAACGGGAAGGAAGGGGGAAGAGGGCACACACCTCAGGGGCCTGGACCCCGATCCCACCACCCGGCCTGCCCCCTACTCCCCTAGGCCACAGCTTCAGAGTTCATCATCTACACTGGAAGCCCTGTGCCAACTACAACCAAGGTCTAAGTGGGATCGGTTTCATCCTTCAGGAAGAGGGCACTAAGGAAACCATACGCCCCTCTGCTCTCAATTCTCCTTCTTCATGACTGGGGGTAAAATTTTCACTCAAACCCATTATGGTCACAGGGACCCAGGCACCCCCATCCCTTCAGGAGGCAGAAGAGTATGTTACTTACCTGGTCCTCCTTCTCAGGTGGCCACAGCTCCCTCTGTGGGGACAAAGTAACAGCTGGAAGCAGGAGCCAGGAGCTTCCGGAGACCCCCCACCCAGGGCAGGGTCGGTTTGTAGAAGGCAAACATTGCTCCCCAGCAGGCTGGTGCCCCACGCTCTCCCCCACCCCTGGAATGAGCCCCTGAATATTCTCGTCTATGCCCACCTTGCGCTGTATGACATAATCCTCAAACCACTCGGCCTGATTGGCAATCCAGAACATAGCCACAGGGAAGGTGAGGTAGAGTGTCATCTAGAAGGGCAGGGGGTAAATGAGCAGAGCCAGGGATTAAACCCCTTCCGCAGTGTGCACAGGCTGCTCAGAGCCTGGAGGACCATCCTCCCGCAGAGCCAGGGACCTCCTCGGGACCCCCAAGGACCCCTGAACTCCCACCAAGGGTACAGAAGCCTCACACCTAAAAGCCTAGGCCCCTAATAATAATAATAATAGTAATAATTTAAGAGACCTCAAAGCCTCCTCCGAGTCTGGGTTAGGGTTAGGGTTAGACTCCTTCTCAGAGAAAGACACATACACGCACACGCACCCGACTCAGAATACAAAAGTTCGTACTACAATCAAAAGCATCTGCCCGAGGCCTCATTACCCACCCGTTCGTCGGATCTCTGAAACACCTCCAAACCCAGGAGGCCTCACTATTTACATTTAGTCTATTTCTCTAAACATAGGCGTCTCCCTATCAGAAACACACATGCCACCCAGAGCCCCACGAGCTCCCCAAGCGTCTGGAGCCTTCCTTCTTGGAACCTCTTCCTCAGATCACTCCTCTCAGAGGTCCTTCCTCCCACCAACCCTCCCAGAGCCCCCTAACCCGGCGCCCCCTCCTCTAGGCTTCCGACCCTAAAGACCCCTCTCAAAACTCAGAAGCTGTCTCCTCAGATTTCCCTCTCTCTTGGAATCCCCGCTTTTCTGAGCCTCCTCGTCAGATCCGGGAAGAACCCAGCCGCCCATCCGCTCCAAAGATCACTGACCCGAAACACCTCCAGCTTCACCCCCATCTCGCTTCTCCTAGGCTACAAAGCCGCTTCCGCCCAAGGTCAACCCTCCAGCAAGACAGCAGCTCATTGGGCGTTCGCGGGCTCCACTACTGAAGCTGATTGGTCGAGGTGCTTTCAAGATGACGTCATCTTCGGGAGCCTCTTCTCTGCTTCCGGTCCCTGGAGTCTTCCACGCGAAAGTCAACAAACGTCGTCCGCGCGGTCGGGAAAGGTTCAACCAGTAGGAAATAGGTCTGGCCCTGGAGGGCGGGCCTTCAGCGGGAGACGTCATTATAACGCGACTTCTGCCCGTGTCTGGAGAGCCAGGAAAATGGTGGTGATGGCGCGTCTTTCCCGGCCGGAGCGGCCGGACCTTGTTTTCGTGAGTCCGCGGCGGGGCCGGGGGTGGCCCGCGTGGGAGAACCTGGGCTTGGATACTTCAGGGGTTCGGGACCTGGCCGCCTGGGGTGTCTGGGCCAAAGCTCTGTCCGCCCGAGGGCAGGACCTACGGACCAGGGTGTCCAGGAGCAAAAGTCTGGCAGTGGAGTCCAAGTGGTCTGAGTTAAGAGTTGCAGTCGAGGTTCAGGGCCTGGCGACTGGACCTTTGGTGGAAATAGGAGCGCGCGGGGGGGGCGGGAGGGGAATCGCATAGCGAAATCTTGTAGAAGTCTGGAGTTAAGGCATAGTGATCAGGCCGGGGTTCTGGTTTCTGTGGTAAAGCCTTGGTGCTCTGAGTAACGGCCTAGGTCAAGTCCTGAGCGTTGTAGTTTGTGGAACGAAGGTTTGTTGTCTGGATTAGGAGAACTGTGGAGTCAACTGTGGTCAGGCAGTGGCCATTGGGATTCTGAAAAGTCCCGAGACTTGGTATCTGGAGCACAGACATACGACCTTTCATTGCACTTTGTAGCTATTGTGGGGTTTTTTTCTTCTTTTCTTTCTTTCTTAAACACAAATTGAAGGTTTGTGGCAACACTACATGAAGTAAGTGTGTTGGCACCATTTTCCGACAGCATTTGCTCACTTCATGTCTCTGTGTCACGTTTTGGTAATCTCACAGTATTTCATACTTTTTCATGACTTTTGGGGCGTCAAGAGCCACACCCATGTAAAACCGGGAAGTTAATAATTGTTGTGTGTGTTGGGATGGCTTCATAGGCTATTCCTTGGGCCGCCCTACTCCCTCAGACATAACCACTTTGAAATTACTAAGCTTACAGTGGCCTCTAAGTGTTTAAGTGAACGGAAGAGTCACCCGTCTCACCTGAAATCAGAAGCTAGAAATGATTAAGCTTAACGAGGAAGGCACGTTGCAAGCTGAGAGGGGCTGAAAGCTACTAGGCCTTTGGCACCAATAGCCAAATTGTGAATGCAAACGAAAAGTTCTTGGAGAAGATTAGAAGTGACGGACACATGAATGATTAAAAAAAAAAAAAAAGCGAAACAGCCCTTTGCTGTTACAAAGAAAGTTTCAGTGGTCTGGATAGACGATCACACCAGCCACAGCATCCCCTTAAGCCAAAGTCTCATTCAGCCAAAGCCTAACCCTTCGGTTCTGCGAAGGCTGAGAGAAGTAAGGAAGCTGAAGAACACAACTTGGAAGCTAACAGAGGTCGGCTCTTGAGGTTTTTGGAAAGAAGCCGTCTCCATCACAAAAGTGCAAATGAAGGAGTGAGTGCTGATGTAGCCATCTGTGGCAAGTCGATCGCAAGATCTCATTAAGGTAGTTAATGAAGTGACTGCACAGACCGAACAGACTTTTTTTTTTTTTTTTAATTTTTTTTTTTCAACGTTTATTCATTTTTGGGACAGAGAGAGACAGAGCATGAACGGGGGAGGGGCAGAGAGAGAGGGAGACACAGAATCGGAAACAGGCTCCAGGCTCTGAGCCATCAGCTCAGAGCCCGACACGGGGCTCGAACTCACGGACCGCGAGATCGTGACCTGGCTGAAGTCGGACGCTTAACCGACTGCGCCACCCAGGCGCCCCCGAACAGACTTTTAATAGAGATGGGAAAGCCTTCTGTTGGGAGAAGAGACCTTCCAGGACTTTCATTGCTGGAGAGGAGGAGTCACTGCCTGGCTTCAGCGTTTCAAAGCACAGGCTGACTCTGTTGTCTGGCTAATGCAGCTGGTGGCTCCAGGTGGAAGCCAGTGCTCCTCTACCATTCTGAAAAGCCTAGGGCCCTTAAGAATTAAGCTAAATCAGGGGCGCCTGGGTGGCTCAGTTGGTTAGGCGACCAGCTTCGGCTCAGGTCATGATCTCACAGTTCATGAGTTCGAGCCCTGCATCGGGCTCTGTGCTGACAACTCAGAGCCTGGAGCCTGCTTCGGATTCTGTGTCTCCCCCTCTCTCTGCCCCTCCCCTGCTCATGCTCTGTGTCTCTCTGTCTCTCAGTAATAAATAAACGTTAAAAAAAATTGAAAAGAATTCAGCTAAATCCACTTCATGCTATGTAAGTGGAACAACAAAGCTTGGATGATGGTATGTCTGTTTAGAACACTATTTACTAGATATTTTAAATCCAGTGTTGAGGCCTATTGCTCATAAAAAAGATTTCTTTCAAAATGTTGCTGCTCCATGATGATGCACCTGGTCACCCAAGAGCTCTGATGGAGATGTACAATGAGATTAATGTTTTCATGCCTGCTAACATAACATCCTTTCTGTAGCCTATGTATCAGAGGGTAATTTCAAATTTTTAAAAACAATTTTTGCCTAATGTTTATGTATTTTTGAGAGGCAGATAGCATGAGCAGGGGAGGGGCAGAGAGAGAGGGAAACACAGAATCCGAAGCAGGCTCCAGGCTCTTGAGCTTTCAGCACAGAGCCCGACGCGGAGCTCAAACCCATGAGCTGTAAGATCATGACCCGGGTTGAAATCAGACGCTTAACCCACTGAGTCATCCAGGTGCCCCTACCGTTTCAAGTCTTATTAAGAAATACGTTTCGGGGCGCCTGGGTGGCTCAGTCGGTTAAGCATCCGACTTCAGCTCGGTCATGATCTCACAGCTTGTGAGTTCAAGCCCCACGTTGGGCTCTGTGCTGACAGCTCAGAGCCTGGAGTCTGCTTCGGATGCTGTGTCTCCCCCTCTCTCTGCCCCTCCCCTGCTCATGCTCTGTGTGTCTCTGTCTCTCAATAATAAATAAATTTTTTAAAAACGTAAAAAAAAAAAGTTTCATTAAAAAAAAAATTTTTTTAACGTGTATTTATTTTTGAGAGAGAGACAGAATGTGAGTGGGTTAGGGGCAGAGAGAGAGGGAGACACAGAATCCGAAGCAGGCTCCAGGTTCTGAGCTGTCAGCACAGAGACCGATGCGGGGCTCAAGCCCACAAACTGAGATCATGACCTGAGCCGAAGTTGGACGCTCAACCGACTGAGCCACCCAGGCACTTCAAGAAATACGTTTCATAAGGTTACAGTTCTAGATAGTAATTACTCTGATAGATCTGGGAAAAGCAAATTAAAAACCTCCTGGAAAAGATTCACCACTCTAAATGCCGTTAAGAACATTCTGATTCATGGTCATGATCTCGCGGTCCGGGAGTTCGAGCCCCGCGTCAGGCTCTGGGCTGATGGCTCAGAGCCTGGAGCCTGTTTCCGATTCTGTGTCTCCCTCTCTCTCTGCCCCTACCCCGTTCATGCTCTGTCTCTCTCTGTCCCAAAAATAAATAAACATTGAAAAAAAAATTAAAAAAAAAAAAAAAAAGAACATTCTGATTCATGAGAAGAGGTAAGGATAACAGCATTAACAAGATCTTGGAAGAAGTTGATTCCAACTCTCCTGTATGACTTTGAGGGGTTCAAGACTTCACTGGAGGAAGTAACTACAGATGTGGTGGAAACATGGAAACAGCAAGAGAACCAAAATTAGAAGTGGAATCTGAAAATAGGACCGAATTGCTGCAATCTCATTATAAAATGAGGATGAGGAGTTTTTTTTTTTCTTAATGTTTATTTATTTTTGAGAGACAGAGAAAAACAGTGTGTGAGCAGGGGAGGGGCAGAGAGAGAGGGAGACGCAGAATCCGAAACAGGCTCCAGGCTCTGAGCTGTCGGCACAGAGCCCAACGCGGGGCTTGAACTCACAGACTGCGAAATCATGACCTGAGCCGAAGTCAGACGCCCAACGGACTGAGCCACCCAGGCATCCCAGCCAGGAGTTGCTTCTTATGGATGAGCAAAAAAAAGGGGTTTCTCAAGATGGAATCTACTGGTTATGATGCTGTGAAGATTGTTGAAATGGTAACAGAGCTTCTAGAATGTGACATAAACGATTTTGTTCTTGTTAGTACAGTATTTATTTCTTTTTCCTCTGTCAAACCCTGAGCCAACCACTTTCCCCAGGCTGCCTGGGGAAGTATAGGAAAAGGAACACACAGGGCAGACGAAACACGGGAGAAAAACTTATGGGAGGTGGAGATGGCTCCTTCACATGGCAATGAGGATACAAAAGGCCGCCATCAGGCAGAAGAGCCTCGTGGCTTCTGGGAGGGCAAAGCCCAGAATGGTGGAGGAGAAGAGCTGTTGCTTCAGAGAGGGCTTCCTGGCATAACCAGTGATGAGGCTCCCAGACACAGTCCCAATTCCAGCCCCAGAGCCAGCCACCCCAACTGTGGCAGCCCTAGTCCCAATGAACTTGGCTGCTGTGTCGATGTCCCTTGAGGCAACACTGGTTTGGAAACTGCGGCTAGGAATAAGTGAGGTCAGGGGACGCGGGGCTGCCCAGCTGCTGAGGCTCTCATCTGTCAGTGTCTCTGGGGGTTTTAATGCCACTGCAGACAGTGATCGGCTCAACAGCTGACAGGTGCTCCTGACCAAGGAGGGGGCGGAGACGAACTTTGCACAGGCGGACATTTTCAGAGGATGAGGGGCTGTGGCCAGAGAGCTGCTCCCAGTGCGGAGAAGACAGAGAGGGAATATGACATACGCTTAGTTGACAAAGCAGCAGCAGGGCTGGAGAGGATTCCAATTTGGAAAGAAGGCCTGCTGTGGGTAAAATGTTGTCAAACTGATGGGGCACCTGGGTGGTTCCGTTGGGCGCCCGACCTCGGCTCAGGTCGTGATCTTGCAGTTCAGTTCTGAGTTCGAGCCCCGCGTCGGGTTCTGTGCTGACAGCTCGGAGCCTGGAGCCTGCTTCGGATTCTGTGTCTCCCTCTCCCTCTGCCCCTCCCCTGCTTGTGCTCTCTCACTCTCAGAAATAAACATAAAAAAATTTTTTTTCAAGTGCTGTCAAAAACCGAGTCAGATACTACAGAGAAGTTGTTCGTGGCGGCAGGATTCAGTTGATGTGGCAGCCTTTATTTTGTTTTATTTTAAGAAATTGCCACAGCCACCCTGACCTTCAGCAGCCACCACCCTGATCAGTCAGCAGCCATCACCCTTGAGGCAAGACCCTCCACCAGCAAAAAAGATTACAACTCATTGAAACCTCAAGTAGTGGTTAGCACTTTTTTTTTTTTTGCAAGGAAGTATCTTTTAATCAAGTTATAACACTTTTTAGACATATGCTAATGCAAATTTAATAGACTGCAGTGTAAACATAACTTTTATGTGTGTCGGGAAACCAGAAAATTCATTTGACTTGCTGTATTGTGATGTGTATTGTGGTGGCCTGGGGCTGAACCAGCAGTATGTGTGAGGTGTGTCTGTAGAGGCCTAGCATCTTCACAGGTGTTTGGTGTTTCGTATTGGGGAGGCTTGGGGTTTGGTCCATACCGCTCCTTCTGATGTAAAGGTCTAGCTTCTGTCGACTTGGAAAATAAAACTGCCAGTGATTTTATCAGCAGAGTGGGTTTATTTAGGAACGGCAGAGGAATTTTAATTCAGGATATGCAAGCTATGGCAAAACCGAAGGCAAGTCTGGAGAACAAAGGAGAGGAGCATCACTTTATTTTATTTTAAAACTTGTTTGTTTATTTTGAGAGAGCACGTGCACGTGCCGAAGGGGCAAAGTGAGGAAAAGAATCCCAAGCAGGCTCTTTGCTGTCAGCACGGAGCCTGATGCAGCATTCCAGCTTACAAACCGTGAGATCATGACCTGAGCCGAAGTTGGACGCTTAACGGAGTCACCTGGGTGCCCAAGTAACGTCACTTTATAGAGAAAAAGGAGTAAACTAGGAGGGGCCGGTTTGAAGGAAAATCTGTTAGGTGAAAGTGATAGTTCAGGGTGGTGATGGCTTCTCATTGGCTGAGTTGTGGCAGTTTCTCATTGGCTGGGCTGTTGCCGGGCAAGGAGAAAATCTTGCTGGGGTAAGCTTCTTTCTGTTGGGAACGCAAGGTGCCCTTCTTCCTGCGGGGGGGGGGGGGGTCTGCAGTTGACAAAGACATGGTAGGCACGGGAGTGCCCCCTTCAGGGCTTCCTGACTTCATGTCAAATAAGGTTTCCGTGTTCACTTTCCGAGCTCTGGGACAGCTGAGTAGTTCTGGATAGTGGGAGCCTGAGATGCCGAAGGCCTGGTGTTTAGGAAGAGGCGTGTTGTGTGGAGTTTAAGCTTGGCGTCCAGGTCCAGAGAGACCTGGCAGTGGACGGGGAGTCTGAGAAATCTGGTGACCTGGGCCAGAGAGTAGGTGGCTTGACTGGGAGGGCCAAAAGAGTGGTGTCTGGATGACAGTCTCAAGTCTGGCCCAGAACCCTGTGGTTGAGGAGTCTGATGACCCGGGTCAGACTGTGGGCAGTAAGATTTCGAGGAGTGAAATCCAAACCTGAGTCCTGGTATGTGGCTGTCTGGTGCCCTGGCTCTGAGCTCAGGTCTCTCTTTTCCCCGTTCCCTGGCTCCCGCAGGAGGAAGAGGACCTCCCCTACGAGGAGGAAATCATGCGGAACCAGTTCTCCGTCAAATGCTGGCTCCGCTACATTGAGTTCAAGCAGGGTGCCCCGAAGCCGAGGCTCAATCAGCTGTACGAGCGGGCCCTGAAGCTGCTGCCCTGCAGGTGGGAACGGTCCCAGCTGCCCTGCCCGCCCGCCCCCCCCCCCCCACCTAATCTAGCTGTAACGGAACTGGCCAGTAGGTCCCAGGTGATGGCTGTCGTTCGGGCACTAAGTGTACGTCCCCTGACAGCTCAGCACACCTTCCCTGGTGTCCTGGCCCGTGCCCCCCAGTGCTGAGACTTGCCGTCCTTCCCCAGGCCCCTTTGCCCTGCAGTCACTTCCCGGCGCAGGGCAGAGGGTTCCAGGGGTCTGTGAGGCTGACCGGTCGTTGTCTGCCCCTCCCGTGTTCCCCAGCTACAAACTCTGGTACCGATACCTGAAGGCGCGCCGGGCACAGGTGAAGCATCGCTGCGTGACCGACCCGGCCTACGAAGATGTCAACAACTGCCACGAGAGGGCCTTTGTGTTCATGCACAAGGTGGGAGCGGGGGGGGGGGCAGAGGCTGGGCGAGGGCTGAGGGGGAGGTGCAAGTGGACGGGGACCGGGGGATTGGAGTCCTGTTGCCTCGGTGTGCCCGAGGTGGAGCTGGATTAGCCCTAGAGGACGGGGTCCCGGGTCTTGCTGCATTTTTGGCCCCAGGACACGTGCCGTCTCTGTGGTCGAGCCGTGGCGCCAGCGGTTCAGACTCTGCCCGTCCCCCACGCCTCCAGATGCCACGGCTGTGGCTGGACTATTGCCAGTTCCTGATGGACCAGGGCCGAATCACACACACCCGCCGCACTTTCGACCGCGCTCTCCGGGCACTGCCCATCACGCAGCACTCTCGCATCTGGCCCCTGTACCTGCGCTTCCTGCGCTCACACCCGCTACCTGAGACGGCCGTGCGGGGCTACCGGCGCTTCCTCAAGGTACGCCTGTGGGGGCGGGGCGGGACCGAGCGGCGAGAGGCCGCTTCACGAGGTTCCCGGCGCCGGCTTACTGGGACACTAGCCCCTCGAGGCGTGTCACCCGACAGACGGGAGGCGGGGAAGGCTCCCCTTGGCGATTTGTTTTCCCTCCAAATAATTTGCCGGCCCCTGCTGCACGTCTCGCATTGAGACAAGTGCTGGGACAGCGTGTGACAAAGACAGTCCCTGCCGGCACGGAGCTTTCGATCTAACTGGATAGACAGGTGCCCACGAGCTGACCACGTCTCCTGGTCCCATCTTTAAAAATTTTTTTTTTCACGTTTATTTCTGAGACAATGCAAGAGACAGAGCACAAACAGCAGAGGGGCAGACAGAGGGGGACACGGGACCCAAAGCGGGCTCCGGGCTCCGAGCTGTGAGCCCGGAGCCCGACATGAGGCTCGAACTCACGAACTGAACCGTGAGATCGTGACCTGAGTGGAAGTCGGATGCTCAACTGACTGAGCCACCCAAGCATCCCCCCCTTCTGCTTCTTTATTGTTTTTAATTTTTTTTAATGTTTTTATTTATTTTTGAGACAGAGGCACAGCATGAGCAGGGGAAGGGCAAAGAGAGAGGGAGACACAGAGTCCGAAGCAGGCTCCAGGCTCCAACGTGGGGCTCGAACTCACAAATTGCAAGATCATGACCTAGGCTGAAGTTGGATGCTCAACCGACTGAGCCACCCAGGCGCCCAAAATTTCTTTTAATGGCTTTTTATTTATTTTTGAGACAGAAAGAGACAGAGCATGAGCAGGGGAGGGGCAGAGAGAGGGGGAGCCACAGAATCCGAAGCAGGCTCCAGGCTCTGAGCTGTCAGCACAGAGCCCGACGTGGGGCTCGAACTCAGACTCTGAGCTGAAGTCGGACGCTCAACCGACTGAGCCACTCAGGCGCCCCTCCTGGTCACAAGGGAGCGGGAGACGAACGGCTGTGGGAATGTTTCCAGGCGGAAATAGCATGGGGGGGTGCCGCCCCCTCGCGCTTCTAACAGCTGTCGTACGTTGTGAAACTCGGCATGGCGCTGTCTGGCTGGGGGACTTGGGTTAAAGGCCGGGCCCGGACCGTGCCGGCTGTGCCTTTGTTGTCTAAGCCAGACCGGTCAGGGCTGGGGCTGCACCAGAGGGGCCGAGACCGGATTGGCGGGGCCTCGGCTGGACCACCGGTCAAGGCTGCCCCCGTGGGGCTGAGGCCGGACTGGTAGGGTCCGGGTGGGACACGTGTGGCTAAGGCTGGGTCGGCAGGGCTGGCGCCGGGTCAGGGCAGCGGTGCGTGGCTGACCCGGAGCTGCCGAGTGGGAGCGGAGGGGACGGCGGGGTGGCTCTGCGGCCCCGCTGACTGCTGGTGGGGCCGCCCGCTGCCCAGCTGAGCCCCGAGAGTGCAGAGGAGTACATCGAGTACCTCAAGTCCAGTGACCGGCTGGATGAAGCCGCGCAGCGCCTGGCCACTGTGGTGAACGACGAGCGCTTTGTGTCCAAGGCTGGCAAGTCCAACTACCAGGTGGGCTTGTGGGGGGATGGGGTTGGGCAGGAAGGCTTGCCCTCCCCCCCCCCCCACCCCGTGGGGCACAGGGCTGAGACTCCTCCTCCTGGGTCCGCAGCTGTGGCACGAGCTCTGTGACCTCATCTCCCAGAACCCAGACAAGGTGCAGTCACTCAATGTGGACGCCATCATCCGCGGGGGCCTCACCCGCTTCACCGACCAGCTGGGCAAGCTCTGGTGCTCGCTGGCTGACTACTACATCCGCAGCGGCCACTTCGAGAAGGTGCGCAGGCACGGGAGGCGACGAGGGGAGAGGGGGCGGGTGCCACGCAGGTGCCTGACACAGCGGTCGCTCCCGAGGTGTCAGTGTTCTCGTCAGTGTCCACGTTAGCTTGCTCGTCGTCAGGCAGTGGAACAGGGCGGTGCGTGGGGCGGATGGGTCCCCAGGGTTGCTGGCTGGCGTCGTCAGGGCCTCATGGAAGAGGAGGCGAGAGGAGCTGGAGCAGAGAAGGGGCCGCTGACGGGCTAGGGGAGGGAGCGTCCTGCGGGCTGAGGGGCCGGCCGTGCCCTGCTGAGGGGCGCCGCCAGCCAGGCGTGAGTAGGACGGAGGCAGGACCGGCTGCGCGCTTCACAGAAACCCTTCAGGCCACCACAGGCTGAGGCTGGCGGCAGGGGACTGGTCAGGAGGCGGGCGGAGCCAGCGGCCGGGGTGGGGCGGACAGTGGAGCATGACTGGCCAGGAACAGGGGTAGAGGGATGGGGCCCAAGTTTAGGGGTGGGAGTGACCGGGAGAACATGAGCTTCAGAAGTGGGGTCGGGCCCTCCATGGCCAAGTCCGGGGTCCCTGCAGCAGGGACCTGTGGGGGCGTCAGGGTCGGTCACCTCTCGAGTCTTAACCAGGCATCGGCCACCTCACACGTGTCTCCCTCGAGCTTCATAGTCACTCTGCACGGGGACCATCACTGTTTACTGGGGAGGAGCTGGGGCCCTGCACTCTGGGAGGGCAGGGGGCGGCTGTGGCTCTGCTGGGTGTCGGTGCTCCGGGTGGTGCGGCCAGGTCCCCTGCGTCCACGCGGGCAGGCCCTCGCGTCCCCCCAGCCGGCACTTTCCTTTTACCCCGCCCGTACCCACAGGCTCGAGACGTGTACGAGGAGGCCATCCGGACTGTGATGACCGTGCGCGACTTCACCCAGGTGTTCGACAGCTACGCGCAGTTTGAGGAGAGCATGATCGCAGCCAAGATGGAGACGGCCTCAGAACTGGGGCGGGAGGAGGAAGGTGAGGCAGGCCTGGGCCGGTGAGGGGAGAGGGCTGGGCCGGCGAGGGGAGAGGGCTGGGCCGGCAGGCCAGGGCTCTGAGAGCCCCAGGGGACAGTGACGGGGGAGGTGCGTCTGCACGACAGAGGGAGGCCGGCGTGGGTGGAACTTTGGTGAGTAGCCGGGACTAGCGCTGCATCTCTGGCCGGAGTGGCCAGTGGAGTGAGTCTGCCAGGCCCCGGACACTCGGGGCCCTGGTGGTGCAGAGGTGGGGTCGGGGCCGCTGTGCTGAGGCCCCGCCCCCATCTGGAGCGCAGATGACGTGGACCTGGAGCTGCGCCTGGCCCGCTTCGAGCAGCTCATTGGCCGGCGGCCCCTGCTCCTCAACAGCGTCTTGCTGCGCCAGAACCCACACCACGTGCACGAGTGGCACAAGCGCGTGGCCCTGCACCAGGGCCGCCCCCGGGAGGTGTGTGACGGCCCCGCCCCGCCCCCCTTCCCCTGCCTGCCGGGCCCCGACCGTCCAGCCTGACTCTGTCCTTCCCACCCAGATCATCAACACGTACACGGAGGCCGTGCAGACGGTGGACCCTTTCAAGGCTACAGGCAAGCCCCACACGCTGTGGGTCGCGTTTGCCAAGTTTTACGAGGACAATGGGCAGCTGGACGATGTGAGTGCCCTGCGTGTGTGGGTTTGCGCGTGTGTGAGTAGAGGCGTGTGCTTGGCCAGAGGACCCAGGAGGCACAGACACGTGCACTCTCGCGGGGGCGGGCGGGGGCCAGAGAGGCAGGGTCCCAACCTGCCCTCTCCCACCCCTGCAGGCCCGCATCATCCTGGAGAAGGCCACCAAGGTGAGCTTCAAGCAGGTGGACGACCTGGCCAGCGTGTGGTGTGAGTGTGGCGAGCTGGAGCTCCGGCACGAGAACTACGACCAGGCTTTGCGGCTGCTGCGGGTAAACGCAAGCCCATGTTAGGGCGGGGGCGTGGTGTGCTGTGTGGCCGTGTCCGGCTGTCCCCAAGCCCCCGCCCTGCTGCCTGCTCCCTCCAGAAGGCCACCGCGCTGCCTGCCCGCCGAGCCGAGTACTTCGACGGCTCGGAGCCCGTGCAGAACCGCGTGTACAAGTCCCTGAAGGTGTGGTCGATGCTCGCCGACCTGGAGGAGAGCCTCGGCACCTTCCAGGTGAGTCGGGGGGCCGAGGGCCCGTGGAGCGTGGCCCGGGGGCAGGGCCGCAGTCTCTGCCCCGGACGTGCCCTGACCTGCTGCTGCCCCGCAGTCCACCAAGGCCGTCTACGACCGCATCCTGGATCTGCGTATCGCCACGCCCCAGATTGTCATCAACTACGCCATGTTCTTGGAGGAGCACAAGTACTTCGAGGAGAGCTTCAAGGTGAGGGGGGCTGATCTGGAGGTCCCGGACAGCGGGGTCTCCTGTCCCGGGGCCCCGGCCGCTGTGTCCGTGTGCTCCGGTGGCCCTAACGAGGTGTCGCAGCACAGGGCACTCAGACAGCAGAGACGTACCGTCCTCGTCCTGGGGGCTGGAAGTCTCAGACTGTGGTGCTGGCGGGGCTGGTCTCTCCCGAGGCCTCTGTCCTTGGCTAGCGGGCGGCTGTCTTCCCACCGGTGTGTGTATGTGTCTTAATCCCACAGGGACTCCAGTCATCTCGGGTTAGGGCCCACTGTAACGACTCCCCTTCATTTCCTCTTTAAAGGCCTGGTTTCTAAGTCCAGTTGCATTCTGAGGTCCTGGGGTTGTGGCTTCTACAGGAATTTGGGGGACACAGTTCACCTCTTAACAGGCACCGAGTCTTGTTTCTGGGCGGCGGGTGTGTGCGGGCTGTCCCTGCTCTGCTCGTGTGACAGCTTGTAGGTACGTGAGGTCCTGCACGTGCACGTGTTGGGAGGCCCTGCCTCTCTGTTGAGAGGTTTCGGTTCTAGGCGGAGACCGCACGTATCCAGATGACATACACGTGTGCCACCCCCCACTCCCCCCCGCCTGAGTGACACCGGCCCTGCCCCTGGCCTGGGCGTGGGAGCCTCTTCCCAAGGCCGCGGGCTCCAGTGTCCACAGAACTGAGGACCCCCCCGACTCCCCCGCCCATAAGGTTACCTACCGGTGGCTTGGTAGGTCCTAGTCCTGGTCCGTTGAGGGAGACATACAGGCCCCCTTGACTGCGCCGTGATCGTGGGGCAGGGTGGACGGGAAAGGGGCCGCCATGACCAGCCCGAGGGAGACGTGGGGACTCTCCCGGCAGGCTGGACGCCACATGTTCTTGCCCTGGGTTCCCACACACGACACCCTCTCTCGGGGCAGGCGTACGAGCGTGGCATCTCGCTGTTCAAGTGGCCCAACGTGTCTGACATCTGGAGCACCTACCTGACCAAATTCATTGCCCGCTACGGGGGCCGCAAGCTGGAGCGGGCGCGGGACCTCTTCGAACAGGCGCTGGACGGCTGCCCTCCCAAATACGCGAAGAGTGAGGCAGGCGGGCGGCCGGGCCGGGGAGGGGTTTTCTGGGGCCGGGCACCAGCCTCTGACTGCCCCCCCCCCCCCCCCCCCCCCGGTCTCGTGTCTCAGCACTGTACCTGCTGTATGCCCAGCTGGAGGAAGAGTGGGGCCTGGCCCGGCACGCCATGGCAGTGTACGAGCGCGCCACCCGGGCCGTGGAGCCCGCCCAGCAGTACGACATGTTCAACATCTACATCAAGCGTGCGGCCGAGATCTACGGGGTCACCCACACCCGCGGCATCTACCAGAAGGCCATCGAGGTGCCCTGTGGGGCGGGGCGGGGAACGGGGGTGGCCAGAGGCTCTGAGCGTGCCCCCACGCATGGGACCTCCGGGAGCCTTCCGGAGGGCCCAGGGTACAGGGAGCCCGCTCACGCCCTGCCCCCTCCTGGCCACTGCCACCCAGGTGCTGTCGGACGAACACGCCCGGGAGATGTGCCTGCGGTTCGCGGACATGGAGTGCAAGCTCGGCGAGATCGACCGGGCGCGGGCCATCTACAGCTTCTGCTCCCAGATCTGTGACCCCCGGGTAGGGCGTGGGCCCGGGCAGGCGGGCGGGCGGCGGTGACGGAGGCTGCAGCCGAGCCAGCCGCTCACGCCATGCGTCCCACCCCGCACAGACCACCGGGGCTTTCTGGCAGACGTGGAAGGACTTCGAGGTCCGGCACGGCAACGAGGACACCATCCGGGAGATGCTGCGGATCCGCCGCAGCGTGCAGGCCACGTACAACACGCAGGTCAACTTCATGGCCTCGCAGATGCTCAAGGTGTCGGGCAGCGCCACGGGCACCGGTGAGCAGCTGTGGGCACCCGCAGCAAGGGCCCGGCCCCTGCTCTCTGCCCGCCCTTGACCTCCTGGTCTGAGAGCGTTGAGCGTCCACCTCCCCACCTCCCCACCCCCTGCCGAACCTGGGAACTCCTTGAGGGCTGGGTCCTCGGACGGATGGGGGTGGGGTGCCTGGTAAGGAGCAGAGCGGCCTGTGGGCTGTGGCGGGGGCCAGCGCGGGTGTGGCCTGGGCAGACTGGTGTGTGACCCCCACGTTCCCCCACCAGTGTCCGACCTCGCCCCCGGGCAGAGTGGCATGGACGACATGAAGCTGCTAGAACAGCGGGCAGAGCAGCTGGCGGCCGAGGCCGAGCGGGACCAGCCCCCGCGGGCCCAGAGCAAGATCCTGTTTGTGAGGTGCGGGGGCAGGGGTGGCGGGGAGGCTGAGCGGCACGCGTCCCCCTCCCTCCCTCCCCGCCTGCCCTGTCCCTCCTTCCCTCCCTCACCCCTGCCTGGCCCTTCCCTCCCTGCCCCCTGCCTGCCCCGTCCCTCCCTCCCTCCCTCACCCCTGCCTGCCCCCTCCCTCACCCCTGCCCACCCCCAGGAGCGACGCATCCCGGGAGGAGCTGGCCGAGCTGGCCCAGCAAGCCAACCCGGAGGAGATCGAGCTAGGGGGGGACGAGGACGAGGACGAGATGGATCTGGAACCCAACGGTAGGGGGCCAGCCAGGTGGGCAGGACGTTTTGGCGGAGGCACGGGTGGGGCCCCCCCTCCCGGAATGACCGTGGCCTCTCTCCTTTCCCAGAGGTGCGGTTGGAGCAGCAGAGTGTGCCGGCTGCCGTGTTCGGGAGCCTGAAGGACGACTGACCCCAGCCCTGCACCCCTCATCCCTCCTCCCCCATTCCTCCTCCCCCAATAGATTCTATGTTTGTACACACGGTCTGAGCCTCTTTCCTGCCCACCCTTCCCACTGCCCAGGTGCCTATGGGGACTGCCAGCTGGGTAGTGCCCTGGCCTTGGGCCCGGCACCCCCCCCCCCACCCCCAGATTGGCTGATGCGGGAGGTGGGGCAGCTGGGCTTCCAGCCAGGGCACATGCCCCACCCTCCCCCTGCAGAGCCAGTTCTCAGAGGCCCGTCTCTGCCGCCTGAGGCCTCCTTGAGGGCCTTCCCAGCCCATTCCCACATTAGGTAGAGATACACAGCCTTCCCTCTCCAGATTGTTTCATTCGGGGCCGGGGCGCTGACCTCCCCTCAGAAGACTGGTCTGAGAGCCTGTCAAGGTACTTCTCACCCTGGATGGCAGCCAGGAGCCAGACCTCAGCCCTGGGTCAGGGCGTGGTCCTTAGGCCTAAGCTCTGGGAAGCCATTAGTGGGCTCTGGACTATTAAGGGATTTTAAGCATCAAGAGACATAATCAGATTTGTGCTCTGAACAGGCCATGTGGGCTGTGGGGGATTGGTTGGTGGCGGGAGGTGACGGGGGGAGGCCCGGGTTGGTGTCCTGGACTGGGGGCCAGTTATGGGGATGGAGAGAGGCTAGCGAGACAGAAGCGGCCATTAGGTGAACTGTGCAGTGTCGGGGGGGGGTTGGGGAAGCCGGTCCTGTGTCTGGGCCACGGAGAGCAGCAGCTCAGGCAGGCTCGAGTTACGGCCTAGGGCCTACATCTGAGCTGTCCCCAGCGATGCCAAGGGCACACCTGGACCCTTGGGTGTGGGGCTCGTAGGAGAGAAACACGGGAATCCTTTCCAGAGGCCGAGATGGGGGCAGGCGGCTGGAGGAGAGAAGGTCAAACTTAGCAGCTGGCTGCAGACCAAGTGCCAGGAGAGGCCAGCAACATCCGCACGGAGGAGGGACGTGCAGTGAGCGGCGGGTGGGGAGGCCACGGGGAGAGGCTGGTCCAGAGGCAGCCAAGGGGCAGCCACGAGGGGCCTTGGCATGAGCCGCATCCGGGCTCTTGAGGCGGCGGGACATGGCAGGCGAGGCTGGAAAACCCCCTCAGAGAGGTCACTGGACGCCCCAGCCAGCCTCAGGGAGATGCCAGCACTCGAGCTCTTTCTAAATTATTTTATTCAAGAAGGTGGGGAGGACAGACAGGGGACTGAGCTGAGCCCTGAGTCCCTGAACCTCCCAGCTCAGCCCCCACAGCAGGACAGGACAGAAGTTAGGGGGTAGGGACTCCAGCCCTACCCAGACAAGGTTGGGGACAGACGAGACCCAGGAATGCCACCTGATTGTCCTCCAGGCTGTCCTCTGCCCTGGGAACCACCGGGACGAGGCTACTTGGGGGTGCTGCTGCCCTTCTTGGGGGTGGTGGGCTTCTTGCTCTGCCAGAGGTGGCCCTGGATGGTGAAGGCGTCTACACTCATGGACATGGTCTTGGCAGGGATCTGGGTAAAGCGCTTGCGGTCCGAGTTGTACTTGTAGATGCCCTCGACCATGGCGGGCGTGACTGTGCGGGGGCCGTAGCCGGCCAGCCTCGTCAGCTCCTCTGTCTCCCCGGACAGCGTGTAGAGGGCCCGGAACTGGCAGCTCGAGTCGCGGAAGAGGATCAGGAAGTGATTGGCCTTGCTCTTCTCGATTTCCTGGTCGGGTGGGGGAAGCGGTTCACCGGGGGTGGGGGGGTGGGCGGCAGGGCCCTGGCCCCAGCCCGCCCGCCCGCCCCCACTGCCAGCCCTGGGCTCACCTCCAGAATGCGGTTCTTCTGCGGTTCGTTCACCTTGCCCGCGAGGCAGCAGTGCGACAGGGCGTTGTGGATGATGAACTTGTTGGACTTGGCGCTGGGCTCCTTGTACAGCCGCGGACCTGGGGGGGGGGGGGTCAGGGTGGTCAGCGGGGGTGACGGGGCGGGCAGGGCCTGGCGGGGTGCTCGCGATCCCCAGCCCCACTTACCTGTGTACTCGGGCACCGACGCCGGGGACGAGGCGTTGCTACCGTTCTCCCAGTCGCGTTCCCGGCTACCAGGCAGGCGGCTTGGGGACATGAGGCCGGATGGGGATGGAGCCCTGTAGGGGGACAGGAAGGGATGGGGATGCACTCGGTAGTGGGCGAAGCCTTCCCATGCACAGAGGGACCGGGGAAGGGCCGAGCCCAGAACGCCGCACAACGGGAGGCAGGTACACCTGCCAGAGCCCTGCTCAAGTGCAGGGGACAGAGCCCCACTCGGCCTCGAATGTGTCCTCTGATCCCTTCGGCGGAAGAGAACACACAGACTCGGGGCACCTGCCCACCCCGGCCAAACTCACCGAGACGTCGGCCTCTTCACGCCAAGATTATTGGGGGCCTCGTTGGCCACGGTCGACAGTGACAGGGTGGACTGAGAGTAGACTTTGCTGAGCCGGGAGCCTGGGAGAAGATGGCACGGAGTCATCCCCACCCAGAGCCCCTGGTGTCCCCCAATGCCTGGGGGGAGGACCTTACCTAGTAGGCTGTGGAGGGCACGTGGGGTCAGCCCTTCCCAAGACCCTCACCCTGTGCCTTCCAACTGAGACCTCCCCCTACCCACGGGGGCAGGAGCTGTGCCCAGCAGGCTGTGGGGAAACCCCCCCTAGAAAGCTGTCGCCCCTGAACGTACCCGAGGGGGCCTCATCCACGAAACCCCGGAGACAACTCTGGGCCAGCTCTGCCCAACACGCCTTACCCCCACTGTAGCCCCCACATCCCTCTGGAAGTCTAAAGGGCAGGGGCAAGGCCCCCGTCACCCCACGCACAGTCTTCCCCTCTCCCACATACTCGGGGGTGGGGGGGCGCGGTCTCCACAGCCCTGGAAAAGGGCACTGAGCAGGCACCATCCCTGCGCCCCACCCCTCCCTACGGGCTCCTTACCCAGCAGGCCACGGGCAGGGCTTCGTGCCAAGGCCGAGTCGTCACAGCAACCGGAGCGTGGCCGGGGGCCCCTCCGCCCGCCCCGGCCCGGCCCCCCGGTCCCCGCAGCCCGTGGCCGTAGCACTTTGTCAAGGTCGTCCATCAGCTTCAGCTGGGCCCGGCGTTCATACTCAAGCCGGGTGAACTCCCCCCTCCTGGGGCCCACCTCCTCCTCGACGGGGGCCCTGGCGGCAGGGGCCGGGGTCGCTGCAGGGGCTGGGGGGGCTGGGGGGCCCGGGGCCGCCTCCTCCTGGGCCAGCCTGCAGACCGAGAGTTATCAAGCGGTCAGACAGGCCGCGGGTTCGCGGGGGGCCGGGGGCCCGGGCAGCACTCCGCTCACCGGGCAGCCTCTTCCCTCCGCTGCTCCTTCTCGGCCTCCTGCCACTGCTTCCGCCGCCGAGCCTCCTCCGCCCGCCGCTGCTGCCGTTCCAGCAGGCTGGCCCGCTTTTGGGCCATCTCGTCCTCGGGCTTGTCTTCATCCTGGGGGCAGGCTCGGAGTCCGGCTGGCCGTCCCTCCCCTGGTACGTCCATCAACCCAGCCTGGCAACCACTCACCCACCCTTCCGATTTTGTAATTGGGCTGAGGGCGTCCCCTTGGCTCCTGCTTCGTGCAGAGTTCTACGTGCGGCCCAGGGACCAGAGTGGACCCGGGTGCTGTTCACACAGAGCACTTAACCCAGGGCGGGAGACGACCTGATACATCAGAAGCAGCTACCAGTCTGGGGCACCTGGGAGGCTCAGTGGGTTAAGCATCTGATTCTTGGTTCTGGCTCAGGTCATGATCTCACAGTTCATGAGTTTGAGCCCCGCATCAGGCTTTGCACTGACAGTGGGGAGCCTGCTTGGGATTCATTCTCTCTCTCTCTCTCTCTCTCTCTCTCTCTCCTCTCTCTCTCTGCCCCTCCCTCACTCTCCCTTCTCTCTCTCAAAATAAATAAAAACTTAAAAAATATTAAGACAAAATAGCTACCAGTCTACAGGGCGGGGAGGGATCTATCCCAGCCTGGGGGCACTAAGCAAGGCTTCTTGGAGAAGGTGACCAGGGAGAGAGAATGACAAGGAGACGAGAGGTAAAGAGAGTATCCCAGACAAGAGGGAACAGCAAATGCAAAAGCCCTGAGGCTAGAACAAGCCTAGCAGGCCTGGAATGGGGAGGCCGGTGTGGCTGGGATGGGGGGCGGGTGGCCTGGGAGGGTCAGAGGTGGGCAGAGCCTAAGGCCATGGAAGGACTTTTATTCTGAGAGCAAGGGGAGCTACCGAAGGGTTTAAACAGGGGATTGACAAGGTCCAGTTCATAGTAAAAAAAAAAAAAAAAATCTCTCTGGCTGCTCAGTTGAAGATGGCCAGGGATGGAGGGGTGGGGTGGACAGCAGAGGCTGTTCAAGATGCGGGTGCAGGTGTCCAGGTGAGAGCACCGGGCCAGGCTGGGGGTGCCGTGAGGATGGGGAACAGGGACCAGACATGGGAGAGCGGCGAGGGGAACCGGCAGGGCCGAGATGGGCAGAGCGTGAAGGAGAGCATGAGACAGAAGGAAACGGAAGACCCCAGCCCTGCTTATCCACCCGCCCCTGTCCGTCTGTCACCCACCCGTCTGTCCACCCACGCCCACCCCGTCCATCTGTCTATCCACCCACCCACCCATCTGTCCATCTGGCCACGCCCACCTTGTCCTTGCCCACTCCCACCTGGCTCTCCGCCTCCACGCCTGTGCCCACCCACCCCGCCCCTTCCCCAACCTGCTTCGGCGACTCACCTTGTAGAAGAATCCCAGCCCGGCCCGGGGCTCTCCCTCCGAAGACGCCTCCTCCTCTAAGGAATCCTCAGCACCAGGGGGGCTCCCATCTCCCTCGTCCTCGGCCGTGGGCTCTTCCAGGCTGCCCAGTGGGATCTCGATGAGGCCAGGCCGGGCCGCGGGCTCCTCTGGAGGCGACCCCTCCGCCAGGAGGATAGAGGAACGGGTCTGCACGGGCACCTGGCTTGGCGAGAACTTGCGCAGGTGGGGGAGGCTGTCTACATCATGGGGAGGCGTGAGCACTCTCGTCAGGGGAGCCAGCCGCAGCTCCGCCGGCCGTGCGTGTTTCGGGCTTCGGGGTGTCGGGCTGGGGCCGGGCCCGGGGCTGCGCCGGGCAGCCGGGGCGCGCCGAGCAGGGCTGGGAGATGCGGCTTTGGGACCCACCGTGGGACCAGGGATGACCCACGCGGCGGGCGGCGGGGCAGGCCCAGGGGCCTCGGGCGGAGCCAGGAGCCGCTGCTGCTGGTCCGTGAGCCTCTGCATGTCCCGCTGCAGCGAGCTCAGCGCGGCGCTTAACTTGCTGACCGCCCGGTTATAGTCCCCCAGCCCCTCGGGGGGCACTGGGCCCAGTTCGGGTGAGAAGGTCACTGCCTTGGGCCGCGGGGATGGCTCGCCCTGGCCCTCACCCGCCGGCCGCTCCCCACCGGGGACTGGGCCTGGCTCCGCCTCTGCCTCCGCTTCCCCTCCGGCCTCCCGAGGCTGCACCTGCAGGAAAGCGCTCTTGCCCAGTCGCTGGCGGTGCTTGGCAAAGATGGCCTCGATCCGTCGCTTCTGAGCCTCTATGGCCCGCCGTTTCTCCTCCAGCCGGGCTCCCAGCTCGCTCATCTCAGAGCTCAGGGCCTCTGGTGCCGCGGGGGTGGCCGTCGGGGACCCTGCCTCGGCCTCAGCCCTCACCAGCTGCTTCTTGCGTTCAGCAAAGCTGGTCATCTTCACTTCGGAGTTGTTGGCCGCTGGGGACGAAGCCGCCGCCTTCGGGGAGCCCTCGGATAGGGCCGACGGTTTCGACATCTCCGCCACCGTGCAGGGAGACGGTTTCAAGGGGGCCTCGGGGTGGGGCACGTAGGCGGGTGCTTTGGAGGCCCCCTCGAGTGGGTAGGAGGAAGCCAGCGGCAGTTTGGAGGGCCCCTCGGGGGAGTGGAGGTAGAAGCTGCCGTCGGCAGCCCCATCTGGGAGCAGCCGGGGCTCGGCACTGTGGATGATCTGCAGGGCCTCCTCGATGGTAGGCAGGTCGCCAGGCTCCGGGGCTGGCTGCACGGGGGTCCGGGCTGGCACAGGGCGCGGGGGGCCCAGGCTGTCTGAGCTGACCGAGCGGAGTAGGACGGGGTCTCCCATGACGACATCCACGTCGCTGTCCAGGCCAAAGGGGGTGCTGAACGACACTGCCTGGGAGAGGGGACGGCTGGGCGGCAGGAGGGAGGGGTCAGCCCCTGGGACAAGCCCCGGCCCCACCCCTGCCCAGCCTGCTCCACCGGCCAGGCCCCTGAGACGCACTCACCTGAGCTGACGGTTCCAGGCCTTGCCGAGGGCCTCCATGTGGGACATAGACGGGGAGGACTTCAGTGAGCCTGCGGAGGGGTAGTAAGCGGTCATTCAGTGGCCACTACGGCGCTGGGCACCCTGGGTGGGGTCCGCCGGGGGGGTGTCACTGATGGGCATTATGTGGACAGATAGCTGGGGGCCACTGTGGGGGTGAGTGTCACCACCGGGTCATTCAGGCGCCTGAGGGACCCAGTGGAAGGATCAGGAGGAGAGACAAAGTCAGCCGGGGGTAGTGGCTGCGTAGGGGTCTCCAGTGACAAGCTGTACCCCTGCCCTCACCTGTGGATCCACGGAGTGGGGACTGGGAGCCGCCGGGTGACAGGAGTGGGTGGCGGAAATTGAAGACAGGAGAACTGCCAAGAGATGCACGTCAGCCAAGGGCCCCTCCCTGCCCCGCCCCTGCTCACCTCTCCCAGGAGCCGAGAACAGAGAGCATCCCCCAGCCCTGTCACAGGGCCACGGCCACGGAGACTCACCCGATGGGGAAACCATACCTGCAGCCACTGCTGTTCTGGGCGGAAGAGGCCTCCGTGGCCCGGGGGGAGGCCGCTGCAGCAGAGAGAGGAGGGTCAGACAGGGCCTGGCCTCCCTACCCCGCCCCACACCCCGGGCCAGGCCTCACCATGACCATCAGGAAGGTCCTTAGCCTGCACGAAATCAGGTTTCAGCACCTCAAAGCACATGAACATCTCGGCGAGCAGCACCACCAGGTTGATCTGGAGGCAGAAGGCGGGGTCAGCCACTGGGACCCACGGCCCCGGACGCCAGCCTCGGCCCACGAGGCCTCGAGACGGCCTTACCTTGAGGGGCGGCGGGACATACAGCAGGTCCTCGAGGGACAGTGGGCAGCCACGAGGAAGGCGGGAGGCACAGAAATCCTGTACCAGCTGGAGGTTGTAGAGGCTGTCCGCCACAGACATGGGGTCCTTGAGGCACACCTCTGTGGGGACAGGATACCTGGGTCCCCAGCTCTATGCGGAGGAGGACGGGGCCCTGGGGAAGCGAGGGCCCAGCAGGCTACACGCACAGAGGCTCTCCTACGGGCCGGGCCTCAGGCCAGGTGCCCTTTACAAAGCGGATAGCCCCGGCCTCTGCAACTATTCCCAGCTGCCGGGAGAACTCGTTCCCCAGGAACTCAAGTCAGAAAGCTTCTCCTAACTGCCTCGCCCTCCCTCAGGGCACCTAACGTTAGTCCAGAATGTTTTTCTGGATGAAGTTATTGTCTTTCTCTCCCAACCAGGATGCGAGCTGCCTGAGGTCAGGAGCATGACCGTATCGTGCACCCTGGGTCTCCGGCACCTAAAACGGGGTCTGGCACACAGCTTGCATTCTATAAATATCTGCGGCAGGCGTGAATTCTATGAGGCACAGAGAAGCTTAGACACTTGCGCAAGGTCACACCGCTAA
The DNA here is from genome assembly GCF_018350155.1 of Leopardus geoffroyi. Classification (NCBI taxonomy): domain Eukaryota; kingdom Metazoa; phylum Chordata; class Mammalia; order Carnivora; family Felidae; genus Leopardus; species Leopardus geoffroyi. The sequence continues at coordinate 6,185,297 of NC_059331.1, forward strand.
CGAGGGGAAGCAATGTTCAAACGCAGGTCCGCCAGTTCTGAACGCTGCACTCCTCATCACCGCAGCACTCTGGGGCAGATGCCTGGGTGTCGAGCTCCCACGGACAGGTGCGGCCCAGGCCCACTCACTCACCCTCGAGTCGCAAGAGCTGGGGACAATAGCAGTGGATCGTGGCGGCCAGCGCGGCCCCACTCGCCAGATCCTGGAGGGTGGTCACGGTTGGAAAGCAGGGGGCGCGTCGGGCCACAGCTCGGTCCTTGCGGTATCGGATCTGTGGGTGGGAGCCGGGTTAGGTCAGAGGTCAGGCCGGCCCCCGGGGCAGCGGTCATGCAGGCTGGGTGGGGAGGCCTGGGGTTTCCGCCGTGAGGGGGCGTGAAGCTGGGGGTCCCGGAGCCAGAGTGGGGCCAGCCTGGAGCAGGGGAAGGGCAGCAGCAAGAGGCAAAGGAACTGTCTGCGAGCAGCCAGGCCAGCAGCGAGGGCTGGGGCAGGACTCCTGGGACCCCGGGGCGGGGGATACATTACCATGGGGGGTTTGCTCCCCGACTCCTTCAAACAGAAGGCAATTGCGTGCTGGGGGGAGAGGAGCAGCCGTCAGCTGGGCGGGAGGGGCGCTGACTTGCTGGGCCCCCAAGCACACCTCCAGGGGAGGGGAGAGAGAGCCCTGACTCCTGTCACGAGCCCTGGCCGTCCAGCTCCCTGACTGCGCTCTGGCCGGCTTTGGGGACCCCAGCTCCTCCCAGCCTGGAGGGACCCCACACAGCCAGCCTCCCATGCAGGGAATCATTCCCCCCCCCCCCCACAAAAGACCCAGGCCCCAGCTCGGGGAGGGGTTGCGGAGGAAGCGGGGGAGGCAGAAGGAGAGGAGCCCCCAACCCAGGCCACAGAGTGGGAGGAGGGAGGCTCCAGAGTGAGCAGAGGCGGGACTCCGTCCACCCGAAGCCCCCACTGGCAGTGGCCACTCGCCCTTTGTGTTTCAGGGATGGACGCTCCCTCCCACCCAAGCCGGGCTTGTCCGCAGGGAAACTGGAGTCTTAGGAAGGTTCTTCTACCTTCTTCTGGGTCTGGGGCCCTTCCTCTTGGCTAAGGGGTCAGGATCCACGTGCCTGATGGGCTAGGGACCCCCTTCAGGGGTGCCGGAAGTCTCCCGCCTCAGCAAAGATGAACGAGCCCAGAAGCTCTGCCCTCTTGATTACTGGGAGGAGAGGCTCATTCCCTCCCATCCCCCCCACCCCCACCCCCGCCTCCCCGGTCAGGTAACTGGGGAGTGATCTGCCTTCTCATTTAACACACTTCTCTTCTCTTGGTCTACGGAGAGGTTCCCTCTGTCCCCTAGGGCCAGGGTCCCATATCCTCTGCTCACAGCTGGGAGGAGGAGGTAGGAGAGGGAGCAGACAGGCAGGCAGAACAGACAAGACAGACCAAGCGACAAGCGAGGCAGGCAGACGGGGCGGAGGAACAGCCCCACTTACAGGAACCAGCTTCCAGTACCAGCGTGTGGGGCACTGATGCCAGAGAGGCAGAGGGGAGAGCAGCGGGAGAGGCACAGGGGAGACGGCAGAAAGAGAGACAGAGTCACCTCCAGCCCCCCCCAGTGCAGCCCTTCCCCTCCCACCCAGCCCTCCCTCCGACCGTCCTCGTGTCCGTCCATTCGTCCGTCGCCCTAGTCTCACCGAGGGCTGTGCGGGGGCCACCCCGTCTGCAGGGGCCGCGGGAGAGGCTCTCTGGGCAGCTTCCTGCTCAGTCTTCTCCTGCAACCGCCGGATGGTCTGGGGAGCAGGGAGAGGTCAGCACTGTGCTCCCTGGGCAATGCCAGCCCCCAGCCCGTGCCTGCCTGACCCCACCTACCGTGTCCACCCAGAAAAGGAGCTTGTGCTCCAAGCTGGCCAGGGCCAAGGGACCGGGCAGTGTCTTTGTCCACTCGAAGGCGAAGGCAACCATGAGGGCGTCAATGACAGCTAGGTGGGCTCCCTGTGCAGGGAAGGGCTCAAGAGTGAGACCACAGCGAGGGGTGGGGGTTCCCCTGGCCGCCTCTGAGGGAGAACCAGAGGAAGAACCTCGAGGTGTGTGGGGAGGGGCCTGAAGTAGGAGGGGCTTTGGGGATGAGCCAGGGTTAGTGGGTGGGGCGTCGGGGAAGGAGCCAGGACAGGGGTCCGGGAAGAACCACTCCTGGTGGGCCCTGTCCTCAAGCGCGTCCTCAAGGACCAGGGTGGCGTCTCTGGGGCGGAGCCAGGCCTGGTGGGAGGAGCCTGGGGGAGGAGCCGCGTCTGGTGGGCGGGGCCTGACGGACCGGGGCGGGGCCTACCATGAGGATAGGCTGGTGCCTCAAGTCGGCCTCCTGCACGGGACGCTCGGGCAGCGCGGGCACCGTGCCCCTCCGCGCCAGCAGGGCCAGCAGCGCGGAGGGACTGGGGGGGGTCTCGAGCTGCGGCAGCACCTGGCGCCAGGCCCGGCAGTAGAGCTCGGCCGAGAGCAGCAGCCGTGTCACCGGGGGCTTCACGTGCTCCTGTGCGTACTGGTCGGTGTAGAAGGGCTCCCACAGCTCCGAGGGCACATGCTCTGCGGGGCGAGGGGGGTGACGGCGGGTCAGGGCCCAGGCATGCGTCGGAGGACGGCACGGGACGGGGAGGCTGGGGGACCCGGGCGCGGGTGTGCGGGAGCTCGCCACAGGAAGGGGCTCCAGGCAGAGGGGCAAAGGCCAGGAGGTGGGACAGGCCGTGCCTGGGGGGTGGGGGAAGGGCAGTTCTGGAAGGGGAGAGGCCACCCGCGCAGGGGCTTGTTGGGAGGGTGGTGGTCTTGCAGGCCCTCCGAGGAGAACAACAACGACAAGATCCCTTAATCCACCTAACTCCCCGGGTGCCCCGCAGGCCTAGGAAGCAGCAGCCAGGGCACAAGTGGTAACTCCAGAAACTGAGGCACAGAGAACGAAAGCAACCTGCCTAAGGCCACACAGCTGGCCAGTGCCGGCACTGGGATTCAAACTCAGGCCTTTAGCAGCCCCCCCCCACCCCCCCCCGCACCCTCCATCAGCTTGGAAGCGGGGGTGGGATGAACTGTGGAGTCGGGGGTCTGGCAGGCCGGCCAGGGAACCGGAAAGCTGGCCTGACTGCAGACCTTCTGAGGGGGGTGAACGGTCGGAACCTGGCGACTGAAGGGAGGAGGCAGGGGAGGGACAAGGAGGCGTCCAGGGGCCCATCAGGTGAGTGGGAAGGTGGGGGTACAGGCGGTGAGGAAGCAAAAGCGGAACGTGAGGGGCCGGGGCTCTGGAGAGAGGTGAGATCACCTTGCAGAGGCGGCCACAAACCCCCTGAAGACGTTGAATGAGACGGGCAGGGCAGGGAGAGGCTTGAGGAAGCCCCATGTGGGGGGGTGGGGGGGGCACGGAACCCCAAGCAGGATCCATGGGTGGGGAACAGAAAGACCAGAATAAGTCACCAGGACGATTCTCTGGGAGGGTCCAGGAGGAGGTGACTGAGGCCAGCCTAGGGGACCTGCCCTCGTGGGGGTCTTTCAGGGAGGCCCTAACTCTTATTCCAACCAGAACAGCTGCTTTGTCTACTGGGGTTCTACGTGTCTGAAATAACGGGAGGGGGCAGATTTCTACCGCTTAAAAACATCGGCACATAACACACCAGGCCTTTCTCACGCGCCTGTCTTCACAGCCAGGCTCCCCGGAGACCCCCTGCCCTCACCTCTAAGGACCCAGGCTTCCTTGCCTTCACTCCACCCCGCCCCCTGAAGTCACACTTGACCTTCCCACGTAATGCTCCACCCCTGTGGATAGCTGTGTGCACTCTCTGAACAGACCTCTCCTTCCACCCGACCCCCGCCCCAACCTGCCCTCCCAGCTCCCAGCCTCCCCAAGGCCAGCAGCGGCCCTCCAACGCACGGTTGTGGGCTGTACTGTATCTCGCCTGGGCGCTCTGCCCAGCACCTCCTTGTTCCGGAAACCTTCCTCCCCCGGCATCTCCCCGCTTTCCATCTTTTTCTCTGTCCCACCACTCAAGCCAGGCCTCTTCCCCTCATGCCCCTTCAATGCCAGGTTCCTGACAGCTCGGTCGGAACAGCCCTGTAAGTGGATACGTGCACCCCCCCACCCCTGCCTGCCAGCCCGCCCGCCCAGTGATAGCTTCCGTGGCCATCTGAGCACTGCCACCTGCTGCAGCCCAGGCCGTGTGTCCCACTGCCCTCTGGGCGTCTCCCATGATGCTCGGGACCTTGCTCCAAACCTGCTCCTTCTCTCTCGGAGAGAAATGGAGGTAAGAAGTCAACATCCCTCCTCCCCCCTCCTTCCCCTCCAACACCTAAGGTCCTCTGCTTTCATTCTCCTGGCATCTCCCCAACCCACACCCTGTTCCCCGTCTCCCGGGCCCCTGCTCATTTCCTGCTCCCACTGGCAAAATTAAACAAGTTTCTTTCGTGCAGGACTTGTCAGGGCCTTCGAGATGAAAACACGTGAGCTAGGGCTACCCAACAGCTCATGTTTATCAAGCGCTTCCTCTATACCTCTATACCGCAACACGGCCGGCACTTGGGGGTGGATAATTCTTTGTGTCTCACAGGGGGCGGGGTAAGCTGTCCGGTGCTTCAGGATGGTCAGCAGAGTCCCTGGTCTCTAGTCACAGAACGCCAGTAACACCCTCCTTCCCAAGCAGTGACAACCAAAAAGGTCTCTAGATACTATCAAAGGTCTCCTGGAAGGCAAAACCACCCCCGGGGTTCAGAGCCACCGCTCTCTACTAAAAATGTTTATTGATCATTTACCATCGGATAGTGCTGGCCGACAGAAATACAATTTGACCCGCATATGTAGCTTCAAATTATTTTCTAATGTTTATTCATTTTTAAGAGAGAGAGAGAAACAGAGCACGAGCAGGGGAGGGGCGGAGAGAGAGGGAGATACAGAATCCGAAGCAGGCTCCGGGCTCCGAGCTGTCAGCAACTCAAACTCATGCTCAAACTCATGAGCCACGAGATCATGACCTGAGCCCAAGTCAGACGCTCAACCGACGGAGCCACCCAGGCGCCCCACCCCACACATGTAGTTTTAAACTTTCTAGGAGCCACATTAAAAAGGTAGAAACGGGGGGCACCTGGGTGGCTCCGTCGATGAAGCGATCGACTTCGGCTCAGGTCATCATGATCTCACAGTTCGTGGATAAGAGCCCTGCATCGGGCTCTGTGCTAACAGCACACGGCCTGCTTGGGATTCTCTCCCTCTCCCTCTGCCCCTCCCCAACTCGTACTTTCTCTCTCTCAAAAAGAAATAAACTAAAAAAAAAAAAGAAATGGAGAATTACCTTAGTATATATTGAACACAATATATATCTGATACTATCATTTCAGCAATCGACATAAAAACAAAAACATTCTTATTTCACTTTTTTTTATATCAAGTCTTCAGAAGCCACTACGTGTTGTTTACATTCATAGCACATCACGATGAACACCGGCCACCAGACCGGACCACACAGCTCTACGGCGCCTCTGACATACACGGCCACCTCGTATGCGTTCGCGCGTGTAATCCTCACGACGCCTACTCTTCTCCCCACTGTACAGACGAGAAAACCAAGGCCCAGAGAGCTAACTCGCCCAGGATCACACCGCTAATAAACATCCGAGCTGACGTGAACCCAGTTGCCCTATGGGTCAGAGTGACGTTCAGGCGTAAGGGACTTAGGTGGTGTCTCCCAAACTGGGTAGAGATGGCACCCTTTCTTCTCTCTGAGCTTCGGTCCCACAGAGGCCACCTGCCGGCACTCGTGCCCAGCCTCCTTACACCTGTGCCCCCAGGCTGCCAGAACCACCTCCCCCCCTACCCAGTCACCATTCCCCAGGGGGCAACTGCATAGCTGATCTCATTTTGTCAGTCCCCAAACCCAGTCCATAGCTCCCCAGCGCCCTCACATCCCCCCACCTCCCGGCCACAGTTCAAGACGCCCCCTGTCCCGCCAGCCTGTCTCATCTCCCCCCTCCCTGGGCCCCCACCCCACCACTGGGCCCCGCACATTTTTCTCTGAGAACTCCCTGATGGGCCAACCCCCAGGCCTTTTCACACGTGGCCTCCCCCTGGCAAACTCCTATGCGTCCCTCAAGGTTCAAACTTTCCCTTCCCTCCCCTCCCCTCCTCGGCAGAGTTCGGGGCTTTCCTCCCCCAGCCCCACTGCACGCCTCTACAACACAGACCTTATCACCCTAAGCAGCCGAGATCTGGTTTCGTGTCCCATCCCCCATTTTCCCAACTCCACCCCCATCGCTCTGTCCCGGCACCAGCCTGGCACCCAACAGGCATCGGTAAAAAGTCCCAGAGTTCGTGAATCAAGCAGAGCTCTGTGGCCCACTTCCCCCTCTGGGCCAGGCGTCCCACCTTCCTCAGCCCCCTCTGCTTAGAAAAGGTGGGTACGAGGCCGACTGAACGTGACCCTCACCCTGACCCTCACCCTCGGGGAGGAGATCGCACAGTGCAGGGAGCTGGGTCAGGGAGAACAGGACTGGGTGAGTCGGGGCATCTCCTCGGGAGACCTCCCTTTCCTTTCTATGAAATGGGACGGCATTTTCTGCTCCATGATAATATTAATGTTATTAATAACAGTGCCACAACGGGTCACAGCAGCAGTGACAGCGAGTAGCTGTTTACCAGGCACTGTGCGCCAGAACCAATCTGAGGTCTGCTGTCCAGCAACCTTGTGAGGAAGGTGCCGGGATCCCAGCCGCCCGAGCACTGCCCTGGCACTTAGTGGGTGCCCCACAGACATTTGCGAAACGGATAAATGAGTGAACATAAATGCCTTCTTACACACAGGGGAAACAGCCGCTTAGAGAATTGACATAATTTGTCCATAACCCGGTGGAGCTGGGACTTAAGCCCAACTCTGATTCCCAAAGTCGAGCCTTCTAACCAAGGCCACATAACCCGGGACGGGAGAGGCTGGGGCAGACCCAGATCTCTGCCTACCAGCCCCCTTTCTTCCTCAAGCAGATCCTCAGGGAAAGGCAGGCCCCAGAGTGGACCCTGCATGGGAGGGTGTTGGGAGAAAGACACAGGCTTGGGCGGACCCAGGAGATGGGCAGCTGTCCCCGAGCCCCACACCCAGAACAGGTTGATCTGGGAAGGCCACTGAAGGGGTGGGGGGATGGGCTGTGCTCAGCAGGTGCCAAGACCAGTGGCCAGGCGGGTGGGAGAGCAGGCGTCCCCCTTAGGACGCCTGGGAAGGCCCAGACCTTAATTAACCCCGCCTGCCCCACAGCAGGCCCTGGCTCCCAGCTCTGGCCTGGGTGATGGGGTTGCCCTAGGGCCCTGACTTTGCCCACACGCGCCCTTGAATCCCGGGGACCCACCCGCACCCTCCCCCTTGGGTTGGCCTGACTTCCCCACACACGTGGCCCTAGGGGAGGGCTGGGGGCTCTGCCCCGGGTGGGAGAAGGCCTTACACCTGCGCCCCCACCCCCGCCGAGCTCGGACAAGCCAATTCCCTTCTGGGCTCCCAGGCAAAATGGGGTAATAAGTCACAGCTGCCAGCCGCTGGCCGGGGCCATGGAGGCGAAAGAAGAGGCTCCCAGAGCTGCCCTCGCCGCCCGCAGCGCAGGGAGGGCTGACGCGGGGTGTGGGTTCGGCTGCGGGGCGGTAGGGGTGGGGGGGGTCCTCGGGGGCGCGTGATGTGAATGTGTAAAGGGGGGGGGGTAGGGCGTGCAAGGCCCGCCCGGGAGACCCCGCCCCGCTCACCTGGGCTCCCGGACGCCGGGGTCCCGGCGCGGATCTGGGCCGCCGGCCCCACCCCCACCGCGCTCCCGCAGCCGGGCGGGCAAAGTCCACCGCCCCGGCCGAGCAGGAAGCCCGGAGGCCCGGCGCGGCGGGGCCCGAGCCCGGGCCCCCCCACCCCCCACACACCCGGCGGCCGGCGCTATTGTTCCCACGGCCCCGGCCTCCGCGGCCCGGCGCCCCGCCCCCCGCACCTGCCGCCCCTGCCGCCCCCGGCCCGGTACCTGCGCCCCCGAACGCGGCCCGCAGCACCCACGCCAGGCTGGCCGCCGCCTTGGCCCGCGAGAAATCGTACTGGTCCAGCGACTTGATCTCGGGCACCAGGAAGGTCCTCCTCAGCGGCCCGGGCCCGGGGGGCGCCGCCTCCACCATGGCGGCGCCGGGGCTGCGGGAGCCGGCTCCGCGCTCGCTCGGGCTGGGCTGCGCCGCGCTCGCACCCGGGCCGGGCCCGCCGCCGCCGCCGCCGCCGCCGCCGCCGCCGCCGCCGCCGCCGAGCCAGGTGCGGCCGCTCGCGCTCGCGACGCAGCGTCGGCCCCGCCCCGGGGCGGAGCCCAGGTGCGCCCCGCCCCCGGCCCAGACCCCGACCCGGTCCTCCCCGCCCCACTCCGGCTTCGCCTGGCCGCCTGCAGCGGGTGGGGCGGGCCCGGACTGCGGTGTTGGCGGGAGGCTGCGGAGGAGTGCGTGTGCGTGTGCGTGTGCGCGCGTGCGCTGGGGAGGACGAGGGACCCTCTGTTTGCGGATGTGTGTGCTGGCCCGAGCGTGTACGCTTGGATGTGAACGTGAGCGTCGGTGCGTGGCTGCACCTGTGTCCGAGGGCGAGTTGGGAGCGTAGAGAGCGTGTGTGTTTGTAGCCGTGTGTGCGTCTCCGAACGCATTCGGGTGGTGAACGCGCGAATTTGAGGGTGTCTGCGTGTGCTCTCTGGGTGGGCGTGTGACAGCACCTGTGTGTGTATGCGTGGGCGTCCGTGTCTTTCATGTGTGGGCAAGGATCGTATGGTGTCGGTGTCGGTGTCCACAGGGTATAGTGGTGGTGAGTGTGCGTGTGCATTTGTGTTTTGTCAGTGGATTTGCGAGTGTACGTGTTTGTGAGCATCTAAGGATGTTTTGTATAAGGATGTGATCGGTGTCAACGAAGGAGCACGCGAGAGAAATTGTTTGAGAGCAGGTGCATTTATGCAGGAGTGTGTTTACTTATATCTATGAATGGGGCTAATGGCAGTTACTGGGGACACTTGCAAATGTCTGGGCCCTTTTTGTGGATATTTGTTTAATATTTGCTTGTGTCAGGGCGCCTGGGTGGCTCAGTTGGTTAAGCTCTGACTTCGGCTCAGGTCATGATCTCGCAGTCTGTGAGTTCAAGCCCCGAGTCGGGCTCTGTGCCGACAGCTCGGAGCCTGGAGCCTGCTTGGGATTCTGTGTCTCCTTCTCTCTCTGCCCCTCCCCTGCTCGTGCTCTCTCTCTCTCTCTCTCTCTCAAAAATAAATAAATATTTAACAATTTTTTAAATTGCCGTGTATCCCATTGTGTTTTTGTGTCAACACAACTGCCACGTGCCTCTCAGCTGTGTCTAATTGTGAACATAGAATCGTGTGTTAAGTCTTTGCAGACCTGTATATCCGCGGTGTGTATAACCGGGTGTGATCACGTGTGTATAGTAAGTGCACATACGTATCTGGGTTTGTATGTTATCTTTTCACAGGAGTGTCGACATGTATGACTTTCTGCGTGTTTTTGTGTGAAGCTGGTATTTACATTTGAAGTTTGGGACGTTTGCACAGATCTGTGTGGAAGCATGAGTGTGCCAGAGTGTCCATGGGTATCTCTTTTCTGAATGTAAATTGAGTATCTGAGCTTCCCTCTTGGCGTGCAGGTACGTGTGCGCCTGGTGGCAAATCGAAGACTGTAGTGTGCGTGTAGGTATGCGCACCCAATAAGTTAGGTTTTTCACATTTTTTAAAATTTATTATTGAGAGAGCATGAGCGTGGGAGGGGCAGAGAGAGGGAGAGACACAGAATCCGAAGCGGGCTCCAGGCTCCGAGCCGTCAGCACAGAGCCCGACGCGGGGCTCGAACCCACGAACCGCGAGATCGTGACCTGAGCTGAAGTCAGACGCTCAACCGACTGAGCCACCCAGGTGCCCCAAGAAGTTGGGTTTTGAACGGCTCTGTGAGTGTGGAAGGGTATGTGTGTGTACCTAGATGCAATTGAGTGCCATATGTAAGTGAGGCTGGGTGGGTGAATCCCATGTAAGGGAATGTAAATGTGAGTTTCTGCATTCACAACTGTAGAGGGAGTTTCATTCAACACCCACACCTATACACACACACAGCAATCGGGGGGCTCTTGACTCTGTAAAAAGCACAATAGCGAGTCAGTTTCCTGAGACAGCCCCCCTCTCAGGCTCAGATGGTCCCCAAAGCCTATTCTTTGTAGAAATTCCTGGGGCCCCTTAACATACATTGCACAGGTGTGTTTGAGGCATGGGTCTCATGGTCCAGAGCGTGTGACTGGAGAGGGGGTGGGTGTGCCCAAGGGAGGGGAGCTGAGGCGTCGGCCCTCCTGTCTGGATGTGCCCGTGCAGGAGTGGGCGTGGGCGCACAAAGGGGCCAGTGTGCGCGTGTTTTCGTGCAGGTGTTGATACGCGTGATGCACGTGTCTCAGCTCCTGTCCCAAGCCCCCTGAATGACCTGGACATGTCCTTTCCCCACCGGGCCTTGGTCTCCCCATCGGTGGCACTGCCGGGGGGGTCCGGGGCTCCTGGCATCGGGAGGTGCCCGGGAAGGGAAGGGCACACCGTCACGGGCTGCCACTCCCATGAGCGTGGCACGTCCCGCTGGCTCACATGCGTGTTTGCTTTTCTGGGAAGGTTCTCATGACCTCTGCGGACCCTAAGGACAAACACGAGCTGGGACACACTCCTGGGGATGCTCTGTAAACACACATGCACAAGGCTCCCGCCCCGGGAGGGAACCCGCAGGCCCTCGCCTGTCCTGGACTGGAGGGCCTGGGGGAGTCTGCTGGTGTCAGAGTAGGAACTGGGCACGGTGCCCCCCCCCCTTGGGCGCCAGGGGCCTCCTCAGGCCCAGCCCCCACACTGGGCCAACTGGAACTCCTGGCTGGGCTAGACTGCCCCACCCACACACAGCCGGCTGGAACCGAGGTCCCACCTGCCCCTGAGGGCCAGTTCCTGGGGCCCACGCAGCTCCAGACACACTGGCTCCCCTGTGAGCGGGTGGCCTCCTCCCCTCAGACCCCCCTCCGGCCCTCCCCAAGCCCTTGCCTGCCACCTCCTCCCTCACCTGGGGCTTCCTTTGGTTCTCACACCTCCTAACTCATCAGACAGGCTCTGGTTATGAAGCTGGAGGCGGGGACGACTTAGAAGGTTCATAGGTCGGAATCCAGAACTAGGTTTTGGGGAAGTGCATGGAGCCCCCAAAACTCACCCGCAAAATTCTGGATATGTGTACACTTTGGGGATCGTATCCACAGGTAACAGTTTTTGAGGCTATTTTATACCCAGCACGATCTCATTTAATTCTTACAACATCCCGAGCGTAACGAGTATTAGACCCATTTTGCCGACAGAAAAATTGAGGCCGAGGGCCCCGAAATGACACAGCTACGAGAATGAAGGAGGCTTTGAGCCTAAGGCACCTGGATTCACCCACTGAACCACCATGCTGCCTTTCCGTTCTGAGGCTGGCCCACCTTCCCTAATCGTTCGTCACCCTCAAATGGGGTTGGATGAAGCCCGAGGCCGGGGGGCCTCCGAGCAGAGGAAGGTTGGGATCTCCCGTCAGCACCTCTCGTCCACGGTGAACTATAGTGATGGGGATTCAAGTGTGGCCACTGATTTTGTCTACCCGCCCCCAACAGTGTCCCGTGGCGGCCTTTCTGAAGTTTGGCCTCAGTAGAGGGAGAGTATTCTCGGACTCCCCCCATCCAGGGATCTCAGGGAGACAATTCTGAAGTCTTTCGAAATAACATTAAAAAACAAACAAACAAAAACAAAAAAAAAACCAGGGTCGCCTGGGGGGCTCAGTCGGTTGAGTCTGACTTCAGCTCAGGTCATGATCTCACGGCTGATGAGTTCGAGCCCTGCGTCGGGCTCTGGGCTGACGGCTCAGAGCCTGGAGCCTGTTTCGGATTCTGTGTCTCCCTCTCTCTGAGCCCCTCCCCCACTCACACTCTGTCTCTCTCTCTCTCTCAAAAATAAAGATTAAAAAAAATTTTTTGGGGGGCGCCTGGGTGGCGCAGTCGGTTAAGCGTCTGACTTCAGCCAGGTCACGATCTCGCGGTCCGTGAGTTCGAGCCCCGCGTCGGGCTCTGGGCTGATGGCTCAGAGCCTGGAGCCTGTTTCCGGTTCTGTGTCTCCCTCTCTCTCTGCCCCTCCCCCGTTCATGCTCTGTCCCTCTCTGTCCCAAAAATAAATAAACGTCGAAAAAAAAATTTTTTTAAATACAGGGGTGCCTGGGTGGCTCAGTCAGTTGAGCGACTGACTCTTAATTTCGGCTCAGGTCATGATCTTGAGGTTCATTAGATTGAGAGTCATGTCAAGCTCTGTGCTAACAGTGTAGCCTGCTTGGAATTCTCTTTCTCCCTCTCTCTCTGCACCTTCCCAACTCATGTTCTCTCTCCTCTCTCTCTCTCTCAAGATAAATAAATAAATAAACATTTTATTTTATTATTTTCTAAGTTTATTTATTTTTAAGAGAGAGAGAGAGGGGCAGAATGCAAGCAGGGGAGGGGGCAGAGAGAGAGGGAGACACAGAATCCGAAACAGGCTCCAGGCTCTGAGCTGTCAGCACAGAGCCCGACGCGGGGCTCGAACTCACAAACTGAGATCATGACCCGAACCGAAGTCGACTGAGCCACCCAGGCTCCCCCTGACACATGCATTTAGAAGCAATTGTTAGTACGCCAAAGAGATGACGTCAGCAGGGGAAAAAATATTGGGACGATAATAAAACAAAGCAAGAGTGCGAGTGCTGAAGGCAGCTGGGGTGAGGGCTGCCTCAGCTTGGGAGGGGGAGGCGACTCTGTGGGTGGGACAGATGGACAGAGACAGGAAGAATGAAAAGGAAGAGTTGTGGTGGGTGGGCGGCTTAGTCTGTTAAGCGTCCGATCCGGGTTCTAGCCTCGCATCAGGCTCTCTGCCGTCAGTGCAGAGCCTGCTTTGGATTCTCTGTCTCCCTTTTTCTCTGCTCCTCCCCCACCCTCAAAAATAAATAAACAGTAAAAAAAAAAAAAAAAAAAAAAAAAAGGAACAGTTGTAGGAAAAGCATTCCAGGCTCAGAGAAATGCGAGAGCCCTGGGGCAGGTGCAAGCCTGGCCTCCTCAGGGAAGGTCACCGCAGGGGACGTGCAGAGAAAGCTTCTTTGAAGTGCTTCTCAAATTCTCTCCAGTGAGGAACGAGTCGCCTCCCCCCCCATCCATAAAATGCAATGAAAATTAATTTCTAGAAAAATGACGTTGAAAAACACATGCATAGTGCCAGAAAGCAAGGAACAACCTGGAAGGATTGGGTATGTCAGAGGCCGTAGGAGCCCCACTGAAAGAAAGAGCCCCTAGTGGCCACAGCTGGAGCGATCTGAGTAACGAAATTAATGTAACATTGGCTTATAACCCCAAGAATAAAGTAAATTATCCATGAGTTCGCACCGATGCAAAGAAATGATCAAATACGTTAACGGTTGAGGGACAAGAGGCAAACTTGATGTGCAGAATCCCAAATTGTTCATGAACATGCTGCGCCCCCCAAAAGAGGTCCAGCTGCACAGCGTGATGTCTTTCCAAGAAGGATGTTGTGGAAAGAGAGGAGAAAAGAGTAAGTTTTCAGTGGAGAAGCCTCGTGACAAACACCCACGTCACCTGCTGGCTGGGTGATCAAGGCCACCATCAACAGTCATAATTAGGCGGACAGTACGTCCTCTCGTGATAAAATGCAATGAAAATGGCACTTTGCCTCTGTGATCTTCCCTCTCCAAACCCATAACCCTAGCCTAACCGTGAGGAAAAGATCGGAAAAGTTCCAACAGAGAGGCACCCTTTGGGATCCCTGACCAATACCCCTCAAGATTGTCAAGGTCGTCAAAGACGAGGAGAGCTCAAGAGACCATCCCGGCCAGGAAGAGCCTAAGGAAGCGAGCCAACTCAATCTCGTGTGGGATCCTGGACCCCCCAAAAAGGACATTCTGGTAAGGCTGGAGAAATCTGGATAAAGCATGTGCTTTAGTTGATACTAATGTATCAAAATGCGTTCACTAATTGTAACAAGTGTCGCATACTAGTCTAAGATGTTACTAAAAAGGGAAACCGTGTGTGTGCGCGTGCGTGCGCGCTCACGTGCTCTGGGAGAAGGGCGTCTATGGAAACTGTGCTATTTTCTTAATTTTGCTTAAACCTGTTCTGAAGCCTGATTTTAAAACATTTAAAAGACAGGCAAAGCATGAGCCCAATGGTCAAAATCACTCGATCGAGTTACCATAAAGCTTCTCTACACTCGCTGTTTTGTATACTTTCTCATCTGGACGGTGGTCAGCAGCTCGGGACCGGCCCTGGTCTGTGGCAGGTTTTGAGTGGTTCTAGACAAGGGTTCCTCACCCTCACCGCTGTTGACCTTTGGGGACAGATTATTCTTGGCGGGGGGCGGGGGGGGGGGTGCCTGTGTATTGCAGGGTGTTCAGCAGCATCCCTGACCTCTACACAACTGGATGTCACTTGCAGCCCCCTCCCACCGTGACAAGCAACAATGTCTCCAGACATTGCCCCAGCAGGTCAAATCACTTTCCCATCGAAAACCACGCACGTGCACGCACGTACGCAGGCAACCAAGTCAAATCAGGAAACGTGGTCCAGGAAGCCCCGTGCGTGTTTGGGAGTTCCAGGTCTGCCATGAAGGGCCTGGTATCTCCAAAACAACCCTGCTGATGCCGGCTGGTTTGTGGCAGCTTCGTTCGGAAGGCCCATCCTAGGGTGTGGCTCTGGGCCCCGAGAGAACGGAAAGATTCAGAATGTGTTTGGGAGAGAGAGGTGACGGGACTTGCCGATCGATGGGGGCAGGAAGCGAAGAGGGGAAGGGAGGGGCTTGGGGTAGATGCACAGATTGCTGTCGCCTTTCGCAACTGGGTAGATGGCGGTGTCATGTGCTGAGATGGGAACGTGAGATGAGGGGCCAGGCTGGGCGAGGGAGGGGAGGGTGAGGAGTTTCGCCTTGGACAGGTGGAGTTTCGGGTCCCGGAGGGCCATGGAGGAGAGCGGAAGTTCACGGGCTGGTACACATCGTGATGAGGGACGCCCCACGGGCCTAATCCCATGCGCAGTGCTCCCCGAGGGGCGAGGCCAGAGGAGCAGAGCCCCCTTCTCCCTCCACCTCTCTCGTCACCTGCATCCCCTGCAACCATCACGTTGGCTGCTTTTCTGACGTGGCCCCTCGGGGAACACTGTGCATTTGGTTAGGCACATGGGGCCTCACTCATCATGATGTGTACAGGCTCACGAACTTCTGCGCTCCTTCCCCGCCCGTCTCCTCTCGCACAAAAACGCAGTGGGACTTGGGAGGCTCCGAGATGTCCCGCAGCGGGTACATGGATACATAAACTGCGCTCGAGTGGGACACTGGAATAGCATTCAGCTCTTGAAAAGAATGCGCTTTCACACCACAAAAAGCCATGGGAGAGTCTTACATGCTTGGTTCTAAGTGAAAGAAGCCGATCTGAGAAGGCTCCAGAGGGTCTGATCCCAACTCTAGGGCATTCTGGGAAAGGTGAATCAGTGATTGCCAAGGGGTTGGTGGGGGCGGGAGGGATGAAAAGCCGGAGCACAGAGGAGTTTCGGGGCAATGAAAATACTCCCTAGGAGACTATAATTGTGATCACCTGTCATTACACATCTGTCAAAACCCACAGAATGTATGACACCAAGAGGGATCCCTGACATAAACTATGAACGCTGGGTGATGACGGTACCTCAGTGCAGGCTCATGTCGATAGTGGGAGACGCTGTGCTTCTGTGATGGCAGGGGCTCTCTGGGAACTCTATATTTTCTGCTCGATTTTGCCATGAACTTCAAGCTGTGTGTTTTTTTTTTAAACATGATTTTAATTTTTATTTATTTCTTTATTCATTTATTCATTTATGTTTATTTCTTTAGTTAGGGAGAGACAGAGACAGCACGAGTGGGGGAGGGGCAGAGAGCGAGGGAGAGAGAGAGAGTCCTGAGCAGGCTCCACGCTGTCAGTGCAAGGAGCCTGATGCGGGGTTCAACCTCACAAACCATGAGATCGTGACCTGAGCCGAAATCAAGAGTTGATCGCTTAATCGACGGAGCCACCCAGGTGCCCCCCTCCCCCCAAAACTGTTTTTTAAAATCGTCTATAATACACACACACACACACACACACACACACACACAGTCTGTATTGATGTAGGTCAAGGGAGACAGATTATCTCTAGAACGCCTTCTATGTTTTGCACATCGTTGGTGGGAAGAAATTTTCTGTCCGCTTCGTCTCTGTTCTTCCTCCCTCTGGTAGGAGACGGTCTTTGGGCAGAGCGAGGCCATCACTTTGCACGTATAGAGCATGAAGACCTACGTGATTGCAGGGGATGGAGGGTAGAGGGAGAAGTGGCTCTGGGAGAAGGGGGGCTCTGGCTGCTTCTCTGACATTGGTGAAGCCTGTGAGGACTCAACGCGGATGAAGCTTGCGTAGCACCCCCTAACTCGTTGCTGCGCCCCACCGGCCCTTGCCAACCCTGAGGGCACAGCAAAAGGACACACTGGGGAAAAAACAAGTCACGTATAAACTTGGGGTCCCATGATGCCGCCGTCTGCCAAGACCCTTTGGCTCGGGAGCTCTCAAGAGTCATCGTGGCCAGGACCTGGGATGTCCGCGTGGAAGGCAGAAATTGAACCACCGTGGAAAACAAGACCCAGGCTGAGGACAGAATCTGGGAGAGGAAACACAGAGGGTGGGGGTTTCTGGAAGGTGGGAGTGCTCCCCGGTGTTTGGGGCCTGCTGGGGGGTTCACAGTAGATACAGGAACAGAGAGTCCGGCAACGACCTTGAGGAAAGCAGATTCAAGGGTATGTGTGTGGGAGGTACAAGGGAGGGAGTCAAGGAAGATGAGAGGCAGTGGAAACTTCGTCTAAAATCTTCCCTCTGCAACCCCTCTGTGTCTCCAACCACCCTCCACCTGCTCCCCAGAGCTATTCTTCTCCACAACCCCATCCTTCCACCTCCAGGAGGCCTCCCTTTGCGTGCCTTTGCCGCAGCCTAGCTTTGATTCTTTCTGTGGGAAGGGAGCTCGCTACTGAGAAAAACAGCCCCTTCCAGCACTAGAGGCTCCAGATCTATTCTTCCGGGAGAATCATGCACGCAGTAGGTCCTCAGCTCCTGTTTGTGGAGTCTGTGTCACTGTCCCCCCGACTCATTTCTTAACCTCCCTAGCAAATGACATATCCCAGACACGAAGCTAATTGCCAATGTGCGGGGTAACTTGCAGATGATAGGTTTCCATTTCAAATACATGGATTAATACAGCCATCTCCTATGTGCCAGGAGCTGGGGATTCATCCTGGATGAAGACAGACGCCGTCTCTGTCCTCATGGAGCTTATGTTCCTGTGGGAACACAAGACACAGAACAGCCAAAGACACAATTATTTAATTACAGTTGTGGTGAGCGCTCTGGGAGAGAGAGACGTAGCCTGGATTATAGACAGGGAGACCATACGACAAGGTGGTCTTAATGAATGTTCAACACTCTTGTTGAACGTGCGGGCATGAAACTCGCCACACGAAGTTGCCAAGCAAGTCATAAGAACAGATCTGTTCCTTAGGGGCAGAAACCTTCTGCAAGGAGGTTTGTATATGGCAGACTGTTGAAGTTATGGCTCCCAATTTGTTCACATCTGCTTGTCTCCACCCATTCAGGGGATCCCCATCCACACTGAGTCAGGGCTTAGCCCTGTGACTTATTTTGGCCAATGGACGATAGGATAGGTGACAGAAACAGAGGCTTGAAAAGTACTTACATAGTGGAATAAAAGACGGGAGATTGCTATAGGTCCTCGGACATTTACAAGGATAGTGAGGGAAATTTATGAACAATTTTATGTCAACAAATCAGAGAACTTACATGGCATAGACAAATTCCTGGAAATGCAGATGCTTACTTAGGAAGGAATGGATGACCTAAATAGTCCTCTGTTTAAAAATGGAATTCGGAGGGCACCTGGGCGGCTCACTTGGTTAAGCGTCCAACTCTTGGTTCCGGCTCAGCTCGTGATCTCATGGTTCTTGAGTTCCAGCCCTGCTTGGGGCTCTGCGCTGACAGTGCAGAGCTTGGGATTCTCTATCTCCCTCTCTCTCTGCCCCTTCCCCATAAAAATAAATACATAAAAATTAAAAAATAATAAAGATGGGGGGCGCCTGGGTGGCTCAGTCGGTTGAGCATCTGACTTTGGCTCAGGTCATGATCTTACAGTTTGTGGGTTCGAGCTCCATGTTGGGCTCTGTGCTGACAGCTCGGAGACTGGAGCCTGCTTCGGATTCTGTGTCTCCCTCTCTCTTTGCCCCTCCCCTGCTCATGTTCTGTCTCTCTCTGTCTCTCAAAAATAAATTAAAATGTCAAAAAAAATTTTTAAATATAAAAATAATAAAGATGGTCAGAAGAGTGATTTTTAAGTAAGTAAATAAATAAATAAATAAATACAATTTATGATTAAAAACCTTCCTACAAAGAAGGGGTGCCTGGGTGGCTCAGTCAGTGAAGCATTTGGCTCTTGATTTCGGCTCAGGTCACGATCTCATGGTTTGTGAGATCAAGCCCTACATCGGGCTCCTCACTGAGGGTGCAGAGCCTGGTTGGAATTCTCTCCCTCTCTCTGCCCCTCCCCTGCTCACGTTCTTTCTCTCTCTCTCTCAAAATAAACTTTAAAAAAAACCAGCCTTCCCACAAAGAAAACTCCATGCCCAGATGTCTTCATTGGTGAATCCTACAAAAATATAAAAAAGACATAATACTGATTCTACACAAGTTCTTCCAGAAAATAGGAAGGTGCATTTCCCAATTCATTCTAGAAGGGTAGTATTATCTTGGCACCATAACCAGATAAGGATATTACAAGAAAAGAAAGCAACAAAATGGGGTGCCTAGTGGCTCAGTCAGTTAAGTATCTGACTCCTGACCTCAACTCAGGTCTTGATCTCAGTGTAGTGAGCGCAAGCCCTTCATTGGGCTCCACATTGGGTGGGGAGCCTACTTAGAAAAAAGAAAGAAAGAAAGAAAATAAAAGAAAACCACAGACCAATATCTTTCATGACTATTGACACAAACAATCCTTAACAAAATATTAGCAAATAGAGTCCAGCAACTTATAAAAAGGAAAACACATCATGATCACATGGTGGCTTATTTAAGGCATGGAAGGTTGATTCAGCATTTGAAAATCAAATCAATCTAATTTGCCATACCAAGAGATCAGAAAAGAAAAAATCAGATGAGAATCATCATCTTAACAGATGTAGAAAACTTATTTGACAAAAATCAAAACGGATTCCTGCTATTGAAAATGCCTCTCAGCAAACCAGGAATAAAAGGAGATTTCCTCTATGGGCTAAAAAGCACCTATGAAAACTTGTAGCCAAAACAATATATTTAATAGTGATTTGCCCCAAGACTGGAAACAAGGCAAAGGTGTCATCTTTTATGGCTTCTATTCAACATTGTGTTGGAGGTCATAGCCAGTGTAATAAGACAAGAAAAGAAATAACAAAGCACAGATTGGGAAGAAAAGTTAAATGTGATAATCTACATAAACAGAAAGAAAGAAAACAAGTAAAATACAATGATCTACATAGAAAATCATAAAGAATGGACAAAATCATAAAGAATAGACCTACTGTGAGTTTAGCAAAGTTATAGGATACAAGGTCAATATATAAAAATGAATTCCATCTCTACAAACTAAAATAGATAATAAGATGAAAATTTGAAAAATCAGTACTATTTTCAATAGCATCAAAAACATGAAATACTTAGTGGCATTTGGGTGGCTCAGTCAGTGAAGCATCTGACTTCAGCTTAGGTCATGATCTCACAGTTTGGGAGTTTGAGTCCCTCATTGGGCTCTGTGCTTACAGCTTGGAGCCTGCTTCCGATTCTGTGTCTCCCTCTCTCTCTCTGCCCCTCCCTTGCTCATGCTCTCTCTCTCTCTCTCTCTCTCTCAAAAATAAACATTAAAAAAATTTTAAATATGAAATACTTAGGGATAAATTTAACATAGACCTTTATGTTGAAAACTAGAAAGCATTATTCAGAGAAATCAAAGAAAGCCAAAATAAACATAGAAATACACTACATTCATGGATTAGAAAATTCAGCGCTGGTAATGTGTTATTTCTTCCTAAAATAATCCATAGTTTCAATGCAATCCCAATCAAAATTTCAGTAAGGTTTTGTTTTTGTTTTTGTTTTTTGTAGAGGTTACTGAGCTCATTCTAAAATTACAGAATTGTGAAAGACCTAGAACAGCCTAAGCAATTTGAAAAAAAATGAGGGGGCGCCTAGGTTAAGCATCAGACTGTTGACTTCAGCTCAGGTCATGATCTCATGTTTGTGGGTTCAAGCCCCACTAGGGCTCTGCATTGACAGTCAGAGCCTGCTTAGGATTCTCTCTTCCTCTCTCTCTCTCTCTCTGCCCCTCCCCTGCTCTCTCTCTTTCTCTCTCTCTTTCAAAATAAATAAATAAACTTTTTTTTTTAATTTTTTTTTCAACGTTTATTTATTTTTGGGACAGAGAGAGACAGAGCATGAACGGGGGAGGGGCAGAGAGAGAGGGAGACACAGAATCGGAAACAGGCTCCAGGCTCTGAGCCATCAGCCCAGAGCCCGACGCGGGGCTCGAACTCACGGACCGCAAGATCGTGACCTGGCTGAAGTCGGACGCTTAACCGACTGCGCCACCCAGGCGCCCCAATAAACTTTTAAAAAATAAAAAAAAAAAAAAGAAAAAGAATGAAATTGTAGGACTTAAGTTACCTGGTATCAAGATATAAAGTTACAGGTATAAGGTAAACATATCTATCAATGGAATAAAGAGCCCATAAAATATAGACCCACACATATATAATCAATTGATTTTGATAAAGCTGTCAAGGTAACTCAATGAGAAAAGGACAGTCTTTTTGACAAATGGTATGGAAACAACGATGCATCTATATGCAAATATATATAAATAAATAAACCTAGATCCTTACCTCACACCATATATAAAAAGTAACTCAAAATAAGGGCGCCTGGGAGTCTCAGTTAGTTAAGCATCTGACTTTGGCTCAGGTCATGATCTCGTGGTCCATGAGTTCGAGCCCCTCGTCAGGCTCTGTGCTGACAGCTCAGAGCCTGGAGCCTGCTTCAGATTCTGTGTCTCCCTCTCTCTCTCTCTGCCCCTCACCTGCTCATGCTCTTTCTCTCTCTTAAAAATAAACATTAAAAATTAAAAATAATTTATTATCATTACTAAAATATTTATTAAAATAATAAATGAAAATGAAAATATTTGCAACGTAACTGACAATGGGTGTAACATCTTTAGTACATAGGAAATATCTAAAACAGGGGTGGTAAAGTACGACTCAATGCTTTTTTTTGCATGGCTTGCAAGCTAAGAATGGTTTTGACATTTTAAAATCATTTTTATTTTTTAAATTATTTTTTATGTTTATTTTTGAGAGAGGGAGAGAGTGCGCATGCGAGCAGGGGAGTGGCAGAGAGAGAAGGGGACAGAGGATCTGAAGCAGGCTCCGTGTTGACAGCAGAGAGCCCCACGTGGGGCTGGAACTCACGAACCACGAGATCATGACCTGGGCTGAAGTCGGACGCTTCACCGACTGAGCCACCCAGGCGCCCCCCGACATTTTAACATAATTTTTAAAATCCGGGGTGCCTGGGTGGCTCAGTCCATTAAGCGACCGACTCTTGATTTTGACTCAGGTCATGATCTCACAGGTTGTGAGACCGAGCCCCACACTGGGCTCTGTGCTGACAGTGTGGAGCCTGCTTGGGATTCTCTCTCCTCTCCTTCTGCCCACCCCCCCCTCTTTCACACTGTCTCTTTCTCTTTCTCTCTCTCTCTCTCTCTCTCAAAATCAATAAACTTTTAATTGATTTTTAAAAATCAAAAGAAGAATATTTGACAATTCCTGAAAATTATATGCAATTCAAAACTCCATGTGTCCATAAATAAAGTTCTACTGGAGCACAGCCATGCCCACTGACTTACATGTTGTCTGACTGCTTTTGAGTTACGAGAGCAGAACGGAGCAACGAAGACTGGCCCTTTATAGAAAAGTTAAGGGGTGCCTGGCTGACTCAGTCAGGGGAACGGGGGAGGGGAGGGAGCGTGCGACTCTTAATCTCGGGGATGTGAGTTCGAGCCGGATGTTGAGTGTAGAGGCTACTTAAATCTCAAGACAAAACAAAACAGTGCAAGCAGCAGAGGGGCAGACAGAGGGAGACACAGAATATGAAGCGGGCTCCAGGCTCTGAGCTGTCAGCCCAGAGCCCGACATGGGGCTCGAACTCACAAACCATGAGATCATGACCTGAGCTAAAGTCGGACACTTAACCAACCGAGCCACTCAGGCAGCCCTGAGCTTCTTATTTAAAAAGTCAGACCATTGGAACACCTGGGTGGCTCAGTCGGTTGAGTGTCTGACTTTTGATTTTGGCTCATCTCGAGGTTCGTGGGTTTGAGCCCCATGCCAGGCTCCACCCTGACAGCACAGAACCTGCTTGGGATTCTGTCTGTCTCTCTCTGCTCCTCCCCCACCCCCGCTCTCTCTCTCTCAAGACTAAATAAATAAATTTTTTAAAAAATCAGACCATCCACCAAGTCACTCCATCATCCTGTGCCTCAGTTTACTAATAAAGCAAAGAGCAAAGTAGGATTGTTGTACACAATAAATTAAAAAATATGTGTGAAACACTTAGAATGGAACCTGGCACAATAATACCACTACATGAATGTGAGCTAGTCTCTTTTCAATTGCATCTATAGATATTCTAAAATTGCAATCCTGCCTGGTGGTTTCAAGTGTTCTAGGAGGCAAGACTTTGCACCCATTCCCAGGGATGTATATTACTTTCTCCAGGGCAGCTTGTCAAAATGCATCAAGAACTATAACAAAACCAATATTTTGGATCAAGTATTTCCACATCTGAGATGTTTTTCTAAGAACACAAGCAGAGAAACAATAAATATGTGCTCATTCATTCATTTCTTCACTGATGAATTGGGAGAGACATAAAGAGTTCATCACGGAGGCACAGAGATGAACAAACATGGACATTCAACCCAATTTCCTGTAAAAGTGTGAAAAGTTGCAACCAACCTAAACGCCCAGCAGGAAAGACCAGGTTAAATAACTATGCAGCCATGGAGGGGGACAGGGGAGAGGGGGAGGGGTCCTGCTTTAAAAGAATATTTAACAAGATATTTTCTGGGGCTTTAAAAAGTAACAAAACAACACAATCTCACTGTAA
This sequence comes from Leopardus geoffroyi, assembly GCF_018350155.1. Taxonomy (NCBI): domain Eukaryota; kingdom Metazoa; phylum Chordata; class Mammalia; order Carnivora; family Felidae; genus Leopardus; species Leopardus geoffroyi. Next base: position 6,208,602 of record NC_059331.1, read on the forward strand.
AAGGCTCAAATAACAGAAAAGAAATCCACCCTCCCCCCCGCCTTAAACTCTCACCCCGCCTCTTCTTCCTAAGAAGGAGCCACTGTCAACTGTTTGGAAGAGATTTTCAGGGTGTTTAATGCATGGACACACTTGTAGACATTCATGTTCTCCAACATCAATGCAATCATACTATAGTTAACGTTACGTGGCTTTTTCTTTTCCCATGGAGCAGGTACACAGGGATTTTTCCATGTCGGTGAATATAGGTCTGTCTCATTCTTTTTAAATTTTTTTTTTCAACGTTTATTTATTTTTGGGACAGAGAGAGACAGAGCATGAACGGGGGAGGGGCAGAGAGAGAGGGAGACACAGAATCGGAAACAGGCTCCAGGCTCTGAGCCATCAGCCCAGAGCCCGACGCGGGGCTCGAACTCACGGACCGCGAGATCGTGACCTGGCTGAAGTCGGACGCCCAACCGACTGCGCCACCCAGGCGCCCCTGTCTCATTCTTTTTAATGGCTGCAGAACGTTCCCATAGCATGCCGTGCCCTAATTTGCCTAACTATGCCCCTATTGTCAGTCTTGGAGACGGTCTGCCACGTTTCACTTTTACAGGCAATGGCATCATTGCAAGCTGGGCTGTGATGAGCACACATATCATTAGGCACATATGTTTATGGGCTCCCTTGTTGGATGGAGAGTGGCCAGGTCAAAGGTTATGTGCTTTCATATTTTGATGAACACATAGTACCTTTATTTTTATGCTTCATTTGTTTTTTAAATTTATTTTAAACACACCAGCAGTCATTTTATGATGAGAAAAAGCGCCCCCTCCCCAGGAAACGTTTACCACGAAGGCCAAAAAAGCAAGGAGTTAGCCAACTGTTGCACCCCCAACCTCCCCCAGCCGGCAGAAGAAAGCCCCGCCCCTGAAGTCTTCACTCCAGGGGCACGACACCCAAATATCACAGCAAGATTGCCCCCTGGTGGCAGAGAAATAAGAAGCTGATCCAGGACAGTTCAGAGTGCGTGTGTATGCGTCCCCTCTTGTGCGGAGCTGTATTTCATTTTATTCTAATCATAAAGCAACCCTCTGAGTCAGGGACTAAAACTAGGTAAAAGACACAGGTGAGAAATCTGTTACCTGGCTGGCAAGGGGCAGACGCTCCCTCAAGTCTGAGAAAATCCAGGTCCCTGTTTGCACTCCCTTGAGTCTGTGGATCTAATTCACACACTGTGCAATTCACCCGGTGAAAGTGAACAATTCAGTGGACTTTAGTGTATTCATAGAGGTCTGCAACCATCACCACTATCAGCGCGAAAACATTTCCAACACAGGACGTGGAGAAGAGGGAATCCTCGTGCACTTTGGTGGAAACGTACAGTGATGCAGCCACTATGGAAAACAGTATGGAGTTGCCTCAAACAATTAAAAATAAAACTACCCTATGACCCAGGAACTCCACTTCTAGGGACCTACCCAAAGAACATGAAATCACTATCTCAAAGAGATATCTGCACACACACACCCCCCATGTTCACTGAAGCATTATTTGCAATGTCCAAGGTATGGAAACAACCCAAGTGTCCATGGATGGATGAATGGATAAAGAAGATATAGTGTATATATACAATGGAATATTATATATCCTTTATTTTTTAATGTTTATTTTTGAGAGAGAGAGAGAGAAGCAGAGAGAGGGGGAGACACAGAATAGGAAGCAGGCTCCAGGCTCCAAGCTGTCAGCTCAGGCGCGGGGCTCAAGCTCAAACTCACAAACTGCGAGATCATGACCTGAACAGAAGTGAGATGCTTAACCCACTGAGCCACCTTATTTGTCCTTTAAGAAGAAAGAAATCCTGTCATTTGTAACAACATGAATGAAATGGCAGGGCATTCTTCTAAGCAAAATAAGCCAGAGAAAGACAAATACTGCAAGGCATCACTTACATGTGGAATCTGGGGTGGGGGAGGGGGAAGTTGACTTCATAGAAACAGAGAAGAGAATAGTGGTTGCCAGGGGCTGGGAGATGGGGGAAATAGGGAAAGGTTGGTAAAAGGGCACAAATTTTCAGTTCTAAGATGAATAAGGTCTGAGGAGCTGATATATAATACGGAGACTATAGTTAATAACACTGTATTTTACAACCGACATTTGCCAGTAGAACTTAAATGTACTCACCAGAGAGGGGGATGGTAAATATGTGAGGTGATGGATATGTTCATTAACTCAGTGGGGGATCCATTCACAATGTACGGGTATATCAAATTATCACATTATACATTCTTTTTTTAACGTTTATTTATTTTTGAGAGAGAGAGAGTGTGTGTGTGCACGCGCAGGTGTGCATGGGTGCGAGTCGGGGAGGGGCAGAGAGAGAAGCGAGGACAGAGGATCTGAAGTGGGCTCTGTGCTGACAGCAGTGAGCCCATTGCGGGGCTCGAACTCGCTAAATGTGGATCATGATCTGAGCCCAAGTCGGAGGCTCAACTGACTGAGCCGCCCAGGTGCCCCTACATTCTTTCATTTAGCATAAAGTTTCGAGGTTTCATCCACATTGTATCATGTGTCTGTACTTCACTTCTTTTTTGTGGCCAAATAATATTCCATTGTGTGGGTATAACAGGTTGTTCATTTGTTCATCAGTGGGTGGGTATCTGGTTGGCTATGATGAATAATGCTCATATGAACCTCTGTGGACAAGATTTTGGTGGACATTTGTTTTTATTTTGGGGGAGGGAGAGATCCTAGGAGATCGTTCTATACAGGAGAGACCCTTTAACTCAGCTTTCCAGATGTCCTGGGGTTCTGACCTCTATGTGGCCATTTTCAGAGAGCTGGCCAGAAACATGTAAAGCAAACCCTCTTGTTAGCTTGGCTCCATCGGTCTCCTCTGCTCCCACTCCACTGGGTCAGCTCCTGAGCTGCAGGTAAACCTCCTGATCCAGAACCCAGGCCCTCATTGGAAGCCCAAGATTTCTTAGCATTAGCTGAGCCTTAATCTCTAGAACCAGGGAGAAGTAGCCTGGACAGCCCAAGAAGCTCCATTGGAAGCCCCACTAACTCTTAAGTGATGAATGATTTCTCCAAAGATTTCCAACGCTCTTTTTGGGGCACAGCAGAGCTGTTCTTTCCTGCCCCCTCTTGGTTGACTAAGGCCATGTGACTTGTTCTGAGCAATGAGTAGTGAGTGGAAATGTATCATTTCCCAGCCAGAGTATCTAATTGCCATGCAAGACCCCCTCCCCCCCCCCCCCCAGAGATTTCTTTCCTCCGCTACAGTGATTTGAAACATTCCAGATAGTGGCTGTTTCATCATGTGGGGTGAGGAGTGAGGCACATGGGAAAGAATCCCTAGATGATCTGTAATAGATACATCTTGAGAGCAAAAAATTAATCTTGTATGGTTTTAGGCCCCCAAGACTTTGGGGTCATTTTTTACAGCAGCATATTCCAATTTATCCTGGCAGAGACACCATCCCATCCACATCATGGTACCTGGGTCCAGCCAAGGGCTTTATATTAGTTTGGTAGGGCTTCCATAACCAAGGATCACAGAGCGGGTGGCTTAAACAACAGAAATTTATTGTCTCCCAGTTCTGGAGGCTAGAAGTCGGAGATCCAAGTTAACAGGGTTCGTTCCTCTGAGGACTGTGAGGGAGCATCTGTCTGATGCCGCTTTCCTAGCTTCTGGTGGACTCAGGCATTCCTTGGCTTTGTAGTTGATGTTCTCCCTGTGTCTTCACGTTGTCTTCCCTCTATATATCTGTCCTAGTGTCCAAATGTCCCCGTTTTATAAGGACACTAGTCATGAATGATTAATTTTGGCTTATTATCTCTTTAAAAATCTTATCTCCACATAGAGTCTCATTCTGTTGTCCTGAGGGTTAGGATTTCAACATATACATTTGGGAGAGGGGCACAATTCAGCCCATAGCAGGCTCCATTCCAACTTCAAGGTGCCAGCGGTCCCATCCTGCCCAGGATCGGTGAGAAAAAGTAGGAAAGATTGATGCCAGTCTAAGTTGGTGAGGCTTGGGGCATCTTAGGCTCTAGTGATCAGGGAGTTCCTTCTAGGTCCATGGAGGACTTCTTCCCTGAGGATTAAGTGCTGCCCCCAGGATTGCAGCCTTAAATGGAAACCTCAACAAGTCCACCTCCAGAGGAAATAACATTGGGTGGTGAGTAAGCTTATGTATATGAATCCTGGCTACATCTATTAACAACTGTGTAACTTAACCCCCTCAGAAGCTTGTTTTCTCTCCTATAAAATGGGATGATAATAATACGTCCTCCATAGAGCTACTGTAGGAATTCAGAGAGAACATTCATGCATCAGTGCAAGGTCTGATATATAGCAATTTCCCCATAAGCTCATTGTTATTGTTATTGCTGCTGATGGTGTTAATTTGTGCTTAAAGGAAAGGGGAAACTATGTGGTCTCAGGGTGGGGTGCCAAGACTCTCAACAGAGTGGGAGACACCTCAAGCATCTTTGATTTATCTCCAGAACTTGGGTTCATTCAACAAGCACTTATTGAGCAGCTACTATGAGCCAGGAGCTCTTTTATGCAAAGTTTCCCCAGTGATGGAACTTCTATTCAAGCGTGTCTCATCCAGACAGATATACACAACTAAATAAACAAGTAAAACAACTGTGGATAGAGATTGTGATTTTGGGGCGCCTGGGTGGCTCAGTTGGTTGAGCGTCCAACTTTGGCTCAGGTCATGATCTCGCAGTTCGTAGGTTCAGGCCCTGCGTCGGGCTCTGTGCTGACAGCTCAGAGCCTGGAGCCTGCTTCGGATTCTGTGCCTCCCTCTCTCTCTGCCCCTTCCCCGCTCATGCTCTGTCTCTCTTTGTCTCTCAAAAATGAATAAACGTTAAAAAATAAATAAATAAAAGCAAGGAAACGGGGCAGGTGGGGGTGGGAAAGCTACTTTAGACAGTAGCTTCAGACAGTCTGAAGGAGTGATATTTGAGAACAGACTTATTCAGCTACACAAAGAGTGAAAAGCAGAGGGCTTGAAGGCGGGAGAGTTTGAGAAAAAGAATGCTGGTGTAATTGGAACAGCATGGGTGAGGGTGGAGGGGAAGGCCATTAGGATGGAGATTTTGACAAGGGGCACACTTGGACTGAATCTTCAGCTTAATGTGCCTCTTAAAACCTAGAGATTTGCTGAGGGCAGCGACGTCACGGTCTTGGATGCGAAGGTAGAGACAGGGGGACTTATCAGCACCTGGGACAGCTCTCTCGCTGTCCATGGTGCTGACACCCTGAGACCAGCTTCCCAATGGGGTACAGGAGATGAAGTTCCCTACCTTCGAGGCTCTGGTGTGCCAGATACGAATAGTCAGAATGTCAAAAATGACTAATTATTGAGGGTCTTCTATCGGCTCAGCCCGTGTGCTTGGGCAAAATAACGCCCACCTCCTCCAAATATGCCTACACCCTAGTCCCCAGAACCTGTGAATGTCCCCCTACCTGACAAAAAGGACTCTGAAGAAGTGATTACACTGAGGATCTTGAGATGATCCTGGATTACCCACGTGGGCCTAATGCCGTCACAAGCGTCTCTACAGGAGAGAGGCAGGAGGGCCAGAGTCAGGGAAGGAGATGGAGACTGGAAGCAGAGGTCAGAGTGATGCAACGCAAGAAAGATGAAGCCAGCCACCTCTGGCTTCCAATGCGGCCACAAGCCAAGGAATGCAGGTGGCCCCAGAAGATGGAAAGGCAAGAAAACAGATTCTCCTCTAGGGCCTCCAGAAGGAATGCAGCCCCGCAGACACCTTGATTTTAGCTCAGAGAGACCCATTTTGAACTTCTGAACTCCAGAACTGCAAAATAATAAACGTGTGTGGCTTTCAGCACCAAGTTTGTGATGATTAATTTCAGAAGCAGTAGGAAAATCACGTGAGCCAAAGCCCAGGAAAGACAGCTCTCTCCTTCACATAATCCAGGAATTGGCACAACAGAGAATTCGACTCCCTGACTGAAGGTTTGTGTCCCCTGCTCCAATTTGTATGTAGAAGTGGTGACCTCCAATGTAATGGCATCAGATGGGGCCTCTGGGAGGTCATGAGGGTGGAGTCCTCATGAGTGGGACTGGCGAGTGCCCTTATAAGAGAAACCCCAGAGAGATCTCTCGCCCTCTCTCTGCCAAACGAGGGTACGACAGGGAGTTGGCAGCCTGCAACCCAGAAAAGTCCTTCCCCAGGACCCAGCTATGTTGGCACCTTAATCTTTGACTTCAAAGACCCCAGAACTGAGAAATAAAGGTCTGTGTTGAAGGCCCCCAGCCTGTGGTACTTTGTTATGGTGGCCGCAGCAAAGCAATATACCTGGGGATGGTGGGGAGCTCCGGCCCAACTCCAGCTCGCACTGGGTCCGCCTGGAAGAGGAGTGCTCTCCAAGCCCACAGAGTCACTGTTAGGGGGCTCGGCCCACCCCAGCTGCCCCTGGGCCACTTCAAGGCGAGGAGGGGAGCTTCAGGTAAGTATCTAGAAGACAGCGCATACGTGAGCCCCAGGGCTGTTCTCGCTCGGCACAGCCTCTCTCTGGACAACGTCATCGATCCCCATGTCATCAATCTCCACCACTGCCCTGGTGCTTCTGACTTGTCCCAGCACAAATCTCTCTTAAGTCCCCAACCCAAACGTCCAGAGCCCCCACCATCTCCCTTCGGATGGCCCCTCAAGCTCCTCACACTGAACGTGGTCAGAACAGAGCCCAGAATGACCCCCTACTCCTGTCCCTTTCTCCACGTCCCATCTTGACAAAGAGGCCCCTCCCTGGTCACCTATGCCACGGTGCCCTCGTCCTCCTTGGCGTCCCCTGCGCCCTGCCCCCCGGTGTGCATCAAACTCTGGATTCTGGCAAATTTTCTTGTGAATGTCTCGGACATTGTCCCTCCTTCCCCTCCCTGGGTCCGCTGCCCCAGTCATCTCTCCTCGGTCCCTTGCGAGCCATCCCCTTCTGGAGACACAGATCTGACTATTCCCCACTCAAAAACCTCCCAAGGCCGGTGTGTTGCTGGTGGGAAGGTCAAGTGGTATAGCCACCGTGAGGAAGAGCGTGGCAGTTCCTCAAAAAGTTAAACCGAGCATGACCATATGACGTGGCAATGCCACTTCTGGGTCCACACTCAGCGGAAGTGAAAGCAGGGATATGTACATGCCCGTGTTCACGGCACCGTTGCTCACAACGCCCCCAAGGTGGAAGCAGCCAGGAGCGTCCACTGACAGGTAAACAAATGAACAAGACGTGATCCATCCGTACAACGGAGTATCATTCAGTCTTAAAAAGGAAGGACGTTCTGATGCCTGCTACACGGATGACACTTGAGGACGTCATACTTAACGAAATAAGTCAGTCACACCGAAGGACAAATACTATCTGATTTCATTTATATGAGGTCCCTGGAGGAGTCAAACCCATAGAGACAGAAAGTAGCTGGTGGGTGCTGGGGCTGGGCGAGGGGGAGTTAGTGCTTAATTGGGGCGGAGTTTCAGTTTCGGGTGAGAAAGTTCTGGAGGGGGATGGTGGGGATGGCTGCACAACGGGGCCACCGAATTTTGCACTTAACGGCATGTGGTAAAGGCAGTGACTGGGAGACCCCAAAAGGCCTTCAGCACACAGTAGGGGCGCCGGCTGGGAGCCTCGAGGGGCCCGGGCTCAGGCCCAGGCTAGAGCCCAGGAGCGACAGCTGTAGTGACAGTAGCAGTGGCATCTGATGGGGCACTTACTACCAGCGTCACTTCAACAGGTGGAGCAGGTGAGGCTCAGAGTTTCAGCCACAAGCCTGAGGCCACCAGTAAGAAGCCAGCCTGGGGCTTCACACCAGGCAGTTTGGCTCCACAGTCTAGACACACCAAGACGGTGACTGAGAACCCCTGGGGACAGGTCTCTGCGCGCCGTCGGGACTGGCTCATTCTGTGCAGCCTCAGCTCAACACACAGTAGGGTCATGCCTGGGAGTCTCTGGAAGTTTGTGAGCTCCGTGCACACGTGTGCGCCCACATGTGCCTGCGTATTTGCACAGGGCATCCTTTGGGAGCCAGGCTCTGTTGCGCACACAGTAGGCACACGTAGCACACAAAGCACGTGCACACAGTAGGGCCAGCCAAGGGCAGGGGGAAAATAAGGGGTGCCGGGGTGGGCACCCAAGAACACCTGTGATCCCTGGGGGTTGCCTGTGGCATTCGGAGGTCCTGTGAGTTCTGAGAGCCCTCGGGGAAGCTGGGCCTGAGGCTGGGCAAGGGGGCATCAGGGGCAGGGGCTGTGACAAGCTCAAGGCTGTCTAGGCCCCAGCTCCAGCCATCCCAGTCATGGAAGGTGGGGCGAGGTGCTCCCTGCACCCAAAGATGACATGAGGCCACTTCCAAGAGGGGAGGGTTTATTGGGAGTAACTGATCCAGGGTCCTCAGTGCGGTGCTGTCCCTCCCCTCGGGGGCAGGGCAGTCCAGTGTGTGTGCCCTGGGCGCTGGGATCAAGGGGGACCCAGGAGGGTCGCAGGCATAGCAGCAGGCAGAGAGGGAATGAGCCACCCCCACAGGGCTCGCCCCCAGCCCAGCCCCAGGGGGACCCTCTCGAGGTCCTCAGGCATCCACAGCCGAGCTGGGAGGGTCCGGGGGCGGGCAGCGCCGGTGCCGGAGAATTGACTTCTCCTCCTCCTGAGGGGACAGGAGTGCCACACACACGTATCAACACGTATCACAGAGCCCGGGATGCTGGTGCATGCCGCTCGGCATGCATCAGCCGTGTCACCCCACCTTGGGGAGGGCCTGGGCCACTCGCTCTCACCATCTCAGAGGCGGTGCTGGGGCTGGCGCCCTCGGGAGAGCCCCCTTCGTCCCGCGAGCAGTCAGGCCCTGCGTCTTCCTCATACTCTGTCAGGCAATCCGACTCCTCTCCTGGAATCAGGGAGCAAGGTGAGGTGTGGGGCCAGGGGCCCACCAATCCCAGGCCCAGCCCCACCCTCCTAGGAGCGACCTGGGCCCCTCACCATCAGCACAGCCGTCGGAAACGTAGCTCGTGGGGGGCTCAATCCGGGACACGATCTCTGCCAAGTCGGTGAAGCCAGAGCTGGGGAAGGCCAGCACCTGTGGAGTGCAGGTGTAAGTGAAGGTCTCGGGGCCTCTGCGGGATCCTGGAGCATCAGGGCCTGTGGTGTTTTGGGAGCCCGAAGATCCTAGGGGGAGTTCTCTGGTCTGAGGGTCTCAGCTAAATCCAAGGAGGTCTGTGGTCATCTGAGACAGGCTGGGGTAATCTAGTTTTAAGAGTGGCCCCACTGGGGTAGGTCACGGGCTTACATCTGCACGGCGGCTCTCATTGAGGTCAGCAGACCGCCGGTCCGTGAGCATCTTCTCAATGATGTCGCCCCTGCTCCAGCCGCCAAACACAGCCTTCCCGTACTGGTAGCCCACATCCTGCAGGAGGCAAGAAGGCTGAGGCCATGCCCGCAAACCCCACTCCCCTAATGGTCTTCTCTGCCTCACCTTCTCTCCTCAGCTCTGTTCTGTCGACCTTTCCTTGGCCTCTCAACAGCCTGATGCTCTGGGGGAGCTGGCATTTGAGACTAAACCTATTTCAGAGCCAGCCATAGGTCGCACACTTGTCCCCACGCTTCTCATCCTGTGCCCCTCTCAGACATTACCAATCGTCTCATCCTGTGCCTGTCAGACATTACCAATCAATCTCTCTACGTTCTTTCCCACTCAGCCCCGTGCAGTGTGCCAAGTACCAAATGGCCTGAGATGATGTTGTGTAAGCTTATTTCAAGGTCTGCAAAAATGCAATACGTCTGTAGATATCACCATCTCCCGTGCCCGTGACAGACATCACCAATCCATCACGGCACACTTTCCTAGTGAGCCCAGAAAGGGGGTCAGACTTTTTTACTCAGGGCTCTGGTCAGCAGCTCCCAGTCAATTTCAGCTGGCATGGGCTAGGACATATTTTTCAGGTCAGTGGCAGGTGACATATGCACTGCTCCACACCTCTCCCATGCTTGTGGCAAACGTTACAAACTGACCAATGTTCTCATTCCCACCGATGCAGAAAATGGCTTTAGAAATCGCTAGACAGTGCTTCAGGCAGTGCAGCTGGCACATAACGGGAATCTTAGTTCTTACACGGCACATACACAGCCACATTCCCTTGCCACACGCACTGCAGACATCACAAATCAATTACCGTTCTGTTCCTCACAGATCCCATCTGGGAACGGAGCCCTAGAATCCTTCCCCTCATGTTGCTCTGGGCTCTAAGTAGTAAAGCTCTGTCAGCCCACCATACAGGCACCATGCCGCTCCCACCCGCTCACATAGATCTGGTCGAACTTCCCGAAGTCCATGGTCTTGAAGCAGTCGATGGGCGGGCGCAGGTACTCGCAGTAGGAGCTGGACTTAACAACCTCCAGCTGCCGCACGCAGGACACGTAGGCCAGGCGAGACTGGATCTCAGCCATGTCTGGAACCTTGATCTTGTCTGTCCAGGGGTTTAGCCGCTTCCACAGCAGCCACCAGCCAGACAGGCTGTCCCCGTAGGTACTGAGGTCCGTCTCATCCTGGCTCCCCACATCGATGGCGATGACCGTCTTGGCACCCATGCTGCGGGCGATGTCCGCTGTGGGGCCGGGGGCAGTTAGCAGGTGGCTCCCCGCCAGAGCCCAGGGCAGGGAAGCTCAACCCAGTCCCACAAACACCATCACGCAAAAGGTCACACACGAAAAACCATGCAAACAAGCCGGTATGCAAAGGGCATGGGCATTGATGCCCATGACATTGAGGAGGTAGGGTCAGACGGTGGAGCTTTTAGGTCTGGGGAAGTGGGGCCAGAGGGCTGGAGAAGATGGAGGTACAGACAACGTCGCTGGGGAAGAAACACAAAGTCAGACACGTGGGTGGGGGGGGGGGGGCAGAGGTGTGGGGGGAGTGATAAGGAGAGACAGGGTGGTGAGGACACCAGGAAACGGAGAGGCAGGAAGATAGAGTCACAGAGGCTGGAAGACCAAGGGGCAAGAAAACAGACACGGAGACGCGCGGACGTCAAACCACAAGGGAGAGACATGCAGAGATGCAGAGACAGCAACAGAGATTTTCTGGGCAGAGATATCAGAGATTCGGAGGGAGAGAGGATCTGGGGGGAGATCTGGGGCTGAGACGGGGACAGAGAACAATGAACAGGAACAAGGAGGTTCACAGAAACAGGACAGAGGGGTGAAGGGCGGGTGATGGCCCGGTGAGGAGGCCAGTGTGTCTGTGGGTCTGTGTTTCGACGTCCGTGTGTCCCACTGAGTGTCCCCGAGTGGGTCTGGGAGGGCCTGGAGGGATGGGGACAGGGTCCTGCAGCCAGGAAAGAGACCTGAGTCTCCATCAGACTTTGCCTGAGTCCCTCACGAGCTTGTTTGTGTGTCTCAGAACATGTGCCCACGTCCGTGCGCCTGCACGAGCCTGCACACGCCTGCACACGCCTGCCACCTGTGTGTGTCTCCTGTGTGTGTGTGTGTGTGTGAGCACGCACACCTCGGCGTGTGTCGACGTCTCTGTGCACCCACCTGGACGGCCCTCGCAAGTCTCCTAGCGCCTGTGCACCTACGGATCTGTGCACACCTGCTCACGTGCGCGTGGCTGTTAGGCTGTGCGTCTGTGCAGAGCACCGATGGCGGGGGTTTGCCAACGTTTCCCGTAAGGGGCCACAGAGAAAACAACTCCGGCTCTGCAGCCACGTGGTCTCCGTCACGACCGCGCTCGACTCTGCCATGGCGGCACGGGAGCGGCCACGAGACGGAGAGTGAACGACTGGGCGTGGCTGTGTGATTTCATTTGCGAAATCAGGCGGGGGGGCCGGATTCGCTGTCGTCTGCTGACCCCCCCACCCCACCCCAGCCTGCGGGGCCCGGGAGCGTGCGTGTACCTAGCCCACGCGTCTGCGTCTGTTCGTATGCGCTCGCTTCGGGGTATGTGAGACGTCGAACTGCACAGCCGGCCGCCTGCCATCGGCGCGGGTGAGGTCAGCAGGTAAGCGCGAGAGCTTCACTCGGTCGCACGGGTGCCCGCCATCTGTGCGTGTGCGCTCGTGTGTGTCTGTGGCAGCGTGGAGGGACGGGCGTGCGAGGGTGTGGCTTCCCAGGCGCCTGTTTGTGTGCCTGCATGTGGGCCTACCTGCTCACGCGTGTGCTGCGCGCGCTTCTGCGTGGGAGCGAGGGGGCAGCCACTTGCCTGGCAGGTTGTTGATGTAGCCGCCGTCCATGAGGAGGTGCCCGTCCTTCGGGTCGCACAGCGGGGGCAGGTAGCCCGACAGCGTCATGCTGGCGCGTACGTATCGCCACAGGGAGCCTGCCCGGCGGGACACACAGACACAGACACGCACAGACACGCTCAGACACGCTCGGAGGCCCGGCCAGCCCGGTGGGCTCGCTGACCTGGCACGTTGTTGACGTAGCACCCATCCACCAGCAGGTGCCCGTCCTTGGGGTCGCAGAGTGGGGGCAGGTAGGGACAGTAGGAGGCGCTGGCCCGGACGTAACGCCACACGCAGCCTGCGGGGATGGCGGTGAGGGGGTGAGGGGCCTGACTAGCCTTCCAGCCCCCCACTCCTGAGGACAGACATACCTGGGGCCTCCGGGGCATTAGTGGGTGGTGGTTAGTGCTCGGCCCTCAGGCCGGGGCGGACGGTCACTCATGTTAACAACGTCCCAGATGCTCAGCTGCCCTCCCTGCACCCCCTCCCGACATGGCCACAGAGGTTGTCGTAGGGCCGGCTGGGGGCACCCACCATCTTTGTGGACGCGCATGGCTGAGGCGGTGATGTCCGTGGTCACGTTGAAGTACGGCAGCCACAGGTCCTGTGGGGACAGGGACCAGGGTGGCAGAGGAGTGGGGGCTCCCGCAGGGAGCAGCAGGGGCAGGGCAGGCAAGGGAGGAGGGCACACCTCGATCTGCTTGTCCTGGAAGACGCGGTGAATGCCGCGGTTGAAAGCCGACCCGGTGAACATGGAGGTGACGGGGTACGTGAGGTCCAGCACCGGCTCCACCACCGAAGTCATGTTCTAGGGGCAAGGAGGCCAGTGAGGGTCAAACGGGAGTCGCGCGGGGTCACTAACAAGGGGGTCACAGAGGGCCCTGATTGGCTCCAGCTGGGGGCCAGGTCACTAACCAGGAGGTCACAAAGTCCTGGAGGAATCCGCTATTGGGGTCCAAGTGGGGTTCACAAATTAAGTCAGGAAAAGGGCAGAAAGGGCTCAGGAACCCTTTGGGGTCAGGTTTCAGGGTGCTCCTCCTGCGGTGGGTGGGGGTGGGCCTGTCCCCCACCCCTCCTTCCCCCCTCCCCTCCCCTCCTTCCTCCCCCCTCCCCCTCCCAACACACACCTTGGCCCACTCCCGGGCCCGCTGCTTAGTGCGGCTGGCGCTTCGCTCCTCAGCGTACAGGGCACCGATGAAGGAGCCGATGGACGTGCCGCCCACCAGGTCGACTGGGACCCCTGCCTCCTCCAATGCCTTCAGCACGCCGATGTGTGAGCAGCCCCTGCAAAGGGGAGAAAACCCAGGGACTCCCTGGAGATCTCCCACCCCCGCCCCCCCAACCAAGGACTCCCCTTCTCCCATCTCCCCAGACAACCAGCAAGCGCCAGCCCCATCCCTATGGGAGGGCTCCGAGGGAACAAGCCCCACCCCCCAGGCACCGCAACCCCACCCTTCAGGACAAGCCCCACCCCTCACCTGGCACCGCCCCCGCCCAGCACCAGGGCGATGGTGTTGCCTGTGAGCACCCGTGCCAGGCGGGAAAAGTCGCTGTGCCGGTCCGCGCGCCTCGAGAAAACCTTCTCATAGAGCTCGTGCTGGGATGCAGGGGGCGGGGGGCGCGGGGGAGAGAGAGGCGACGCATGAGGATGGGGTGCAGGAGGCGGTACCTGGGCCTCCGCGGCACCGCTCCGCCCCCACAGCCCCTAGGCCCCGCCCCTAGGGGTGCTCCACCCACCCCCCACCCCCACCCCCCGCCGCCCGCGGGGGCCCCTCTCCAAGTGCAGCCCTCACCAACTTGGCTGGGCTGCGGCGAGAGAAGAGGCGGCGTGGACAGCGCAGATGCAAGTGCCCGGAGCACCAGCTCCGCATGTTGAGCCACTCGACGGTGCGCGTGGGGCCCGCGCCCTCCTCCCGGTGCAGCAGCACCAGCTGCTTGAGGGCGCGCACGGCCGTGTTCTCCAGCATCTGCTCCAGCTGTGGGGTAGCGGAGGGTGGAAGTCACTGATCGAGGGTCATTTCCTCCCCGCCCCCCACCCCCCACCGCCGGCTGAGCTTGGGTCCCCGCTCTCTTAGCCCCACGGCGAGGGTGTGCGGGGCCCGGCACAGGCACGGGAGGGCGGGGTCACTGTGTGCGGTCTCCGGACCTGGCCAAGAGTGGGCTCCTGGTCACCCAGGCCCACGATGAGGATGCAGTCGGCCTGGCGTAGGCAGCGCACAGTCCAGGGTGTCAGCGACGCGTCGGTCTGGTACAGCACTATGCGGTGGGCATCCTCCTGCTGGGCCAGCCACCCCGACAGCCGGAACTCTTGGATGCTGGGACAGGGGTTGAGGGTGAGCCATCCTGGGGGCTGGTCGGGGTCCCACACCTCCCGGAAACCATGCAGCTCCATTCCGGGTTGGAGGGTTGCAGGGGATCTTAGACCCCTGCATCCGCGCCCTCCAGGGGCAATTCAATCCACGGGCTCCCATTGACCGGAGGATGGGGCGCATGCTCCTTGGTTCACAGCCCAGAACTCAACCAGAATTGAAAGAATTCTGGGCTTCAAGTCCATCCCCACGTCCTCAAACCCCAAATACATACCTATCCAGGGCAGAAGCCCCTAGGCGGGCCCGGATGATGTCACTGTTGAGGAGGAGCGTTGGACCTGGGGACGGGTGAGGATGAAGTTAGGAATCCAGGCCAAGAGAGAGGGGTGCAGGGTTGCGGGGAGTGGTGGGAGGGGCAGGGAGGCTCTCCTATAAGAGAATACCCCCCCCCCCACTCCCAGGTCCACCCCACCCTCACTGGCCAATGCTCCGCCCACGTGCGCCCCGCCCCGCCCCATGGCCTCTAGCCACGCCCCTTTCCCCGACTGACCAATCGCTTGCAGAGCATGCTGCAGCTCCAGGGTGAAGGCCACCATGGGCACCTCGGCGCACACTGGCAGGACCGCCACGGTTGCCAAGTTGCTGGCTGGGTTGGTAAGTTCCGAGTGAGGGGGGACGCCGAGTCCCGAGCCTGCTGAGTCCCGAGTAAAGATTTGTTGTGCAATCGTGTCCGGAGGGTAGACCTGTCTCCTCCTCCTCCTCAGAAATCCCGGCCCCTCATCCCCTAGCTGAGGCCTGGTGAAGCCACAGCAAAGGTAACGGCTTCGGTGCTGGTCCCTCAGCCTCACCCCGTCCCCCGTCTTGATAAGACCTACCCATGTGAACTTCGATTTGGGGCCTAACCTCCTCAACAGGATCCATCACATAACTCTACATTATGTGTCTGCATGGACGGATCCGTGCCCCCACCCCATTCTGGCCTTGGTGCCTCTGTCCACTGAAGACCTTGAACGCAAAACTAGGCAGAAACATCCGCTTGCTTCTCAGTTTCTCCACTAACCTCCTACACCAAGCCACGAACCCCTCTCTCTTGCCTGGACCTCTCACTGCCTCCTCCCCTCCAGATGCTTCCCAGTCTGAATAAGCTTAAATGCCCCTCCCAGGCTCCAGGCCCCGGCCTCCATTTCAACCGCTCGCTCCCTTTCATCCGTGAAGTGGTCCAAAGCCCCCAAATCCTGTGTGGCTCTTCCTAGTTCCCCTCCAAGCCCTGTCTCATTTGTCAAGTCTCAGCTCATCGTCCTCAGAAAGGCCGCCCTCCCTCCGCTAGTCACATTCCATCAAGACCTTTTGTTTTCTTCACTGTACGTATCAGCTTGTGACATCAGGCCTTTTCTTTGTGTTTTTCAAATACCTCGCTTGTGGGGCGCCGGGTTGGCTCAGTCAGTTAAGCGTCGGCTGTGGCTCAGGTTATGATCTCCCAGTTGGTGAGTTTGAGCCCCGCATCGGGCTCTGTGCTGACAGCTCAGAGCCTGGAGCCTGCCTCGGACTCTGTCTCTCTCTCTTTCTGCCCCTACCCTGCTCAAACTCTGTCTCTCTCTAAATTAATTAATTAAATTAATTTAATTAAATAAACATTAAAATACCTTGCTTGTCGAGCTGTAAGCCCTTTTAGAAGCTTTGTCTGCCTATGCACTCTCCCCACTCCCGTGCCCAGCACAGTGCCTAGGACGTTAGGTACTCCCTGGAAAACTTTTCTGTATTTCATCAACAGAGAGACTCTCAGGGGTCTGAAATCTTGACGTTTCTGCCCCTGCGATTGCCCCAGAATTGCGACAAGGGTGGACGGATGGCCTGATGGAAGTGAATGGGCATTTGTATACATGGGCCAAGACTGGGGGGAAAAAATGTCAGGAAAGACCCTGGGCGTGGGGGCGGTTCTTAGCCAAGGGTCACCACTGCCCATCCCCCATCCAGGCATCAAGGCCGAAGGGGCCTAAGAAGACCCTGGGGATAAAGAAGGGCAGGCGTAGTGGTTGCTGGGCTGATCCAGGGTCGGCTTGCCCTCACAGAGAATCTCAGCCCCATACTCCCTCACGCCTGTTACCCGACTCCATTCCCCGAAGGACCTAACTGAAGGAAACACACCTCCCAGCAAACGCTGGAACAGAGAACCACTCCTTCCAGCTTGCCCGTCACTTCAGAAGCCACTCCCCAACAAGACCCTTGACCCCCCCCCCCCACCCCGACGGACTTCATTTCCCAGCATACTCCTTTAAGGACTCCTTCTACAGTGGGCTCAAGATGTGGTCCCTAGCCCGCCCCGTAGGCCCGGACACCCACAACCGAGTTTGCCACTAAAGACTCTGCCCTTCAGCACTGCCGACACTTTAGATTCCATTAAAAGCATGGCCGGGGGTCTAGGTCTCCGTTTCCCCCCTGCCCAGGAACCCGAACTCCATCCCCCTCCCCGCCCCCACAGCAGGCACCGGAAACCCATCAGATCCCCCCTCCCCCTTCAAGCCCCACCCAGAGCGTGGTTTCTACGCCCGACTCCATCTCCCAGCATGCCCAGGGCTTAGGGCTCCCTCTCCCGGCGTGTTCTAGGCTTACGACTACATCCCCCAGCATTCCCAGGGCTGCCGGCTCTCACCCGGGAAGGGTCCTTGCAGCTGCTGCAAATTCCCCAAAATTTTCTGGCTTAGCAGGTGGATGAGGCGGGTTACGACCTGGGCGTGGGAAACCGGCGTTCCAGTGAGACGAGAGGGGCAACTTTTCCCTCCTCCTACTCGGTTGCCTGCGTACCCCTTACCCGGGCCCCGACCCCAAAGAGCCCTGCTCTTACTGGGGGGGTTTCCACCTCCTCCCTAGGGCTCTATCTCCCCCCCCCCCCATTAGGCCCTGCCCCCTCGGGCCCTCCCCTCCATTAAGGAGACCAGCCCGCACAGCACCCAGCAGCACCTGCGGGTAACGACGTTTGATGTGGCCCAGGGTGCCCTCGGGGAGTTTGGCCAGCTCCGTGTCGCGCACCGCGTGCACCGTCGTGGCACGAGGCTGTCGTGTCAGCGCCTCCACCTGGGGGACCGCGTGCGTGACCAGGGCTGCTTGAGCCGGGAGGTCCCGGGTAGGAAAGGGGAAGCCGACCGTGGGTGCAGAGAGGAGGCGGTCCGGCCCTACCCCGACGGTCCCCCGATATGGGATGGAAGATCAGGCCCCACGACTCATTAGAACGTCGGGGAGAGGGACCCATGCGGCAGGGGTCGGCCGGGGGTGGGGGGGTTGTCTCCTCTTCTGATAGAAGTCTGGGGAGGAGACCCATGAAGACTCCCCACCCCAAGAAGTCGCCCCCTCCTCCCACCCACGGAAGGGAGCCGCCATCACCGTCCCATCAGGCTACCTGGGACGCCGTGTTTGTTGGGAGGAGCGGGGGGCGGGGCGCTTACAGAGTTCGGAGGGCGGTGGGTGGGCGCTTACCACGCCAATGAGGTCGCCGCGGCCGTATTCGCCCACCAGCTCCTTCTTGCCGCTGCCGCGCTGGATGACACTGCGCAGCCGCCCATTGAGCACGATGTAGGTGCAGTCGGAGCGGTCGCCCTGCCTGGGGTGGGGAGCGGGTGAGACGGGGTGGGGGCTGCCACGGGGTGGGGGCTGCGTCCTAGGCAAGGCCTGAGCTGCACCTGTACAAAGCGCGTCCCGCCTCCACCGCCGTCCAGTCGATGGCAAAGTCCATCTGGCGCACGAAGGGCGACATCCTCGCGGCCACCGTGTGCGCGGCGCTCAGCACCACACTGGGCTGTGCACGCATGATCCTACAGGGGACAGTGGGGAGTGCGTGAGCCGGGGGAGGGGAGCTGGAAGGGAATGTCCTTGGGAAGTGGAGAGGGCCTGTGATGGCCTGGTGGTGGGAGCAGAAGGGCTCAAAGCTGTCCGGGGAAAGGCACTGGGCATGGGGGGCGGGGGGGGGGGGGCGGGGGGCTCTGCCCCAGCACAATGGGGTCAAGTCGGGCCCTCCAAGTGCCACTCCCACCCCAACACTGGGGGGGGGGGGGGGGCCTCCCGCCATACTCATAGAAGTCAGACTTAGAGATCCTCAGGAAGGTGCAGTCTCGCTGGGCTCTCAGTGTGAAGATAAGGGGCTCCCCGGTGAGCACCGCCAGCTGACCCACCAGCTCTCCGGGTTGTGCCACGAACAGGCACACGTCCTCCGCCTTGTCGATCATGCGCTGATACACGTGCAGGCAGCCCCACAGCACAAAGTGCAGGCTCACGTCCTGGGGGGCAGAGGCAGAGATGGGCACGGGGGCAACACTCCCACCCTCAACTCAGCTCAGTCCACCCCGAGGAAAAGCTAAGGAAGGAAAAGTTAAAGGAGGGAGGAAACGCTCTGCAGCGCTCTGAGCTGCACAACATATCTAATTTCCACTGGGCACCCATGGTAGCCATTAGTAACGGATTCACAAAATCTGAGACCAGATTAAGGCCCATAAATTCTTTTTTGAAGATTTTTTTTTAAAAAAGTTTACTTATTTTGAGAGTGAGAGCGTGCACAATCAGGGAAGAGGCAGAGAGAGTGGGAGAGAGAATCCCAAGCAGGTTCCTTGCTGTCAGCACGGAGCTCAATACCCACAGACCATGAGACCATGAGATCATGACCTGAGCTGAAATCAAGAGTTGGGCTCTTAACTGACTGAGCCACCCAGGCACCCATGAGATTTTTTTTTTTTTTTTTTAATAATCTCTATGCCCAACACGGGGTTCAACTCATGATCCTGAGATCAAGAGTCCCATGCTCAACCGACTGAGCCAGCTAGGTGCCCCAAGCTCCATAAATTCTCTCCAACATAGCCAGCAAGAGGCTGCAAGGGCTATGGAGGGGGGTGGCATGGCTGAGCTTAAGCCCTCTGAGTTTATGCAGAGCAACCAGTTTGCCCATGGAAGAATAAATTTGGACCCTTACCTCACACCATATAGAAATGGATCAAAAGACATGGAGGTAAAAGGTAAAACTGTAAAACTCATAGAAGCAAATATAGGGCTCAGTCTTTGTGACTCTGAATTTGGTGAGGAATCCTTAGATATGACACCAAAAATATGAGCAGCAACACAAACTTGATAAGTTGGACTTAATCAAAATGAAAAACTCTGAGTTTCAAAGGACACTGATTCAAGAAACTGAAAGGACAACCCAGAGACTGGGAGAAAATACTTGCAAATCCTGTATCTGCTGAGGGTCTTGTATCTGGAATACATAAAGAATTCTTACAACTCAATAACAAAAAGACAAATGACTCAATTTTAAAAAACGGTCAAAGTCTCAGAATAGACACTTCCCCAAAGAAGGTAGACAAATGGCCAGTAAGCACATGAGAAGATGATCAAAATCATCGATCACTCGGGAAATTCAAATCAAAACCATGAGGGGCACCTGGGTGGCTCAGTTGGTTGACTGATTCTTGATTCCAGCTCAGGTCATGATCCTGGGGTCATGGGATCAGGTCCCGCGTTGGGCTCTGAGCTAAGCATGGAGCCTGCTTGAGACGCTCTCTCCCTCTGCCCGTCTCCCAGTCGTTCGTGCACGCGCTCTCTCTCAACACAAAAAACACAACCACGAGACGCTACTGCACGCACTGGGATGACTAGAATCAAAATGTGTTACAGAGGATGCAGAGAAACTACAACTGTCCCCCACAGCTGGTGGGAAGGTGAAAACAGAGCAGCCGCTTTGGAAAACAGTCTGGCAAAAGTTAAAAGCAGTCTACGGGGCGCCTGGGGTGGCTCAGTCGGTTAAGCGTCCGACTCTTGATTTCGGCTCAGGTCATGATCTCACAGTCCGTGGGTTTGAGCACCGCGTGGGGCTCTGAGCTGACAGCCTGCCCAGGGTTCTCTCTCTCTGCCCCCACCCTGCTTGTGTGCTCTCTCTCAAAATAAATAAATTTTAAAAAGAAAGTCATTAAAAAATTTTATAGTGTTGATGGGCGCACACCTCTGTGAATGTACTAAAAACCACACACTTCTCTTTAAATGCATGAATTGCATAGTATGTGAATTAGATGCCAAAAAAACTATCCCCAAATATATATAAATATATATATATGTATATATACACACACACACACATATACATACATATATATATACATACATGTATATACACATACACACACACACACACATATATATACATATATATATATATATATATATATATATATATATCTCCTTTGCTCCCAGTTCCCTTGTTCCACTGCATCTCCTTTTGTTTCCTAGAGGTCAAATATCCTATTTCCACCACAGGACATTTGCACAAGTTTTCCCTCTGCCTAGAAAGCTCTTTTCTGCCCCTTGCCCATAATTAATTCCTCCCCCTCCTTCCTCCTTAGCTGGAGGTCACTTCCTCAGAGGTGCTACCCTGCCTAAGCCAGATTTCGTAAAGGCAAAAACATCTTTTATGTGTATGCACTAAGCACACGGTTTTATAAGAACTGGTGTAATTCTTTTGAACACAAGGTCTGTCAGAACTGTGGGTTTTCCCAAGGGCAGGGGCCTTACTGGTATCTCCTGCCTCTACAGTCCCAGGACACACACACACCTGCTGGAACCCTCTAAGAGAATTTCCAGATTCGGTTTCGGATATGAATGGGGGTTGCTAAATTAATCTGCCATTTTGTCGTCAGATTGGGAAACAAGTCTCTTCACTGCAGGACTTCTCAGAGCCTTGAATATGCTAATAGAGCTTCCACAAAGGGATTAAATAGCCAACATTCCAGAAACCTGTTTGAGCCCAGATCCCTTGTTTGTAAGTAATACAGGTGTTCCAAGAAGCACACTTTGGGCAATACCTGTGTAAAGCAGAGTTTCATAACCTCGGGACTGGATAAATCTGCTGGGGGGGGGGGGGGGACGACTGTCCTGTGCATTGTTGCATGTCTGGCCTTCACCCACTAGATGCGAGTAGCACCCTCCCAAGTCAATAAAAAATGTCGCAACACTGGCAAATGTCCCTTGGGGGGTAAAACTGCCCCCATTTGCAAACCAGTGGTATGAATTTCTGGAGGGAGAGAGACACAGCAGATTAACATCCCTGACAAAGTTCTGAAGAGCCCCCCCCCCCCCCCCAGGAGCCTCGCATGGTTGTAGACCAGTCTGGTCCATTAGCAGGCCAGCTGGGACTGGGTTGAGGCCCCTCGTCAGCGCCCAGGGGCCCCCCACAAGAGCTGCAGCGTGACCACACTTCCTCAGCCCCAGATTGCGAAAGCCGCACCCAATTTCCTCTGTAGAAAGGAGCCCAACCTTGCAATGAGCAGCTTGAGGCCTCTGCTCAACCAACAAGTCAAGTGACAGAACAGTATCTCAGCCGGTAGCAGGTGGGCCACCCCCAAATCCACACCCCCCTCCCCAAGCCTGGGGCCCCCCTGGCCCTCCCCTGAAGTGGGGTTGCAGTCTCAGTGCCTGAGTCCTGTCACACCCCCCCCCCCAATCTCCCCATGAGCTGCTCCGCCCCCTCCCCTGGGCCTGTCACCCTTGAACACCTCAGGTTCAGAACTATTCTTTATCCCTCATGACAATTCTAGCAGGTAATTACCATTGTCACCCCATTCTGTAGATGAGGAAGTGGAGAACTTTTCCGATGACATGCCCAAAGTCACAGAGGGAGTCAGGGCAGAGTCTGATTGCACCTCTGGCCCCCTCAGTCCAGAACCCTCCTCCTCCTCCTCCTCCTCCTCCTGGCTTCTGGACTGTGAAATCATGACTAGGCCTCAGTTTCCCCACGTGCACACCAGAGGGACTCCCGCGATACGCTTTCCTACACTTGCTGGGTGCTACCAGGAAGCACTGAAATCCAGCTCCAGGGGCTGGTTCACGGCCTCTGGGTCCAGATTCTGATCCACACACACTGATCGCATACCCACCCCAGCAGGGGCCCAGGACGAGAGGCACACAGGATGTGAGCGCATACTGAGGAACGGAAAGGT
Source organism: Leopardus geoffroyi (assembly GCF_018350155.1). Lineage (NCBI taxonomy): Eukaryota > Metazoa > Chordata > Mammalia > Carnivora > Felidae > Leopardus > Leopardus geoffroyi. The sequence goes on from NC_059331.1 coordinate 6,231,106, forward strand.
CAGAAAATATAAGTCACAGGAGAGGCCGGGGCAGGTAAGAGAGATCTAGGGGTCGGGGGTCCTATGATAAAAGGTTCAAGGGCTGGAGAAGAAAGGTCGATAGGTCCAGAGGACATAGGGATCAGGGTCATAGCACCTAAGATCAGTGGCGGAAATCACCTACTCGGGGATCTTCATACAGGGTCAAAGGGCAAGGATCAAGGGTCAGAAAGAGGTCTGGGGTCAGAGCTGCGTTAGAGACCAGGAGTTAGCCTCACCTGGTCCCCCTGGCGGGCGATGACGGTGCCAGCTTTGGCATGATGGAGCAGGACCCGGCTGTTGAGGAGGGAGGGGTCCTGGAGGGAAAGCGGGGTTGAGATGGGCCTGTCCGCCCACCCCCCCCCCACCCCGACCCTCCACCTCACGTGCCCCAGGACCCCACGGCCACCCACCTCGATCCGCATCAGTTTGGCCAGCTCCCGCTTCGCCGCCTCAAAGATGCTGCTTGTCTGGCGTCCCTGGTAGGGCCCGAAGGGGCAACCCCCCGTGGCCAACTCCTCCTCACAGAAGCTGTGCTCACAGGCACCCGCTGGCTGCTCCCGGGGCTCCTGAGTGGGGGTCTGCATGGGACAGGGCCTGTGACCTCTGTGCTCCCACCTGACCTCCTCCCGAGGACGCCACCGTGTACCAGGCTGGGGTCCCGGGAGGGCGCTGGGGCAAGGTGGGGGAGAGGGCAAGGCCTCACCCGAGCGGGAGCCGCCTGGGGCCCCCCTGAAGCCTCTTCCTGCAGGGACACGGAGATCCGGCCACGCTCATACGCCATGTCAAAGTCCGAGCGGGGGCCACCCTGCAAGCCTGCCGTGAGCAGGAGGCATTTTACAAAAACAACAAAGACGCGAGTGACCACACTTGACTTACGTGCCGAATCCCGTCTCTGTGCAGACAGGACTACTCCGTGACCGCTCCCTCCCGCAGAATCCTTCCTAACCACCTCAGTGATTACCCGCCAAAAAGCCACGCGAGTGCTGCCAGTATTCCCACTTCACAGATGGGGAAAATCAAGACCGGAACCCCTACATTCAACCCGGAAGCCTGATGGCCTCCCCCGCTCCCCTCCGGCGCCCCAAACCTGAGATGTCCACTGGCAGGGAGATGCAGCGACTCAGCAGCGGGGCGGAGGGGGCCTCCAGGGAGGTGGGCTTCACCGGGTCCCCTGCGAGAGACACATGTTCAGGCTCCGGCCCCTCAGAGCCACCACGCCTGAAGCTCGGATGACGCGGTAGGGAACTAGGAAAGTGATTCCAATGGCTCCCTGAGGCTAGGGATCCCTAGGGCACCGGACAGGAGTCAGACCCGGGTACCCAGCTAAGGGGTCCCCGGGAGAGGGCTGGGGTCCTCTGGGATACCTGCAGGTCCAGGCAGCGGGGCCCCAGTGGGGTCAGGTGGCCGGCCGGGAGTCTCCCTTGGCTCCTCAGTGGCGGAGGCGCTGACCACCCGCTTGGAGCCACGCACGGGGCTGGTGCGGGCTGGGAGGCCAGGGCTGGGGAAGAGGCGCAGGGGCTGGATCTCCTGGGGACAGAGAGCACCCTGGTGGTACCACCTGGGAGGCACGCGCCCCGCCCCCAGCCCCGTGTTCCCTGCGCTCCTGGCACAACTCACGTGGCTGAAGAGCTCATTGGTCAGACCCAGGTAGTTGTGGAGCGCCAGGAAGGTAACCCGCTGCAGCCTCACCATGATAATCTGCGGGGGCGTGGTCGGAGGGGGCGGGGCCGGGGAGAAAACTGGAGGTGAGACACTGCGGGACAAGAGCTGGATAACAGGAAGGCTGGGAGGAAGCATTACGGGGCTGGGGTGGAGGGAAGGTCCAGGTCGGCTCAGCAGCGAGGGGCTGACCTGGGGCAGAGGGCCAGCCAGGGAGAAACCCACAATCGGGTGGCAGAAGATGCGGGGGAGCAGGTGTGGAGACAGCTGGAGGGAGGGGACAGGGCCCCCCCTGGAGCTCTGCCTGCTCAGGGCCCATAGCACAGCTTGAGCACCAATTGGCTGCTGAGTCCCCCAGCCCACAGGTGCCCGCGGCGGTCGGGCAGGTGGAGGGAGGCAGAGGGCCCGCTGACCTGCACCACCCGCACCAAGCTCTCGGGGTACTTGGTGAACACGGCAGAGAAGGCCTCCACTGGCAGCCGCAGCACCGTGGAGTCTCGGGCCGCCCGGGCGGACACAGTGCGCTGGGGGTGCTGGTGGCCCTGGGGAACGAGGAGACTCAAAATCAGGGGCTATGAGCCCCCTTCCCGCGCCCCCAGTCCTTCCCGACGCCAGTGCCTCGAGAACACTGGCGGCACCCCAGGGAACTATCGGAGATTGGCGTCCCTGAGATGACCCTCTCCAAACCAGCCCTCCGACTTTGTCCTCACAGCCAGCCTCCTCGCCCCCCAAGATCGACCACTCACGGTGATGACGTCCAGGATGCTCAGGAGGCTGTTGACACTGTCCCCAGGGACCACTTCCTTCACCACACACTCCTTCCCGTCCTGAGACACCGAGAGGGGAGTGGGGGGCTGACCACGGCTGTCCCCACCCTGCCAACAGGCATTCCACCCCCTGACCACACCACTGGCTCTCGACCTCACCACCCAGTGATCACTGACATCCCGATCCCGGCACCCACCAAATCTTTGACCAGCATCCATTTCCTAGGCATCACTGTGACTGCCGATGATGCAGACCACCCCGACAGCTTTGGGCATTCATTCCCAACTCCTGCCTGCACAGCTCAGAAGACTACTACCCTGCTGACTGACAGCAATGCCCATCCCGATAACCAGTGCCCATTCCCCCTGCCCATCTCCCTCTGGTGCCCCCTTGGGGGGTCCACTCACAGGCCCTGGCAGACAGAGCTCCAGCAGCCCATCCTGCACCACATAGATACTGGCATCCGGCTGGCCTGGCCGGAAGACGTAGTCACCCTGGCTGAGCCGCTGGAAGACCATGTGTCGGCAGAGCTCCAGGAAGAGCGGCTTCTCGAAGTGGCCCAGCACCCTGTTGGATGGGGGAGGGAGGAGGAGGAGGAGGAATGCAGGAGGTCAGGCGAGCCCCCCAGCTCTGCAGCCCCCCGCCTGCACCCCGACACTGACCGGACATTCTTAAGCATGTAGAGCACCTCGGAGGGCAGGTGGGAGTTAGCCAGGTCGCCCTCCGTCAAGTCAGCTTCAAGCACCGCGGGCGGGGGCTCCTTCCGCTGCAGTGTTGGGGCCTCTTTTTGGATGCGCAGGATCCTGGTGGGAAGAGAAGGGTGCAGGGGGCGGGTAGGGAGAGGGCTCGGGCAGACCTGAGACTCCACACAGCCTTTCCCCCAAATCACAAAAGACAGGGATCAGCAAACTCTGGCCTACTACCCACTTGTGTAAATAAAGTTTTATCGGCACACGCGCAATTCACGTTCGTTTATGTTCGTTTACATATTACCTGCGGCTCCTTCAGCTCAACAGCTAAGTTGAGTAATTGTAACGATCGTATGACCTGTAAGGCCTAAAATGTTTACTGATCTGATCCCTCACAAAATGAATTTGCTGATTACTCCTTCACTAATTGTAAGCTTCTGAGGTGGAACCTGTAGTTAGGCAGATCCCTGACGTAAGATACGGGCTGCCCCCCAAAATAGCACCTCTGTTCACCATGGGACTCTGAGACCATCTTTCTCAGCACAGACTAGACCCTGACATAATCTCTCTAATGCAAACAGATCTCTGGGGTGGCTTCCATCATATGAGGTGACCCCCGGTACAACTGTTTTTGTTGTTTTTTTTTTAATTCTTTTTTTAACGTTTATTTATTTTTGAGACAGAGAGAGAGACAGAGAATGAACAGGGGAGGGTCAGAGAGAGAGAGGGAGACACAGAATCCGAAACAGGCTCCAGGCTCTGAGCGGTCAGCACAGAGCCCGACGTGGGGCTCGAACCCACGGACCACAAGATCATGACCTGAGCCGAAGCCGGACGCTTAACCGACTGAGCCACCCAATCATCCCCCGGTACAACTGTTTTGATCTTTGCAAAGATCCCTGAGCTAGCCCTTATGCCCAGATATCAAGAACCCTGAGATGATGCCTTTGATAGTCACGACTCCCGAAATAGCTCTTATCACGTGTGGAGAGTACAGATATAGCTCCTCTGCTAACCATAGACCTGGGAGAACCCTTCCTGGCAAGGCACAGTTACTACTGAGATGATCCCTCCCCTGGTCACAAGACTCCTGACATAGACCCTTTAGTATGACCAGACCCCTGAATTAAACTCCATGATACAGAGAAATCCAGACATGGCTCCTTTTCTGATCAGAGAGATCTTGGGCTAGCCCGTACCCAGTTCACAGAAAGCTGAGATAGCCCTCTGAAGGTCATGACGTCAGTGTAGCTCCTTAAGGGTATGCACACACTGAGACCACCCCCGCGACATAAACACACACGAGATATAAACCCTCAACTGACCACAGAGAATCTAAAGCTACCCATGCTTCTCAAGTCCTAAAAAGCTGTGTGATAACACAACTGTTGATCATGAACAGCCCTGGGATGACACCCTCAAAACAGACCTTCAGGTATATTCCATGATGTCAGGAGACTGACCTCAGAGCCAGCTTCCAACTTAGAAAGATCCCTGGGAGGGCCTTTCTCACAGCCTCTGAGATAGCCCTTTGCTGATGACATGGGCCCCAGACATGCCCTCCTATGCTTCTTAAAGCAAGAAGATTCTTGAAATAACTCCTGGCGGTACAGAAATGCTTAAGACAGCCTCCTTAGTGTGGGAAGAACTCTAAGGCAGGTAACATAGAAAGATGCTTTTTGACGGAGAGAAATTGCAAAGATACCCCCAGAACGCAAAAGCTAGAGACAGCCCCTCCAGCAGGTCACAGAAACACCTGAGTGAACCCCAATGAATCACTTCTTGGGTGGGGAGACCCATGAACTAGCCCACACGGCAAACCAAGAGGCAGACCCCTACGTGTATTATAAAGTGTCTGAGATATGGGCTGGAGGTAACGGGCTCACGGACACCCCTGTGGTAGGGGAACATAGCTGAGAGAGCCCTCGGGGCACACAGACACCACAGACAGCCTGTCTGGTGTGGGAGAGCTCTGAGATAGCCCCTCTGAGTCCGTGGGGTTCAAAGAACCCTTAGATAGGCCCTTTGCTGTGGGCTGATTACTCAAAAGGTCCCTGAGATGGTCCCCCAGCGCCAGGTACACCCAGTACAGCCTTACTTCTTGGCAATGTTGAGCATCTTAAGTTTCTTCTTCATGCGTGGCCGGGAAGTGGTGGAGACCGAAGCATCCACCAGGGAGGAAGTGGATTGTGATACCTAGGAGAATTAAGGATGGGGGATGGGTGAACTGCCAGTTCAGACCTAAGGGAAGAAGGGACCAGATCCAGAGACGCTTACTCAAGGAGGGCGGGCTTACTAAGAGGTGCAAGAGGGAAAGGGTAGAACCTCTGTGTGGTCGGCAAGGACCCCAGGAGGTCCCAGACTCACCTTCCGCATAATCTTCCGACCATAGAAAAGCACTTTGTCCCTCTTCCGGAATCGATACCTGGGACCATCCGGGGCTGGAGTCTCTGGGGATAAGTGGGGAGAGAAGCACTCTGAGCTCCGCGCAGACTCCACGCGACCAGAGATGAGGACCCTGCCTGGAGACTCCCGTAAGTCCCATCTCTACTGCCTCAGGACCCCGGACATTTCAGCTCCCTACGCCGCAGCCTCCCCGGAGGGGCCCTCCGGGTCCTCACTCTGCACTCGCAGTCTCCGCACCAGCAGGAGGATGAATACGGCAGTGACCAGCACCGCGACTCCAGCCCCAATCATCACGCCCAGCACCTGCGGGATGAAGGGCACTGGCTGCGCATCGCATATCCGGCCTGCCGAGCCCTCCACGGAGGCCGGGACGCCCCCGTCCCCATCCCACTCCGCCAAGTCCCCGGCCCCCGAGGAGGTCACAGACGGCCCGTGACTCGATGCCCCCATCTGCAGAATGGGCCGGCGCTGCTCCCTCCCCGGGGGCGCAACTCTTTTCCGGCGGCACCGCGACCCGCGGTGCACGCCGGGAAACGTAGTTCCGCCAGAACAGGCGTAACCAAGGTCTCACGGGACCGCGATGAGCGCTGAGCATTTCGGGAATTGTAGTTCCCGCAGCGCCACACCTCCCCAACCCTTACCATTCCGGTTTGCAGCGGAGCCTCCATCAGTTGCTTCAGACTGGGAGGCAGGTCTGGTAGCCCCGAGTCCTAGGGAATACGAAGTAGAAGGAACCGGTGCAAGTCGTCGCTCTGGGCCCCCCTCTCCCCTGCCGCAAGCCCTGCTCCTTACCATGAGCCTTGCCTCTTTCGTACGGGCCACCTGGATGGCGTTGCTGGCCAGAGGACAGCTGGAGGGGCACTGAAGAGCAGAGAAGTGGTGCAGGTGGACCTTGAGTCCCGGGCTAGGGAGGGGGGGGGGGGGTCCCTGGTTCCCCGCCTGGCTCCCGTCACCCATATGCTGGGCCGGCAGACGCCCCAGCGGTAGAGCCCCACCCTGGGGCTAAAGGGCAGCCTGCCAGACACCCAGTCAGCAGCCACTGCACGGGCGCCCAAGAGGACCGACTTCCTCCCGCAAATGGCCCCTTCCTGGCTTCTTCCCTGCGGGATTGATCAATTCTGACCCAGCAGACGCTAGGCCGCACCCCCCTGCGAAGGCTGGATGGACCTTCCCAGGGAAACTGGGGTCTTCAAGCCATGGGGGGTCGAGGAGACGACTGGCTTCTGACCTAAACCTGCCCCTCGGGAAACCCACAGGCCGGGGCGCTGGGAGTGCTGCCGGCAAACTACCACACAAGGGGTCCTGGGGTGATGTCGAGGTCTCGGAAGGATCCCGAGATGCTCGGAGTGGGGCGGGGTCACAAGGTGTTCCTGGCTGATGTTGGAGCTTTACTCTCACGCATTAATAAAGTTATGGGGTCTCTGACAGTGTGGAGCATTACTGGAACTTTGGGAACGATGCTGGCGCCATTACTGACACGAAACCAGGGATGCTGGAATTACCGGGGGTCACTGTAAAGTTGCCGAGATTCCCAGGAATACAGGATTGTTACTGGGGAAACTGGGAGCTGGATGGGCACGTCCCAGCGGTCGTTTGAGCTAGAGAACCGGCCTCGGGATGAACGCTGGAATATTACTGGGGCTTTTCTGAGGGAATGAGAATGTTTCTGGCACGGCTGGAGTACTAACGGAAACTTGGGGGAGTCACTGAGCCCTTTAGAGACTACATGGAAAATTTACGGAGAACTAGGGCCCTTTCACCCTAGCGCACACCCAGCTACCCGCGTGGAAACACCTGCCGGGAACTAGGGGAGGAGGGGGATGGGAACATAAGAGAGCCTGGGACTACCAGAAATCGGAGGACAGATCTTAGGAAAACCAAGGTCTCGCTAACGATCCCGGAAGGGACGCGTCTGCGGGGGCGACGAAAACCCGAACTCACCCAGGGGGCCGCAGCCAGGCTCCACTCTGCGCCAACACCGGTAGCTTTCCGCCCGGCGCCGCAGGCGCGGCCCCTTTAAATTATTCACCACAGGGCGCCCCGCAGCCCCGCCCCCCACCAAGGGTCCACTGTCTGGCGCAGCCCGTTACGCTGTTTGGCGACGCCTTAAAGGGACCGAGACCTGTGGGCGCAGGGAATGCCCCTCCCACTAGAACCGAGAACAAGTTTATTTTCCCGTTTATTTAACACCCACCCACCCCTGTCCCACCCGTGTCCGACCCGACTGGCACAGGTCCTCAGGGCACGGCAGGGAACCGGTCCTTTAAAAGCAAACCCTAAAAATAAATAAGCGTGAGTCTCCGCAGTCGGAGGGCTAATGTCCAATAGCAGCAGCGGGTCCGAATCAATTCACCAGCAGCGAATGCTCCTCCGAGGCGTCCCTGGAAGAGAAGCCGTATCAGCCGGCCAGCGGGGCAGAAGGCAGCAGTTCCCTCGGGCCCTCGCCCTCTCCGCAGCCCCCAATACCCAACTCGAACCTGCCGCAGCAGCAGAGGAGGCTGCAGGCCGAGCCGCTCCCTCGACGGAACTTGCCGGAGGTGGGGCTGTCCTGGCACTGCGCGATGTAGGCCTGGAGCTCGCTCTCCTCCGCGCCAGCACCTCCGGGGTGCTGCGGGGAAACGCGGGGTGGCCCCTTTGATGTCTGGCCTCCCCACCACCACCACCTCGCCAGCCAGCCAACTGGATCTCCTCCTGGTTCCTTCCACCAGCCACGCTTCCCCACCTCCCCCCACCCCCACGCACTCTCACTCTGTACTCACTGTCCCCTGCACCTGTCCTTCCTCATGGTGTGCTTCCCCCGGACACCTTCCCTGGCCTCCCGAATATGTGCCCCCGCATCTCAGTCAGTTGGTGCCCTCTGCTGTGCTCCAGCACCCAGAACCACACGTGACACAATCTGGGTGCTTGACACGCAACTACTGAGTTGGGTGCACACAGCGGGATCAAGGTCTGGGCTTGTACGTCCCAAGCTGATACACACGTGTGACGTTTAGGTGCTAGAGCAAGCTCCACAGGGGCCCCTCGGGCCTGGGTGACAGAGTGTGTCTGTGGGATGGTTTATCCATGTTTGCAGGGGTGGGGGGGGTGCACATCTGCTTTCAGCAGAGCCTTCACCCCCTCCCAACCTGGTAGAGGAATCAGCATCTCTTCCCCCAAGTCCTTTCTGGCTACTGGGCCTTTGCTCTGGCTGTTCCTTCTCCCAGGTGCTCTCTCTCTTCAACTCTCATCTCGTCAATCCAGAAGTTTCTGAGATGATGGCAAGCTTTGCTATCTGTGCCGACCAACCTGGTCGTCACCAGCCATACTGGCTTTCTGGCACTTGATCCGCGAAAGATGTGAGTGAGGAACTGAGTGTGGAATTCACTTTGATTCAAGTCAAAATTTAAGTAGTCACAGGTGGCTAAGATTAGTATTAGCACATTCTAGAAACTTTCCCAGACTCACCCCAGTACCAGTCTAGACCAGGGGACCCTCTGTAGCCTTCGTTCCTTTCACCAGCTGTTCACCACCCTGCCCACTGGTCCAGACTAATCTGTATACACTGCATTTCCTAGATACCCACCCAGCGCAGGGTCTGGCCCACCTGCCACCCCCACATTCTACTCCGACCCCTTTCCTCTGACCCCCGCAACCTGCAGGACCGCCACTCCCTGGACTTAAAGAGCTCCCGCCCAGACCACCCTACAGAAGAATTAGGAGCGGGGCCTTCCGGAATCCCTCAGTCCTGGGTTGAGCCTGGCCGCTTAGCAGCTGACCTCAGGCAAGTCACTAAAACTCTACAGCCTGCTCTCTCGCTTGGTAAAAGCAGACTCAGGAAACCTTACCTGGCCAGAACCCCACGCGGATGAAACCAAGACTGGCGGCTGCGATCGGCACCACCACCCCAGTCACCTCTCTCTGGCTTCTCAGAGTCTCCCACCTTCTCCCCCCTGGACCCTTCCCTCCTCACCCTGCCTCATGTGCCCTGAGACCCTACTAAGGGGACCTGGAGCCCCAGGTTCACGGCTGCGAGTATGTGAGGGCTGGCCCCACTGGAGGCAGGCTGGGGGGAGGGCGTGGGGGCCGGCGCTGACCTTGATGGTGTCGTAGGCACCAGTGATGAGCGCGATGAAAAGGCTCAGCACCATGTAGATGAAGAGGCTGATGAAGGAGTAGAGGTAGAGCTGGGAAAACAGCCAGACGAGGCTGCTGCGGCCCTGCTGGGCCTGCATCGCGGCGAACGTCACGAACATGTCGTCCCCGTTGATGAGCGAGAACAGGCACTCGGACACCATGGACAGCGAGCGAAACTGCCAGCAGGGCGGTGGGGTCGTGCCGTCAGAGGCAGCCACAGGCGGGGCCGGGGGCAGGGTGGGGTCACCGGGGGTCAGAGGGAATGATGGGCAGAACTCCCGGGAAGGTACCAGGGGCCAAGGTGGGTGATTCCGTGCCCCCCCATCAACAACCGATAAGCCAGGGGTCAGAGGGTTTAGGAAGTGGGCTTAGAGAGGGGAGACAGGAACCCCTGGACTGTGGATCCTGAGCAGCACGCCCCGGACAGCCCCTACCTTCACGTGGTAGGGCCCCAACACGATCCAGCCACAGAAGCAATAGCCCAAGTAGATGACAGCCACACAGCAGCAGAAACGCATGACGCTGGGCAGGGCCACCCGCAGCGTGGCAATGAGAATCTGTGGCAGGCAGATGGGGGGGGTGGGCACAATGAGGGCATGGGAACCCAGGTGGGACTTGCGAATGGCGGTGAAGCGGGCAGGGCCTGGCTGAAGTCACGCCAGAGCCGCCACAGAAGCCGGGAGTTGAGAAGTTGGGGTTGAGAAGGGGCAGGGTGGGGACGAGGGGGCCTGAGGCTATCCCACGACCAGACTCAGCTGGGTGCGTGTAAAGCAGCGGGCTCACGTGGCTGTGGTTCAGGTGTAGTGACACGGACATCTGGGGCGGGCAGGTATGGGGAAGAGGCTCATGACAGGCCACCTAGAGAGGCCGCTGACTGCCATACGTGTATGAATTTATCTGGGGGGGGGGAAGTGAGATCTGGGGAGCATATGGCTGCCGTCTAGAGGGTCCAGCCTGCACACCCGCGGCTTACGTTGTACTTATGGAAGAAGGTCAGATAGCGGATGACGCCGACCCAGACGAGCAAGGTGGAGGTGCCCAGGAGGATGCTGCAGACATCGTAGCTTGCCAGGTTCTAGGGACAAGAGCAGCGTCAACCCCATCTCGCCTGGCCCTTCTGGCGGGGCGGGGGGGGGGGGCAGGCAGGGTGGGGGGGAATGCGTATTAGGGGAGCAGCGCCTGGAAGGGGACAACAGGGCCCCAGGCAGGACCTACCTTGGCTTCGATGCCAATCTTCATGATGGTACCTGAGATAGTGAGCACATCGCTGGTGACCAGCAGGATGTACCAGCCGTTGACAAATTCCAGCCGCTCCCACAGGCTGATGACCCGTCCCCGCTGCCGCCACATGAACCCAACAAACTCCTGCAGGAGGTAGGAGGGATGAGAGCCTGTCCAGGCAAGGGACCCACTCTCCCCTGGCCTTTATGGCCCCAGAGCTGGGCAAGGCCGGCTTGGGCACACGTGCAGGCCACTGGAGGCAGCTCTCACGTTCTGCAGCAGAAAGCCACGGAGCAGCGAGCGGGCACACAGCAGGAAGGAGAAGGAGCAGGTGAGGATCACGACCACGTCAAACAGGAGCCGGAAGCTGTTGTCTCCTGTGAGGAGATGACGTGGGTAGAGCCAGGAGTGGCTCAGGGCCTTGGGAGACTAGGGATGGGGCTAGGCCAGGCCTAGGAGGCTGCCGGACTGGTTGTGGCTCCTCAGTGGGCTCACGGGTGACCTGGGCGAGTCAGGAACTGGGTCCATGCTGGCCTGGGACTTGGCGGGCTCCCCAGGCAGGTCAGGGCCCCCGGTCCTAGCTGGTGTGGGGCTTGGGGGCTCACCGTGCCTGAAGACGCTGGGGTGCTTACACTCCTGGATGTGGGCCTGGGTCTCCAGGCTGATGGGGATACGGCCGCTGTGCGCCTTATTGTCAAAAGTGATCTGTAGCAACACGGCAAGGCAGGAGGAGCCAGGCTGGACCTTGACACACCCAGGCTCCCAGATCCGCACGATGGACGGTCTGTCCAGCCCCATCCCCCTTCTCACCCCCACGCTGCCCTTGGCCAAGGGCCCCAGCCCCGGAGCTCAGAAGCCCGGCAGGCAATCCCTATTACTGGCAGGCCCTACACCCTTGTCCCGGACCCTGGGGCTTACCAGGACACTGAAGGTGTAGCAGTCTGGAATTTCGTTGTTGATCAGGCTCTGGAGGTTGATGGTCTTCAGCTGGAAGTGGATGGTGACGTTGATCAGCCTGGGGGGTGGTGGGGAGGCCTGGGTGAGGGGGAGGGGCTCTGCTCCTCCCGCCTGCCACCGCCCGGCCCCCACCAGTGCTCCTGCCCCAATGCCGACTCTGCAGCTTGCAGAGGAAGTGCTCGCACACGGGCATCAGCGTGGCCTTCCTCTGTCCCCGCCTGTGAGGGGGCGGCCAAGGATGCCTGGCATCCTGCCTCCCCCCCACCCTCGGCCCAGCCCTGGAGGCCCCCTCCATCAGGCAGTACTTGTGGAATTTGAGCGTGAGGTTCTTGTAACTGGCGCTGCCGTCCGAGAGGGAGAGATCATCACTGGGGGGCACAAGGGGTCTCTCAGGGGGGTCCACCCGGATGCAGTCTGAGGACAGGGAGTCAGGGAAGGGACACTGGGGGCGGGAGAGGCACAGGCAGGTCTCCCCAGAGTCCCCAACAGCCCCCTTCCCTCCTTCACTTCCCACTATGAGCTTAGCGGTTGTCATTTGTTCCCCCACTGTCTCCCCAGGACAGGGCCCAGTGTGTCTCATTCCGGACACAGGCCCTAGGGCCTGGCCCTCAGTGAGCCCCCAGACGTTTAGTGAATCAATGACATTCAGACACCACGCGTGCGTTTTCAGGCGGACCAAACGTTCCCCCGAGGACACCCCGAGCGTCGAGTCACGATCGATCGGGACAACCCTATCTCCTAGGAGGCTGGGAGGCAGAACCGGAATGTGACTCCCAGTGGCCGCGCTACCCCGCCGCCTGCTGTGTGTGCCCCGCCCCGCCTGCTCACCAGTGACAACCAGCGGATCAATGTCAAAGGTGTCGTTGGCCGGGTCCACGTGGCCGCGGTGGTAGTAGTGCTGGCAGAGGGCCAGGGCCGAGCCATTGGCCCAGGGGCCACCTCCGCCCCGCACGTAGGCATACCGGCCCAGCGACACATCGGGGAGCATCAGGTACTGAGGGCAGGGAAGGGGAGAAGCCGTCAGCCCTGCCTGCTGTCCCCTGCCTGCCCGCTCGCCTGCCGCCCCCCCGGGGGGCCCCGCACCTGGTCCACGGTGTGGAAGATGGCCTGGTAGAGCTGCTCCCGCGTGTAGGCGGCGAAGGTATCATCCGCCCCATCAGAGTAGCCCAGGAGGAAGAGGTGCCGGAAGGCAATGGTGTTCTCCTCCCGGAAGGTCACTGCCAGCTGGTTGCTGAGCCCGAACAGGATGAGCTGGTGGAGGGAGCAGGCATCGACAAAACTGGGATGGGGCCTCCCCCCACCGCCCCAGGGCACGAGTGGAGGAAGGCCCACCAGAAATCCCCGGTGAGCAGCACACAGCAGGTGTTCGTACATCTCATGCCCGAGATCAACGTTCATGAAATGTTTAGCAGGTGCCGGGTTCTGTGCTGAGCCCAAATCTACAGGGTAAGTACCACCGATGGGCCCTTGTACCGAAAAGAAATCAGAAATGTGGTAATACGCCCCGAATCACAGCACCAGACCCAGAGCTCCTTAGGGCAGGGGCTCGGTCTGATTCGTCTTGGGGTCCCCAAAGCCCACCATGGGGCCTGGGATGGCAGCAGTATCTGCTAAGCCACCGGGTCAGTTCTCTTTGAGGCACCAGGCTGCCTGGGTTCAAGTGCCAGCTCCCCATGCTTGGTTGCTCTGTGATTTTGGACAAATCCCTTCACCTCTCTGGGCCCTGGCTGCCTCATCTGTAAAAGGGTGGCAATAAGAGTTGCCAGGACCTCCAAGGGCATTTGTGAGCTTACCAGGAGCTGTTCCCACACAGACCTGGGAGAGCTTTGGGACTGATCACTGCCATTGTCACTGTCCTTACGTTGCTGCAGCATCAGGACTAGGCTCTGACTCCAGGACTCTCCTTCGAGAACGGCGGCGGCCACAGCTGGGTTCTGCTGGGGCCTCTGCGCGACTCACCTGCACAGTGACCACCAAGATCTTCACGACTTGCAGCATCAGCTTGAAGGGCTTGCGACCCTTGGCCCGGAATTTGTCACAGGGACTCATGAAAAAGTATTTGAGGCGGCGACGCAGGTCCTCCTCTTCCGGAGGGACCGGGGAAGCCCCGGCCCGGGTGCCATACCCAGGACTGGGTGTCAGGAGGCGCTCCGTCTCTGAGGGAAAGGGAGAGGGCAGTGGGGACCACCTGGCAACAGGGGAGACGGGTCCCCCGCTCCAGCCAAGAAAAGAATTCCCATCGAAGAAATCCCAGAAACTCTGCAACGTTTTATGGATACACCCAGCAATAGTGCTCAGAGGCTACCAATTCCGATTTGGGGCTCAAAAGGGCCTGAGCTGATGCGTGACCCTGTTGCTCACTGGCTGGGGCAGGGCACCCGGCCTCTGAGCCTCAGCTTCCTCCTCTGCAAAATGGGGCAGTAATCTCTCTCACCGGGAAGCTGAAGGTCTGATGCTCACAAAGCATCGACCACAGAGGCTGGTGCGTGGTAAGAGTGTCCGAATATCCCAGCCTCGTTCCAGTTGTCGGTTTGTGGGGAAAGCATGAATGGCTTCCACTGGCTTCTCACAGGGCACTCAAGCCTCCAGGGCTTATATCAACTCCAGCCCCCAGGTGGGAGCATGGAGCTCAGCTACATTCCAGCTTTTTCTTTCTTTTTTTTTTTTTTTTTTTTTAATTTTTTTTTTCAACGTTTATTTATTTTTGGGACAGAGAGAGAGCATGAACGGGGGAGGGGCAGAGAGAGAGGGAGACACAGAATTGGAAACAGGCTCCAGGCTCTGAGCCATCGCCCAGAGCCCGACGCGGGGCTCGAACTCACGGACCGCGAGATCGTGACCTGGCTGAAGTCGGACGCTTAACCGACTGAGCCACCCAGGCACCCCTGCCCGTTTTTTCTGGTCAAACACCCAAAGAAGGGCCCTTCTGCTCATCGCTCATGGTGACCTGGCCCACCCAGCTGACACTCTCACAAGCCACAGGCCTGAAGAAGGAGAGATCGACAATAACAGAGCACATTTGCTCAAGACTCACTGTACCCCAGTGGGTGTCGTTATGCCATTTATACGTCAGTTCGTGAGCTAATATAGCATCTTCATTAAGGGTCCCAACTTCTGGAAATCACACAGCCCTAGAAACAAATCCCAGACCTGCCACTTCCCAGTTGGGGGATCCTGGACATCTTTTAAAACCTCCGTGTCCTCATTTGAAAAGTGGAAATTAAAAAAAAAAAAAAAAAAGTCTACCCTGAGGCTGAAATTCTGGAAGGTGTTCTGAGAATGAAGACAGACAAGACGAAAGCCTCGGTTCAGCTCTAGAATCTTATCAATTCTTCAGCAAACAGGGACTATTCTAAGCATTACTCGTTCCCTTCACTCCTGATCAGCCCAAGAGGAAAGTCCAAGGTTTCATCACCTGCTGGGGTCACAGCTGGTCACAGCAGCCCAGGACCATCCCTGACAGCCCCCCCCCCACACACACACACCCCTACTGGGAGAACCCTGCTTCTTTCCAGGACCTGGCTGGCTGGCTGCCTGGCACAGCCACCAGGATGAATGTGGCACCGTCAGAACCTGTCGTGCAGGGAGGGCCAGCTCCTGGCTGGTCCCCTTGGAGCTGGGATGTTGTTGTGGAGTTGTTTACAAGACAGCTGGATGGGAAGCCAGAGGGCAGGCCCGCCTCCCTAGCTGGGATCACAGTTAACCCACCCCAGATCCTACCAGCAGGGACAGCTGAAAGACCAACACAAAGGGTCCTCCTCCAGCCCCACCCCCCGCATTAAGAAGCAGAGACTGAAAATACTGGAGGCCGGGCAGCCACCTTCTGAGTTCAAGGAAGCTGAGCTTCCATGGGTTTGGACTTATAAAATCGAGTTAAGTGCCAAGGTCAAGGAGGCAATCCCCCCGCCAGCTCACTGTCTGAGTTTAGAGAAGCTGAGCGTTGCCTCCTGGATTGGGGAAGGGAATCCTGGGAGTTTCACGTGAGGGTTAGAGAAGCTGGTGCCCGCTGAGAGTTCCAGCAAAGCTGAGCAAAGCAGAACGCAAACCCTGGAAACCTCCCCCGGCGCGAGCTGGCGAGGCTGGCGGCCCACCCGCTGCCTGAGTTTAGGGACTCTGAGCACAACGTGAGTCCAGGAAGAGCACTCGGCAGTCCCGCCACTCCGAGGTCGGAGGAGCTGGTGCCCACCTGTGGCCCAGGTTCTAGGAGCCATCTGTCCTTATCTCCACTCCCGGGAAGCTGAGAGGTCAGCACCGGAGTTTAGGCAAGGGAAACCGGGAGCTCAGCCGCCCCAGGTCGGGGAAGCTGGCCGCCCGCCCGCTGCCCGCGTTCGGAGACCCGCGGGGCCGCGCGCCCTCACCTGAGCCGCGCCGGCCCACGGGGGCTGCCATGCCGGGACGGGGAGCGCCGGACGCCGGCGGGCGCGGCGGGGCAGCCGGGGTCCGAGCGCCCGCCGCTGCCACTGCGGCCTCGCTCCCTCGCGGTGCAGCTTCAAACCCTCTCGCATCAGCTGACTCGAGCCGCGGTCACGTGATCGGAGCGGCGCCGAGCCCCCCCCCCCCCCCAGCCACTGGAAGCACGTGACCGGATCCTGTCCCACCCCCTGCGCCACGACAATCCCTGCGGCCGCAGCACGCATGCGTTGTCCTCGGCTGGCGACTTGCGGGGCGGAGGGCGGTCTTGGGGCCCTAACGCCGCCGGTCCCTGAAGGTGCTGGGGGATGGGCTGGCCGTGAGAACGCCAAAGTAGGGCTGGTTCCGTCCTGGCTCCTTGCCACGCCTCCGTCCGGTGCCGGATTCTTGAGTTCCACGTTCAAGGCTTGACCCCTTTCCCTCCCCAGAGTCCGAGGATGATCGTCCGTCCTGTCTCATGGCTGCTTCTCTGGCCTGGCAGAAACCTCATGCTTACTTGCCATCTCTTTCGGCTTCCGCTCCTCTCATCTGAACTGTCAGCAAATCGATGTCATTTCCTAATTGTGTCCTACATAGGACCACTTATCCCCACTCCTATGGCCGTCAGCCGAGAGTCCCTCATCATTCCTGGCCTGGACCACGGCAGCCACCTCCTTCCTAACCTGAGGCTCCCACTCCTGCCCCCTGCACTACACTGTCCAGGCAGCAGCCGGAAAGCATTTTGGAAGAGTAACTCCTGTTGAGTCTTCTGCCACACCTGTCGACGTCTTCCCGTTGCTCAAGGATAACAAGCAAACTCCCACCTCAGTCTGCCGGGGCCCTCCGCTCTGGCCCCAATCTCCCCTAGCTCATCACTCAACAGCCCCGGGGCCTTTGCACACTCTCGCTTTGAAGCACGCTGGTTAAGAACTCAGGCTCTGGCGGACAGACAGTTGGGATTAAATCTAGGCCCTGCCAACTGCCACTTACTTTTACATCCGCCAAAGGGTCCCTTAAACTCCACGTGTCTGGTTGCTCGTTTGCAAAATGGGGATATTTAGTCATAGTTACCTGTCTGGTGAAGCTGTGGGATTAAAAGAGAAAATGCGAGAGCATAAACTGCAAGGGTACAGAGCAAGGCCGGGCAACCAGTACTGACAAATTAGTGGGTTATTGGGAGTCTAGAATCCCTCCTCAGGAAAGCAGTCCCCCCAGTAACTGCTTTTCAAAGCTTTCTGAAATTGGCATCTGTGAGTTCTGTGAAGGCCAAGGCCGTGCTTATCTTGCTCTCTGTTGAGGCTCCAGGAAGCAACAGATTTTGGCTGAACACATAAATGAGCGCCTTTCTGTCCAGTGCTGTACCTAGAACGTGGGCTGTGAAGGGCGTGGGGTAGGCTGTGCGAACACAGAACACATGGGATAGGGCTGGGCTGCCGGCCAGGTCTCCTATCAGCCTCCATTATCAGCCTTCTAGACTGTCAACATGCCAGAAATTCCACCACTCAGAGAAAAGCCAGAGGGAAGGGATCCTGTTCAGACCACCCGCCAAGGAAGTCTGCCCTTGACTAGGGTGGCTAGGGTGCTCTTGGGGAGCAGGGTGGTAACTACGGTGGGCCAGTGTGAGACCTTGTGGGGGAACGGGGAAGCCTGGATTACGGGCAGGGAGCCAGGACATTGGGGTTCCAGCTATGGCTGGCACGGGCCACACCCTCCCCCATCTCCCGAGGAAAGGGCTGTGCCTTAGTCGAAAAAGAGAAACAGGGAAACCACAACACAGAGCCAGGAGGCAGTGCGAGGATTTTACTAAACTGCACGACACACAACTTCCCCAGGCCCCCGGGAGCATCGGCGTCCACTTCAGCCGTCGGGCCCCAGCAGTGCCCCTTGCTCCCGCACCCACTCGGGACTCTCGCCAGTAGGGAGGGCTGGGCTGACAGTGTCATGGTTGGGGGAGCAGGGTTCGGGATGAGACTCGGGGTTGGAGTCGGAGCTGGGCCCAGGATCTTGGTCGGGGCTGGGGCCAGATCCGTGGTCAGGGCTGGCCACAAGGTCGGGATCTGCGTCGTGACCAGGCTTAGGGTCAGAAGCTTTGATAGAATCAGGGGTGGGGGTAGATTCGGAGCCAGAGACAGCTTTGGGGCTGGGATTAGGGAGGGAGCCCGGCTCGGAGCCAGGGTCAGAGCCAAGGCCAGAGCTGGGGCCAGGGCTGAGGCCCAGGCCGGAGCCGAGAACAGACACAGCATCGGGCCCCAGGAGGGAGACCTGCCCGGGCCGCAGCATCGAAGCAGGACTGAGGCCCAGGCCTGCGGCGGCCGCCGCGGCCGCGGCCGCCGCTGCCGCGGCGGCGCCCTCGTGCACGCGCTTGTGCTTGGTGAGGCTGGAAGCCTGGCCGAAGGCCTTGCCGCAGAGCTGGCAGCGGTAGGGGCGCTCTCCGGAATGCACGTGCAGGTGCTGCAGCAGCGCGGAGCTCTGCCCGAAGGCCTTGGAGCAGTGGGGGCAGGCGTAGGGCCGCTCGCCCGTGTGGATGCGCAGGTGGTGCTGCAGGTTGGAGCTCTGGCCGAACGCCTTGCCGCAGTGGGGACAGCGGTACGGGCGCTCCGCCGTGTGCGTGCGCTGGTGCTGCAGCAGCGCCGAGCTCTGGCCGAAGGCTTTGCCGCACTGCGGGCACGGGTACGGCCGCTCGCCCGTGTGCGTGCGCAGGTGCTTCAGCAGCGCGGAGCCCTGCCCGAAGCCCTTGGCGCACACGGGGCACTTGTGCGGCCGCGGGCCGCCGTGCGTGCGCAGGTGCTGCGCCAGCAGCGAGCCGTGCCCGAAGGCCTTGCCGCACACGGGGCAGTGGTGCGGCTTCTCGCCGCTGTGGCTGCTGCGGTGCTTCAGCAGCGTGGAGCGCCAGCCGAAGGCCTTGCCGCAGGCGGCGCACTGGTAGGGCCGCGCGCCCGTGTGGATGCCCCGGTGCTGGGCCAGCGTGGCGCCGTGGCTGAACGACTTGCCGCAGTCGGGGCAGCGGTAGGGCTTCTCGCCGCTGTGGGTGCGGCGGTGCTGGCTCAGCCCCGAGCTGCGGCGGAAGGCTCGCCCGCAATCGGGGCAGGAGAAGGGCCGGGGAGGGCTGGCAGGCGCAGGAAGCACCGCGGGGCTGGCGGCCAGGACCTCGGGAGTGGCAGTGAGGCTAGACGAGAGGGGGTCCAGGTCTGGGGCTTCGGTGGGGCTGAGGGTGTCGCTGTTGGGGTCAAGAACCAGGGGGACAGGGCCGATGACGTCTGGATCCAGGTCGAAACTTGAGGACATGGGGTCGAGATCTTGGGGATCCGAGTCACGGGTCCCCGAGACGGAGCTCGGAGCTTCAGCATCGGGGTCCAGATCCTCAGAGACGGGCTCCAGATCTTCATAGCTGGGGTCCACATCTTCGGAGACAGTGTTGAGGTCTTCTGGGTCGGGCTCTGGGTCCAGCTCTTCAGGGTTGGGGTCCAGGTCCTCGGAGTCAGAGTCGAGCTCGTCGTAAGCGGGCCTTGGGCCTTTGTGGCCTGGGTTCCTGACCAGGACCGAGCGCCGCATCCCTGGTGTGGAAATGCTGGCTGCTTCTAGGGCCGGATCTGCAGGGGTGAGGACAGAGGGTGGGTGGAGGTAGGTGCTGGAGAACAGGGGGTCTCTCTTGGCGTCTGGGCAGGGAAGTGAGAGGGGGCCGCGCCCCACAACCCATCGCTGCACACACACACATGGATCCTTCTCTTGTCTCAGACGGCAGGGAGACTTGTGGCAAGCCCCAGACAGGGCAGGGAGAAGAGGGACCCTGGTGGGACACGGGGGTGGGGCGGGGCTTCCCTTCTCAGCACCACACCTGGATGGAAGTCATGGGACCCGGCACTAGAGGTCTCCAGTACCCAGTTCCAGGGCTCTGCCCCTCTCTGCATCTTGGGCTCCTCCTCCCGTGGGAAGCTTGGGTCCTGTGGAGGAGAGAGAGTCCAGGCTTCCTACCCCCTTGGCTGGGGTCCCCTCACGGGAAAGAGGGATAAGTCCCTGGGTTCCTGTGCTTGCTCGTAGTACACGGCCTGAATCCCAGTTCCATCACTGGGGAGGGCATATTTGGGGTTTCCCCTGACACCTCGGGCTTGCCTCGTAGAGAGGAGCATTGTGAGCTCTGAAGCTTGGATGTGGGGGGTGAGTGGGGGGCAAAAAGCACCTGGTACTCATCTTGGGTCCCTGGGGGAGGGCAGGGGCACCTCTGGCTTGCTTGCTGGGGAAGAGACGACCTGAGTGCCAGACCTCACAGTTCCGGGGTGGGAGTAACGGTCAAGACCCTTGTGTACCCGAATGCCAAGTTCCTAAAGCTAGAGAGGGTGGGGGAAATGCTGTAGGACCCAGTGGGACGCAGGGAGACCCATGGACCCCATAGCCAGGAGAGCGGGGACAGGTGTTGGTATACCTGTCTGCCCAACTGGATAGAAAACCTGAATTCTAACCCCTAGCGGGGCGGGGGGGGGGGGGGGGAGGCGCAAAAATAATACCTGGGGCTCCTCTTAGGTTACTGGGGGGGGGGGGCGGTCTTGGGTCACCTCCTAGAAAAGGGGAATTCCTGAGTAACTGAGCCAATGGCTGAGATATGGCGACGGGTGTCAGGACCCTTTTATCCTCTCCTGGAGAAAAGATCCTGAATTCCATCCAGCCCCATGCCTGGTGGTTGGGAACAAGGTCTAGAAACAATAGCTGGGACCCCTTCTGGGGAGCACAGGGAGCTCAGCATTACCTGATGGGGAGGCGGTCTGGAGCTACCCACTCCATGGGTGGGGGTTGGGGAGCAAACGACAAATAGATCTGATCCTGGAGGGAGAGGGACATCCTAGCCACAACCCCACAGCTGGAAGTGGCTAAGCAAGAGGGTGGAGTTCTTAGATCACCTCCTGAACCCAGACACCACATTTGGGGGGTGGGGGGGGGGAACAATGCCTGGGTCCCCTTCTGGGTTCCTGGGGGGCAGGGGGACCTTTAGATTGCGTCCTGAGGAAGGGCCTTCCCAAATTCCCATCTCTTAGCTGGAAGGGGGGGGGGGGGCATTCTGAGTTCCTGGGGGGGGGGGCAGGTGGACCCCTGGATGACCTCCTGCGAAGGGGCTTCCAGAACTCTGGCCCCCAAGACTGGAGAGTAGGGGGAACAATAACGGGGCTCCAGAGGGTCAGAGGGAACCCCTGGATCCCTCTCTTGAGGAAGGGCCTCCTGAACTCCCGACCTCAGGCTGGAGGGTGGGGAGAACAATACTTAGACGTCCTCCACGGTTCCTGGGATGGAGGGGGTCTGGATCGCCTCCAGGGGAAGGGGCGTCCTGAGCTCCCGACCCCACAGCTGAGGGTGCCCCCCCCCCCATACCTCCCGATTTCAGGCGCCTAGCTCCGGCTGGGCCCTCCCCCGGGGACGCGGCGGCGGAAAGGGCGCGCTAGGCCCGCGGGCCGCGGGGACCCCCTCCCCTCACGCCCGCGACCCCGCTCTCCCGGGCGGGGCGGGCGGCGCGCGCGAGCGGAGGTTGGGGGGGAGGCGGACAGAGGTCGCCCCGGGCCGCGCCCCGCGCCCGCCCCCGCCCCCGCCCCGGCCGCGACCCCGGCCCCCGCCCGCCCGGCCCGCTCGCGGGGACACTCACCCGGCGCCCCTCGCCCCTGCCCGGCCCGCCGCGCCCCCGGGGCCCGCAGGAAGCCCCCCGCCCGCCAGCCCCGCCGGCGGCCCCCTCGGCCCAGCGGCCCCGCCAGGCGCTCCCGGGGAGCGAGAGGGGCCGGCCGAGGGCCGCAGCGGGAGCTGCTGGGACTTGTAGTTCGCCCGCGCCCGCCGCGGCCGTCGCCATCGCTGCCCCCGCCCCCCGGGCCAGCCTTTGTCCCGGCCCGGCCGCCCCGGCCGCGCGGCCGCGCCTTTGTCTGCGCCGCGCCCTCCAGCGCTGCCCTCGCCCCGGCCCGGCCTGGCCCCGCGTCTCAGCCTCTCGGGGTCCCTCTCTGCCCTCGCCTGCCTCGACCCCTGTGTCTGTCTCTCCTGTCTCTGTTTCCATCCCTGTTCCCCTCTCCGCGCCTAGCTCTGTTCCTTTCTGTGTCTCTGTCCCTCTCCTCCTGCGTCTCTCTGTTTCAATCCCTTTGCCTCCGTTCCTGCCACTTTTTTCTGCCTCTGCCCCTCCGTCTCTCTTTCTGTCCTCCTCTGTCTCTGTCTCTGCCTCCTGCCCATGTGTCTGACTCTATCTTTGTCCAAAAGGCACCAAACCTTGTTTCCCTGGCCGACTGGCACTGCACAGAAACACAGCCAAGGCTCGGAGAAGCCCTGCAATTTACAAAGTTGTTAATCTTTGCCCAGCCCAGCGTCTCCCTTTAAGATTCTGCCAGGAAAAGGGCTGGGAACGCTGTCCCTGAGTGTTTTCCTCCTACCCGGCTGATGGGTCACTCACTGCTGTCACTGGTGCGGACTCCCTGTGCCTGATGCCCACTGGAGTGACGATGATCTCTGGAGAAGCCTAGGCCAGAGCTGGGAAGGGCTCTGGGCAGACTTTACCTGGAGACACAGATCCCCGGGAAGAGGGAGTGAAAAACAGCCCCGGCAGCTGGCAGCTGGGCCGTGATGTTCTTCACTGAACATAAACAACAGTCACAGAATATAAACAATGATCACACAAGGCCGCTCTGTGACCATGTCTGAACCAAGCCAGAGACAAGGACACACTGCAACCACAAAAATGAATACACACCCTCCTCTCCCGACCAACGCGAGTGACTACTGCTTCTTACCAACGATAGCCCCGCGTCCATTCTTCCACTGCTGAGATAAAAATCATCAAGATACCCAGGCACCAACCCGCTCCCTGCTAGCACCAACTTAGACTTGGCCTCTACTGTCTTCAGCTGTCTTTAAAACTACCCAGCACATGTCTGCATCCCATAAGACGCCCTCCTGTCCCACAACACCCTCTTATGGAGGCACCCCATGGTTCCTATTATGTGATCTTTCCCGCTGGAGCAAGCTAAAAAAAAAAGTTTTTTTTTTTTTTTTTGATGACAGGTGTATTTCTGATGGTCGTTGGCCAGTTAATTTTGGCACCACCTACCCTTGAAGACAACCTCAAGTACATCAGGCCTCCAGGAGTCTTCTCTCTCCTGTCGTGAACCTTCTAGATCTGTGCTGACCTTATGGTCTGAAACTTGCTCTCCACGTTTCTGCGGGAAAGCCCACAAGAAGATCTGAGAGGTTTGAGACTGAAATTGGATTATGTCACTGGTTCCTCACCCCGTCGCCTCCCGGAAGATCCCATAACAAATAATACTTGTAATAACAGCTGTTGTTTCTGTCTGCCAAGTACCTCAGTCAGAACCTTGCTTTCTCTTTGTGGATCCTTCCCCACTACTCCAGTCTAACACAGCCCCCCCCCCCCCCGCCGCCCCACTAATATTCGATCTAAGCTTACCAATCAGACAACTCCATCCCCTGGCCACAATAAGTAGGTCTGAGGACATGACATTGGAGGGTCTCATTCTTTCTCTGGGATCGTCAGCTGTATGTAGGACCTCATCTTACCCGCAGCCACCTTGTGCAGTTGTCTGGAAGAACAGTCTGCAGACTGAAGCCAATCTACACCAGGATGTACAGGTGAAGTCGGAGAGACAGTTCTGGCAACATTGGTTGAGCTCCTGGATAGAGCCATACCTGAAGCCAGACGCCCTGATCCTTTCCATTACCACGAGCCAACAAATTTCCCAGACAGTCGGGATAGTTTTGCCCCTTGAATCCCTATTCTGTCCCTTGAATCCATGATAGTCTTAACTTATTTAGAATTAGTACCTGGGAAGGGAAGGATATTGAGGGAAATGACTTCAAACGTGGGATTGGCTGAGCAACGTTGAGGTAGAGGGCCGGGGCCACCGCGTACACATACGTATTCACTTTAAAGTGAAGGGCACTCCCTAGATTTATACAGTGCACAATCTGCCCTGAGAAGAGCCTTCCTCGAGAAACAAGAAATCTCTGTTATGTGGAAGAAAAATAGCTTCTTAAAACCCTGCCTATTTTATCTCGGGACTCTAAACACGCGTCTCTTGAGACTGTGGTTTGAGGGTCTTTGGAGAAAAACATGGAGGATGTTGAAATACGTGAGAGCCTTCATAAGGTCTTCAGAAAGGTCTCCTTCGACAGACGCAAGCTGCCTCTGCGGACTTCTTGAAGGAGAGACTAGCGTCTGCTTGATTTTGTGATTGCCAGAGCTGAATTCTCTGCCCCAAACTAGAAGAGGAAGTTAGTAATGAGGTGGGAGATAAGATTGGGACTCTCGGAGAACCAGGGCGCATTAGATGCCTCAGGCTACTCTCTAACACCGAACACTCCCAGTCTATAAACGTACAATTATTCTCCGTTGGGAGGAGCCTATTAGCTGACTTTCCACCCTCCGGATTGTAACCTGGAGCAAAATAGATGCTAAGGGGATGGCAGGCACAGGTCTGTTGCTAGGAAACAAGGTCCAGAAAGGTTGGTCTCCGGGCTCAAAGATCCTGGTGAGCTTTGGGGAACCAAATCACCCAGGGGTGGGCTAGTGGACCGGCCATCCAATCATGGCATTCTATCCCTCTGGGCACAGTGATTGGCTCACAGCTAGGCATGTGACTCAAATGCGCCAATCAGCGTGTCCCTTAAGTTCCACTAAGAGAAGTTGGGGGCAAGACCCCTCCCTCTTTCTTTGAGGCTTTAATCAAAAGGATTTGGGTTATAGCATCTTTTTATAGCGTCCTTGGAACCCAATGGTTCCAAGCCACCACTTGCAGGGATACAGGACTGTCAACTGGCGAGGGAGAACAGTCCTGATAGTCACGTGAGACCTAATTCCACATTTTATTTCTAAGTTGTGAAAAACAAAATTCAACCAAAGAAATTTGAAGATCTAATTGGTCTTATTAAATGACTCATGAATGGGGCAGCATCCCTTGTAACGCGTAGGGGGCATTATGAGGAATTGTGCAAAATAGAAGGTATTTCTAGGAAGGAGGGCAGGGCGAGAAAGTTATAAGCAAAAGAAAAAGTGTTGTCCCAGGCAAAGTCACTTTCCCTTAGGGGAAGGCAGTGGATCTTATTGGGTAGATTACCTCATTACCTTCCGTTGGGGGATGGGGAAGGCCTCTGTGACAGATGACCTTATTGGTACATATCAGAAAATTACTGATAGGGGGCGCCTGGGTGGCTCAGTCGGTTAAGCGTCCAACTTCAGCTCAAGTCATGATCTCATGGTTGCTGAGTTCGAGCCCCACATCAGGCTCTGTGCTGACAGCTCAGAGCCTGGAACCTGCTTCGGATTCTGTCTCTCTCTCTCTCTCTCTCTCTCTCTCTCTCTCTCTCTCTCTGCCCCTCCCCTGCTCACACGCTATCTCTCAAAAATAGACATTTAAAAAATTTATAAAAAAAGAAAATTACTGATCGATAGATTAAAATTTACATTTCTGGAGGAGGTTGAAACTGCAATTAGGTCATGTATTAAGCCCCGGTTTGGTGATTTAGCCTGGCCCCAGTAACACTGTTTGGAGCCTGTGGCTTTCTTTTTAACAACGTCAGTAAAATCCCTTTCTTCTTCAACTGGAGCAAGCTGGGTTTCTGTCACTTGCAACAAAAATGACCTAAGACGTTAAAAAACTATGGGCACCTGTGCAGCTGCAACCTGGTCTAAGAATGGTACGTGCACATTTTGTGTCAACCTTGTACCCATTCTAGGAAGGAAGAATTAAGTGCCATCCCATTTTACAAATGAAGTGAGGATCAGAGCACACCATCACTTGCCCAAGGACAGACAGGCAGGTAAGTGGCAGGTCTGAATTCTGCTGCTCGGTGATGAAATGTTTTTCTTTAAAAATTAATCTGTTCTCAAAAAAAAAAATAATCTGTTCTCCCAGGTGCAATCCTATGTTATTCATCTTATTTTATCAGCCTTTTGGGTTTCTGTAGTTAAAATGAAATGCCTTTTTTGGTGGTGGGAAGGGGTGAGTGGAATACAGGAAGGGTAGCCATAAATCCATAAAATACATCCCAAATCATGATGAAGTATCTTTCTGCACTGAAAATATTTCTAGTGGAGTTCTCATTCTTTCCCAGCAACCCATCCCAGGGCTAGTCAGTTCCATTGTTAGAAAATGCTTCAATTTGTGCAGAAATCTGCCTCCTTGTAGCTCCTACCCATTATGTTTCATCTGGTGTCTGGGTTGTTGCTTCAAACCACTTCTAGAACCAGGCGGGAGCACAAATAATCCTGCAACCAGAGCTACATGGAAAGGAATACCAAAGTAAGCTTTCTCAGCTTCCTGGCAGGCAAGGCAAAAAGGAATAGCCTTTTTGTTAAGAGTAGTCAAAAAAAAAAAAAAAAAAAAAAAAGAGTAGTCTTGTCAACAAACAGACCAGCTTCATCAGGAGAGCCTGATTTTGTCCTGGGGATCTTTGTAGGCTGGGTTTATTGCAGTGGTTGTCAACCAAGACAACTCTTCCCCCCAGGAGACATTTGGCAATGCCCAGAAATATTTTCGGTTGTCACAACTGGCTGGGGTAGAGGGAGAATGCTGCTGGCCCTTAGCGGGTAGAGGTCAGGGATGATGCTAAACATCCTACGATGCACAAGAGGGCCTCTAACAATAAAAAACTATCCCATCCAAAATGTCTATAGTACTGGGTTTGAGAAATCCCGGTTCATCAGGAGGTAATTCACAAATGTGTCATGTACATCTTTAGTGACAGCAAGAAGAGGTGTTTTGCAGCTAGCAGACCCTTGCATGGCTAATATGAGTGCAGCCAAAAGGGCCATCTTATTCTGTAGGACCCAAAGCTGGGCTCCTGCCCTTCCTGTGTAAATGACAACCTGGCCTCACAGGATTGCTGCCCATGGGGAGAGGGCTCCTGGTTGGGCTTGAGGTTGGCTCTCAGTGGCTCGTTGGATGGGAGGCCTTGGTCTTTGAAGGTCTGACTATGGAGTCAGGGAGCCATGTTCATTCCCCAAAACCAGATTGGCAGCAGCCCACTGAAGCAGGCCCTGGGCATGGCCACCAACGCCCATTTTTTTTTTCCAGATCACCACACCCGAGACCTTCAAGATGGGGGCGCTGTCCAAGGTACCATTTGTTGACCTGCTTGTCAAGCCCCGTCAAGGACTGGCTTCAGGGCTCCACCCCAGCCTCCTCCTTTCCACCCTCTTCATTTTGTCCCTGGCTGGACATCTACCCCCTTGAACTTGATCATATCCTGATGGTTTTCGTTCGTTTGTCCCCGGACCCAGCTCTGACCTGGGGGCCAATTGCCCAGCCAGCCAGGGCATTGTGGGTGAACCACAATGGAGAAAATCGCTGGGCCACTCTCAGCTTCTCCACCCCTTCATCGTTCCTCCTCTGAGCCCCACCCAGCCTCTCAACGATTGAAATCTCCTTCCCATACCCTCATCTTCCTCTTTCCTCATCACCTTCAGGCTCAGAGGGGAAGTGCTCTCCCTCCTTGACCCTCAGCCACACGCATGGACACGTGTGCACATTTCTCACTTATAACATTCTAACGAGAGGACTGCCCTGCATCTCCGCGTTACAGATGAGCAAACAGATGAGGCGCACAGGGATGAAGTGACCTGCCCAAGACTACTATCCAGGACAGAAGAGTTAAGATTTGGAGCCTGTCCATTCAGCCCTGGGAGCCTAGGTTCTCGACACTTCACCTCAGTGCCCGGTTCAACATTGACTCCACTCTCTCCACATCATTCAGATTTGGTGATGCACCTGACACCTTACACTGAGTCCAACTGCCAAGCCCTTGTACGAGCTCGAGTGGCCTCCCTGCCCAGAGTGGGGTGACCTTCAGGGCCCATGGAAGTGTGTGTTAAGGTTTTTGGGTTTTTTTTTTTTTTTTGATGGAGTCACTCTCTCCTGTACAGTCTCCATCCCACCAAGCATCATCTTTCATGGCTGACTGATGAGGAGGGGTGAGATGTTGCCAAGACAGTGTTTATTGCTGGCTAGGGCATGGGTAAGTAGGGGGCTGGGGGGTCTGAAGGTCTACCTTCCCAGCCCCACAGACCCACTGGCGGGGGGAGCCCAGAGGCACATGGCTGTCCTGGAGGTTGGCCGATCTCAGCATCGCTGGGCCCTGGAACTTGAAGGCAAACTCATCCTCGTATTGGGTTGAGAAGAAGCGCCGTCCACCCAGCGGGGGCTCAATGTGGTTATACTTGCACTGTGGAGTCAGGGCGGGGAGCCTGGCAGGACAGCCTGAAGGGTGGTTGACCTACCTGGCCCACCCCGTGGTCCCCATATGACCCTGGGAGCAGCAAAGGCTGATGATTGGGCTCTGAGGAGGTAGGCAAAAAGGTGTCCCAGTTTGGGCTGCCCCAGGAGCTGGATGGGAAGCTGGAGAGAAAGCGGGGGACCCCTGGAATGACCCCAGGGCTGTGGTGACCTTAGGCAACTCTGAGCTACCCCTCAGCTGAGGGTATACCTGTGGCTGGTGATATAAAGATGTCCTTGAGCTGACCCTGAAATGACCCTGGAGGTGAGCTAGGGATGACCTTGAGGCTGGCGTGACATTAAGATGACCCTGTGCCTGGGGTCACCGTAGAGTGACCCTGAACGAACTTGACACTAATTCTGGGCCTGAGGTCACGGCGTTATCATCCTGGGACAAAACTACACTGCTTTGGGGGGGTTACCGGTCAGGGAGATACCCCTTCCCCCTCCCTCACCCGCTGTAGCATCTCGTCAGTCACGGAGGCGGGAGCTGTTCTATGCGGCTTCAGCATCTTCTGGTTCATGGTTAAAAAATCTGTTTCTGTAGATTTGGGTGGGGGTAGTCGAGCTGAGGGGCTGAGGGAGGAGGGGCAGGGCCCTGGGGCAGGAACGTGTGAGATTAAGCACGGAGTAAGAGTTCAGGCGAAGCCTGAGCCCAAGGTGAAGTTAGAGCGAAGGAAGGACTAGGAGGCGGGGAGAAGGGAGGAGCCAGGGGCGGGGGCAAACACAGAGTTGTTGCGGGGGAGGGGGGGCAGGAAGGGTAGTCTAAGTTGGTCAAGGGGCGGAGCCAGAGTCCGACTGAAGAGCAAGGGTCAGGGTTCAGGTGAGGGCAGATATGGGGAGGGGCGGGACTATGGTTATGCAGGGGGCGGTGCCATGGCGGAGATGGGGTGGGGGGAGGGGGCAGAATCAGATCCTCGACGGGACGAGGTTGGCGGGGGGGGGGGCAGAGTTGGGATCTTGGTTCAAGAGGTGGAATCTAGCTCCTCAGAAGGCGGAGCTAGAGTGGGGCGGTGGGCGGGGCGAGAACGGCGGGGGCGGGGTTAGAGCTCACCGCCGGTGCCCCGGGGCAGGTTGCTAGGCAGCAAGTGGAGAGTGGGCGCTCTCTGCGGCTTCTGGATGGTGCCCGGGGAGCAGTAGTCTGTGCCAGTGGAGGTCTGGAAGAACTGTCCGAGCAGCGAGGACTCCCCTAGGCCCACGTGACTCTGCAGTTTCTCGTGGGGCACGTGGCAGCTGGGTGGCTTGTTCACGGGCAGTGGCTGTAGGACCACATGGCATCTGGGAAGCTCCCAAATGTGCGGGGTGTCCCAGAACTCGGGCGGGAGAGAAGAGGTGAGCGCTATACGACCTTGGACAGCTCACACCCTCCTTGGACCCCACGTGCTGGTGCTGCGAGTTGGCATTGTATCTCATTTTGCAGACAGAGCCACTGAGGCTGGGAGTGGTTAACTGACTCAACCTTAGATCCCGCAGATAGATCCAGGAGATCCCCCCCCGCCCCCCCCCCCCCCCCCCCCCCCACACACACGTCGAGCTCACTCTCACCTCAAGGCCTCTGCACTTGCTATCCGTACCGTCTAGGGAACCCTTGTCCCTGATGAGCCCTGTGGCCTTCTCCCCCTTCCTGCTGACCTGGCCGTGGAAGAAGTGCACGGAGGTGGTGAGGCTGCCCGGGCCGGGGCACCGATTTCCTTCCAGGATGTGCGATGCCGGAGTCTGGTCGTGGTGAAGAACAAAACGCTCTGCCAGTGACAGAATAGCTGCTGAGCCAACCTGGGAGGCTGCTGCGGAAGCAGGGGGCAGGGTGGGCAGCAGACTCCCACCTGGCTCTCGGGGGTAGAAGTGTTCAGCCTCGGTGGTCCTGTCACGGAAGAGCCCATCTCCAGGACGAATATTCACATAGTGGATGTGGGCCGAGGCCTGGGCCTTGTCATACCTGCAGGTAAGGGGGGGTGGGGTCCGCTCTACGATCAGATAGATCTGGTCTGGGCCCTTGCAACTCCCAGGAAATGGGAGAGGGGCAGGCTTCCCAAAGGCCAGGCTGTGGCGTGCTACTGGTGGGAGATCTGGGCAATAGCGGGCCTTGCTTGGAGGTGAGGGGCACCCACAGTACTGGCTCGAGAGCCTCAGGTGGTACACTCCACCTGTTGCTGAGAGGCCTTTGCTCCATCCTGGTGGAAGGCCACAGTACCTGTCTGGGGGCAGACCCTGGGGCCCGTAGGCTTGTCTCTGCTCGGAGCACACAGGCCCATAGCCAATCTTGGGGTCTCCCAGCTCCACACTGGAGGAGGCCTGTGGGTGGACACAGGTGGGAAGAGGGCGGCACCACCCAGCCCCCATCCCTGCCCTCCCCAGCAGCACCAGCCCCACCTCGATTTACCCTCTTACACATCGAGGCAGGTGGGCCTGGCAGGGCCTGAAACTGTCTCTGGTAGGAGGTCCCATCGTCCTGTCTCCTGTGGTCCCACTGGAGTGCGTTGCTGCCCCCTGAGGAGGAGCAAGAGGAGAGAGAGAACAACATTGGTTCCACGCAGCCTCAGGCCCACTGGGGTTCGATTCCTTGCCTGGAAAGGGGAGGTGGGCAGTCGTGACTAGCCCCCCCTGAGGGCTGTTGTGGAAAAACAGCCAAAATAATACAAATAATGGTAACAAGAATAACTACCAACATACCTGACCAGAGCCAGGAATCTAGGCTAAGTGCTTCAAACCTCATTTGAGAGTTAGTAATATTCTCCCCACTCTACAGCCTTCCGGGGGCTCAGAGAAATCAAGTCACTCGCCAGAAGTCACGAAATTCAAAAGCAGAACTGAGTCAAATCCAGATCTGACAATCCCTGACTCCGGCTTGGAGGGACTCTTGCCTAGTGATGTCCAACGGCAGGTCCCCGAGTCACAGAATCGGAAAATCACACAAATGACAGCTAGTCTTTTTTGAGCGCTCACTCTACGCCAGGTGCCTCATGCACTCCGGGCTCTTCTGCTTCACCAGCTCCTGTGAAGTGGGGCGCTGTTGTTGCACCCATTTTGCAGAGGAGGAAAATCGAGACTTGGAGATGTCGACTTGCTCAGACTCACAGAACTACTATGGTGGCGGGCCTGGGATGTGTGTGTGTGGGGGGGGGGGCGGCACTTAGCCGATTTGTCCAAACCACCATTCATGCCTTCTGCCCAGGGCGCAGCCCCTCGAAAAAATTCAGGAGCTATGCCATTCAGTGAATGTAGAAACTGAGGCTCAGGGAAGTTCTAGGTTTTCTCAGGCTCGGCACTATTGACATTTGGGGCCCCGTAATTCTTTATTAGGGCCAGCTGTCCCGTGCACGGTAGGATATATTCAGCAGCATCCCTGGCCTCCATGCATTCCCTGCTAGGACTACCCCCTTCCGCGGGTCCGTGACAACCAAAACGATCTCCAGACTTTGCCAAATGTCCCCTGGGAGAGGGCGCGGAATCCCCGCGGGCCTGGAGAACCTAGGGGGTGGCAAATCGCGCCGTGGGGCGCGTGGGCGCGCTCACCGAAGTGGCTGCAGGGCGCGCGGGGCCGCGGGCACGCGTCGTGGGGCGGGAAAAGCGCCTGGTAGGTGGTGGGCGGGATGCGCAGCTTGGCTCGGTCGCCGGGCGGCACCGAGTCGCGGTCGAAGATGAGGCGCGCGCCGCGGATCTGCTCTCTGGCGCGCGCCGGCAGCTCCGGCCAGCCAAAGTCCGCGCGCGCGGTGGAGAGGCCGGTACGGGAGCGCGCGGGCGCGTACACGCGCAAGTTGGTGGCCGGCGTGGCGAGGGTGCGCTCCCGCGTCCCCGACGGCGCGGACGGCTGCGGCGCCAGGGGCGCGAACGCGCGGTGCGCCTCCGACTGGAGCTCCGCGCCTGCGGCGCGCGTGTCCTGTCGGAAGAAGGACCTGACGGGCGGCTCCTGGCACGACAGCGCGCGGGTGACGCCCGGGTAGGCCGGGAAGTCCCGGTGCGACGTGGGTTGCATGGCGTCCACGTGCAGCCGCGGATCCGGCCCTAGTGCAAAGTGCGAGGCCTTGAGGAAGTCCAGCCGGGACATCGGGCATGGCAGGAGGGCGACCGCGGCCATCGCCATCGGGGGACAAGGCGCCACCTGTGAGAGGGCGGAGATAATGAGACTGAGCAAGTGCCCGCCTGAGGACAATGCTTTTACTCCTTCCTGCGCGCCAGGCACTGGGCATGGGGGGGGGGGGGGGGGGTCTGAGGACTTCCTAAAAAAACAGGCTCAGGGGCGCCTGGGTGGCTCAGTCTGTTGGGCATCCGACTTCGGCTCAGGTCATGATCTTGCCGTTGGTGGGTTCGAGCCATGTGTCCGGCTCTGTGCTGGCAGCTTGGAGCCTGCTTTGGATTCTGTGTCTCCCTCTCTTTCTGCCCCTCCCCTGCTCATACTCTGTCTGTCTGTCTCTCTCTCTCTCTCTCTCTCTGAATAAAAATTAAACAAACAAAACAGGCCTAGCCCCTGTGCCTGCCCCCAGGGAAAGTAGAGAGCATAGAGATAAAAGCATTCATTGGGCACTTACCGTGTGCCAGGCCCTGTTCTAGGTCCTTGGCAGGGGGAACATCAGGTCACAAAACAGACCAAGAGCCAGTGCTCTTGTGGAGGTGACAACGGGGGTGACAGACAATGCTGAAAAAATATAACACTACAAATTGCGGCGGTGTTAGTAGAAGGAGCTGAGTGCTGTGCCTAAAAACATCACACAGCATAGGAGGGTGGTGGTGAGGGGACGAGGGTTGCAGTTTTAAATGGGATGGTGTCACTGAGATGACGGTTGACAAAAGACCTGGAAAATGTGGGAGAGGAGCATATGGGGACGGGGGGCGGGGGGGGGGGGGGAGTAACATTCCAGGCGGAAGGAACAGCAGCTGCCAAGGCCAGTGCGGGGTGGGCCACAAGAAGGACTAGAATCCAGCACTGCAGTGTAGTCTCTTTGATACGGGAGCCCCTTCTCCTCACCCTCAGGTAGTGGTCAAGGCCAGGGCCCTCCCCTCCGTATGTGGGATCTTCCATCTCTGCTCAGTCCTGGCCACAGTCTCTGCCACCCCCCCCCCCCCCCCCCCCACCGTGGGTCTTCCTGCCCTCTGCAATTGTCCTGGGTGCTGATTGTTCTCCCGGATCTCTTCCTATCCTGAAACTCTCAGAGGCATAGACGTCTCTCTCCACTTCTCTGACCTCCAGCTCCAGGCTCCCGGCCCCCCATTTAGCTGACCGGGACATTCTTGCCTTTGCTCTGAGCAGGGGAGTCTCCCCGACGCTGCTCCCAGCCCCTCTGAGAGCAGTCCCGGTGGGGGGAGGGGGGTACCGCAGGCTCACCCCCCCCCCCCCCCCCGCCCAGCCCGAGTCAGCTCAAAACTGGTCATGTCGACCTCTTTAGGAAACAGGGCCCATGGGGCGCCTGGCCCGCTCAGTCGGTTAAGCAACCGACTTCGGCTCAGGTCATGATCTCACGGGCTCGGGGCTGAGAGCCCAGAGCCTGGAGACCGCTTCGGATTCTGTGTCTCCCTCTCTCTCTGCCCCTCCTCTGCTCACGCTCTGTCTCTCCCTCTCTCAAAAATAAACATTAAAAACAATAAAAAATATTTAGAAAACAGGGGCCAAGCATTTTAACCAAACCACAGATGTTCAGAGTCTCCGTTTGCTTCTTTGATCATTTTGGCACCTGAAATAGTTGAGAGCTGAGAAGTCTCCAATAGTCTACGGAGAATCTAACAATTGAAATCAAGGTCACCTCGGAATAAGCAATCGGGTTCCTGT
The DNA here is from genome assembly GCF_018350155.1 of Leopardus geoffroyi. Taxonomy (NCBI): domain Eukaryota; kingdom Metazoa; phylum Chordata; class Mammalia; order Carnivora; family Felidae; genus Leopardus; species Leopardus geoffroyi. The sequence goes on from NC_059331.1 coordinate 6,265,332, forward strand.
GAGCTTCAGTTTCCACATCAGGGATGAGCATGTGGGACGTACCTCAAGGGGTGGCATGGGGACTAATGCGTCTTAGGAAATGCCCTTGGCCACCGGCCTGACCCTCTGGACTCCCTGTGTCCCCGGTCTCCCAGAAGATGCTCATATGTTCCTTCCGAGGCTGTGTCCCCGCGTGGTCCAGTTCTGCCCATTGTGACCAAAGAGCTTCCCTCACTCAGCGTTGTCACAATGGTCCCCAGCCACTCTGAGGGCAGCTGGGAAGAAGAACGGGAGTGAGGCCAGAGGATCCTGCCTCCGGAGAGCTCAAGAGAGCTAGGCAAGTGACTTGACTTCTCGAAGCCTCAGTTTTGCCATCTGGAAAATGGGGCTTCAGAAAGCAGCAGTGAGGATTGGAGGCAGTATGTTCATTATTATCATTTTCCAGAATTTTCCTGCTTGTCTGCTTCTCAGCACTCCCCACGCAGGACGAGCCAACGTCTTCGGTCGTTGAGTCACTGCACTGCTTAATGTCACTCCAGGGCTCGCAGACCTCCGAGGTGCCCTTAGGGACACCAGTGCCCCCCCCAGCCCAAAGACCGTCAGGAACACACCCGAGGCTGACCAAATCCAAGCTTGTTACTTGTGACCGCGAGCGAGAGCACACCCTCCGGGGAGCTGTGGGTATGAGCTGAGACGGGCTTGTCTTCACCTGGGCTCGTGTCCCTGCTTCTGGGAGGTTCGAGGCAATGGGGGTTCGCGTTGCAGGTTTTTACTGCTGGGAGGTTTGGCTTTCTTTGTTGAGATGACCTGACAAATGAAAATAACATACAAAACAATAGGAAAGAGGGAAATGGGGAGTCAGGGTCTCATGGGGACAGAGGTTCGGTTTGGGCAGCTGAAAAGTTCTGAAAGAGGACAGTGAGGACGGTCTCATGACAGTGTGAATGTGCTTCATGCCACTGGGCAGAACATCTAAAAATGGTTAAGATGGTCGATTGTATGTCATGTGTATTTTACCACAATGAATAACATTTAAAAATTAAAAAAAAATTTTTAATGTTTATTTTGAGAGAGAGAGAGAGAGAGAGAGAGGCAGAGTGCGAGTGGGGGAGGGGCAGAGAGAGGGAGACACAGCATCCGAAGCAGGCTCCAGGCTCCGAGCTGTCAGCACAGAGACCGACGCGGGGCTCGAACCCACCAACTGTGAGATCATGACCTGAGCTGAAGTCGGGCGCTGAACCGACTGAGCCACCCAGATGCCCCTCAATAAATAACACTTTTTAAATGGAAAAACAATTTCTTAAAAAAAAAACAAAAACAAAAACGAAGCAGATGAAGGGGCGCCTGGGTGTTTCAGTCCGTTGAGCATCCGACTTTGGATTTCAGCTCAGGGCATGATCTCACAGCTGGTGAGTTCGAGCCCTGCATCGGCTCTGCCCTGACAGGGCAGAGCCTGCTTGAAATTCTGTCTCCCTCTCTCTCTGCCCCTCTCCCTCCACCTGCTCTCTAGCTCTCTCAAAAAAGAAATTAAAAATAAAATGAAATAAATGTATAAATATATTTAAATAAATATGTAAATTTATACAAACATAAATTTATATACATATAAATAAATATATGTAGGGGCGCCTCGGTGGCGCAGTCGGTTGAGCGTCCGACTTCAGCCAGGTCACGATCTCGCGGTCCGTGAGTTCGAGCCCCGCGTCGGGCTCTGGGCTGATGACTCAGAGCCTGGAGCCTGTTTCCGATTCTGTGTCTCCCTCTCTCTCTGCCCCTCCCCCGTTCATGCTCTGTCTCTCTCTGTCCCAAAAATAAATAAACGTTGAAAAAAAAAATTAAAAAAAAAATAAATATATGTAAACATAAATATGTTTATATAAATAAATAAAGTTCATGACCCCGAATCAGCTACT